>NW_017729032.1:63181674-63206006 GCF_001723915.1 Gavialis gangeticus | reverse complement strand
CCCAGCCACCCTCCCCCTCCACACACCCCACAAACCCCATATTCACCCACACACACACACCCAAACATCCCCACAATCCCCCCACAAACCTCCCATAAACACCCACCTACATCCACATACAACCCCACCCACCATACACACGTATGCACACGCACATATACCAACCCCCCCACAAACCCCATACCAACCTCCCCAGCCATACCCCCCACACTCCACCACACCCCTTGTAGTGGACAAGAGTAAGATTTTATTTTGAGCCATTATGCAATCACCTCTATATACACAATGCAAACACACACAAATAAGGACAAAAATATTTATATTTAAAATACAATTGAAATATGTTATTGTGGATGTTTAATTTTTAGTATATACTTTGTTTTTTTCCAGTTCCAAGATGGCAAATCCACTTCCCAAATGGAGTACTTTCGGGGGAAGGAGAGGGACCTCCAGTGGCAAAGGTCATGGCTTAGGGGGTGGGACTTCCAGTCCCAAGATGGTGCTCAAGGATGGGCCACCTGTCAAGGGGTGCGGCTAACCTTGGAGCCCTTGACAACTTGCCAAAACTTGTTAAATGGCTCTCCAGCCAAAATAACTGCCTGCCCCTGATTTAGATTATTATAAAATGGAAACACCTGACTTTGTACTCCTAGAAAATGCTTTTCTGAGAGCTGCACAAAAACTGAGCCATTCGAAATGAAAGAATTTTCCATGTTTTGATTGCTTCAGTTTAAAGGTAGATGCCTTTATTCTTTATTGAAGATACGTTTTAGTTCAATATAAGGAATTGAGATCAATGCAATGGCAACTGGGTGGAATGTAAAAGCAGGAGGTCACACTAGATAGTTTAATGATAACTTCTGCCTTAAACTCTAGAAATGTATAGATTAATTATTGTAAAGTGTCGTGAGCAGGGATCCTGGTTTTCTCTGACAAAAAAAACCCAACCCAATTTTCAGTTTAAAAGAAGTAAACCCAAATCCTGAAATCCACATTTTACTGTGATTAAAATGAATCTATCTATCTATCTATCTATCTATCTATCTATCTATCTATCTATCTATAGGGTTATTTTTTAAAATTTGAAAATTGGGGATTTTTTTATCACAGAAACCCAGGATCTCTTGTCATGAGCTCCTTAAATTTCATGTCTCAGGAGAGTAAAGCATTAGCAGTGATATGTTTGGGTACAATATCTTATCCAACCACTAGATGTTTCTCTGCATTGCATAGAGTCCCAGGCAGGGAGTGGTTCCTGGTGAACAGAGACAAAGGTGGTATTAAAATTGTGTAAAATCCTGTCATCTGTAGTTTCATCATTTTAAACATGTACCTCCTGTTTAAGAAAATTGTGATTGAAGGTGTCATGTCAGCATTGTTATACAATGTAAAAATTATTAATCATGTGTAGAGGGGGAAATTAATCATACAAGAGAAGAAGGATAAATTTGTTCAACTGTATTTTCTCATCTTTACTGTTGAAGAGTCAACTTCTATGCAACCTACTGGCTCCTGTGTGTTAGATCTCGCCTCCTATGTTATTAATTATTGAATGATAAATAATTTGCTAAAAGTATAGGGCTTTGTTCTAAACTTGTAGACACCAGTTCAAGAGCAGAATAATGTAACTGCCTTCATGAAGGCTTAGGCCTTATCCATATAGAATGTAATAAGGTGGGATGTGAATGTACAGTGCATTACCTACTCTGTATTCATTTCCATATGGAGCCTCAGCATATAAAGTGCAAAGTAAGTTGCCTTGTACCTCCTTATTAATGTGTGCTAAAAGTATCTGGATGTGGAATAAATGATAAGTAGCTGATATAATGTAAATTCAGCCCTAGCTTACTTTTCCTATCTAGAGAAGTCATAGGCTTGCTGAAGTCAGTTAAGGACACAGACAGAAGTGACAATTTTCACCCAATCTGGCCCCTGAAAGTGCTCTACAGCCATGACCTAACACAAGTTCACAGCTGCAGAGTGCTTTAAAAGGGCCCAATCCCATGACATGTAATGCGGGTTCAGATGAAGTCACGTCAAAGTGGAGCGCCTTCATTAACTTGTGTCTGTGCACACTGGGAGCAGTGTTGAGGGAGTGGGGGAAGAGAGTGGAGGGATCTTGTTCGGTGGGTTGCTCAGCCGGTCCTGGAGGGTGGGGTGGGTGGATTGGACCCCCCCTGACGTGGGGAGGTTCCCACTGTAGTGCAAGTTGGCCAAACCTCAGAATGGACCTCCTTCCCCTGCCTTCTCCCCTTCCCATTCTGGAACAGTACCAGGGGCTGGAGGGTGGGGGGTGAAACTAGGGGAAGGGGCTGCAGATACGTAGCCTTTCTCCCTGGCTTGGCTCCGAAGTGGAGCTCAATCCCCCATCCTCCTGACCCAGCAGCTAACATCTGTTGGGTTGGGAGGATTGGTGTCACTCATGGAGCTTTCTGTGAAGTGCTATGAGTTAAACCAGGGAGCTGCACTTCTGCCTGCACCCATAGTTACACTGCTTTAAAACTGGTCTAAGTAACTTCCCTTACTCTTGTTTTACAATAATGTATGTGGGGTCAGGCCTGGCGCTTTTTCATTTTTAGTGTACTTGAAAATACTTTTCATTTGGGATGGGTAACAAATGCCATATTTTAGCATCATTAGGACTGTTTACTGAGTATATCTGTGAATTCTAGTTTGTTACACCTCAACTCTTAACATAATGAAAACAGAATAGCCTTAGGACAGGCATGTTACATTAGTCAAACACAAATATCTGTACTTTCCAAGATGATTCTGATGATCTAATGCCACTGATGCTCTAAATCACATGTTTCTCTTTTATTTCACTATAATACACCATTTTTGAGTTCGTATCCTGTTCTGATTTTGCCTTGATCATACCACAGAAAACTACTGGTAGTCTGCTTTGCTTATTGCTCCTGCAAAAAGTTTGCTAAATTAACAAGATCTCTTCCCCAACTTTCTGTTTCTAAACAGTATAAGGTTAGATTCTCTTTCATTTGCATGATTCCACTGACTTCAGAGGCTTTAGAAGTCAGGATTATTCCCCTAAATTAATGTTATAAGAAATGGACAGAAAATCCTGAAGCAGCATCTGAGCTTTATTGACAGTTTTCTGTGACTTCAAAGCATAACTTGAATTCAGAGACAAGGAATTAAAAATTGTAAATGTACAGTATATGCAGCAAAATAAGAAAGAACATGCTCTCAATTCCATTAGCCAATCACTATCCTTCCTAGATTAAAACGTACTGATGATCAAGAAAATGCCATGAACAAAGAAAGGGAGAGTTTTACGCATTCCTCTGTTCTTGGAAGGAGTTAAATTTTGCACAACTTCTGAGTTCTTCTGGCATTAGCCCATTAGCTTAAGTCATTGCTGATGACTTCATCCTCATAGTGACATCAGCCTCTAATCTCGTGAAGGTGAATTCATGTGAGATTGTTTCAAAACAATTACTCCCTGAATTGCAGGCCATTTCAATTGATGTATGGACACAACATTCACTTTCACAGATTGTAGTCTCTCATGTACTGTATATGAACTCACCCTATCATATTACAGCATGGGCATTATGTCACTAGCTGGCATAGCCTAAAATCAGTAATGGAATGTACTTGTACCAAATGAAAAACTAAAAGCTAACATTATTTTTTAAAGTATAAAATTAAGACAACAGTATGGTCTTACTGTGGTTTGCCTGATTTCCTTTTAGCACTCCCTCCCCTCTTTCTTTCCTGGACTTTTACTAATACTTTGGCTTGGCTGACTCTTTGGCTAGAAACAGAGGTCCCCAAATGAAGCAGATAAACTGTGCCAGACTATGTCCTGGCATAGCTGATCCTCTTCATTGGGTGAAACACATGTTGACTATTGTCTCTCCTGCTGATCTTGGACATTGGGCCATGTGAACCTTGCAGATTACCAGGGGCATGTCCCTGGATGTGGGGAAAGCCGGGACACTCCAGAGTGGTACACAGTCCCGGGGTTGGGGTCACCAGCCAGCTGATTGGCAGCCTCAGGACTGCACCAGAGGGAGTTTGACATTCTGATGTGGTCCTAGGATTGGAGCCACCAATCAGCTGATCGGCAGTTTGAGCCCCAAGTTGTACTGGAGTGTCCTAGCTTTTGGGCTGCCTGCACTCTCTGGCTCTAAATGGGTGCCTACTGCAATAAAGTGACACGATTTATTACTGTCTTCTGTCATGGCCACATTGTGGCATGATAAAAGGTATGGATGTTTATTTGCTGTCACTTTGTGCTGCCATAAAAGTTTTTATGATGTCACAAAGGCAGTGAAAGGTGACTTGTGTTTCTACCCTGTGATGTGTCTAGGAGTTTTTTGGGGCTATTTCCAATTTTGGTCTTCCAATAACTTCCTTTTGCATGGTTAGTGCCCTATTTTATTGATACTGGTTTTGAGTAATGAGTTTAAACACATTCTTTCAACACAGGTAAGTATATGAGTAACAATATTAAAATGATTGATCCTTTTTATTTCTTTTGGAATAGTGCTAGAAAAAGTACATAGAGACACATTCTGCATTTTTGAGAACAGTTTTGGTAAGAAGAGCAGGCAAATTTTGGCCCTGCTATGCATTTTTCATTGAATCTATGGTGCAATGATCAGTTTAAAAGGGAGCAACTATGTAGTCAGACTAGCAACTTTCCCAGACCTAAGCTAAAGCTTCCCGTTTGCTTAATTTTATTATTCTTATCTTTCCTTATCACTCTTTTTCAGCTGACTGCAGCTGCACCCAATGATGGTAACTGATTTCACAGGGTACAACAGTTATCTTACAGTGCTATATGGTCACTGAGCACATGGGCAGAAGAAACAGTTATACAGAATTAAAAGGGGTGAGGGATTTACTGTGTCAGATGCTTTTATGTGACTGCTGTTTCTTGAATTATGTGGAAGCAAAACTGCTGTAAATTAGAAGCTGTTTCATTCAGGGGTAAGCCACTCTAGTTAGCTTCACTCACTGCAGGAGAGAGAGGATACTTGAACGAGTTATGGTGGATCAGCCCACCCTGCTTTTAGCATGGTGTAATTGTTTTGCTTTTCTTAGCCTGAGAAAGCAAAAAAGCAGAAATGCTGTTCCTATATATGAAGTCCCCTTCAGTTTTCCTGCCCACCAGTCTGGCCTCAGGCAAAAAGGGGGCTGGGTGTAAAGTTGCAATAGATTATAGAAGCAGGAAGATTCAGACTCTTTATGCTGTATTCAGTATATTTGAATAGGCTTAGCTTTTGGCTTCAAATGGTAGCTCCTGAAGTACAGAGCGGGCATGCCCATGCATTAATGTTTAAAGTAATGTGTCAGAAAAGTTTTATAGTGGTAGCACAGTATTGTTGGGGGAGAAGAAGGTTGTTTAAATAAAGCCAATAAAATTCTACTATCATCACTTTTCTTCCATCCTTGTTGGGATGTGAAAATGACTGAAGTCTTTGTTTGATGTTAGCAGCATAATGTTAGGAATTTTCCACAGTTGGAAGTGGCAAGCTAGTGATAAAATAATCATTAGAAAGTGAACAAGTTGTCCTCAGTTCCTGGATGCACCAATGGGGCTAAGCAAAAAAGACAGCAAACCTACTGTAAGTGCTCAGAAAGGGATTGTCATCTTCTCCTTACAAAATAAATGTGTTATTTTTTGAAGGAAGGAAATTGAGTCTCTGGATGACTTGCAAATGTTTTGCTAAATGTAGTGGCCAGTGGGTTTCCTGAATTTCCAGATCTGATTTAGAGGGAGGTTTTTTTGGTTGGCTAAATTAGAGGAAATTAGTGTAGTCCTAGTCCAAGAGCCAGGCACTGTTACCAATTACATGTGTGTAGGTTATAAAAGAGATATTGCATCTGCTTTGGCTGTAGTTAGAAGTTGAGTGCCTTCTCCTCTGCTCCCAACCCTTAACTTTTTCTGGCAGAAAGGAAGCAAGAAAAATAGTGAAATGTTTGCACTAAAATGTTCTCTCTGAGTGAAACCTGTATCTGGGCTGGGCCAAGCATCTGGAGTCTGATTCATAAAAAAGAATAGGCAGGGAAAAAAGCAAATAAATGCATGAATGAGAAGTTCTTAAAATACAGTTAAGGTATATGTTGTGAGGAGCCTTGGGCAAATGGATAATGTGGGGAGTACACAAGGAGCCCCCCCTTTGCCAAAGCCTTGTAGGGAAAGGTCAGTTATAAAAACAGTCCCTCTGCTAAACCAAACACAAAGTCTAATGCCAAATGCTAAGCAAAAATGCAGTCTCCATTCTTTTAGTTTAACGGTGAATGTTTTGAGCCCCTTCAAAGGGGTTGAAGACATGGCCTGCTGGCAAGAGGGAACATGTATACTCCCTAGGAAAGCACAGTTCTTCCTGGAACCCACATGGAGGCAAGGGCTCTCAATACAGCCCCCACATGAGTTCGGGTCTTCAAGGCACAGTCTGCACCAAGCTAGTCTTCACTACTATGCTGAAAATATGCCTTCAGAACTTCTTTTTGTCTAGTGAAAATAACATTTTACACCTACTTCACACTAGTGCAAATGTCTGTACAATATACAAGGGAACTGAAAACCGCGACTGACTGATATGACTCAGCTTTCACGAGAGGCAATTCTGTTAGATGTTTCTTTGTGTTGCCCATGTGGTCACCAAATGGTGTTCTGTATTTTCTTTTTACAGAAAGAAGCTGCATAGTTTGCCGTTAGAAAAAAATTGGCATGCAGGAGAACAACTGTACAGCGGGCTGTGTTTTGTCCCCCAGGTCTTTGGTCAATTTGGCAAAAATCATTTTCCTTTCAAGACCCACCTCTTTTCAAAATTGAGAAACTCTGTGAATTTTCCACCGGGAATGCTGAAATATTTGCATCCATATAAGAATTCAGAGAGTTAGAAACGTCTTCAAAGGAAACAGCACTGCAATCCAGAAAGACAAAGTGGTCTAGTCAGCCCCTCTGAAACGTGAATCAGCGATAGCTGTTCCAGAATGATCAGCATAGAATCCTCCTCATTCAATCTAACTCTAGAGTCAGATGCTGCCTCAGGGAAAACAGACTTTATAGTGAGATATCTGGGCCCTGAGCTGTATTCGTATAAATGTATGCCTGGAAGTACTGATTCCATTCCTGAAGAAGACTGGGTACAAAAAAATCCTGTAACACTGATCTGCAGGGATGCTGGTTTTCTCTGATTAAAAAAATCCCCAATTTTTGGATGAAAAAAGTAACCCAAAATCCACATTTTTCTGTGATTACAATGAAACACCACTATTCTATATATATAAAGGGCTTAGTCCATCTGTCTGTGTGTGTGTGTCTGTCTATTATGCTCATGGGGGGTATGGCTCCCAGTGGGGCATGGCTCCAGCCAGTCCTGTGTCAAGAATGATGGGCAAGGCATGGCTCCAGTGGAGCAGGCCAGGAGAAGTGGGCTGGGCAGACATGGAGCAGGGCAGACCGGGAGTGGCGCGGGGTTGGATGTGGAACAGCAGGAGGGGGTGAGGGGCTGCACAGGGCCGGACGCAGAGCTGGGGGAGGGTGGCATGTGGTGCACAGCTGGACATGGAGTGGTGGTAACGCAGGGTGGTGGGTGGTGGTGGAGCCTGCCATGTGCAAGCCCCCCCCACCTGTTCTGGGAGGTGGCAACAGCATGGGGTGGTGGGTGGCAGCGCTCTGTCCCTGACTGTCCCCCCCCCCCGCTCATCATTCTTGACAGGTAATTCCCTAGTATATATATATATTAGCGGTGTTTCATTTTAATCACGGAAATATGTGGATTCGGAGTTACTTCTTTCATTAGAAAGTTGGGGATTTTTTTTTATCAGAGAAAACCAGGATCCCTGCTGATCTGGCAGATTTATAGATTACTACAAAGATTTTAATTTTGTGCCCATTTGCTTCTTGGTTGCACTCTAGTTTTTGAAACGTTATTTTTTTCTGTATATGCTTTATAGTGGCTAAAAATTTCAACCCTATGCCTCAGTTGGGATCATAAATCCCTATTTAAGCCTCTATTGATGCTTAGTAGGTATACTAGTAGCTTTTTCAGAGGTTTTGGGAACTCCAAGTTCCAGCTGAAGTCAATGAAACTTTCCATCTTTGACAAAGGCCATACTAATTTAGGCTTACTGAGAAATGAAGGGCAATTTTACATGTGCTCTGGGGTGGGGGGAGACGGCACTTTAATTAGAGAGGCTCTAAGCATTTTTTAAAGTATGCATTCAAAGGAATTGTCTGGTGAGATTTAATGTGCTAATGCAGCCTTGATCAACATTATATTTACTGCATTAAGGATATCTGTTCATATGCTCTTCCATGAGGTACCAGGGTCTTGAAGTACACTGGAGCTTCAAGAGAAGCTTAAACAGTTAACTGTCTCATTCCATCTGGCAGTTAGCAGATAATGAATTTGGTGAGGGGCTTTGCAGGTGCATTTGTGCATGTCCTATAGCTGTGTATACATATATGTATGTGTATCATCTCTCTCTCTCTCTCTCTCTCTCTGTGTATTCAGGTACCAGTTGATGGTGCTCAAGGATAAATAGTATAGTTGGATTTTTCAGGGCAAATTCAATTTATTGTACATTGCAAATGGGTTTGTCTACTGTGCCTTAGATTAGTTTTTAACAAGGAAATGTTGTATGCCTGAAAACTTAGTTAGAACTTGATGTGCTCTGTTTTGGCAAAATAGGGTGGTGGTTGTCTTTGTGGTAAGGAGATCTGGGATAAGTACAGACAGTCAAAAAGCCTGAGGCTAATTGATTAAATCTTTGCAGATTAGTCTAAACTGTGTAGGCTGAACTGATAAGCAAGTGAACAGGCATTCACTTTTGATTCTGGAAATGCAGCCACATGCCTGAAGTGGCCCAGGCCAGAAGCTGGGGGTCACTAGTGCATGCTCCCCTGCTCTGCTGGAGCAGACAGCTTGGGCCAAGGCTAGCCCACTTATCCTGTGAGAGGGGTAGCTTTTGGAGAGGGGGCACAAAGCATCCTGGGATGCTGGGGAAGTGTGAGTTAACTTGAATCTGGAGGGGACATAAGTTCAATAATTTAAATCAGTTAAGTTTGATACTACACGCATCCGGGTTTGTATTAAACTGGTTTTGGCTATTTTAAAGGCAGTTTATGTGCACTGAACTTCTGTTGTGTTACAGATCTGAACCAGTTTCCAATCACTTATACCAGTTTATATATAATTTCTGTCCCTAGCCTAGGAGAACAAAATTAGAGAATAAAGCATAATGTACTTTTGAGGCCTTTTCTTTGGATGTGAAATGAGAGTGCAGTGCACACGAGCAGCTATTTACTTGGGTAGACATTCAGGGCACCTATACACATGCACGGAGGCTGCTCCAACATGCTGTAATTACAGCACGTCAGAGCAGACTTGATTAATGGAGTCTGTTGGAGTGTGGTAATTACCATGCTCCAGAAGAATCTAGTGTCATGTGTATCAGTGTCCCCACGCTGAAAAATGGTGGTGGGGGTACTTTAAGTAAAGCTCATTCAAAGAGCTTTAGTTAAAGTGTTCCTGCCACCATTTTTCAGCATGGGGATGCTGATACATGTGACTTTCTGGGTGATTTAATTAGGGCGGTTCTCAAAGCCACTCTAATTAAAGCACCCCCTCCCCCCCACTCCTGGAGCACATGTAAAAATGCTCTTAGGGCATGTAATCCACAGCCCATCAACATCTGTGGAAACAGTCCCATTGGCTTCAGTTACATTTTGGATTGAGGTTCTGATGTGTGGAATATAAAGGGAATGCTCTGCTCTGTGCATTAACTGGTATATATTATTTTGTCTCCCACATGAGCTCAATATTGACTGAGGTACTTATATGTGAAAAAAATAATGTCAATGATTTTTAAGCAACAGAACACTTTGTAAGAAAAACGTGACTTCTGCTTGGTTGTTACAATGTCCAGGTAAGGTCGTACTTCTATTGATATCTGGAAGGAATACAGCAAAGAGAATTTTTCGTCTTCTTTTTAGAACACACTGTTCATCTGAGATTTTCAAAAGGCATTCCCAATGTTAGTACCATGGAGCTTCATTTTACCAACAGGGTAACTGAAGTGCTGGCAGTACTGTACCTAGACTCCTGGCAGCCCTGTGAAAACTTTGCCAAAGATAATGATACGACTAATTGGACCATGGAAAAAAAATTACCATTTTTGGGTCCCTTTTCTGTCTGGGCCCCAGGCGGCTGCCCAGTTTGCCCATGCCTGTGTCCAGGTCTGCATGTTTCATCTATAAAGCAAAGCTGTGGCTGAGTTAGATCTTCTGACTTCCAGACTCTATTTATATGCAGGAGCATCCCAGTGCTTCAAAAGAGGATGCTGGGAGAAAGCCCCCACAAAAAGGCTTAGGTTTATTTGTTGCTTAAGTTCTTTGCTATAGTGGATGGAGACCACATCTTTTTTCTATCTCAGATTTACTCAATGGTGGAAGAAACAAAAACAACAGCAACAAAAAATTATAAAGGCAATGACAATGGAGTGGCTGAAAAGAAGATCACATACTCCTCCTTGACCTGAAATCCCACCATTTCAGTCTTATATTTATTTTTCTGTGAAATATGCTATCCTGACAGCCCTGACACTAAAATCTTTTGTTTCCTTAAATAACTAGCAAATCATAGACTCATAGGTGGTTGCAGCATAAGCTTCCCCATGATCTACTTCCAGTTTGGCTGAGCTTGTTCAGGAAGGACAATCTCTAGGAAGAATACTCCTACTTATACTGTCTTTTCAGCTATTGTTCAATGAGAGGGACAGTTCTCACACGTAGTAACAACAGAGAGACCTCCCAGCCTCATATCACTTAGATCACAGGCCACAAGTATAAAATAGTATTTCTCTGGTTACTCTTGGCCTGGGTTAGGGTCAGTTTAGAGACCTAAAAGTGAAAGCCTGCACTCAAAACTATTTTGAGCTTTTTCAAGCCCTTACAGTATGTACTGGGCCCTTAAATAAGATGAGATGCCTTGCTGTTTCATACTCAGTTCAGTGCAAAACAGAGGAATTCTGGGAACTGTATTTTTGAGGTGTGTGAACTTTTGGCTCAACAGTAAAGTATTCTGGGAAGTTTATAAGAAAGCAGCCTACAGGGTTTAGCCAATAGCTATGACTATGAGAGGGTTCCTCCTAGAATCTCTTGGTGCCATACTTCCTGGACATTGTATGCTCCTAAAAGGACTTACCTTGTGACATCGTCGGGCATGACTCTGGAAGACTCTTCCGAAAACAAAGCATATGTTTTATTGGAGGCATGTTGTATGTGAGAAAATAGGTATGGCCCGATGGTCCCACATGTGAACCAGACCTCATGTTATAGGGGAAAGCAAAAACCTAGGAAGGTCCATGCCTGTCTGGGTAGGGGAAAATTCCTTCCTCACACCAACAGTGGTAATCAATATGACCCTAATTATATGAACAAGATGAGCCTGTCAAGTGCTTGAGAGGATTTTCACTACAATCTCACAGCACTGATCAACTCTTTCTGCAGGTATAGCCAATCTTTGGCATTTAGAGAAAGGTGATAACAACTCAGAAGCTAAATTATTCATTACTGGGGGCTGGGAAGAAGTGTATTCTTGGGGAAGTGTCCCTTCACCATCCCTGTAGGTTCTTAGCTGAAGCTCAGATGCATGAGATATAATTATTATTGAATTGTTATTATTTATGTTAATTCATAATTCATAAATACAATTCACAGTTTAAAAAATCTTTGTTGAAGGCTTGTCAAGTGGCTTGGTTAGGTTTTCTTGCTGGGCCTCTCTCACAGATCCTCAATAACAGGATAAGGCAGAAGCAGCATGTTCACTAGAGCTGGTAAAATATTTTTCAAGGAAAACTGGGTTTGCCCACTACATGATTCATTTATTTATTTTTAAAAAGCATCAGTTTTCTGTGGAAATATATTTTATTTTGTCAGGAAACAAAATACTTTGACTGAAACCTGACATATTTCAGCCTAAAAAGAAGATATTTTGATGTGAAAATCCTGCTGCAGTGCTTTGTGGGAGTTGTAGCTTGGTTGCCTCATGTCTCTGTTCTCTTTGATGGACCGGGCTGTCTGCCTTAATTTCACCTGCCACTAAGACAGCAGAGCCAGGGACTCCTATTAATTACTACCTCACATCTCTAAGAAGGGAGACTGCAGTGCATTATGGGAGATATAGTCATGTCATAAGGCAGCCTGGTTTACAAAGGAGAAAGACTATAAGATATCCAAACTACAACTCCCACAATGCACTACAGCAGCATTTTAAATTGTTTTCACATATTTTTGTCCCAGTGTTCTTTGTATTTGATTTTTTGACTCCTACAGCATTTTTCTTTTCACTGCCTCCCCTGCCAATTATCTTGACCAGCTGGTTTTTGATGTAATGGAGTGGCTGATACTACTTAGCATTAATCCCAATACAATCCTGCTGATTGAGGACCTGTATAATTAGAAGGGAATCCTGTCTCTTCTTTATTAGAAGGACATTGATTGTGCCTCAAAACCTTTAGTATGCGTACTAAAAGAGAGGTGAAACATGTTGATCATTAATGCCTGTAGCAAAGCATGGGAAATCGCTTTTAAAAGGAGTGAAATGGCAGTGATAATATAATATGCATATACTTAGTTAAGTAAATTGTGCTAGGAGGAAACATGTTGCCATTTTTGGACACTATGCAATAGGCCATTATCATATACTAGTGAACTGCCCATCAAGAATGACCCTAACTCTAAACCTAACTGCCCCCCACACTGCTGCCACCTCCCAGGAGCGGGGGTGGGGGAAAGCTTGCCTTGCCATCCCCTCTGTCCCCCTCTGCCAGCACCCTGCACTGCCTCCACCTCCAAGTAGTAGGGCTGGAAGCGGGGAGATGAGGCCAGTGATGCTGGCCTTGCGCTCTCTGCTCCATCCCCTCTGTCTCTAGTGTCATGGCAGCACTTTACTGTGCCGCCACCGCTGCCTCCTGTTCGTAACACTCTTGGAGCACTCTGATTGGTTGTTTCAGTAACCAATGAGAGTGCTCCAAGAGTGTTACGGACAGACAGACAGATGGATTAAACCCTTTGTTTTACAGGCAGTTCTCGACTTATGAGTGTTTGAGTTACGACAAACGGCACTTATGACCTTTGTAAATTACAACACTGTTTCGAGGTTCCAACAGGGTTTCAACTTTACAGTTGCTAAATCTGTTGTGGTGGGGCGTGGGGCAGGGCAGATCAATGCCCCTGTGGAAAGAGAAGGATTTGAGCTAGGCATGAACAACACATAACCCTGGAGGCTGGGGGGGCAGGTTGGCGCTGGCAGCAGGACTGCAGTGGTGGGAGCATGGTGGTGGTAAGCCAGGAGCTCCCATAGACACTGTGGGCGCTGTTGGTGGAGGGGGGGGACGGCTCCCACCAACCAGGGGTCAGTGGCCAGCCACAGATGTGGCCAGCAGTGTCGGCAGCAGCCAGTGGTGATCGCTGACCACCCACAGACGCTGCCAGCAGTGTTGGTAACGAGGGCGGGGTGGTGAGCGGCAACTGCCTGCAGGTTCCACCAATAGGGTTGGCACACCTCTTCATAGGGGGTGCACTGCCATGCTCAGGTGGTATGTGTGCACCCCTATGCATCTCCAATGGGGCTGGGATGGGGCAGCTCAGTGGGTGGGGGGGCACAGGGAGGCGGTGGGGTGGCTACCACCACTGTGCGCTGCCAGTTCGGGAAGGCATGGCAGGGTGTGTGTCCCTGGATCTCTGCAGGGTGGGTGGGGCTGGGGTTGCACCTGGCTGCACGGCAGCAGAAGGTGGTAGGAGCAGGGGCTGTACCTGCCTGCCGCTCGCCCAGCTAGGGCAGGGAGAAACTGCTGCACTGCCTCTGGATAAGTGGTGCACAGCAGTTGGAACTGCCCCAGCCACCCTGCACCTCCTGGGCCCACCCCAGTTGGGCGAGCAGTGGCAGGGCATGGGGTGAGGTGTGCCCCTGGATCTGCATGGGGCGGGCAGGGACTACATCAGGTTGTGGTCCAGGTGGGTGGTGGGGGCTATGGGGAATTTTAGGGTGGCTGCAGTCCTCCCATAGCCCCCGCTCTGCTGCCCACTCTGTGCAGATCTAGGGGCACACTCCCCCCATGCCCTGCCACTGCCGCCACTCACCCAACCGGGGTGGGGTGAGGCGAAGCCATGGCTCATCTGGGAGGTGTGGGAAGGCCAGGGTGGCTCCAGCTGCTGCTTGCCACTTGTCCATAGGCAACGCAGCTGCTCTGCCCTGCCCTTGCTGGGTGAGTGGCAGGAGGGAATAGCCCTCACTCCCAGCGCCTTCTGCTGCTGGCCCAGAGTGCAGCCTGGTGCAGCCCCGGTCCTGTCCAACCCATGCAGATCTGGATTCACATGCTCCCCCCCATGCCCCCCCGGACCAGCAGTGGGAACAGCGGCAAGAGGTGCTGGATGAGCTGCCAGATGTGCAGCTCCTGGACTGGCGGCCTGCAGTGGCAGGAGCTGGCCACCCCCTCCTTGCACCCCACCAGATCATCTAGGCAGCCTTTGCCCCAGCCCCTGTCCTTGCCCCAGCCTCAATCCCTCCCTCGCTGCAGGGGCATTGATCTACACCCCCACCCACCACAACAGACTTACCAGCTGCAGGCAGCTGTGTCAACTGTGGTAAAGGAACCAGTCCCCCATTTATAACATTGTTTCTATGGGAAAACTGTTCTGACTTAACGCTTTTTCAACTTAAGACAGTTTTCAGGAACCAACTGCATTGTAAGTCTGAGGACTACCTGTATTAGAACTGTGGGACATAACTTCAAAACAACTCTATTGTGTAAGAGTACTTTCCTTGCTAGTTTCTGATTGTTAATGACTCTCTACAATGCTCTTTCTAGGAACTTTTCCCTGGACATCTTTAAGGTCTGCCCTTTAAATCTGGCAGAGCCAAGCACCTGCAGCCATTTTGTGGCTCCCTTAGCTGTATCTCCTTTGCACAGCTGCTAAATACTTGGTGGCTCTCTCTTGGTTCCCTTTCTAGAGGTAGAGGCCATGGCACATACAGGATGCAGCAATGGACATGGAAGTGAGGATATGATAACTAATTTATGTGCAAAGGGTTTGCATTTCTGAGTAGGCCACACTGCTTTTTGTCTGGCTATGTTGTGCAAAAAGGCATGTCTCTGAGAGTCCTTACCCTTGTTGCTATAAAAACTGTAATTTAAATTTTATGATGCTGGTGAGTCTCCACGGATCTAAAAACAAACTTGCCAGCTCCATGATTTTTTTTCCCCCACCAGAATATTTCAAAATTCCTATGTGCAAATCCCTGCATTTTAGAGCATCACCATCTCAAAACAGAGGGTAAAATCTTACTTCCATTTTAGTCTAAATAAATTTTGCTATTGATGTCAGTGGAGTTGGGATTTCACCCATATATCCTTATGGCTAAAATCTATGTATCCTGTCTGAATTATCTGCTTTCCCCAGATTGGGACAGATCACCTTCCTCTCTCCCCTTCTAAGAGACTCAGCAGAGAGCGGGACCCGGGGATGAGACCTCTCTTTGCTTTCTGTCAGGTTCTGCTACTGCCAGAAAGGCAGGGATTCCCCATGAATATCTTAATTTTAGCAACCAAGGAGGACAAAAGGTTTATGGAGGTCTCATGTCTTTTAAGCAGGGGTAGGAGGGAGAGCCATACGCCCACCTTCCTCATACTACTAACCTGAGCCCAAGCATGCAATGCTTTCCATACAATTATTAAATAACTCTTCCTTTCCTACAGCTCTGCCTCCCAGCTGCATTATTTTTATTTGAATAGCATGCTCCCTAGTTTGATACAGTCCTCGCACTTACGCCGGGTTATGTACCTGGAAAAGGTGCTGTAAGTCAAAATGATGTAACTCGAATCTGATTTTCCCATAGAAACAATGTTTCAATAGGGGGTTATGTTCCTCACCAAGGGCCTGATGCCCAACTTTTTATAGAAATGGCCATAAACACCATATTTAAATCAACTATTTAATCACCTATAAATGTTATCCACTGTACAGTACAAAGCTTTCTAAAATATACTGTATATAAATTGATTAAACAGGGCAATACAGTAACTAATCACATAAAATTTTATTTAATCAGAAGGTGAAGGAACACCTTCATCAGGGTCCTGGAATTCAGAAGGGCTTCTTTGGGGAGATTTTGTGGAGATTTAGGGCCACTTGACGGCTTTTTGAGAAACTGATCCCGAGATGTTTGTTTTGCTGCCCTTTTTTTCTCATTGTAAATTTCCCCGTAGTGCCCAAAGTGCGAGGATCTAGTGTTGTAAGTAATAACATGGGTGTAAATGGCAGAGCGCCGCAAGTGTGAATCGCCATAAGTAGAAACACTGTAAGTCGAGGACTGCCTCTATTTAGTACAAATGACTTCTTGTGCCATGCTTCCTAATCCTTCTACTCTGCCAGTCATGCCTATCTTTCTTGCTGACCAATTCATTGCCTTCTGTGTCTGCCTTCACTGTTTTTTCCGAGTTGTTCCCTTTCTATCGAATGTTTTTGTTTCAACACCCTTTTGAAAGTTACCACTATCCTTGCATTCAAATTCCTTCTAAAAACCCACTCCTTCTGCTGCACCCATAGTTATTGCAGACCCTAAGTTTATTTGAGAAGAAAGGAAAGGATAATACTTTTTTTAAAATCCATCTCTGCATTTTACAATCTGTTCAGCTTCCCTGATGTTATGTAAACTCTGAAGGAAAGGGCTACCTTGTTCCTTGGGTTTGACATGAAAGTGGGCACAGTGTGTACACTAAGACAAGTAAAACATGACAAAGGATGGGGAGGATGATCAAAGGGATACTGCATTGGAATCGGATTCAGGAGTTCCTGGCTGAGTCTTCATGACCTTGAGCAAGTTGCTTAATTCATCATGTACCTCAGCTCCTGTCTGAACAACTGGGATACATGCCTCACTGACAGGATTGTTGAAAGAAAAATATTCATGAATGATTTCAATTGCTTGGATACAGATTAGGTCCATATGAAGACGTAGAAAGGGAGAAGGAATACATTGCCTTTTTGGTTTTATGCCCATTGACCTTGGCTTTTAGTTATATCTGGTCTCTCACTGGCGAGAGCATAAAAGAACAGACAATGTGACAGATACTGCATTAGTCATGTTGCTCAGCACAGGTACCTGAATGCTCTGGTAATGAGCACTGTGTAAGAACCTGTATGGAATAAAATTGTACCAGTCAACAAGGTCCACTTCCTTGCTTTCAGTCCCACTGTGCATGAGAACCACTAGGAGATATTGCATCCACAAGGCAGATAGAAGGAAATATTTTTTTTTAATATTATGAACTCTTTTTTTTGAAACTGTATTAAAACTCTGTTTATTTTTGTTAGTAGGAAAATCACATTACATTTTAATAACGATGTTTAAGATTTTTCGGCCTTTTATAAATGATATCAGCAATGCAAGAAAACATGGTAAATAGCAACAGATGTAACTCAGTAGGCTTCAGATCATTCCAAAATTTTCAACAGAAGAAAAAACGCCAACATACTTTCCACTCTCAACCATCAAATAAAGTGTTTACAAATTAGAACATAATGACCATTGCTTTGTTTGTTGTAATAAACCAGAAAAATAGGCTTGGCCTATTGAATCAATTATTGAACCCTAATTAGCTCTGGCTGTTGGACGTTTTTAGGCCTATGTCAAGAAAATAATATTTATGGTTTCTTGTATGCAACAAATCATTGTTTACAAAATGCAATGTAGTATGAAATGCTCTGTTCTTTCAAAATTCAGACCACATAGTGACCAGGGTTTCAATCTGGGTTTGCTGTTGAATAACTGGAACAGAGCATGGGTAATCATCATGTAGACACTAGCAACCACAAATGTCAAAATGCTTAGCAATGTCTCAGACTTTTACTGTCTCCACAGCTGTTTTCAGGCCAATATTTCTTAATGTTGCCGCACAAGCTTTTGAATGGAAATGCTACTGTTGTAAATGCACAGGCTGAGTTGTGAACTAGGAAAGTGGGAATCAGAACATTTTTTTAGTTTTATGAACGCATTGAGGACCATTCAGATTCATTGTTTTTATTTCTCCTCTCCTCCTCCCCCCATGTAATCATATTATTTTTCCAAGTGGAAACTTCTCAGAATTCATCAGCCTAAGTGCTATATTGAATAAAACAACATCTACAGGGCCAAACACTGAGGCTCTCAATTTAGCCCAGGCTCTGCCCCTCTTATATTTCTCACAGGACAAGAAAATATATATTGTAGATAGTACTGGTAGATACTAGACCACAGATTCACTTTTGACTTCTCTGGAAGTTTGCCTGTGTATAGGAAGAGTAAAATCTGAGTAAAATCATTAGGGTTTGATCCACAAATTAAATAAATTCGGGGCATTCTGTTTTACTGGCTGAGTAGATATATATTTATTTAACTTTAAATTTTTAGTGGCTGTCCTTTCTCTGCTTTGTGGATTTTTCTCCTCTTACTTTTTCTGGCTAATATTGTTCTTCTTTTCCTTTTACATTTCCAAGGCTTTTTTTACCCAACCAGAAAATAAAACGTTATTCCTTGTTACAAAAAAGGGGACCCTTTTCCCATTTGATCCTACCACATGTGTAATTCAACTTTTCTTCTAAGCTTTATTACTCTGTAGAAGATTTAGGCCTCTAGAGCATGCAGTGTGAGTTGAAGAGTTGGGATTGGACTCAGACTAAAAGACCATTGTTTGATTCATGTTGGTATAGCTTGAGCAAATACTTCAAGCAGCTGGTTAGCTCCAGATAGATTTAATCTCTCATCAACCATTACATGCAACCTTACTTCCAAGGCCCTCCTATTTTTGTGTAGCCTGTCCATCAGTAAATCTTTCTAGTAACTTTCTTTCTTTAAACCACCGCTGTTCTTCATCTAGCAAGCCTATTTCCTAGCTATCAGAACTTCTTTGTTTGTATTTGTTATATTTTATGCATATGATTTTCTGGCAACATGCTTATATTCCAATTTTTGGAAAAGAAAGGAAAAAACGGGAAGGGTGGGGACAAAATGCGTCTCCCTTTTATTATTTTTTCCTTTTTCAGTGGAAAGAAGAGGGGAGGATGATAAACGAAGAGAGGCAGAACAACATACTCCCAATCTGGCAATCAGAACATGAAATAAAAATCCATTTGAAAATATATAATATATAATTGTTTCAAAATTTCATGTTGGAAAATAAAATAATAAAATCTTTTATTAAAAATATAAGTGAAACTATTTTTTCAATTGGATTTTTTTGTTTTGGTCCTTAAAAACTGATCAGCTATTTTATTTTTCTAGGCTTGATTTTACTTTTTGGAATTTAAAAACATTCACACCTTTTGTATTTTTCAAATGGTGCTGGGGTGGGAAAAACATTTTAAATTAGCCTCTCTCATAATTACTTTGACTTTTTACCTGTTTTGCAGTAGTGTCCAAAGGTTCCAGAAAAGATCAGGTGTCTTTCTGTTAGACATTGTACATATATATAATGAGACACAAAAGAGCAAGATAAGAGATACAGTCTTTCTGCCCTGATGACTTTATAATCTAAGAGGATCTCTCAACAAATTTTTCCTTGGGGAGTGTGGAAGTGGGAGACCTGGTGGGAGAGCAAGCAGGAGGGGGCACCAGGAAAGGTGCTCTCATACTTCCTGAGAAATCGGGGGAATCAACTAGGTACTTCAGGGTCTTTACATGAATGCACAGAGCTTGGGAAACAAGCAGGAAGAATTGGAAGTCCTCGCACAGTCATGGCACTATGATGTGATTGGAATAACAGAGACTTGGTGGGATAGCTCATGTCACTGGAGCACTGTCATGGATGGGTACAAACTGTTCAGGAAGGACAGGCAGGAGAGAAGAGGAGGAGGAGTTGCACTTTATGTAAATGAGCCATGTGATTGCTCAGAGCTGCAGTATGAAACTGGAGATAGGCCTGTCAAAAGTCTCTGGGCTAGGGTCAGAGGAGAGAGCAACAAGAGCGCTGATGTCAGGATGGGCATCTGCAGTAGACTACCAGACCAGGAGGAAGTGGTAGATGAGGCTTTCTTCCAACAACTAGTGGAAGTTTCCTGATCACAGGCCCTGGTTCTCATGGGGGACTTCAGTCACCCTGACATCTTCTGGGAGGGCAATACAGCAGTGTACTGGCAATCCAGGAAGTTTTTAGAGAGTGTTGGGGACAACTTCCTGGTGCAAGTGCTGGAGCAGCCAACTAGGAGCTATGCTCTTCTTGATCTGCCGCTCACAAACGGGGATGAATTGGTGGGGAATGTAGCAGTGGCTGGTGACTTGGGCAGCAGTGACCATGAGATGATAGAGTTCAGGATCCTGAGGAAAGGAAGGATGAAGAGCAGCAGAATAAGGATGCAGGACTTCAGAAAAGCAGACTGACTCACTCAGGGTACTCACAGGCAGGATCCCCGGGGAAGCCAGTCTGAGGGGGTGAGGAATCCAGGAGACCTGGCTGTACTTTAAAGAAGCCTTACTGAGAGTGCAGGAACAAACCATCCTGATGCACAGGAAGACTAGTAAGTATGGCAGAAGACCAGCTTGGCTTAGCAGGGCACTCGTCAGTGAACTAAAACTCAAAAAGGAAGCTTATAAGAAGTGGAAACTTGGACAAACAACTAGGGAAGAATATAAGAGCATTGCTTGGTGTGGGCATGTGTGTACTTTTGCCTCTCTGTGTCCAGTTATGATTATCAGGACCTTTGCCTTGTCTTCCCTCCCTGTTTCCTGCCATGATTGTTGTTATGATAATCTATGGGAGGATAGATGGTATCATATGAGTTGGTCCACCAGACAAGAGATTAGTCTTCTGCAGGGCTCCTCCACCTCTACACCCTTCCGCTTTCCTCTTGGGTGACAAATCGTAATGTTCTGGTGATGGTACATGGGATCACTGGTTCTCAATTCCTCCCCATCTCAGTTCGGTTACTTGTCGCACAACTGGTTGGTGCTCCTCTCCTTGAGATAGGTCTCTTTCTTCAGGTTTAGATTCATAGATTCATAGATTAATAGAAGCTAGGGTTGGAAGGGACCTCAACAGATCATTGGGTCTGAACCCCTGCCTGGGAAGGAAAGAGTGCTGGGGTCAGATGACCCCAGCCAGATATCTATCCAGCCTTCTCTTAAAGACCCCCAAGGTAGGGGAGAGAACCACCTCCCTTGGAAGCCCATTCCAAATTTTGGCCACCCTTACTGTGAAGAAGTTTTTCCTGATGTCTAGCCTAAATCTGCTTTCTGTCAGTTTGTGACCATTGTTGCTTGTTACCCCTACAGATGCCCTGGTGAACAGAACATCTCTGATTCCTTGCTGTGCCTCCCTAATGAATTTGTAGGTGGCCACAAGATCACCTTTCAGCCTTCTCTTGTGGAGACTGAAGAGGTCCAGATCCCTTAGTCTCTCCTCATAAGGCTTGTCCTGTAAACGCTTAACCATATGAGTGGGCCTACTCCAGACCCTCTCGAGGTTATCCACATCCTTCTTAAAGTATGGCACCCAAAACCAGATGCAGTACTCCAACTGCGGTCTGACCAATGCCACCTAGAGGGGAAGTATCACCTCCTTGGTTCTATTTGTCATGCATCTGCTGATGCATGATAAAGTGCAGTTAGCTTTGCTGATGATATCATCACAGTGTTCATCCTGGAGTCCACCTTGACTCTGAGATCCCTTTCCGCTTCTGTGCTGCTGAGAGGGTCATTTCCTAGCCAGTAGGTGTGCTGGATATTTCCATGCCCTAGGTGCAGCACTTTGAATTTGTCCTTGTTGTACTGCATCCTATTGTGTACTGCTCACTTTTCCAACCTGTCCAAGTCTGCCTGGAATCGCCTCCTACCCTCCGGAGTGTGCACTTCACCCCACAATTTAGTATCACCCACAAACAGATGTTCTGTTCTAGTCTGTGATCATCTTTCTTCTTCCCTTTCATGCACTCTGCTCATTATAGCCTCTGAATTCTCTGTCTGGAACTCTGCATTTGGTGTTTCTCCCCAGAAGGATGGGTCCTCTGGAATGAAATCTCTCTCTGCTGGTCCCCAGGACTCTTAACTAAATGGCTTATAGAGTCCAGGTGTATAGATTAAGATCTAATAAGATGTAACTCAGATGCACAGGGGATCCTCCTTTCCCCTGTGATCTCTCCCTCACTTGGGAGTACTAAATTAAAATAAAAAGAAACAGGCTCTTGCCCACATGGCTTGTGGTAAGTACTCTATAAGGCCATACAGGGAACCTTAGGCCTCTGGATTTGAAGGTTCAGCTCAGCTCCCTGCAGCTGGTTTCAACCTAGTGACTATTTACTCAGTCTGACCAGATAAATCCCTCCTTTGTCTGGGTTAATTCAGGGGTCCTTTGAGGCTAACCCCGACCTGGCAGTCTGTTTTAACCCTCTTCCCTGCTGGGCTTTTCTATTCCTCTCCTGGGGAACTACTTTTGCATGTCTCCTGTCTCCTGGCTTGTGGGGCCACTCACCACTACCGCACCATTCAGCACTACTTATTTTGCTGGATGTGCTGGGTGGGTCGGTCACTTGTGGTCGCTGGATCCTGGCATCCAACGAGTGTTCAGCTGGCTGGGTCTGCAATGCTGTCGGTCTTTCAGTCCTGCTGCAATGCCTTTGCTCCTGAAGATGCTGGATGCTGTGCCTCTTTTGGCATCTCTCTTTAAATAGCATGTGCTTCCTGCTGGGCCATTCAGTGCTGGCTCCCAGAGGCACATGTTCCCCTGGCCTTGGAGCTGGCTTGCCTCTTCATCTTCCCCAGGGGTGTCTTCACCAGCATGCTGGGGAGGTGCAGCTTGCCCAGACCACTTTGGGTACTTTTCTCCCCAGAGCTTTTCTCCAGTGTGCTGGGGAAGTGTGGCCTACCTGGACCCTGCTGGGCACTTTTCCCCCTGGAGCTCTTCTCCAGTGCACTGGGAAAGCATGGCTTGCCTGGACCCTTTAGCGTATTTCTCTTCCAGCAATGCGAGTCCCACCGGGTTCTAGCAGGCTGCAAATCTGAATGGGGATTTAATAGCAGCCTTCAAGTACCTGAAGGAGGATTCAAAAGGAAAGGGGATGGAGCCAGACAGTTCTCAGTGGTGGCAGATGACAGAACAAGGAGCAATGGTCTCAAGTTTTAGGAAAAGAAGTTTCTTTTATAGGCAAAATTAAACAGTATTTCTTTCACTATTCCAAATTAAATACTCTTCCTAGGAGAAGAATGGTTCGTGAAGTCCATTTTTGTATTTGCTTCTGTTATCCAATCCCTTTGTGTTAATGGTTGCCTGACTGGTGTTACTTCCTCCTGTAACTGTTTGCTTATGCATTATGATGATATGAATCATAAAAGCTGTTGTTTCCTGCATTTGCACTCATTCCTTTTGAGAATAACTTTTGAGATTGCAAGCAGAAGTGGGGCAAATGTTATAATTAATTCAGGTTAGCTATGAGATCACAATAGTAGCATGTGCAGACAGCCGGCGTGGCTATATAGTTCTTAGACTGCCAACTTCCTGGAACCCAAAGGCTTGTATAGACAAGTTGGTTCTAATTATAGCAGTGTCTCTGCCCTCAACTGTGATGGCTTGTTTACAAAGTTATTTCATGACACTTATGGGGAAATAAACATGCTGGAAGGGAACTTCCACTTCACTTTTAGGCAGGATTTGGTGTATTGATTGTCTGCTATCTACTTATTAGGCATGGTTGTTTTTTTTCTGTGATACTGGTCATATCAGTCATCAGTGTGGATATTTATTATTACTGTCTGTTATTACTGTATGTGTCATTCATTTATTTGTGTAACAGCAAAGTCTGGAAGCCCCAAAAGACATTGAAGGTCACCTCTGGGGCAATCAGTGTATCACAGAAAAATTGGCTTAGAAGGGACCTCAGGACGTCATCTAGTTCAACGTCCTGTTCAGGACAGGATCATCTCAGCCAATAAAAATATAAATATATGAAGATCAACAGGGAGATGATAAAGAATTTTTAAAAGAAGTATGGTAGCTTTTAACTTTATCAATTGGAGCTTTTAAAATCCAAAATTTGCCAGAGAAAGTTAGTATAACATATAGTGAACCCCTAAAACAGGTTTTGATTCATTAGTGGTGTTTGTGTGTGTGTGTGTGTGTGTGTGTGTGCGCGTATGTGAATGAGAGGAAGAGAAGAAGGGGGTAGAAGGGGAAGGGGGGGGGAGAGAGAATCTGGCATGGTCAGCCAGTAGTAACACCCTCCGTGGTATAGATATGCCAGGTCGAGAGGGTTGCTCTAAGCTGCCATTTTTTTGAGGGCAGCTAGACATTTTCTAGTATCCACTGGGCAGTACCTTTCT
>NW_017729032.1:63158243-63176674 GCF_001723915.1 Gavialis gangeticus | reverse complement strand
CTTGAAGCCATAAGGGGGGGGGAGAGAGAGCAGGGAGGGGGAAATAGGGAGGGGGAAGGGGAAAGAAGGGCTGGGGAAAAGTTCTTCTTATGACCCCAGATAGTCCCATGTTGGAAAACATTAAGTTTGTCATACCTACCTATAAAACTTCTGCTACAGTACTGCTATTGTGAACAAATTTTGTAAAATATCAGCTTCACAGTAAGTTAACTCAGTCTGTTGTTTAGGGAAGTGGGGAACAGTTTAACTTATATGATAAGAGCTTTCCCCATGGACTGAATTTATCTCTTGGTCTAAGGAGTGCTCCTGTTTTGCCGATGTAGGCTTTTATAGGGAAGAATTTGACCTTCCAAACAGTGGCTTTCTGTTGAAAGGCACTCTTGACACGTCTGATCTTAATCTTAGCAGTGCATTGTAAAGTATAGTGTTTGTGAAGACTTCATTTATGGAACTGAAGAATTATAGAGAAGAAAATTATTCCTGACAAATTTTTAATAAATGGAGAGAGGGAGTTATTCTCAGTGGAAATACTGCTGAGATAGTCTTGTCTCTTCTCACTAATGCTGGTTATCTGGCAGCCTAGCCAGCAAAAAATTCCAGCTTCACAAAATTGGCAGTCTCTCACTATTTTTACTATCTAAATAAATGTGTACTATAGTCTGCTCTGTATATATGTGAATTTTTCATAGGAAACTATACGTATGATATATGCATGGTACTTCTCTGCTTACCAGAAAAACAACTTTTGCCATAGGATGAAATATATTTAATTTACCAAGATGGACCAGGCTGCATAGGGTGCCTATACATGTGCTTAAGTTTTGGGGGGGGCACTTCAATTAGAGTGCTTTAATTAAAACAAGTGCAGAATCTCGTGTATTCAGTGTCCCCGCATTTCAAAATGGCAGTGGGGGTGCTTTGATGAGCTTTAATTATAGTGCCCCCCCCACCATTTTGAAAGGTGGGGTGCTAAATACCCGAGAGACTGCAGCATGCTGGAGCTTTCTGATTGGAACGCTCCTGCAGACTCAATTAATCAAGTCTGCTCTGATGTGTTCTAATGAGAACGTGCAGCGCATGTGTAAAAGTGCCCCATCAGTAGCAGAGTAACTGAATTTTCAGTTTAGCTACTGAACTGAAAATCTGATGAAACTTTAGTTTTGGGTTGACCTGGAACGAAATCATTTATTGGTAGTTGGCACATACAGGTGTGTGTGAGTGTGGTGGTGGGTGAGGAAGAAAGGCTGGGTTGGTGTGTGAAGAAAAAAAATCATTTAGTTTGACCTGAAACCAAATGTTTAATTTTGTTTTAGGGCATTTGAAACCACTTTTTAAATAAGAGTTAAGGGTGTTTAGAAATAAAGGGCTATGTTTCAGAAGGGAATTTAGGAACTATTAACAAGAGGAAAAGCATATTCCCCTTATAGCCCTTGTGGTTCGGGTACTCTTCCAGGATGTCAGAGATTTGGGTTTAAATCCTTTCATTGCCTACAGACAATAGTTTGAACTTAGGTTTTCAGCTTATATGCTGCCTGTTGGGCTTTGTGGTATCATCCTTTTGCTTTTTTGAAGCTGTGCCACATGGCATAACTCAGTATTCATTAGAACAGTATTCATTAGCAGTTCACAACACAGGGACTTGCTAAATTAAGACCGCTACAGGCTGACTCAAGACCAGTACAGACCATAGGTTCTCTGGAGTAGTGGGTGTCGTCTTTGTATAGGGGTGCACAGAATCTAATGTGAAGTGATCAGTAGGCACAATTGCAATGCAAATAAATTATTAACGATAGATATGTTGGCTAATATAGAGCCACCTCTGGGATGGAACAAAGCAGCCATTTTGCATATAGCAAAACTCCCCAAAAGTTTTTGAAGATTGGGGGAACTGGCAAATAGCTTCTCCAGTTGAATCTTAAATGACAAGCTTTCCAGTATGTGAAATGTAATCAACCATGCTGGAATCTGACCAGGGAATTAAGGCTAACACCCATAAACTTGCAGAAGTGCCACTTTTAAAAGCAACATATCTTGAAAAAAAACCCATATAATCCATTCCTATAAAATAAAAAGACATGTTTTGGAAAGTGTTTTGTTTTTACTCAGTTATGCTTTCATTAGTTATAACTAAAGCAATCAATCACTGGAATATATTCAAATTAAGTGTATATGACACCTCTTAATGACATACATTTGCTTTCAGTGTACTGAAGCAGAGAGAGCTCTATTGTATTATGCCAAATAGATATAAAATTGGGCTAGATTCATCTTACGTATGCAGAACATTTTAGTAAATGTGTAAGAAATATCTGGAAGAAATAATTTGTTTATATGGAAGGAAACAGAACAGTGAAATTGGCAGTATGTTGTGCAACAATTACTTTAGTAAAAGGAAAAAAAAATTGAGGTAGATGCCAGAATTTCAGTAACAGTTAGATGATCTTTTCTGAGCTTGCAAGTTCTGTACAAATGTGAAAAATACACACTCTGTAAAAGAGGAAGTGGAGACGGAAATAGCTGATGGAGAAGTCAAGGCTGTTTATGCCAGTCGTGACACTGCAAGTCAACTAGGGGGAAAAAAGAAAGTGAGAACCTAGCTTTTGATCTAAATAAGAATTTACGAATTCTCAAATGGAGGAGTTGTGTTGCTGCAGATCTCTCTGGAAATAAGAGTACCATGCTAATTGTGTTTTTACACAGGGCTTGATTCTGCTCTCTCTTATGCCAAAGTAAAATGGGGGTAGCTCTATTGAAATCAGTAGACTTGCACTGGTGTAAAACCAGTGCAGATGCAAGCAGGTTCAGACCCAATATATATGCCTGTTTACCTTGTTACTGAATTATTTCAGGCTATGAATCCTATATTTAGGCCCCAGCTTTTGAACCACTTAACCTTGATACTGGCAACTTTGATATTAGAGAGCTATTTGCTATTTTTATTAGGGGGAAACTTGGAAGGGCTAGAAAGTGAGATAAAGGGGAGATCTCTAGATGAGGTAGTGTAGTACATGATTCTGGGTGACAGAAAAGAGATATTGTCCTATTAGATCTCAGAACAGTTTTCCTTTCCCAAAAATATTTTTGAATTTGTTTGAGTTTTGTTCAAGTCTGCATTGTGATGAACTTGAGACCTTTAGAATATGTATTTTGGTTTGCTAAAAACCAGCAAAAATAGACTGATCTACCACACTGCCAGATAACTTATGACAGCGTTTCATGCCCTTCTCCTAACTAGACAAAGTGAGAACTTGAATCCAGGTTCTCCACAGTCCAGGAGTATCCTAGTTACTGGGCTGTTGGCCTTCCTGATGTAAAGGAGGATCAGTTTCTCTATGTTGGTCCAGAAATGCCATTTGCAATTCAAGAAATCCATTCCAACCAAGCTTTCAGTAAACCTGGCATGTTCTCTTCAACAATTGTGATTTCAACAAATTGAGATTTTTCTGCA
The DNA here is from genome assembly GCF_001723915.1 of Gavialis gangeticus. NCBI lineage: Eukaryota > Metazoa > Chordata > Crocodylia > Gavialidae > Gavialis > Gavialis gangeticus. The sequence continues at coordinate 63,173,226 of NW_017729032.1, read as the reverse complement.
GAATAAACTTTCACTAATAATATTCCTGACAAAATTCTATTCTGTATATTGCACCTTTAAACATGTTAGTAGGAAGGAAGTTGTATGGAAGCAGGTTGCTGTTCTAGCTGCCTTTGTTCAGTATAAACTTAAGAAGTAATCAAGCTCTGTTTGGAGTATGGTAGATGAAATGTCAGGAACCATTCCCCAGCATAGACATCATGCATTAGGTGGTCAAACCTGAGTGAGATGGGTAAAGAGTTTTGGTGGGAGCTGAAGGTAAATGTGTGGGTCTTAGGTGTGTGGGTCTGGAGAGAAGCAACTAGAAACAGACAGAAAATTACATGTTAAGGTTTCTCTCAGGGTCACAGAAACACTTTTAGGGGAGAGGGCTGGCTACACTGAGGTTTGGAGCTGGAAGCAAAGAAACTGCCTCCTGTTGTTTCATTCCTTTTGTGCTTAGTAAAATAGGACTTTATGTTTTGAGTTTTGTATTTTAGTTCAGTTGCAGAGTGAGTCACTGTGTTCTCTCTTGCAGTGACTTGGTCTTGTATCATCAGAATTAAAATCTAAGCTGGTTAAATTCAGGTTTTATGGATGGAAACAAAGGGAAAGCAACAACATTCAGAACACTATATGAAAAAAGATCCTAACGAGGGACAAATTCTCATTCTAGGGAAGAAGACATTCTGGTGCCTTGAGGGAAAGGAATAAGGGAAGGAAGGAATGAAAAAGTAGGTATAGATACTTGCAGCCATTTGCACAAGGTGCCTGAAGGACCAGAAACTTCTTATTTTAGTATAATGGACTTTTTCCAACCTGTTTTCTAGCATTTCAGTATGCAGATCATGATATGTTCCTCTTTGGGAATAGCTACACAAGTGTGCTTTCTACAGGAAATATGTCTACAACAAGCCACTGGGTGCATCTACATGTTCATTAATGCACCGAAGTTACTGTGCATTAAGTTTAGTACCTGGATAACCAAGTACTAAATCAATGTGCAGTAACTGGTGCTACTGCACAGTAGTGCTGGCGCATGGGTTTTTACAGACACTAACACAGTGCAGTAGCCTAATGCTACTGTGCAGTAGTGTATTAGCACAGGTTTTGCCCAGCATGCTACTATACAGTGTTATTAGGCTACTGTGCAGTTAGTGTCTCGTAGACGCACCCACTATGTATAGCCGGAGAAAAACAGGTAACGAACTTTATCAACTGCCACTGCCATATATTTTGCTGAGAGTAAAAAGGGCTGGACCATGACTAAAATGGATAAAGGAGTTAGTTCATATAAAACCCTTACAAAGTGGAGACAAAATGGGCATGTCTACACAAGATGCTTACTGAGCTGTAGCACGTCCATCTACACTATGCAGTAGCGTGCCAGTAAAAATCATCCTAATACACTACTGTGCAGCATTATTAGACTAGTGAGCAGTAAGCGTCACAAAAAAAAGTGTGCTGGTGCTACTGTGCAGTAACTGTAGTCACTGTGCATTTCATTAGTACTTCATTAAGCAAATACTAAACTAAATGCACAGTAAATACTGAGCATTGATGAACATGTGGCCATGCCTAATATTACCTAACAATAAAGTCCAGGCACCAAAAGCCTGATCCTAAAATTTTTACTAGTTTTAAACTCCAATTTATTTCACTGGACAGCTTTGAATAAGGCCTACGGTATTAGTGTCTATTGTTAAAGAATGGAACATAAAGGAGAGATGTTATATGCTTCCCATAGTGTCCAAACTTTCTGTCATTGCTCAAGAAACATTCTGATTGATTTCCCCCCCTCTTAATACAGCTTCACGGTTGCTTCAATGCAGTTTTTACACAGAATCTTTTTCCCTGACAAATCCAAACCCTTTTATCAGCAATGACTGGCCTGGACCCTGATTCAAGATATATGTTGTTTTTTGCTGTAAATCCTTCTATCCTATTGTTCCTCTTTTAAATTCTCCATTGAACTAAATACCCCTTCCCCTGCAAGGCTATCAAAGCATCTTTTCCCTAAGCTCTCGTTGTTCAAGCAAAACTGCCTAGAAAGAAAAATGGCTCCACATTGAAAATTTGAAGAGGTTATACATGAGTATTGTATATAGGTTGAAAAGCTCTGAGTTGTTATAGCAGCTGTCCCAGCTGAAAAAACGTCAGTAAGTGGGATCATTTTCTGTGTAGTTTATGGACAGGGAACAGGCCAGATTCACTGGTATTTGAGTTACTCCTGGGCTGCTCAGTCAATCCCTCCATTTCACAGGATAGTAATTTGATCCCAGTGCCCTTGAAGTATATTTGCATTGAATGTAAAACGCTATAGTTTTATGCCAAGCATTAAATGGACTTTTAAGTATGTAAGTCATTTTTGTTCTTGTAAAATCAAGGCCTGATTCAATAAAAATACTAGGCACCTTTTCCTCAGAAGTTTTGTATAGTTTTGCTCAGGACTAGAGCTGTGTCAACTATTTGTGAGGAGTATTTTGTCCCTTCTTTGTTTTCGTGATAAGGAATTGATTGTTCTTAATTTGTTTGTGGTTTGAAAAATATATTTCTGCTTCTGTGTCACTTGCAGATTCTTGGCCACAGCTTAAGTATTTCATAAACTTTAAAGGGAGGTAGTTAGATGTGTTAGTCTGAAGTCAGGCAGAAGACAGGGTAGATGTGCACCTTATAAACTAAACCAGAGACTAAAGCCAAAAGAGACAATTAGGACTAGGGACAGACATTACACATAAACTGGTTTAAGTGATCAGAAACTGGTTTAAGCCTGTAACAGAACAGATGTTCAGTGCACATAAACCAGTTTGAAAATGTCTGAAACTGGTTTGAGATACTACATTCAACCAGATTTATCAGACTTAACTGATTTGGCACAAACCAGTTTATGCAACGTCCATCCCAGACCCCTTGCTGGTTTAAGATAAACCAGACTCCCGCAGCATCTCGGCATGCTTTTTGGGCTGGGCGGAAATGCTCCAAAGCAGGGCTGGCCCCTCCCCTCCCCTCTGCTCCCTGGCTGCAGCTCCAGCAGAGACTGAAGGCATGTACCTGGCTTCTGCTCCCCCCTCCCCTTCCAACTCTCTGCTAAGCAGGCATTCTCTCGTCCCTCAAAGGCACCTCTCAGCATTAGCTAGCAGACCACATGCTGGCTACCTCCGAGCTGTGGCACACTGGGCAAAGGTAGAATCAACAGATAGCTGGTAATATCCCTCTGTTGTTTTCTTAGTGGGTCAATAAACACTGAGTTAGGGGGAATAAACATTCCCTGCTGGGCTGCTCAGGAGGGTGGGGAACCCTCCTTAATCACAGTGTCCTGCTGGGGCCTGGCTACACCCTGCCTCAGCTTAGCTCTGTGGAAGGGAAGGGAGGGCTGCTCTAGAGTCTCCTGGCTTCTAGCCTGAGCCACTGCAGGCATGTGCTTGCATTTCTGAAATGAGAAGGAAATGTCTATCCACCTCCAAATTGGTTCTAGCCTTGCAGGTTAGACTAACCTGAAACGATTTAAACAGTTTAGGCTTAGGCTTTTTGAATGTCTGTCCCTAGCCTAGGTCATCCAGTTCAACATCTTGTTGATCACAGTCATTATATTTACCTGTTACATGTTCAGTCTTTCCTGGTGGAGTTGTTCCTCTTTATATGTTTATTGAGCCAATACAAAATTGAAAGTTTTCAATGAAAAATCACACCAAGATATATATTATTGTTGTGTTTAGTTTGTGCATGGCCATTGTTACTGTTATTACTTATTACTTGTTATTATTACTTTAGCATTTAGGAGCTGATTTGCATAGCAATATAAAATACTTCAGAATTAGGAACAGACAGAAGAACCATTTTTTGGGTGTTTGAGTGCTGCATACAGTAGGTGACTTACTGTGCTTCATCATTAGAAGGCTACGGAGCAGACGGGGCTGTGTGAGATAGCACCATTTCATTTCAACTTCCATTTCACCATTTAGAAGGGACAGTGTTTCATTTTGATGTTTGGAAGCACTGTTCCATTTCATTTTGTCAAAACTGTTTTGCTGTTTCAATGCTGTTTTGATGCGTTTCAATGTTTCGCACCTAGGCTATAATGGGGAATTATGAAAATACCTATAACTTTGTTATTTCTTTCCTGATTTGAATGAAAACAGGAATGGTAGCCCCTGCAGAATCCATGAAGTCTGCCAAGTTTCAAGGAGGTAGGTGCAGGGGTTTCTGGGAAACTGCACCTCAAAGTGCTGACAAGCAGAACTCGTGACGTGTGACTGTGTGTGCATTAAGGTGGAGTGGGGTGAAAAATGCAGGCATGGTAGCCCCTACTGAGCACATGATGCCTGCCAGGTTTCGAGGTTATAGGTGCAGGGGTTTCAAGGAGATAGGTGCATAGGGGCTGATGCTGCTGAGCTGCTGGAAGACACAGCTCAGTAAGCTGACCCCAAGGCACAGAGAAAGCTCAGTTCAAACAATGCTTTTTATGCTGTTTCTCCACCCCTTGCCCAGAGCACTGGGATTGGAAGGGATCTCAGGGAAGAATCACAGTCACTGGCCAGCTACACATGTCTATATCAGAGCAGTCCTTTCCCTCTCTTCCTCCTCCCTCTCCTTACTTTCTGTTTAGCTGCAAGCAAGGCTTGCTTTGAAACTTGAAATGTTTCAAAATGTTTTGAGTCCCCTTGTTTATTTTTAAAGCTGTTTGGAAACCTTTCATTTCATTTGATTTTGCTGTTTTGAGCTGGAAATGCATTGAAACAGCTTTGAAACGAAGCACCCATTGAAATTTCACACAGCCCTAGTGTGAGAGAGTGAGAGAGCCTGTGCCAAAACCAGAGGCAGCTACCCTAGACCCAAGGCCCCAAAGGACCCAGCTGAAACCCTTCACACCCAGGTGTTTCTGGAGGGGAGGAGCTGGGAACTCTAACTGCAGTATAAAGAGGAGCCCGGAGCAGGCAGTAGGGAAGAGTGCAAGACCGGAAGCAAAGAAGCCGGGCTGAACAATGCTGGAGGAATCTGTGAGAGCCACATGGAGGGCTGGCAGGAGGCTTCTGCAGAGAGGGAACTCCCTGGAAGAACTCTAGAGGAAGGTACGGTGGAGTGGCAGGGTCAGGAACTACCTGCGATCTCCTCAGCAGCAGGCAGAGCCCGACGGAGAAAAGGTACCATAAAGATTCTAATAGAGGGGCACAATTGAAGCCTGGTACCGTAATGACCCTAAAAGGGGTACAAGAAAAAATTATAAATGATGACCTCAATGAGATGAGGGTACTGTGATGACCCCAATAGAAGGTGTAAGAGGCGCGATCATAAGGACATGAACAGGGGAAGGAGAGAGTAGTCACACTGACGTTTTGTTTCTTTGTTTATTGCCAAAAGACAGTTGACAATCCTCCAGGACAGGAGGCGTGGATTCCTTTCGTTTTCTTGTTGAGGTAAAGACTCCGGGGAGGAACCCGGTGGTTGAATACAAACCCGAGGACTCTGAGACAACTGGTGGACCAGGAAAGGGTGTAGGGGTGGTGGAGCCCTCATCATCATAGGACAGTGGATGATGACCAGGCGGAACTGCACATCCAGGTATTGAACATACTCCTATAAACACCAAAGATGTGGCAGGAGGGAACGTGGGTTTGTGGATCTCTGTCTAAGACTTGTCCCTCACTTCAGCCAGCAGGTCCTATGGAAATACACATCTAGATCATCTATCTATATATGTGTATAGTTCTCTGGAGGAGGAGAAAACAAAAGAAAAGGTCACAAGGACTTTTGGGAGGGTGAGCTCCCCAGCTGGCCACTGAACACCTAGGAGCAGATAATTGTCTCTGCATCAGGAAATGGTTACTCTGGAATAGGTAGGCAGACAATACCTAAAGCAGTGTAACATATGCTGATAGAGTTTTACCTCTGAAAGAAACAAGGTACTGGTAATTCTTCACCAGATTGGGTGAAGTTACTTCTGTTTAGGAGTTTGTGTCATCTGTCTGCTCCTTTTTCTAGATTAATATAGTACAGATTATGTTGATGTAAATGTGTCATCTATCTGTGCCTTTAGTGATGTTGAGCTGCTTCTTGGCTAGGTCCTTCTAAGACTCTCTGCTTTCCAGGGTATTTCCCCATTTTATAGGCATGGCTTGCATTTCTCCTTCCTAGATGTACAAAACTTACTTTGGCTGTAGTAAATATAACATTTTATTTGGGCAGGTCCAGTTTACAAAGTAATCCAAACCATTCTGTATGATTGCCTTTGCCTCACTTCTTTTTCGTGGAGTCTTTGCTGTCATTTGCAAATTTTATTAGCTGTGATTGACAATATTCAATGTTTTCATCAATACTTTTCAAGTAAATATAACATTCAGTGATGATTTCCCTGCTGATAACTACTTTTTGAGATGGCAGGTAGCCAATTTTTAACCAATTTACCGTACACTTTATTGACTTAATATAATAATAATTTACTAAGTCCAATGCCTCAAAAGTCTATTGCATTGGCCAAGTTCATTTTAGCAGCCAAACATGCAATCTCCTCAATGAATAATATCAGGTTTTTTTGATAAGGCCTATTTTATGGAAAACAATGTTGACTGGCATTAATTATATTTTTATTATGTAATTCTGTTTCAGACTAATCCCATTTCCACTTTTCCAATATTTTACCCAGAATTAGTGTCAGTATAGCAGGATGGGGGGGGGCAGAGGTGATGGGATCTTCCCCTAGTGACCTCTCAGTCTCCACCTCTAGGTCTTGGAACTCTCCCTTTTTATTTGTCTGCCACACCTTTGATGATACTTTAAGAGAAAGAGGAGTTGGGAGGTGTAATGGGGCCTGGCCCTGTTAGTGTGGGGAGGAGTGGACTTGAGCCACCTCTGGCCTGGGACAGCCTTCCCCCCCCAAGACAGGTGCAGTTGGGCCATGGGCGCCAAGACCAGCTGGCAGCCTGTGTGGCAGGCACAGCTGCAATGAGCAGTCCTGGCTGAGGAAGTGCCCCCAGCTGTGGGCAATTGGAAGCCTGGCTGCCTGGGCAGGGCAGAAGGGCCTGCCCCTACAAGAGCGGGGAGTTAAGAACAGCCAGGAATGGCTGCAATGGAGGCCTCTGGGGTGGGGGACAGGCAGCCACTGATCCTTTGTGGTGGGGTATCGGGTACACATACACATACTGAGCAGTGCTGCGTTGTGGGGTCACCATTGCTAGAAATGATGTTGAATCTTCTGGGGCACATCCCAATGAACTCTATGGTAAATCGTGAGCAGGGGTGTTGGTTGATATGAATATATTCATTAGCTTTCTTTCCAAAAACAAAACAAGTTTACTATTGCCATCTTGGAATGCTCCTATAATGATCCTAAAGTACTCCCTATTTTCCTTTATTTTGCCGCCTATGGATTTTGCCTTGAATTCTTTAGATTCTCCTCTCAGTTTTCTCTAACTGACAACTTTTAATTTCTATCTAGTGCTATCTATTTCTCTTTCTCCCCACCATTTGTCATGTAATGCTTTTTCACTTGTCGCTTCTGTCCTCATTAGCTCACTGAACCAGGATGGACTTTTAGCCAAAGTTGTTCTCTTAATTATAGAACCACAGCCTTTTGGTTAACTGAATAACTTGTAAAGAACTTCCAATTTTCCTTTACATTTTCTATTTGTCTACAGTTTTCTTCTGAGTCAGTACTGATGATTGTTTTTTTTGCTTTGGGAAATTTGGTCTTTTAAAGCACAATGTGTGTACAGATCATTGGGTTCAGTGGAGACAGTCAGGCATGAATGAGAAGGACTAAACAACAAGTTTTATTGTGGAGCAGTCGACAACCCCTACAGACGCTTTGGGCGTGTCTATCTACATGTCGCCATAGCAATGTGCTACATCACTGTATGATGCGCTACAGTGATGTAGTGATTACCATGTGAGTCTACACATGACCAGCAGCTACTTCACTGTAGCAGCTCACTCCCCCATTTTAGCGTGCTGCTACAGTGAAGTAGTGGCTAAAACTAACCATGTGCCGTGTGCACGGTGCAGTACGGGTGGTTATTGTGCCATGCTTTAGTACTTCCAAAAGGAAGTACTAAAGCAAGGTGCAGTACCAATAGTGCCATAGGGCAATGCAGACATGCTCTTTCTTTCTCTAAAGCCTCCTCTACTTGTTACAAGTATTGGGTAACTAACTGGCTAATTGCGCAATTACCTTAAACCAGCTACATGTGCAAAGTAGCTATCACATGATAAAAAGCTCCAACTAGTAGGGTTGTGTGAAGTTTCCGGTGCCGATTTGATTTGGAGGATATTTGGCCTGATTTGGTGGCTGAATCTCCAAATCCGACTCGAATCAGGGGGCCAATTAAAAGGTCTGAATTGATTTGAAGCTCTCTGAATCAATTTAGAAAAGATTCAGAGAGCTTTGGTGATTCGGGCAGACCCAGGGATCTGGACCTGGACTCTGTGCTGGTAAGTAGGGGAGGGGGAGGGGAGACTAGAGGAGCAGGGAAAGTACCATGGGTAGACCCCTGCCAGGCCCCATCCCCTGTCTGCTCCCCCAGCACTCCCCAGTACCCCCCCCATCCCCTGCCCGCTCCCCCAGCCCTCCCCATGGCTGCCCACCTGGCCCCCGGTCGCGGCCCTTAAAAAAAAAAAGCTGCTACTCATCGGGTACTGCTGGGTGGGGGGGGTGATCCCTGCTGCCCCTCCACTGCCCCATGCCACATGGGGGGCTCTGCCACAAGCCCCCTTATCCCTGCCCACTCTCTCAGCCCCCCCCATGGCTGCCCCACCTCCCCGAGCTCTGGCTCTTTAAGAAAAAAAACCAACCCCCCCAGACTCACTGGCTGCTGCAGCAGCCTTGGGGCTTCTGGGGGCTCATGGAGGAGCCTTCCACTCACTGCAGGGCAGTGGGGGGGCCACTGGGATTGTCCCCCTGCCAGGCAGGAGTCAGTGAGTTAGTTTTTTTTTTGTTTTTTATAAAAAGCAAGAGGTGGGGGGGAGGAGGGGACAGCCGGGGGGGGGCTGGAAGAATGGGTGGGGGTTGGGAAGCTTGTGACAGAGCCCCCCATGTGGCATGGGGCAGTGGGGGACAGTGGGGACCACCCTTCCCCCCACCTGGCAGTACTGGGTGAGTGCAAGTTTTTTTTTTCAAAGAGCTGGGAGCTGGGGTGGATGGGTCAGCCATTGAGAGAAGGTGGGGGATGGGGCCTATATGATTTAGAGATTTGACCACTGCAGCAGGGAGCAGCAGGAATCGATTTGGGACAGTGACTTGAATCACCGAATCAAATCACTGTTCCTGAAATCAGCTGAATCCAAATCTGAAGCGAATACTAGCCACTTCGCAGAGGCCTACAGATTAGACCTCAGATGTGTACTGACTTTATAGCTGGTTGTTACTGATCTTTAAATTTGTACACGTAGCAGAGTCCAGCTGCAGCTTACCCATCCTGAAACCCCCCAAGCCCTAGGGATTGCAACTGCTATGATCCCCAAGGCATGGGAGTGCATGTAACCCCCATCCCACATGGACTTGCGGTCCCAGCTGCACCTCACATGCAGCTGGGACCAAGAAACCCTACAACTGATGGGGCTTGTGGTCTTATAGAATCATAGAAACTTAGGGTTGGAAGGGACCTCAGGAGGTCTTGGTGGTACCTCACTCATAGCTGGGGCTGAGAGCCCTACAACTGACATTGCTCCCAGTCCTGGATGTACCTCATGTATAGCCAAGACTGAGAATCCTGTTAGTTCCAGGCTACTTTGGTCTCAGCTGCATGTGAGGGGCAGCTGGGGCCGAGAGCCCTGTCAGTTGTAGGACTTGGCCCTGGGTGTGTGTGGCCCCATGGCTGGGAACCTCCTCAGCAAAGGGGGATCCCAGCTGTGGGAGCTTGCTTCTTGTCAGTGCGGAGGGAACCCAGGATCAGGTGCCCTCTGCACTGTCAATGAAGTGTGATTGGATCTAATGTGTAATCCCACAATCCTGTGTCCTGCCATGCACATGTAGCATGGCAGGGAGTGTGATTGTGTGGATCACACATTAGATCCAATCGCACCTTTACCTGAATAACTGTTGCCTAACTAGTACTTATCTTAAGTATCATTTCCCAATGACCAGCTTCCTCACTCTCCATAGTTAGGGATCATCTTTAAATTACAACTTTTGTCATTACAGAGTGTATAAAAAGTACTGTCCTTTTGGTATTGTCTGCATGCGATCTTCTACAAATTTCATCCAAATTAAAGATCTCCATAACAACTTTTTTTTCCTTTCTGCCTATTACAGACAAGTGGTTAAGTGCAAGGCAGCCCTGGTTTCTAGTAGAATTTGGAGGTTTACTGCAGACCCCACTGGCAGCCACCTTGACAATTCACTTGTTGCTTGTACTTTGGGATTGTTTACCTAAGTCACGTAGTATCATTTATTTTCCCTGATTGGAACTTTTCATAGATAGGAGGAGAGAATGCAGAGATATTTTGGTATGGGGAGAAAAAGCAGTTGAGATCAATAGAGACTAATTAAAGAGAGCTCAAGAGAGCTTGGTCTCTTCAGGACCAGTTATATGGAGCCATTGTGCTTGTTTTCCACTACCCTACTGTGTCATTCACCCCATCTGCTGTTTTATCAGGCCACTTCAGACTTTCCTCTTTGGAATAATGGGGTTGACAGATCCTTCAGCATCGTACCTTAAACATATGTATTTTAGCTTGCATCTTTGCATGTCCTTCTTTCTTTGTGTGAGAATTGTATAAAACACCTACTGAGATTTCAGTGCAGCTCCCCTCCTGTTAGTTTACAAAGGTGTATACTCATGTGATGAACAAGCTTGGGGCATTTAATACCACTTGACAAAATGCTGGTGCCACTGTTTGGCACCACTGTGTTCTGGCAGGGAATGGGGCAGTATGATCTAATCCGTCTCCTCCATCTGCAATTTCTATGGTTTTCAGTGCTAATTAAAACCTCGCTAGTTCATGGGGACAGACGCTGCAGCCAATTCAAATAACTACTATTAAAATTTTTCCCCCTTTTGATTTTTTTCCACTTGCCCATCTTAAGTCATTTATATATACAGTTAAAAACAAATTTATAACCGGAGACTTTGTAATTAAAAGTACAAGGCAAACAAACAGAGTCCTTTACGTAGACCAAGGTCATAATAAAAACTCTAGGGCCTGGCATCATTTCCCTAATATTAGAGCTATGTATTTGGTTGGCTTATGATCTTGAATTATCATTCCCCCGTGCTCCCAACCCCTGGCATTCTGTGGATAGGGAATCTGTCACAGAATTCACTGTGTTCCAGAATACGAGCTTCCATTGCTCAACGTTGTGTTTCTTGTGGTTATGAAGATGACTTTGAAAATGTGAACGCAGTGTTCACCCATGCAACTCCTGCATTGTTACCTTCCTCAGCAAGCCCAAAGCAGTAGCTCTGAGGATTGGAAGGTGCCCCATTTATTGCTGTTTTTGTTCTGAAATCTAGTGATGGCAACTAACAAGGCTAGCAGGGAAATGATAAACATCTTGCTAATGGATTTATTCACCATGCCAAACTATTGCCTACCAGCTGCCAAGAACTCTGAGCAGTGAAGTGCCATCATTACCAACGTGGTGAAATGGGGACAGTATAAACTAAACAGCCAAAATGTACTGCAGTAAATAATCCAGGACAGTGTGTTCTCATTTTATAATATCACTTACCTATTCTACTCATTCAAACCTTCTTTTTTTAAAATGAAAGCACTTGTCACCCTGGTGAAATGTAATCGAGGGATCCAGATGCAAAATTTGCATTAACCTTCCTGAAGAGCAGCAGTGTAACAGCCAGCGTCCATGGCAGGGGCCAGGTTGGCTGCAGTAGTTGGGCTGGTAGAAGCAGTAGATGCAGCTCATATGCCCCATCTAAGTGCATGCCTGAGGCTGGTGCTCAGTTACCTACTGCTCATTACGCTACTGCTGGAGAGGATGCAGAAACTGGAGTGTAAAATTGTGATTTTGTTTTAAATTGAACCTGGCAGACTGATCTGTCTACAGATCACAATAGATATTAACTGATATTTCCATGAATAATAGCTATATGGAGTGCAGTGGGATAAGCTGGATATTGAACACTCGGAAAACTGGGCAACTTCTTAAGGGGCCTAAAAATGGATTTGACAACTTGACTTCACCATTTTTCAAAATGTTATCCTAATTCACTCCTACTGGTAAAGCAGCGTGAGATCCTTGGATAGAGTTTAGCTTAACTGTTAACTGGAAAGTAAAAATTACAGTTGTTGATTCATCCTTGCATATACAGTGGCTTTCTAAATTTTCTTTGCATATTGGCTTAGTTTCAGGCTTTTGCAGTAGAAACCATTAAACGTGTAGCACATTAGTGTCCTGGGGTCACCATGACGTCCCGGTGGCTCCACGACTGTGCCCTACTCTGCCTTAGGAGGCCTTTCTTTTTTACCTGCCATGCCTTTATGGAATAATAATAATAATAATAATAATAATAATATTAATAATAATAGAGGCTGCCCATGGGCCTTTGCATGAGCCCCAGTATAACAGGACCCCCTCTGGGGTTCCTCAGCACCCTACCGGTCTCACTCCACTATTCCTAATTCCTAAACCCCAGGCCCTTCACCAGGCTGCTTTCATCCCAGGCCCCTCACCCAACTGCTTTCATCAGCTGTGCCCTGCAGGGCACTTAAAGCTTTAGGGGCTAATTGCATGGCTCCAATCCTTCCCTGTACCATGCCCCAAGTCTTGTGGGTATTACCGTAACATTGTTCCCTTGTTGGGGCTTCGGCCTCCTCGGCCTCCACCCCTTAACTCTAGCTAGGCCTTCTAGCCTGGGTCCACTATAATGGACCTGGCTTTGAAGCAGGCATCAGGCCCCCAGCCCCTGTTTGGCTTTGTGGCCTTGCACTATGCCTGCTCCAGGATCAATAGTCACTCCAGCCTTGAGCCTGTGATCGCATGCCCCTCAGGCACCAATGGGACTTCTGTATAACATCCCTACAGTTCTAACCCAAAGTGTCCGTATAAACTTAACAAACCATAAGTCCCTGGGCTTAACATAAACAACAAGAATGGAAACAGTCCTCTGTTCCTTTAAGAGGGCAAACCTTCCCTCACCCCAGCTCTCAGCCTAGGCTCCCTGAGCCTCACTGTTCCTGCAGGCAGAAAAGCAATTGGTCTAGCATCCCTGGGGAGCTCTCCTGGGTGGGAGCTCCTAACCCTGTGGCTGGCAGGGCTAGACTAGTTTGCCAGCTCAAGCCCCAGGCTTATATGCCCCTACAGCTCTGCCCCTTTCCAGTCAGCAGATTGTCTGGGCTGCCCGCAGATGCCTGCTAATTGCCTCATTTGCCCTGTTCCCCTGGCAGCCTGCAGCTGCTGCTCCCTGCCTAGCCTGCAATGATCCATGGCTGGGCTGCTTTTACCTTAAAGGAACAGGGAGCCCCAGGCTCTTGGTTACAACATGATAAACTTATTTTAAATTTGATTTTAGGGTTAGAATTTTGAAAAAGGTCGAGCATCCTACAATTTTAGGATTTGAATTCTTCCTAGTTAGTGTGTACTCCACTGCTTTATCATTTCATTTTTTTATCATTGGGAGATGAATAGTTGATTATGCTTTGCAAATGAGTTTGTAAAAAATAGGTAAGGATTCTGTTGTAACATATGTAAGAGCTGTTATTTACTGGGTCAGGCCATAGGTCCTTCTTGCCCAGCTACCTGCATCCGCTGAGGAAGGGCGGTACCATCACTTCACCCTGGCAGCTGCTAAAGCTCCTGGGCCAGGGAGCAGCAGGAGCCTGATAAGCTGCTGCGGACTCCTGTTCTCCCTACCACCACCATCACCACCTTTGCCTGGATGTGCAATCCCTCTCCCCTGTTGGGGGGATGGGAGGCTTCCTGCCTCACCCACCAACCACCAGCTGCTGCCATAGCCACCTGCCATGAGAGGGGACCTCACAATACTAGTGGGGCCCCTTCATCAGCAAAATCACCTGTGTTCCTGCTAGCTGCTCTTGCAGCAACCCCTGTGTCTACCCTGCTGGGGTGAATCCTGTGCTCCACTCCCTCTCTTCCAGGGGGAGGAGTAAGCCAGCAGCATGCTTTCCCTCCTCCCTCCTGTGTGTGTCCTTATTTGTGTTTTTACCCCCCATCCCTAGCCCCTCATGTGCAACCCCCCGTCACAGCCACCTCATTCAGTGCAGCCAGAGGAGGCACCCTGGACCAGTCCTCCCCCCAGCAAGCTATCTTCTTCCACCCAGGTGGAGGGGGAGCACACAGCTCCCCTCCTGCATCCCACCTGGCCCCTTCCCACCTAGACTCCCACGGCAGGAAATCCTAGGTGAGGTTGGGGACAAGGGTCCCTGTTAGACAAGTCTGTATTTGTCTGAGACAAAGAACCTCACTCCACTCTGTAGAGACTATAAGGTCATTTTACCCTGATTCCAAGAATAACCAGAGACCTCATCTGGTGGCTCCTTCATGGGGCCATTGCCATGGGTGTGTATCTGGTACACTTTATGAACATGCCCAACAGCTGCTCTTTTTGCCAACAGAGGGAGACACTGGCACATGCCTACCTCAAGTATACCAGGTTGCAGCCCCTCCTGCACCTTCTCCAGAACCTCCTACTGAGGTTCTAGCTTCAGTTCTTTCCACAGCTTTTCTTTATATACTCACCACCCATGGCCTCATCTAGCCCCAGGACCTCCTGGTCAACTTCCTCCTGAGTCTGGCCAAGGAACTGAGGTGATTGTGGGGCTGTCCTCCTTTCACTCTTTTGCTCACATCTTTGGACAGAGTTTCACTGCTTGGTGTACACAGGCTCCCTCAACTCATTCAGGTGGCAGTAGGCACTCACCAGTGTGCTGTGCTCAGTGTTTCCTTCCACCTCCCTTGTTATTAACTTATGACTTCCCTTCCCTTCCTGTTTTTTCTTTATTGTCTGCAATTAGTCGATGTGTCCTCAGGGGGTCTCCTTTATTAAGGGAGGCTTATAGTATTCTGTGATGGGCCTAAGCCTATGATCTTTCAGCA
>NW_017729032.1:63150269-63153243 GCF_001723915.1 Gavialis gangeticus | reverse complement strand
GCCACACGGCAGTCTAGCCTGCTTTGGAAAGTTTCCAAGGATGGAGATTCTGCAGCTTCTATAAGCAGCCCGTTCCGATTCCTGACCACCCTCGAGGTCAGAAATTTCCTCCTACTCCAGTCAATATTTCCCCTGCTGCAGCTTTAGGCCACTGCTCTTAGTCCTGTCCCTTACAAATTGCACAGAAAAGCTCATCTCAGTTCTGTAATCACCCTTCAGGTATTTGAATACTCTTATGACTTCCCTTCCCTTCCTGTTTTTTCTTTATTGTCTGCAATTAGTCGATGTGTCCTCAGGGGGTCTCCTTTATTAAGGGAGGCTTATAGTATTCTGTGATGGGCCTAAGCCTATGATCTTTCAGCACATCAAATAAGACTGTGTCAGAGGGGTAGAGAGTGGATGCTGAAAGGGAGAGTGAACATGATATGACCAAGGTTTTTCACTTATTCCTCTCCCACTTCTAGCCTCCTCAAGCTTCTATAGGCCAGTGGTCTCAAAAGTGGGGTGCATGCACCCCAGGGGATGCGCAAGGCAATCCATTGGGGTGCAGGAAGAAAATATTAGAGCTTCTATTTCTATTTCTAGTTCTATAAATATACATATATTGGGGGGGGTGTGCTCAAAAATGTTTTACTGATAGGGGGTGTGTGCTCAAAAATTTTTTACTGATAGGGGTGCACGATCAAAAAAGTTTGGAGACCACTGCTATAGGCAATGATCTCTGGGTGTATCTACATGTGACGCTACGGTGATGTAGTGTCCATGGGTGTCTACAAGTGACTAGCGGCTCCCCCCATTATAGTACACTGCTACGGAGAAGTAGCTGTTAAAAATAACTGTGCGCTGCATGTACAACGTAATACAGGTGGTTACTGCACTGTGCTTTAGGACTTCCAAAAGGAAGTCCTAAAGCCTGCTGCAGTAACAACGTCACCATAGGGCAACATGTAGATGTGCCTTCTAGGAAGGTCATGCAAAGCAGCATCACGCTGTAAAGGGAAATGGAAACTATTCTTTAGTTGAACTCCATAAAGTGATACAACTTACTCTGTGACTGGTCAGTGGCTCTGGCTGGGACAAAGGTAGATATAGGAGCCTTCCATGCTTCCTTTGTAACTCCAGTGCTTCAGGCACCTGAGCTAGGATTGGGTAGCAATTCAGCAAGCATGCCAAAGTGATGGCTCTTTCTGTCTTATTCCCTGAAACAATGAGAAGTTGTGGTAAGGACTAGTCCTAGGGACAAACAGGAATTGCCCCATACAAACCAAAAGCAAGATGCACAGGGGACAGAATTGGTAAAATATTTATTTATTTGTTTATTTTATTGGCCCAACTAAAAAAATAGGGGAAAAGAAAAATGAGTTCAGACTACTCCAAATAGATTTTTTTTGAGTTGTTGTAGTGAAATAGGACAGAAATCATTTTGGGTCAAACTCAAATTCTTCATTTTGGGGTTACTGAATCCTTTTAGTTAAACATTTTTTCTTTTATTTTAAAAAGAAACAAATGCTGTCATTGAAGCAGAAAATCAAAAGTTCATCTTGTAAATTCTAAAATGAAATATTCTGCCAGAGGCAAGGGTTTCTTAGGGTGGTTGCTTTTTTATGGGACCAACTATATATCTGGGATAGACTTAGACGGGCTTTTGAATGCATTCTCTTGCACTCAAAAGCTTGTCTAAACCTATCCTGGCTACACAGTTAGTCCCATAAAAGATATCATCCTAAGAGACCCTTGTCTCTTGCATAATTCCTGGACCATCACCGCTACAGCATTACTCTTAGACTACTGTAAAACAGTTTAGCATTTCTTAAGCAAACTATTTCAACATTTTGAATTTTTTCTATCTTTTGTCCAAACTGTTCTTTAAATTCTGGTTGAGTCTCTGGGGCATTTTCAGTCTATTCCTTCTGGAAATTCCATTTTAGTTGCTTCTGACAGTAGGGGACTGGACCTAGTGGTCAAAGAATCACTTTATATGCTATACTTTTAGTTTTCTCCTTCACCTCACATTTTTGCATGACATTTAGTAAGGCAGTTGGTGTGTGACTCAGTTTGCCATGTGTAAAACGGGGATCAAAATATTCTGCTACTTCAGAAAATGTAAGCAAAACTCAAAGTACGGCCTTTACTGTTACTGCTGTAACGAGAATCATGTAAGTACCTATTATACAGGGGGGCACAGGGAGGAGAGGAGTCACACATTGGATGCTATAGAAGGACTTCCAAGGTAAAAAATGTAAGTTTGTATTTGAGCACCTGAATGAATTTATTTAAAATGTGGGTTAGATTTGGAAGACAGTAAAGGGAAGCTGGCAGCCAGTATCAAGTAGAGTGCCCCAGGGGTCAGTTCTGAGGCCTATTTTGTTCAATATCTTCATCAACAACCTGGAACATGGGATGGAGTAAACCCTCAGCAAGTTTGCAGATGACACCAATCTGGGGAGAGTAGTAGATACACTGGAGGGTAGGGCTAGGATTCAGAAAGACCTCAACAAATTGGAGGACTGAACCAAAATAAATCTCATGAAATTCAATAAGGACAAGTGCAAAGTCCTGCAGTTAGAACAGAACAATCCCATGCACCAGTACAGCCTGGGGACTGACTGGCTAAGCAGCAGCTCTGCAGAAAAGAACCAGGGGGTTACAGTGGACAATGAGCCACAAGTGTGCCTTTGTTGCGCAGAACATCAACAGCATACTGGGCTTCATTAGTAGGAATATTGCCAGCAGATCAAGGGGAGTGATTCTTCCCCTCTATTTGGCACTTATGAGGCCACGTCGGAAGTGCTATGTCCAGTTTTGGGCCCCCCACTACAGAAAGGATGTGGACAAATTGGAGAGAGTCCAGTGGAGGGCAATGAAAAGGGTTTCATAGTTTCATAGTTTCATAGATTAAGGGTCGGAAGGGACCTAGTAGATCTTCTAGCCCGACCCCCCGCCAGGGCGGGAGAACAACAAAAACCCCAAAAAC
>NW_017729032.1:63142206-63150226 GCF_001723915.1 Gavialis gangeticus | reverse complement strand
CTGATCGTAGAAGGCAATCAGGTTGGTCTGACATGATCTCCCCCTAATAAATCCATGCTGATTGCCCCTGAGCATCATTTCTGATGCCGGCCCATCACAAATGTGCTCCTTGATGATCTTCTCAAAGAGTTTCCCCAGGATTGAGGTAAGACTGACGTTAGGGGGCTAGGGCACATGGCTTATGAGGAAAGACTGAGGGAACTGGGCTTATTTAGTCTGGAGAAGAGAAGACTGAGGGGGGATTTAATAATTGCCTTCAACTATCTGAAGGGTGGTTACAAAGAGGATGAAGCTAGATGGTTCTCAGTGGTGGCAGATAACAGAGGCAACCTTGTGAGAGAGGATGCAGAAAAGGTGGAAATGCTCAATGCTTTTTTGCCTCAGTCTTCACAGGGAAGGTCAACTCCCAGACTACTGCACTGAGCAACACAGTCTGGGGAGGTGAGCAGCAAGGCAAAAGAACATGTTAGGGACTATTTAGAAAAGCTGGACATATACAAGTCAATGGGCCTGGATGAGGTGCACCGAAGGGTGCTGAGGGAGTTGGCTGATGTGATTGCAGAACCACTGTCCATCATCTTTGAAAACTCATGGCAATCAGGAGATGTCCCAGATGATTGGAAAAGGGCAAACTTAGTGCCCATATTTAAGAAAAGGATGCAGGGAACTACAAACCAGTCAGCCACACCTCAGTCCCTGGAAAAATTATGGAGCGGATCCTCAAGGGATCCATTTCTAAGCCCTTGCAGGAGAAAAAGGTGATTAGAAACAGTCATCATGGATTCACCAAGGGCAAGTCATGCCTGACCAACTTGATTGTCTTCTATGATGAGATGACTGGCTCTGTGGATGTAGGGACACTGGCAGATGTGATGTACCTTGATTTTAGCAAGGCTTTTGATACAGTCTCCCACAACATTCTCACAGGAAAGCTAAGGATATATGGGCTGGATGAATGGACTGTAAGGTGGATAGAAAAGTGGCTCAAGCACCAGGCTCAGAGAGTAGTAATTAATGGCTTGATGTCTAGTTAGCAGCTGGTATCAAGTGGAGTGCCCCAGGGGTCAGTTCTGGGCCCAGTTTTGTTCAATGTCTTCATCAACAACCTGGAAGATGGGCTAGAGTGCACCCTCAGCAAGTTTGCAGATGATACCAAGCTGGGGGGAGTAGTAGATACACTGGAGGGTAGGACAAGGATTTAAAGTGACCTAAACAAATTGGAGAACTGGGCCAAAAGGAATCTCATGAGGTTCAACAAGGACACGTGCAAAGTCCTGCACTTAGGACAGAACAATGCCATGCACCAGTGCAGATTGGGGGCTGACTGGCTGGGCAGCAGCTCTGTAGAAAAGGACCTGGGGTTTACAGTGGACAATAAGCTGTATATGAGCCAGCAGTGTGCCTTTGTTGGCAAGAAGGCTAACAGCATACTGGGCTGTATTGGTAGGTGTGTTGCCAGTAGGTCAAGGGAAGTGATTACTCCCCTGTGTTCAGCACTGGTGAGGCCACATCTGGAGTGCTGTGTTCAGTTTTGGGCCCCCCACTATAGAAAGGATGTGGACAAATTGGAGAGATTCCAGGGGAGGGCAGCAAAAATGGTGAGGGGCTGGGGGGCATGATTTATGAGGAGAGGCTGAGGGGACTGGGCTTATTTAGTCTAAAGAAGAGAAGACTGAGGGGGAATTTAATAGCAGCCTTCAACTACCTGAAGGTGGGTTTGAAACAGAATGGAGCTATACTGTTCTCAGTGGTGGCAGATGACAGAACAAGGAGCAACAGTCTCAAGTCTCAGCAAATGAAGTTTAGGTTAGATATTAGGAAGAATTTTCTCACTAGGAGGGTAGTAAAACACTGGAACAGGTTACCCAGAGAGGTGGTGAAATCTCCATCCTTGGAGGTTTTCAAGACCCGGATAGACAAAGCTTTGTGTGGAATGACCTAGTTGGAGATGGTCCTGTTTTGAGCAGGAGGTTGGACTAGATGACCTTCTGAGGTGTCTTCAGCCCTAATTTTCTATGATTCTATGAAGGCAGTTTTCTACAGATTTTTACTTAGTAACATATTTTTTCCTGGAAAATCGTCATATCTTTCAGGTCCACGGAAGATGCCCAAATGTTCACAAAGCCAGGCGTACAGCTAAATGAAGTGGTTGCTATATTCTTAACATTTGAATTCCTCCTCTCAATTTTCTCCTACATTTTTATATTGTTAAAATCTATAACCATATTATATAATGTTGAGAGGAAAATAAACTAAAATTTCAGAGCAGCACAAGTACAGTTAAATGCAAGTAAATACTAATCATCAGGATGCATACCATATAATGAAGCATCATAAATTTGTGTAATTTTTGTTGTTGTTTAAGCAATACAATTATTATACTTGACCAAGAAGCATCTGCTTCTGCAAAGTTTTCAAGGCTCTTCTGAGCACTCAAGATTACTGTTTACAGCATATTCTCATCAGGAGTGGGAACAAGAAGATGGTAATTATCTATTAAATGGAGGTATGTTTTGCAGTAGAAAAAAAATTGAAAGAGAATATATATTAAAGAACCCCCTTGAAAACAGTTTATTTTTCCAGTAACGTTGTGTATCTTCTTTGCTGTTATTTTAGATACTTTTATATAGATAATACCTTTAGCTTACACAATGTGGCTTATGCTGTTAGATTCTGTGGTAGAGTTAGTATACTAAGTTGTGGGAATGATCTACCTCTGTAGAAATGAAGGTAAAATCACAAATTGAGCATGAGGAACAAGTTCTGATTGCCCAGTACACACAGGCAGATGCCACCCTCCCTCTCCTAAACCTCCCCCCAAACCCCAAAACCTATGGGTAAAAGAGAAATAAAGGACACAAGATATACAATTCTTTTTGGGTACCTCCTCCAATATACACTGGGTGCATCTACCCATGCACATTTATTACGCAGTAAATATAGCAATTTATGCCGAATTGGGCATCATCCAGATATCAAATTTACATCTGATTAGTTATTGTGCTGTAATGCATATGTAGATGCCTTACTGCACAGTAACACCCTGTGTGTGGACTGACTTGGGACTAAATTTAGTCCCAAAAAAGTCAGTCCACACACAGTGTTAATGTGCTTTAATGCCTGCATGTGTAGACACACGTATTCCCATTTACTGCACAGTAAATTACTGCGCAGTAACTTTAAGCCAGTGTACATACACATGTAGACATGCCCACTGTGACTCATTTATGTAGGGCAACTTGATATGGCCCTATGGTTCCATAAAACTAAACAGTAAAGGGGGAAAATTTTCTATTAACACAGACTAAATTTCCCCCTAGTATAACTGGGTTTGGTTCTGTTGAAATCATTAAAATGGTCTATTAAAGATAGATAGAAACCTCAGCTCTCCCTCAGCAATTTCTCCAGTTTTGGTTCAGAGGCCAGACTGAAAACTCAACCCTTAAATATTAACTTTGGTAATACCTTCATCTAGCTCAACATAACATTGGGTCACTGTACTTCTAGGTCAGATCAGAGCCCAGACAAGTAATATTCCAAGAGTGACCCCTGTAATGAACCTGACAGCTGTATAAAACAGTTGTGAAGTATTTAATTCACTGCAAAGAACTGGATTGGTTTGGGAAAAGGGGGTAACTTAAACATATTGACCTTCCAGTAGGAACTCTTCGGATTCCAATGGTAGGTTTGGTAGTTATTTACTCACTTTTTTGCCCAGTATAGGTGATTTGACTGTGAAAAGGGGAAAGACCTACCTCGTGTTTCAAAAGGCATTTCTCTCATTACTTCAGGCAGTGTGTCTCCGACTTCACAGTGGCTATTTGAGTTGATTTTGGACTGGGAGACGGTCTACATTATGTCTGGGACAACTGGGCAAACCCCAACAAAAATAGCTTTTACACCTTCCTCAAGTGTTTTACTGCAGGGAAGGGGATTTAAAGGAGGGAGAAAGGGTGATTTTGTATTTTTTTAAATGCTCTTTTATAGACCGCAGCCAGCTGGATGTCTGGTGGGCTGTTTCAATTTGTAAAGGAGGGAGAAAAAGAATTATCCTCTCCTAAAAATGAAGGTTCTGACACCAATTTAACTTACCCTAGTGTAAGTCTGGTTGAAGTCAAGTGAGCTGTGATTTATAGAAGGGTGAGATCAGAATCAGAAATTATAATTTTTTTCTCCTTATTGCTATTTTCATCTCTGGATGTTGTGGGACCTTCTACTCCATCTGTTCAAGGGTGTTTGTAGCATTATTCCACATACATAGTATTTTTCTGGGCAGAGATTCTAGTTCATTGATTATTCACTAGCTACAGTGATACTGAAGTCATACAGTTTATTCAGCTTCCACAGTTATGGTTTGGAGAACGTGGTTATAACGGAGTTTTCTGTGGACTGTTAAGACTTTTCATTAACTTAGTGCTTGTGAAGGGTGCCAGATTTCCAGCACTGAAGACCAATGCAGTCTGGTTAATTATATAATAGTTGTACATCTGGAAGCTGCAGTGTACCACCTTCCTTTCACTGTCACTACACCTCAAGTTTAATATGGAAAGGACAACTTCTAAGAGCAGAGGACAGTTCAATAACCAGTTTTCAGTCTCTCAAACTGTTGACTAGAGCAGGGGTTTTCAATCACCAGACCATGGTGGGTTGGCTGCCGGTCTGCAGCATGGTTGGCTGCCGGACTGGTAGTGGACATGGACTGGCAAACCATGGCCCCCAAGAGTCAGGTGGAGAAGCCACAGCTCTTTTTGCAGGGCCTGCAGCAGTGCAGGGTTTGGCCCACCCCCCCACCCAGGAGGTGGGTGGGAATATTCTTACCTGTCTTCCAGATGGAAATTCTGGGCATAGTTGGCTGTGACTGCTGGGCAGCGGTATAAAAACTTTGGGAACACCTGGACTAGAGTATTCATGATTTCTAGTTGTTACTTTTCCATAAGATGCAATCATCTGTGGGCTTTATACAATCTGTATAAAGCTTCTACAGCCCAATCAGCTATACTGTAAATCTTTTAAATTTATCGGGAGGCAGGGCAGGGTAACACCTTTGAGATTAACTCATTCAGAGAGGCATAAACTTTCATAGGTGACAGCCTTCTTCAGGTGCTTATGAAGTTTCTCAGTAATTTCATGGGAAATGTCCCTGGTCCTGCTAGATTCAATTATGTTTCAACGTAGTGCTGCAACTCTTCTCTTCTTGCTCTTCACACTGTATGATTTGGGAACTTCAGGGCAGTAAGAATTTAACAGAATGTAATTAGAAAACATGAAAGAAATGATGGGTAAGGGCAGAAGTGTAGAATTCTTGCCTAGACAAGTCTATCCATTATATAGCCTTCACAGCTAGCTCCAGGTACTCCATCCTTTTTCAGAAACTGTTCTGCTCAAATGACATAATCATGCAGGTTGTAAGTCAAAGAATCTCTTTGTTTATACTTACAGAATTCCCACTGTCATGGAAGTATCTGAGCACTTCATATTCTTTAATATGCTTAACATCACAACCAACCTGTGAGATAGAGCTGGTCAGAAGATATTTGATAAGATGCTCTTTTGTCAGAAATTCCAATTTGTCACAAAACTTTGCCTGCCTGAATCCTCTCCAAATAGCCAACAGATTGGTGATCAGGGCATTGACATGGGATGCAGCAGACTAAGGACTGAGCAGGGACTGTACCAAGGTCTTCAACACCTTGCATCCTGTCTGTTCGCTGTTTTGAGATTTCTCTTTTATTTCTTATGAAAACCATTGAAAAGCCATGTTTGTCATCTTGATGTGAAATGGAAATATTGTGTTGTGGTCCTTGAAAAAATTTTGTGGGATGAAAAAAACATTTCCTGCCCTGCTCCAGCACTACTTGTCCCTGCTTTCACATGGAGGCTGAAGAGCAGAAGCCCAGCTCCACAAGAATTAGGGTGGCCATCATAGAGGACAGTCCGCCATTGATACAAAACCAGATGCCTTTATGTCCTCTATTTTTCTCTTGAAGAGAGAAATAGGGGGCATAAAGGCATCAGGTTTTGTATCGATAGAAGACAGGGGACAGAGTAGCAGAAAACCAAAATGTCCTCTATGATGGCCACCCCAATAAGAATACAGAGATGCCTAAAGTGGGACATATGTACCTGAGTCCCAGAGCACTGCTTACAAACCCCTTTAGCTGCCCAAAAGGCCATAGGAACCTTTGCATTCTTCAGGTACCTAGAATGAATGCTTTATTGTGTGTACCTGGAAGAAATACCCTTTTGCAAAGCAGACATTCCTTCACATTAGTACTTCAGGGGCTTGATTCTGTAGATGGGCCCAGACCATGTCTCATATGTAGTGACTGTATTAAGTTCAGCACAGAACCTATCAGCCATAATCTGTTTCTTTCCAAAACAGCTTTGCATATAGGTGGACACCTTTTACTACAATAGTTTAGCTGTTACAGCATTCAGTGGAAGACCTAGGGTCAATGACCCCCTTACTGTGAAGAGGTTCAAACTCATCTTTCTCACTTTCCATGAGAATGTCTTAAACTTTAGACCATCAGATAGACTGTGGTGGGAGAGAGAACTTTTCACTCTCCCTGCTGAAGCAGTGTCATTTTGCAAAAAAGAATGCGAAGTTCATTGAGCTAGATAAAGAAAGCACAAGAGGGACCCTAACTCTCATACCTAAGGGTTAGGGCATTCATCTTGCAGTGGGACTCATTGACAACCCCTTGAATTGAGGATGATCTCTACCATGGCTCATCTGGGAGTAATGGTTTCCAGGACCACTTATGTGTCTTGCAACTGCTAGTCTGGAGAGCAGGGCCTATGTGCTGAAGGCTTCATTTTTAAAAAGATGTATATTTCAACCGGTTCATCCAGGTTCCTTTTGTCACCTCTGAACCGGACCCAGGGAGAACAAACATGGACTCCCATGTGACCTCAACTGTTGAAAGAGCATCCTTGGACATATGTGACTATTTTCTGGGCATGGAGAAAAACTCTTCTATGATGAATAAATTGCAAGATACAACAGGGTTCTTAAAGGAACCGATAAAGTATAGGTGTTCCATGACATGGTGATGAGATTGACTAAGCTCATTTGGGTTAGATCCTCCTGTGTCCATGTAAAACCAGTGAAAACTAAGGGAGAAACAAGCCATCAGGATGTGTTTCTGTTATTTACTGGGATGGGTAGCTAGGTGTGCTTGTACAATTCAGTTTTGGTTAAATAGCAGAGGGCTCTATATTTAAAAGCCAAAGTCATAGTTAGAGCTGGGTGAAAATCCTGGAAAATGCTTATGTTTGTCATAACTGTATGTAGAATCATATCAAACTTGTTGGATTATTTTGGTGAAAAATATCAAAACATTTCTTTTCAACTTTTAAAATGTAAATAATACATTCCAAGCATTTCATATTGATATGATACTATTTTCACTTCAAAATTTACTTACACTTTATCTTTAAAGAAAGTAATATAAACAAATGGAAAACTTTATATGAATTTGAGCAAAATGTTCAATTGAATAAAAAATTAAGTGTTAGGCTTTTTCTGTGTTTGAGAGTGAAAACTGGAAAAAGAATCAGTTTTGGGTTAACGTGAAACAATTTTTTTCAGCTAGAACCTATTTTTTAGCCACTTCTATTCCTGATGCCACAGGCATTTAGATAATTTTCAAACTGTGGCATCAGCCCTGTGCTTCATATGAACTGAATGGAGTCATCTCTGAGATACTGTTAAGAACAGCATGTAATAAAGAGCAGCAATAATTTGCTGGCCAGAGCAAATCCTTATTACAACTGATCATTTTTCTTCCTTAATTTTCCCCAAAAATGTATCTTAAGGCCTGAATCTTGTCAAGATGACAAGAAATTACACCAGATACTGTGTATACTAACAGTGAACATTCTGGTACCGATTTCAATCTTAGTACTGTGGAAACAAAGTCTCAAGCAGTGGCAGAGATGGCCGGAGAATCTGAAGATTCATAGTTGAGAGAAAGGATATAACAAACATTGGGGTTAACGTGCATCTGAAATAGGA
>NW_017729032.1:63141979-63142195 GCF_001723915.1 Gavialis gangeticus | reverse complement strand
AAATGCAAGCCAAAGGTCTAGGATTTTCTCCCCCTGGTTTCTTTTCAGCACGGCCACGGCTAGTTAGCTGTACAGTTCCCAGGATACCTAGCGCAGCACCTGAGCGATGGGGAGCTGAGTTCGAGATTTTGCTTTGCTTAGTGGGGGGAGCCGGGGTGCCCCCCGACCACAGTCATACGACAGGGCTGGAGGGAGCGGGTAGGGTTGTGGGTCATG
>NW_017729032.1:63136543-63136979 GCF_001723915.1 Gavialis gangeticus | reverse complement strand
AGTTAGCTCTACAGTTCCCGGAACACCTAGCGCAGCACCTGAGTGATGGGGAGCTGAGTTCGAGATTTAGCTTTGCTTAGCAGGGGGAGCCGGGGTGCCCCCCGATCACAGTCATACGGGAGGGCTGGAGGGAGCGGGTAGGGTTGTGGGTCAGGAGTGAGGGGCACTGCAGAGCTACAGGGGGGCAGGGGGCTGCAGATGATGACTGTGTGCGTGTTCCTAGAAATATCTCAGTGCAGTAGAGTTGCTTGTTGGTCTCTGGGTGAGAGAACAAAAGGGATGGAGCCCTGCCTGTGAAAGGGTGGTAATTGGTGTACAAACTTTTTACAAAGCCAGGGCATTTTATTGGATGACAAAGTGAAGGACGTTCAAGGTGGCTAGTCTCATTGGGTAAGGAAACCAGTTTTTCTTCTGCTCAGAAAAGTTCACCAACACT
>NW_017729032.1:63134280-63135365 GCF_001723915.1 Gavialis gangeticus | reverse complement strand
TGTGAGCAAGGGAAGTTGAAGATATGAATGGTGCTAAGAAGCTGACAGAGTTTTTGCATCAAGCACTAGCAGAGACTGAGCTACCCAGAGAAGAGATGCCAGTGAAACTGGATGGCTTCATAAAGTAAAAAGGCGACAGGCCAAAGTGGCATCACCCAAGTGTTATGGAAAAGCTTCAGGTGGAAGTGGTCAGGGTTGGCTGTGTTGGATGGGAAACCATGCATCTGTATTTGAAGTGGGGACTAAGGGAGATCAAGGAAATAACACAGCTGTCGGTTTTACACCTTCATAGTGTAGATTGGCACAATAGATAATTCATGAGACATGCACAAAATATCTGGAAGATCACGATCTGAATGTGTCCAAGTAGCCCCATTTCTACAAAAGAGAGTTATGTCTCCCTAATCTTAAAGGATTCTTTGAACACAACTGTAAAAAGCTTTGGAAA
The DNA here is from genome assembly GCF_001723915.1 of Gavialis gangeticus. NCBI lineage: Eukaryota > Metazoa > Chordata > Crocodylia > Gavialidae > Gavialis > Gavialis gangeticus. The sequence continues at coordinate 63,134,917 of NW_017729032.1, read as the reverse complement.
GGAAAAAAACCCAAAATTAGATGAATGGGGTTCATGATGGCAAATGAAGTTCATTCTTAATTAAGAAATCCACATGGCAAGGAAAGTTCTGAGCCTCTGAACTTGCCTCTAGCAGTTTTTCCAGTCACTAGTCAATGCAAGGGGTAGTGGGTTAGATTCAAAACGAGTGCCAGAAATAGGTCTGGGGAATTCCTGACCTATGGTGTTTAGACCATGGTGCTGTAAAATGAGAGAAAAATACAGGTTCAAAGCTGCTCTGTACAAGAAGATCCTGGAAACCAGACCTCCAGCTTCCCATGCCACTGGTCTAACTACTTAGGTACGAGAGCTAAAAATGGGAGAATCGGTTTCATTTCTGATCTTGCTTTTGGGACTTACGTGCTACATGGTCATCTACACATTCAGTAACAAAACCCCTGTATAGTCATCTAAGACTCTGAAACTGAATCCCTAATACGACTATTATCTCCATGTACGTGGCATTTTTGTCACTTAAAGAACTTAAAAGAGCCACTTAAGGAAATGTCAGTAACAGTTTTTTACCCTTATTGTTCAGGGCAATAAACAGTTTATTACCCTAACTTGGATAGTACCATGTTTGTATTTGTGTGCTTGCAGTACTTGGGATACCCAGGGG
>NW_017729032.1:63120636-63129280 GCF_001723915.1 Gavialis gangeticus | reverse complement strand
AGAGATGGCCGGAGAATCTGAAGATTCATAGTTGAGAGAAAGGATATAACAAACATTGGGGTTAACGTGCATCTGAAATAGGAATAAAAGAAAAAGGTGGTAACTTTTGGATGCTTGACAGGCATGACTACATAATGGGTAGCATGAGTAGCATTTATTTATATTTCTGTTTTATGAGTACATCTTTTTGAGTACTGAGATATATGTGCTAGATTATTGCTTGAGACATTTTCTGAATAGATTTAATCTTGCCTTGTAGAGCACACCAATGGTCATAGGCCAAATACTACATCTGTGAAATTGTCATGAATCCAATATAACGTACAGTACACATGAACAAGACTAAAATGCATGAGTGGAGAAAGTAAGAAAGACTGAACACAGAGTGGTCACCATTATATCAACATTAAATAGTAACCCCACTGTGATATCTGAGACCACTCTTATTCCCATGACCTTAGCCAAGAAATAACTGTGGTGCCTCATGTACATATGTTGAATAATAATGTTTGCAATTTATAAAATGGGAGTATTTTACAAAACTGCACACATGGAGGGTAAGGGGAAAGCTGATCATTCTAGTTTATTTGGAATAGTTTATAGCCTGAAACCTCTCTGGTTTGATTTGCTGCTGCTGCAGGTTTGTGGGTAACATAACAGAGTGACATTGATGAACGTTGAGACCAGTTGTGCTGGCTAGATTCTCGCTGCCTGAAGGTGTTTTGGTTTATGCTTCTGGCATAAAAATATTATACAGTTTCTAATCTGACACAGGCTGGCACAACACATCGACCTCATGCTAAAGGCTCAAACTTCAGGTTAAATAAAGGCTCTAAATCATAACTGATCATTAAAATGCTTGCCTTCCTTGTGCCAAAATGTTATGCTCCGTGCCATCCAAATCGTACTTCACCTGCTGCTCCTCTCTCCTGCTTAATGCAGCTGCAGCCTATGCTATTGATGCCTTTTGAAGTCAGTTCCTGACTGCTTGTGACCTATTTATAATGCGCTGACAAAATTTAAGATAGGTGAGGACCTTGTCTTAACTATTTATGGCTTAAGTGGGAGGAAAATGTGAGAATTTTCTTATTGAATGTCAGCTGTCCCAAATGCCTGCAGATGTGTAAATACATGTAAGGGTTCCCATTTCCTTATGTTTTCTCTTCTTCTGCAGATTTGACTTTCCCATTTCTAAGTGATCACTGACTTTGAAGACAGCTAGATTTCCAACTTCTAGGAAAGATATAAATCTTGGCAACATGTATCACAGTGTTTTCAGAAAGATAAAATCTGTTCATTCCACAGGTGACTTTCTATATCCCATCAGTTCTACACTTTATTGAATAACTTGGAAGCTCATCTGCAGTTATTTAAAAGATCACTGTTGAATGGGAACTTAAAAAGTCCTTCAAAACCACAAGCAAGGCTGAGTGCATCCTTTCTTAGGGTGTAAAAATTAATAATGTATATTGCTTAATTGAAAATGAGTTTGTTTCTAAATAAATGGTGTATTTCACCTGATCTTTACCATGAAGGATTTCTTCTTTTTTTTTCTCCCAGCTGGTGCATATCACTTGCACAGAGTGCCAGTTTAACTCATTTTCTGCCATGTTACATTGTAATTTTTGCACTAGTCATTTGTAGCTTATTATGCTGTAGAAAAACAAAATGAGAAAAATATAGTATGTAGCACTTTCCCAGGCTTTGATAGAACACTGGTTTTTAAGATGGTTAAGTACCTCTATATAATAAAACAAGATTTTCTAGTAGCACAATCTTTTATCCAGACCTTTATTAATTTTTTTTAAAAATTAAAATGCCATCAAAATCATATTAGTATTTCTTTAAAGCTGCACTTTTTCATTCAGACTTCTCTTGGGTATCTGCAGGGAGAACCACAGATATATCAAATACCCAAGAATACTGCAATCCAACAAATAGGCACAAACCCACTAAACAGGCATGCCAACTTGCCCCTATATTTGCCCCAGTGCAATCATTTACCACCTTGTTTTTGAACAGCTTCTAAGCACTTTCTCAGTGAAAAACCCAGGACTTCTTCACAAGCATTGCATTAACATGCACCATCTGAGTCTTGCCCTTCCTCCTATGCTATATTCAAGGTGCTGTATCTGATTCTCATTTCAGGTACATTGGTTTAAATTGAAAGTGGCCCCAGTGAAGTCAGTGGCATTATATCTTTGTGGAAGCAGAGTTGGTGATGGCAGAATCAACCCCTTCTTTAGTAATCTGCCCTTTAACATTATACCAATGTTCCAGTGTCCCCTACACAGAAGAAACTGTCGTACAAGAAACTGTTCATCTCTCCTTATGCTGATGCCAGAATTAGGTTGTTGTCCAATCCCTGGTGGGTAATTGTTTGAAGTTAGTTAGGTTACGCTGCTTTGAAACCACTGTGAGTTCAGTTATATCCCTACTGTTGGATTTTCCCGTTTTGATGCTTGCTCAAGAATATGGCTTTTAACTATACTCTCTTATCTCCTATGACAGTGCTTCTTAACCTTTTTTGGACTCAAGGCACCCCTTGCTGGACTTGAGGCACCACTTGGAAAATACAGCCTCTTAGTTTTTACTCATTTTTGACCACAGAAAAATAACAGAGCAATTCTTCTGTTGCAAAGAACTCAGAACAGGTCAAAAGGGTTTTGACACTGGATTTCTATTTAAAATATCTGGGTTTTTGTGAATCCCGTGGAGATGTTTCCATAGCTAGTAGGGTTAACATTTCATGGCACAACATGGCACCATAAAGTATCTCAGGGCACCCTAGGATCCTGCAGTACCTTGCTTGAGAGTCACTGTCCTGGGGTAGGTCCACACTCTACTCTGCAGTCATATGTAGAGATCCAGGAGTTAGCTTTAAACAAGGTGCTTTGAGTAGCTGAAGCAGCCTATCTGCAACAGCACATGGCTCCTGGTTTGCTAACTCACTGTGCTTCTCAGCTTATAGATATTCCTTTTGCTTCCTCCAGCACACGCCACCAGACTAGCGTGTGTGCCTAGTCCATCTTCAAGCCTCTCACTGGGATGCACATTTTTTATGACCAGTGAAGCCTGTGCACACTGTAGTTAGAGGGTATAGATGTATATACATTTGGAGCCGTTTCCAAAGGGGACGCAGCTGATCAGGACCATGCAACAGCTGTTCTATCCCAAGTTACGTGTGGACAAACTGTGAACAATACAAATATAGTAAAACAGCTCCAACCGTGAATGAAGCAGTGTTAAAATTGGAGCTGTTTAGCTACAAGTGTTTTGCTCTTGGCTTGTCCACATGGAACTGTCTGAATCTAAGAACAGCTGCACCCTCTGAAGCAAGCGTACCCCCTCCCCCTTTGAAACGGTTCCAAATATGTGTGTGTCCATCCCCTTATTGAAGCCTGTACTGATTTCTTGCAGCCTGCAGGAACTGTACTGCTCTGGCTAGACTGCTACCAATACCCAAGGTAGTTTAAAGCTAGCTGAAACATGTCTGTTCTACCTTGCAGTCATTTCTCTAAATGCATCATAGACTCATATTACTGTATGTAATTACACATTGGAGCAGCCTCGCTGCATGTATATAGGTGCCCACTGGTAGCACTATGGAAATAACAATAATAATGCTGCTAAACAAAGATATTGAGAGAATGTGAAAGAACATCTGAGGTTCTGTTATTGAAAGCCTGTTCTCATCAATGTTGAGTTTTATTTTGCAGAGTGATAAAGTGACATGATAGTTTGCTCTTTTTCAAGCCACTGCCAAAGCAACTTCCAAGGCCCAATCATTAAGCCCCTTCTCAGTCAAAAGCCCTATTGAAGTACAAGAATTTTTCATTAATTTGGGACAGTAGTGTACTTCCTTTTCACAGACCTAGGACCAAACTTTTAATTGATGAATTGCAGATACTAATTTGAAAAGGATAGGTGCCAACCATTTCAAGTTTTTCCTTCCATGGCATGTGGTCATTGGTAGTTAGTACTAATTCAGTCTAACTGAAATAAGACCATTTCATTCTCCCTTTCTCAAAAGCCCTCTGTAGCTTGAATGTGGAACTTCTTACCTTAGAATAGTCTCTTTATTCTCCCATTAAAAAGGAGAAAGTGAAATAAAATAATTAGACTGCCACCTGAATACGACTTTCATCCAAGCTGTCTGTCTTTTATTTATCTCTTTGGAAAGGCCATGGTTTGTATGATCATATATGGGCTTGTGGGAGGGGAGGTGGAACTCAAGATTGTGTGCTGATGCAGTGCTCTTGCAGGAACCCTAGGGTTTCCAAATGAAAGAGTTCTTAGAGGTAGTTTATGTAGCCAAAAATGAGGTGGTAAATGGTTGCACTGGGGCCAATATAGGGGCAAATTGGCATGCCTATTTATTGCATTGCAGTACTTTTGAGCTATTTGATACATCTGTGGTTCTCTGTCCATGCCCATGAGGAGGTTTGGGTGAAAATGTGCTTTTAAGAATTTTTAATCTGATTTCTGTTGCATTTTAATTTTTAATAAAACTTTGAATAAAGCTCTGATTAAAATGCTCTCATGATAGAAAGATTCCACTTAACACAAAGTACCAACCCTCCCTACTTCACCCCCCCTAAAAGCCCCAAAACCTTCCAGAAATTAGAGATGGGGTTTTAACAATGATGTGTGTCCCCTTTTCATATACGTTTAATAAAGGAAAAAAGAAGGTATAGATTTAAAACAGAAAAATCTGCTGTGTAGTCAGTAGTTCCACATTTTGGAAGAAATTGCTGAGCTTTTGGCATCCTTAAATAATACCCTCTTCACATGATAGTTACACTGCTCCAAAGACAGTATAGTAATCCATGCCAAAAATTCTTCTGTTTCGTTTGCATGAAATTGAACTGACAGATATACCTGTCTATTTTACGTCCAAGAAAATGTCTTGTTAGAAACGTGTGAAAATATATTATATGACAGATGCTGAAAATGTTTCAGATACAGCAATAAATTGATTGTGGTTTTTGGACCAGATGTGAGCTATGTTTAAAATTCATCATGCTGGTCTGTATTCTAGCTCTGAGCTTAAATAAATGCAAAGAAGTGGCTTTGCTTTTCAATGAAGCTCATTATAAGACTAGAAGAGCTCCTTTCCATCTAATAAAGAATTACACTGACACTAAGATTTACATTCATTGTAAATGTATTACAAACCGAATGAAGAAAGAAGTGTACCAACTAGTGTGATTTCTTTTGGTTTTATTAATGTGTATGAAAACTCTTGGAATGTTTTTAGAATCAATTAATTGGAACCAAGAAGATTGCAATGTGCATTATTTTCAGAGGAGAAGGGGGAGGTAGAGATTCACTTTGGAACAGTGATGTTATGAGATTTGTTTCAAAGACTGATCATACTTGAACAAAAAATTAATGAAGAGTTAGGAAGTTACTACAAAGCAGCCATGACAGCTGTAATGGATGTACCTGTACTTTCCAAAGGTTTTATTGTTGCAATGGTGCATTATCTTTTGCTGTAAAAACATGCAAAAACAGCGTGTTGAAACTTTTGCATATAAGTAGTAATTTTAGTGTGGTCAATGGGAACCAGTCAGTTTGTGAAGTGTGAAGAGTGTGTGTAAATGTCTGCAGGATCAGAGCCCTGAGGCTGTATTCTGTTGTTTTACTTTTGGGAGAAGTTCCAGGCCCAATCTTTCAAGCCACTCTTTAGGTGGATCCCAAACTGTCATGAAGCAGTGGACCTTTGTGCAGATGCAGAGTTCATTGTTTTGCGGGGAGCAGGCTGTAGGGTGGTGGTCACTATCTGCCTCACTGTACTGGAGGTTTAAATTTTGAGTGCTAACTTCTCATGAGCGAGATGGGATAGCCACAGTTGCCTAATTCTGTCCTAAATTACAAAAAGCCAGATTTGTGCAGGCCCAGTTCTGAACTTGTAAGCTCTAATAAATTTTTGCATAACTGAAAGAAGGAGAATGGGAAGCTTTATCTTCCAGAGGATTGGACAAGATCACAAATCAGGAGACCTAGAGCTTGTCTTTCTCACCACAGGACCAAAGGCAATGGAACTACTCAGTCTTGCATGGGGAGAAGAGGGGGCATAGCTTCCATTTATGGTGCACCCTTTGACCTGCTCTTTAGCAAATTTTGGGAGAGACTAGCTGTATCTGTTTCTACAGCTGTCTAATCAGAATATACAAATATTTGACTTGCACTTGTTCACTAAATTCTTCTCAGAGGCTTGCAAGTAGTAGCATTATAGTTCTCACCTCAAAAAAGAATAGCTTTAGCTTTCTGTTTCAAAAAGAAGGTGTAGCTTTAGCCTCCTAGAACAGGAGTGAAGTATGAAATCAGGCTGCTTCTTACAAATTTGAAGTTAACTGCTTGGCTCTACTGCCTCTGCCCCAGGAATCCTTGGTCGGTTAAGTTCCTGAGTAGCTCAATGACTCTGTTGTGACATAGCAGGAAGATAAAGTTTTCCCACTGTTTTCCCATTGTGTTTATGTTTATAAACATATATATTTAAGTCTGAATCTTCTAGAACTGCTAATTACGGGCATCTTTTGCTCAGTAATGAATTTCCCTCTCCAGTCTCTGATGATATGGCATTTTTGCTGCTGACGAGGGTTTCATAGCCCCTGGGAGGGCTACACATTTTTTGAACTTTTACCTTTTGTTTTTGATATTTTTATAATGAAGATTTAAAAAGTAAAAAAGGCTTGTCTTGTTCATTTTCCCTCTTTCTATAGATGATACAATTTATGTTATGACATAAAATCACCCCCCCGCCAATGTACACAAAATGTACACCCCTTCTGCTTTAAGGATTAATTTTATGCTGTCACTTCACAAAAAGTTAAACAATACTTCATATTCACTGGATTTAATGAAACATTTAGGCTTGTCAGTATGAGATATAATGATTATGTGAGATTTAAAATACTGAACACATTCTTGTTTTTCCTATAAATACTCATGTAAAAATTAGGGGAATGGTTGAACAATGCAATTTGCACAGAAATATTCCAGATTCTTTCTCGGGTGTGACAAATTTGGTTCAGAACTCTAACTTGCATGAATCCAGAGGAACTGGAGTGGGGGAGCTTTCCCTGAAAATACAATAGCAGCGGCAGGGGTTCCCCTCATGGCAGCAAGGGTTGAGCAACACTCTTATTGGCATGCAGTCCCTGTGCTGTGCAGCCTTGGGGCCTGCAACTACTGCCACATGCAACCCCTGGCCCACTGGCAATGTGTAGGGAGTGCACGCAGGTGAGACTGGTCATGCACCCCCTGAGATTGGCCGCTGGAAGTGGTGGTGCCAAGAGAAGCGCTGGCGTGCCTCCCCTGTGGCAAGAAAAGCACCAGTGTGCCCCTCCTGCCCCAAGAGAAGCCCCGGCGGCGAAACCAGAAGTACTGGTGGAAATGCCACTGGTACTTCCAGTTTTGCTGCTGACTTGGTGATTGACCTCCGGCGGACCTACCCCCTCCCTAGTTGGTGGTGCCTATTTGATGTCCTGGCCTTTTTGAAGTTGGACAGCCCTGACTTAAAAGCTGGAAAAAGTTGTATTGTATAGGATCAAGAAAAATACTTTCTTGCAAGGAAGAAAAACCTTGTAAAAAATGACAAACAGCTATGGGCACCAAAATGGCCCCACAGTATGCCAACCTTTTTATGATCCACCTGGAAGAAGACTTCCTCAAGAACTGCACCAATATATCTTAAGTATAACAACCCTTGTTATGCTTAAGATATATTGATGACATCATCATTTGGACTGAAAACCTGCAATCTCTGATTGAGTTCCATCAGAAATTCAACAATCACCATCCCTCCATCTGACTTTCTCTAGAATACTCCAGCACCAACATCTCCTTTTTAGCCACGATGATCAGTATCCAGAATGATAAAATACAGACCACGTTATACAAGAAACCCACAGACAAACATATATATCCGCACAGAACCAGCAATAGCCCTAAACACACCAAAAAAGCTGTGATATACAGCCAAGCACTCGGATACCACCAAGTTTGCACTGAAGAGAACACCCGGGGTTGCCACCTCACCACTCTTAAAAAGGCTTTCACCCAACAAGGACACTCCTCCAGAGAGAGAGAGATTGCACGTTTGAAAGAGCCGCTCAGATACCACATGAAGAATTGCTGCGGTACAGAAGAAAGCCCCCCACAAATCGAACACTGCTGGTTATGACATATCACCCCTCCCTCTAAGCTGTACGGAAAATCCTCAAACAATTGCAACCCATACTAGAAAGAGACCCTATTCTTAAAGAGATCTTTCCAGAGCCACCCATTCTAGCCTTCAAACAAGCACCAAACCTCGCTAACCTCATCACCAGAAGCAAACTTCCCCAGGCCCAGAACACACCCAATTGATCCAGACCGTGCCATGACAAGAAATGCAAAACCTGCCGACACACCTCCACCCTCCCCACAATTACTATATCCCACAATAGAGTCATCAGCATTCCTGGATATTACAGCTGCACCTCCAGAAATGTAATATACCTCATCCAATGCACCAAATACCCTGATGGAAAATATGTAGGAGAAACCAAACAACAACTACACACCAGAATGAATGCACACTGGAAATCTATCAAAGACAGGAATACCCAATGACCTGTGGGGGCACATTTCTCAC
>NW_017729032.1:63113220-63115636 GCF_001723915.1 Gavialis gangeticus | reverse complement strand
GATCCTCAAAGGAAACTCACAAAACACTTCCCAGACACAAGCCTATGAACTCCACTTCAACAATCTCCTGGATACTAAAAATCATGGACTAAATATAGACATTGGATTTATGACACATTATAACCTGCCTGACATCTGGACTCCCCAGGTACCTCTCCACTATTCACCCCCCTTCTCTCTCCCCACCCCCACCCCGCCTGTCTCTCACCCATTGACTCCTCAATCTACATTTTCACTGACTGCCTGTCTAGTATGCATACCAGCCCAGACTCTGGCTTCTTTACTTTTCATTCCATCCAGGAAGAGCACACACCAACTCCAGAAACTTCCTTAGCCTGACGAAGGGGTTTTGAACCCAAAAGCTTGCTTAATAATTGTTTCCAATTATTTAAGTTGGTCTAATATAATATATCAGATTCACCCAAAGAACCTTGTCAAAAATGAAGCTTTTGTCATAAACTTACAGCTCTGGTGGGTTTCATTTTGAAGAGAGTTCTCTTTCACTTCCACCACCCATGTTTTAAAATATTCATGCTACGTTTTTCTTTGCATCAAATTTGTTCTTACCCATTGCCTGTTGATGCTGGCTTGTTATTTCATCATTTTGCATAGCACTTTCAGGTGACTGTCATACATTTTATATAAAAATAATTTTGAGGCATTTGTTTTGGGAAGAAAAATGCAAAGAATAGCGCGTATTTTGCAAAGATGTGAAATAGTGCACATTTTAGGATTTGCTATTTTTTTAAAGCAAGAAATGTATTATTGTTTGGTTTGGATGCAGTTTCATCAGAAAGGAGTTTCATCCTTGAGTCAGAATTTCCTGTTTAAATTGATTAAAAAGTGTTTCAAAATTTTTTTCATTGATTAAATCAGGAGAAGCTTATTTGATGTGCCTTGACAGCAGAGATGTTTGAACATTTTTATTTCCTGGAGACTTAAGAAAGTTGTATCAGCAATAGATCATTACCACATTTAACCAAAAATTCTTCAGTATAACACAGCTTCATTTGACTAGGTCCTTCCATGACTTCAGTTATAATGGAAGCAAGGAAACAGGTTACAATATGGTTAATAGCTGTAATGTAGCTGGAACCCAACTAAGTACTAACAACTGAATTCAAACCTGAGATTGGTATAGGCATAGTTAGAAAGAACCTATGACTTTTAACTATGTTGTAATCTAAAGTCCCTTGATCCAGTTACACTTAGATATTATGTTTCTAGTGGTTACAAGTACTTTCAGTGTTGTGAACTCCAGCATTTAAAAAAAAATCAAAAAATATTGGGTGAAAATAATCAATTAAAATTAATAATTTCAGGGTCCTTTTTATGTGACTTCCAGTGCAAGAATCTTGAGGGTTTACATTTCAGGTTTTTCTCAGGAACTTGAAAAAGGGGTGAGTTCATTACAGCCTCACTCAGATCCAAGACCTGTTTTCCTTATCTAGTGGTATCAGTAATCCCACCACTAAAAATCTTCCCTGTCAAGAAACCTCCTACAGCAGTACATACACCAAGATAGGTCAGATTTGGGGTCTCAAAGCCTGGCAATGTACTTTGGATTTAACACAATTAAATACAGTCCAAGTTAAGTCTGAAATTCAGTCCCTTAGCAGCCCTATATACATCTTGCTTCATCCAGAAATTCCTGAAAAGGGATAGCTGTAATGGAAATGCTGACACAAGATTAGCCATAGTGATGCTGTAAGACTCTTGTTATAATAATATAAGCATTACAACCTAGGAAAACATATCAAGTTAGTGATGCATATTTTGAGCAAAGGTCAGCTGACATGTTGATGTGTATGTTCCTTTAAGAAATATCCTCTGTCTCATAACTAACATGCATATGCAGGATTTCACAAGCACATGCATTTTACCATGCTTGAAGAACAGTAGGCATATACTAGAAAGCAGTTCATTTTGTGGGTAGGTTTTTGGGCTGCTCATTGCCAGGTTTCTCTTCCTTTCCCTTGCTATTTAAATATTGCTTGTTTTCTCTAATAAGAAAGAATGATTTCTAGGATATATACGTGAGCAGAGAGGGGAAGTTAGCCATGTTAGTTTGAAGTCAGACAGAAGGCAGGGTAGGTGACACCTTGAAGACTTGTCCCGTCTTTCCCTATCCTTTGTATTTAAATTACTTTATTCCTTTCTGTTTAATACTTCAGTTCTCTGCAAGTCCATTTGTCGCATCTGATAATGTCGGCTGTAGCCAGTGCCGGCCCACAGTTTTTTAGGGCCCCCTGCAAGAAATAATTATGGGGCTCCCTGATGTGAAGAAGCCAGTGGCGGCAGCAAGGGGGTGGGGTGTGGTGAGTGGCTGAAGAACGCAGTGGCAACAGTGTTGGCGGCGGGAGTGGTGGTAAGTGGCTGGACGTGAAGCTGGCGGTGGTGGTGGGGGAGGGATGGG
>NW_017729032.1:63111620-63113209 GCF_001723915.1 Gavialis gangeticus | reverse complement strand
CTCAGGTCTCTTTCAACCCTACCAACTATGAAACTATGACATGAAGCCGTTAGTGGTGGTGTCGGTGGTTGGGGGGGAAGGTGTTGAGTGGCTGGATGCAGGGGGCCCCTTGGTTGTGGGGCCCCCTATGGCCGTAGGTTTTGCAGAATAGGACAGGCCATCCTTGGTTCTAGCTTATGAAAGCTTATACCTTTCTGAACAAGTTAGCCTGGACAGAGTGTTACCAAGTGGCCCAGCCCCCCAGGGAGCCATGCAACAGGTGCCACCCAGAGCATGAGGCAGGGGAAGGGGGGGGCACTCATCTGTCCTGTTCTCTGGTGGGGGAGGGACCCCCCAGTCCCCCAAGAGTGTTGTGGTGCCAGTGGGCCCTACTGAGCATGTGCAGAGTTTAAAAGGGCCTGCCAATGGCAGAAGCCGCACTTTGGTCCCCAGCTTCGGAGAAAGACTTATTGGTGGAAGCCCGTTGCACCCCTGTGAGCCCTGGGACCCCCAGGGCTCCCAACAAGATCACCAGGACCTACGACACCCCCCAGCCTAGCTGGAGGTAAGTGGGGCCCATGGTGGGAGGGACCTAGCCCAGTTGCAGGGAGACAGCTGAGAGGAGCCGAGGAGGGTCACCTCCCTGCTCTGGCTCCTACTTGGCCCAGCCCCCCAGGGAGCCATGTGATGGAGCCTTGTGAACAGAACGCACCAACAAATGCACTTGTAGGCCTGGTGTGCACGTTAGCGTGGGAGTTTGCATAGGAAGGCGTGCAGGAGGAGCACAAGGCCCTAGACAGCAAGTCTCAAGGGAGTGGATGGCACAATAGTAGCCAAAATGCTACCAGCGCAGAAGTGGGTGGGACGCATTGCACCCTGAAGTTCCCCCTTGTGGCTGGATCCTTTCCCTCTGGTACTTTTAAGGACTCCACCCAGACAGAACCCATGGTTCCAGCCTCCATTCAGATGGAGCCCCTGGCTTTTGGCTGTGGGAGCTGCCTGGCATGACTCCAGGCACATGGGATCAGGAACATTGCAACCTCCCCTTGTGAGGTTTGTTCTGTATTGGAGTCTCTGGAATCCCAGACAGTGGAGCTCCAGACCACAGTGCAGAGGCTGTGCTCCATCAGGGATGGCGAACAGGATATTGACTCCTACTTCCAGGCCCTTCACTCTAGGAAAGAAGACCAGGGAGGCCAAGAGGAACTCCCATACTGTTCAGCCAGAGGTTGGACAAAGGTCGTCTCTGGCCCCAAGTCTCACTGTACCAGAGTCACCACCCCCTGGATCTCTGCAACAGGTACAAACCTCTTGCAGCACCAGTAGAGCCTGCAGTGCTGCCAGCTTCTGTAAGTGAAGAAGAAACACAACCAGCTATCATCCCTAAGATGAAATGCAGAGTGATCATTGTGGGTGACTTCTTCCTGAAGGGGACAGAGGGAGCGATCTGTTGCCCCAACCCTTAGCCCAGGAGGTCTGCTGCCTCCCAGGAGCCTATATTCAGGATGTGGCTGAGAGGATTCCAAAACTTATCCGACCCTCCAACCACTACCCTATGCTCCTTATCCATGTGGGCACAAATGACATGGCTCAGAGCAATCCCAGTTGGG
>NW_017729032.1:63087881-63106620 GCF_001723915.1 Gavialis gangeticus | reverse complement strand
TGCAACTAGATCTAGACAGGTTACAGGGGTGGGTGGATGAGAACAGGATGGGTTTCAATACTGACAAGTGCAAGGTATTGCACCTGGGGAGGAAGAACCAGCAGCATACCTACAGGCTGGGGAACTCCCTTCTCATCAACACAGAGGCAGAAACGGATCTTGGAGTCACTATTGATTCCAAGATGAACATGGGCTGCCAATGTGAGGACACAGTCAGTAAGGCTAACTGCACCCTGTCATGCATCCACAGATGCATCACAAGCAGGTCCAAGGAGGTGATCCTCCCCATCTATGCGACACTGGTCAGGCTACAGTTGGAGTACTGCGTCCAGTTCTGGTAGCTGCGCTTCAGGACAGATGTGGACAGCATGGAGAGGGTCCAGAGGAGGGCCACTCGTATGATCAACAGCAGCAAGGCAGGCCCTACGAGTGGAGGCTGTGGGACCTGAACCTGTTCAGTATCCACAAGAGAAGGCTGAGAAGGGACCTGGTAGCTGTCTACAAACTGGCCAAGGGGGACCAGCAGGCTATGGGGGAGTCCCTGTTCCCCCGAGCACTACTGGGAGTAACGAGAAATAACGGCCATAAGTTGACTGAGAATAGATTCAGGCTAGATATCAGTAGGCACTACTTCACAGTCAGGGTGGCTAGGATCTGGAACTAGCTTCCAAGGGAAGTGGTGCTTGCTCCTACCCTGGGGGTCTTCAAAAGGAGGCTAGATAATCACCTACCCAGGGTCGTTTGACCCCAGCATTCTTTCCTGCCCATGGCAGGGGGTGAGTCTTGATGATCTGCTCAGGTCTCTTTCAACCCTACCAACTATGAAACTATGACATGAAGCCGTTAGTGGTGGTGTCGGTGGTTGGGGGGGAAGGTGTTGAGTGGCTGGATGCAGGGGGCCCCTTGGTTGTGGGGCCCCCTATGGCCGTAGGTTTTGCAGAATAGGACAGGCCATCCTTGGTTCTAGCTTATGAAAGCTTATACCTTTCTGAACAAGTTAGCCTGGACAGAGTGTTACCAAGTGGCCCAGCCCCCCAGGGAGCCATGCAACAGGTGCCACCCAGAGCATGAGGCAGGGGAAGGGGGGGGCACTCATCTGTCCTGTTCTCTGGTGGGGGAGGGACCCCCCAGTCCCCCAAGAGTGTTGTGGTGCCAGTGGGCCCTACTGAGCATGTGCAGAGTTTAAAAGGGCCTGCCAATGGCAGAAGCCGCACTTTGGTCCCCAGCTTCGGAGAAAGACTTATTGGTGGAAGCCCGTTGCACCCCTGTGAGCCCTGGGACCCCCAGGGCTCCCAACAAGATCACCAGGACCTACGACACCCCCCAGCCTAGCTGGAGGTAAGTGGGGCCCATGGTGGGAGGGACCTAGCCCAGTTGCAGGGAGACAGCTGAGAGGAGCCGAGGAGGGTCACCTCCCTGCTCTGGCTCCTACTTGGCCCAGCCCCCCAGGGAGCCATGTGATGGAGCCTTGTGAACAGAACGCACCAACAAATGCACTTGTAGGCCTGGTGTGCACGTTAGCGTGGGAGTTTGCATAGGAAGGCGTGCAGGAGGAGCACAAGGCCCTAGACAGCAAGTCTCAAGGGAGTGGATGGCACAATAGTAGCCAAAATGCTACCAGCGCAGAAGTGGGTGGGACGCATTGCACCCTGAAGTTCCCCCTTGTGGCTGGATCCTTTCCCTCTGGTACTTTTAAGGACTCCACCCAGACAGAACCCATGGTTCCAGCCTCCATTCAGATGGAGCCCCTGGCTTTTGGCTGTGGGAGCTGCCTGGCATGACTCCAGGCACATGGGATCAGGAACATTGCAACCTCCCCTTGTGAGGTTTGTTCTGTATTGGAGTCTCTGGAATCCCAGACAGTGGAGCTCCAGACCACAGTGCAGAGGCTGTGCTCCATCAGGGATGGCGAACAGGATATTGACTCCTACTTCCAGGCCCTTCACTCTAGGAAAGAAGACCAGGGAGGCCAAGAGGAACTCCCATACTGTTCAGCCAGAGGTTGGACAAAGGTCGTCTCTGGCCCCAAGTCTCACTGTACCAGAGTCACCACCCCCTGGATCTCTGCAACAGGTACAAACCTCTTGCAGCACCAGTAGAGCCTGCAGTGCTGCCAGCTTCTGTAAGTGAAGAAGAAACACAACCAGCTATCATCCCTAAGATGAAATGCAGAGTGATCATTGTGGGTGACTTCTTCCTGAAGGGGACAGAGGGAGCGATCTGTTGCCCCAACCCTTAGCCCAGGAGGTCTGCTGCCTCCCAGGAGCCTATATTCAGGATGTGGCTGAGAGGATTCCAAAACTTATCCGACCCTCCAACCACTACCCTATGCTCCTTATCCATGTGGGCACAAATGACATGGCTCAGAGCAATCCCAGTTGGGTCATGAGTGGCTGCAGGGCTCTGGGAGTGGGGTTCAGGGGCTTTGGGGTGCAAGTCATTTTTTTCCTCAATCCTTCTGGTTACAGGTCATGGGCAGAGGAGGGAGAGATGAATTGAGGCAGTAAACAGAAGACTGTGGTGCTGGTGCCACCATGAAGGCTTCAGCTTCTACGGCCACAGCCCGCTTTTCAGAGAAAGAGGCAGTGTTCTGTTGGGAAGAGACAGCTTCCACCTCACTCCACTGGGGAAGAAGCTCTTCTCAGCCCAAATGGCTGACTTGTTTGACCAGGCCTTAAACTAAGCTCTTCAGGGCATGGGTGGACAACCACCAGAACAAGCTCACCAAGCATCAACCACAAAACCAGAAAATTAGGATGCTCAAGGGAACCCACTCCTACCCCAGCCCAGGAACAGAGCTTCTCCATGAGTTCAAGGATGCCTAGGGCCTCTAATGGCACACTTACTTGCCTGTACACTAATACTAGGAGTTTGGGGAGTAAACAGCAACTGGTCCTTCTGCTAAACAAAAATGACTACCATCTCATAGGGATCACAGAGACCTGGTGGGACTCCTTTTATGACTGGACTACCGTTATAAATGGATATACCCTGTACAGGAGAGGTTGTGCTGAAAAAAGGGGTGGGGGTGTAGCTCTCTATGTGAAGGAGAGCTACATGTCCATACAAGCTGCGATTGGCACCCAAGGAGGATAACTGGAGATTCTTTGGGTTAGAATACGAGGGGAACATAGTGAAGGGGATACAATGGTAGGAGTCTACTACAGACCTCCAAACCAGGAACAAGTGCTTGACCAAGAATTCTCCAGGGAATTGACCGAGGCTGCATGGTTGTCTTGGGAAACTTCAACTACCTGGACATCTCATGGGATGAGCACTCAACCAGATCCAATCAGTCACAATGCTTCCTTACATGCGTGGATGAGCTCTACCTGTCCCAAGAAGTTTATGGGCTGACAAGAGGCAAGGCACTGCTGGACCTGGTACTGGCCAAAGAGGATGATCTAATCAGCGACCTAAGAATCAAAAGGAATCTTAAAGTTGGCAAGACAGCCATCAATGCAGTAGTCCTTGACTTTAGGAAAGCTGACTTTCATAAGCTCAAGAGGTTTGTTCTTGAGGCCATGATTTCACAGGGAGGGGAGTTCAGGATGAGTGGTTGCTTCTTAAGGAAGTGATCCTAGAACCACACGGGGAGTCCATCCCAACCCATGGGAAAGATGGTAAAAGAGCTCAACAAGCCCCTTGGCTCAACAGGGAACTCATGGACTTTCTATGTTAAAAAAAGTAGGCCTGTGCAAAGCTGCTAGTATTTGCTTTGGATTCGGATTTGGCCGATTTAGGGGAGTGATTTGATTTGGTGATTCGAATCAATGTCCTGAACTGATTCAGCTGAATCTGATTCGAAGATTCGGCTGCTGCCAAATCTCTGAATCAGTCAGGCCCACCCCCTGCCTGCTGTCTCAGCATGGCAATGGCTGCCCCCCCCGCCCAGCTCCTGGCACTTGTTAAAAAAAAAAAGATCCAACTCAGCGGGTGCTGCTGGGCAGGGGGCGATCCCTGATGCTCCCCACTGCCCCATGCTACATGGAGGGCTCTGCCATGAGCCCCCCACCCCATCTCCCCACCCATGGCTGCCCTGCCCACTGTGGTTCCTTTAAGAAAAAAAACAAATGAGAAAACCCCTGGATTCGCTGCTCCTGCCAGCAGGGGGCGATCCCTTCTGCCCCCCACTGCCCCACACCATGAAGGGGGCTCTTCATGAGCCCCCTGAGGCCACTGCAGGAGTGGTGAGTCCCAGGGCTTTTCTCATTTTTTTTTTTTTTTTTTTTTTTTTTTTTTTTTTTTAAAGGGCCAGAGTTGGCCCGGGCGGGGCAGCCATGAGGGAGCGGTTGAGGGTCAGGGGGCTGGGGGAGCAAGAGGCAGCTGGGGGACTGGTGGCAGAGCTCCCCATGCAGCATGCCAGTGGGGGGCATCAGGGATCACCCCCCACTTCTGGCAGCACCTGGTGAACACCAGGACTTTTTTTAAAACGCTGAAGATGGGGCAGGTGGGGTAGCCATGAGGGAGCGGTTGAGGGTCAGGGGGCTGGGGGAGCAGGCAGGGGCTGGGGGCTGGCAGGGGTCCTGCTATGGTCCCCTTCCCCCTTACCTAGCCCCCACTCCACTGCCCCTACTTACCAGCTTGGAGTCTGGATGCAGCTCTGTGCTGCAGCCACCAGGGACTGTTCAAATCATCAAAGCTCTCTGAATCTTTTCTGACGATTTGGAGAGCTTTGAATTTATTCACGCCTTTTAACTGGTCCCCTGATTTGATTTGGATTCACAGATTTGGCCACTGAATTGGGCCAAATCTCCTTTGAATTGAATCACCACCTGAAGCTTTGCACAGCCCTAAAAAAGAGAAGCATATAAAAGATGGAAGACAGGAAACAGCACTAAGGAGGAGTATACTGCACTGGTCCACACCTGCAGGGAGTGAACTAGAAAAGCCAAGGCTGCAACTGAACTTCATCTGGCTACACGAATCAAGGACAACAAAAATCGTTCTTCAGATATGTGGGGAGTCATAAGAAAAACAAGGGCAACATTGGACCCCTGCTAAACCAGCTGATGCAGTTGACTACGAACACCCAGGAAAAAGCCAATCTGCTTAATGATTATTTTGCATCAGTTTTCCAGCAGATCAAAGGGAGCACCCTGCCTAACATGATATGGGATGACTAGGGTCATGGGCAACTGGTGCGTCCTGAGTCTGGGGGGGTCCCCCAGTGGCCAATAGCCATCTGGAGGGGAGGGAGGTCCCCCAGCAGCCGGTTGCCGAGCCTGGAACCACCAGTGGCGAAACCAGAAGTGCACTTCTGCTGGCATTTCTTGTTTCATGGCTGGCGCTTCCAGGGGGTGCATAGCCAGTCTCACAGCACACCCTACACTGTGCCAGTGACCAGGGTGAAGATGAATATATGATCACCATTGGCGTGGATCTCATGAGGGAGCATCTTGAGAGGCTGGTCTGGATAGGTTGCACCCAAGAGTGCTAAAGGAACTGGCAGACATCATAGCACAGCCACTGATGAGGATATTTGAGAACTCGTGGTGCTCAGGTGAAGTACCTGAGATTGGAAGAGGGCCAATGTGGTGACCATCTTCAAGAAAAGGAGGAAAGAAGACTAGGAAACTATAGGCCAATCAGTTTGACTTCAATCCCTGGGAATATTTTGGAAAAAATTATCAAAGAAACCATTCTTGATAGACCAACAGAAGGCAAAATTCTGAGGGATACCTAGCATCGTTTTGTTGCGGGTAGGTCTTGCTTGACCAATCTCATTTCCTTCTATGATCAGGTGATGTATTACATGGGCAAAAGGGAAGAGGTTGATGTCATATATTTGGACTTTAAAAAAGCCTTTGACCTGGTGTCCCATGATGTCCTCATGGAAAAATTGGGCAACTGCAGCCTCGACTACTCCACAGTCTGATGGCTGGGGAACTGGCTCCGAGATTGGACCCAGAGAGTGGCAGCTGATGGAACCGAATCAATATGGCACTCGGTGACTAGTGGCATCCACCAAGGCTCTGTTCTTGGACCTGTACTCTTTAACGTCTTCATAAATGATCTGGACACTGCTGTCAAAAGCAGACTGGCCAAGTTCGCTGATGACACCAAAGTTTGGGGAAGAGTGTCCACACTTGAGGATAGGCTGGTGATTGAGGCTGACCTCAATAGGCTTGTAAGGTGGGCGGATGAAAACCTGATGGCATTCAATACAGAGAAATTCAAGGTGCTCCACCTCTGGAATAAAAACATGCATCACACTTACAGGCTCAGCAATGCTACACTTGCTAGCACCATGACTGAAAGAGACTTGGGGGTCATGACTGACCACAAGATGAATATGAGCAACCAGTGCAATATCACAGCTGTCAAAGTGAACAAAACTCTGGCTTGCAGCTACTGTTGCAGCTCGAGGAACACCCAGGATGTCATCCACCCACTGTACTTGGCCTTGGTGAGGCCACAGCTCAAGTAGTGCATCCAATTCAGGGCTCCACAATTTAGGAAGTACGTGGAGAAGCTTGAAAGAGTCTAGAGGAGAGCCATGCACATAATCAGAGGACAAGAGAACAGGCCTTTTGAAGAGAGGCTCCGAGCTATGGGACTCTTTAGCCTGGAGAAGCGCAGGCTCAGGAGTTACATGGTGGCAGCCTATAAGTACATAAGGGATGAACATCAGGATCTGGGAAAATACCTGTTCACCAGAGCACTCCAGGGGATGACAAGGTCCAATGGTCACAAACTGCTGCAAGACGGTTTTAGGCTGGACATAAGGAAAAACTTCTTTACTGTCCAAGCCCCCAAGGCCTGGAGCAGACTGCCCCCAGACGTGGTGCAAGCTCCTACTCCGTACATTTTCAAGAAACATTTGGAAGTTTATCTTACTGTGATCCTTTGACCCTAGCTGACTTCCTGCCCCTTGGGTAGGGGGCTGGACCTGATGATTTTACAAGGTCCTTTCCAGCCCTAATGTTTATGAAATCTATGGAATCTATGAAAAGTGGGGCCGCGCACGTGCTCTGGCTGCTGGCCAGGCTCTGTGTACCCAGATTGCCACCACCCCAGGACACTCCCAGAACCCCAGATAAGGCAGTTGGGGCCACCCCAGGTGCTGGCCTCAGCCTCCCCTACCCTGCCTGGGACAACATGCTATGTGCCAGAGCATGCTTATAGGGCATACCAAGGGACAAATAGCCACTGCTATTTTCCACTTGTGAGGACACACCCTTTGTGCCCAAAAGCTAATCTAACATTGTTTCCAGCTATATAGCTGATCCAATAAATGAAATCACCAACCCCCACCCCCCATGCTCTCATAGGTAAAATAGGAAATTTCTGTAAGCTTAGTTCATTTTTGAAACGTGACCTTTTGCAAGGATAAAGGTAAAGTACTTCCAGTAGGAAGGTGCTGGAATTCTATACTGAACTTCTCCTAGCTCCATCAATCTCTGTCTTAAAGGAGATAGAAAAGTTCATCCTTTAGAAAGAGCTACAAGTAGCCTGCCCCTCTTCTATTCTGTAGCACTGAGGGCTAAGAATACAATTCCTGTCTCATGGTTGCCACTGTAGGCTAGCTGTTTAACACAGTGTAAAATATGCCCTAGGGCAGGGGTGGGCAATTATTTCAGGCAAAGGGCCACTTACTGAGTTTTGGTAAGCCATCGAGGGCTGCATGACAGGCAGCCAGGGGCAGATACATATTAATTTTCTAAATTTTTTAGGGGCTCCGTGGGCTGGATGGAATGGCCTGGTGGGCTGCATCTGGCCCACGGGCTGTATTTTGCCCACCCCTGCCCTAGGGCCTAGTGTGAACAGTGGACCAGATTGAACTTCACTAAAGGCCCAGATTCCCTGTTGATTATGCCATGTTTTGGCCAGTGAAGTTTTTTTTTTATGCCAGGTAGAACAGCAGAATGTGGGAACAAGCAGAAACATCAGTTATCTTTGGATAGCTTGTAGCCTGGTGCCTACGACCTTCTCCTGGCAAGTGGAAGAGGGGAATACAAAACTCCAAGGAGGCAGAGAGGCATGTCAGCTTGGGGTCTCCAGTATCTTAGAGGTGTGTTAAATCTTCTATCACAGCTAGGGACAAAATATCCCACAATTTTTTTTCAGGTTGATCCAGTCTGGATTTCCTTAATTTTGGGGGTTTGGCTGCTGAACCAGAGGTCAGTTATTTGCTGAGTCTCAGTTTAGCCAAAGCACAAGCACCTCTGGGGATCTTTTAAAATTATAATTGTAACCTGGGTGTCCTCAAAGTGAGTGTCCCCCTTCACCAATAGAAGAGGAAAGCTAGCAGGGCATATGTGCTGGGGTGTAAACAGCAGTCTACTCACAGTTCCCTCCCACCTATCATGTCTCATAGTTTCATAGTTAGTAGGGTCAAAAGAGACCTGAGCAGATCATCAAGTCTGACCCCCTGCCATGGCAGGAAAGAGTATTGGGGTCAAACGACCCCAGCAAGGTGACTGTCAAGCCAATAGAGGAGGAATAGAAAGTGATGTCTTAACAGGTATATGGTATATGTATATAGGAAGGTAGTGAACTAAAGTGAGTATTTACAGGTTACACATACATATAAATATACACATCTAAATGCAAACAAGTAAGCATAATGGTTCTAAACAGTATAAACAGGTAAGTTCAACAATAAATGACACTCTAAAATTCAAGGCGTACAGTTAACAGTTAATAAACACTCCAACAATGCACAGTGGGTATCAAATGATCAATAAACACTCCAAAATATGAGATGCAAGAGTTCTCTAGTGGTTCCTCTCCTCTAGGGGGTCTCTTCCTCCTTCCTCTTTCCCCAAGTGTCATTCCCTGGTGGGAGACCCATTGCCCCACTGACTCAAGTGTCCCAAAGAGCTGGGTGGGGCAGTGTTCATAAGCTCCCAGTGGCTCAATCCTTCTCAGGGGGAGTTGCAGGCCTGGGCCACCTTGTGCATGCCCAGGGCCGTGCTGCTCTGAATGCTGCTCCCTGCACTTGGGAACAGCTCTGTTCCCAGGGCCCTTGTGGAGAGTTGAAGGAGACATAGTCAGAATTCTGCAAGGACAAGAGAGAGACAGAGCTGTGGGCTGGAAGCAAGAGCAGAGTGTTGAGATGGAGAAAGCTGGTGGGTCAGCTCATGGAGGAGCCCAGGGATCACACCAGGAGTGCCTCTCTCCCAGAGGGCCACAAACGCAGCCCTTGAGCCCTTTCTGTGGCTGAAGAGAGAGAGCAGGCAAATGGGAGCAGAACCAAACCTGTGGACTCTCTTTGGGGCTCAGAGAAGACCTCATGTGGTATAAGTGTTTGGATTATGGACTGAGTTGTTTATGTTGACTCCTGCCAGGAGCAAGTTTGCTCTGGGGGAATAGACATGGTGAAAGATGGTAAATGAACCTGAAAGGCTGTGTGTATTTGAGCAAGCAAATTTCTGAACCCATTATAGGTAGGTCTGGGCAGTTATTGGCTAAAAGCAGTGCATTTAAGGTAGGTTTCTTCAGTGTTCCCCAGATTAGTGTGTCTTTCAAGGAGTTAGGAAGGTTCCTTCCCAGAAAGACATTTTGGCTCTTTTGCTCCTGAATAGCATCAACTATTTATGATCCTGTCACAAACCAGGAAGGGCATAGGTTGGATCGAAAATCTTGGATCAAGACTTTCTTGTTTCATGGAGTTTTAGGTCCAGAATGGACCATGACATTATCTATTATGACTTTCTATACGTCAGAGACCACTCAACTGATCCAGTGACATTTATTAGATGAAGAGATTTTCAAATTCTTGTCTGCCACAGAGAGGACAGGATAACAGGCCATCAAAACCTGATGCTAGTGTAATGGCCAGGCATTGATTAGGAGAGGTGATCAGATCATCCAGCAAGTGTCTCCTGCCAGATAGCTCAGAGACGGATGTTTACTGGGGAGAGCAGGGAACTGAACTTTGGGACTCTGAAAATCCCTTCTAATCATGTCTTGCATTCCTATGAAACGCTCCCTAATCCCAGCCAATCTTACTTGGAGGAAAATACCTTCAAGATTCCAAATCTGGCAACCAATTTGGCTCTGAACATGTGCATGAGGTACCAGTTGGATCAGGGGAGGGCAAAATATGGCTTGTGGGCCAGATCTGACCTACCAGGCCATTCTATTTGGCCCAAAGGGACCCCTGAAAAAATTAGAAAATTAATATTTATCTGCCCCTGGCTGCTGGTCAAAGATGACAAGGCACCAGAAGCAGCAGGACCCAGAGGCAGTGCTACTCCAGTGCTGCAAGAGCCAGCCCAGCCCAACCCAGCTGGCAGCATATGGTTCCGAACTGGCTCCCACTGTACCATGTGGTCCTGACCTTGCAGCTGGGAACTGTGTGCTGCCAGAGCAGTGGGTGGGTAGGGGAGTGATAAGCAGGTGGGAAAGGAAGGGAAGTGGCAGGGGAAAGGTGGAAGATGCAGTGGGGGGAGTGGCATTGGGTGGGAGCATGGGGCCCCAGGGATCAGGGCCAATGGCAGCAGGGGCCAGCTGGGAACCACAGAGGCTAGGCTGGCCCCTGCTGCATTCTGCAGTCTTGGTGTTGCAGCTGGGAACTGCATGCTGCTGGCTCTGTGCTGAGCCACAGAACACAGCAGGAACCAGCCCGGTGCCTGTGGTTTCTGGCTGGCTTTTGCTGCTGCCTCTATAGTAAGGGGCTGTGCACCTGCAGATCCCGTGCTGGAGCCAGCTGCTTTCCCTGGACTCTGCTGGGAGTGGAGGGAGCTCTGCTCCCTGCTTCCCTGTGGAATCCAGCATGGGGCTTCTCCTGGTACAAGTGTGGGACCTGCAGGTACGTGACACAGAGCCCCAGTGATAGAGATGACTGGGCAGCCTGTGTTGGCCAAAGCTACATCTTTGCCAGGCATGAGTGCCCTGAGCCCTCTGCCTGCTGCTGTTGCTGGCAGCAGGGGCTGCACGCCATGTGGGGGAGTGTGTGTGGGGTCCCCTCACCCTCCCTCATATCCGGCAAACCTCACACCCCCACACCTCACCCCCACAACCTCCACCAACATATGCATACACCCCAGCATACACTATGCCCCCCCCACAGCCACCCCCTCATCCCCCCACACAATATAAAAGAGTGAGACTTTATTTTTGAGCAATTCCTTCTATGTACAGTACACAAACACAAATCATGACAAATATTTTTTGTAATAAAATTAAATTATGTTTTAGTAGGTGTTTGACTTCCAGTGTATGATTTTTTTTTCTGGTTCTAAAATGGAAACCCCCTCCCAAAAGGAGTATTTCTGAGGGGCAAGGGGAGGGGTTTCCATTGGAAAAGGTCAGGGGGTGGGACTTCCAGTCCCAATATGGCAACCAGGGGGAAGGGCAACAGTCAAGGGGTGGGGCTACCCATGTGGCCTTCAACAGCTCACCAAAACTCATTAAGCAGCCCTCCAGCTGAAATAATTGCCCACCCCTGAGCTAGATACTTAAGAAAAAGAACTGCCTATACCACTTGAGAGCAACAGTCTATCACATTCAATGTCATTGTCACAGCTCTGGCTGGAGGGGGTTGGGGGGGGGAATGTGAAATGTAATAAACCTGGCCAATTGTAAGTAAGGGAAAAATATTTTGTGATACCTGTAGGTGAGCTGATGAAGCCTGAAAGCATGACATTAGATTGTGATCACTTAGGTGTCCATTGATGAAGCAGTTAGCTGCTCCAGATAGTTCCTTGGGGTGGGATTTGGCAGCTTTCATGGAGGCTGAGAGGAAGGCTTGAATTCATTTGTCTGACAATAGTAACCTAAGCCAAAGATAACATATGTAACCTGGGCGGTACTCCAAGAGGTACCCCCTCCCCAATTGAAGGGATTAAAGCAGGTGCACAAGCACTGTGGGAGGTGTAGGGACTCTTCTCCCCCTATAGAGCAGAGTCAGACCACCAATGGGGACTTAACCATATACCTTTTAATACTGGGAACATAACAGGCATAAATCAGAGAGTATAGTGGACACTACAATGCCCCAAGGGGGCAGGATTCAACAGAGGTTAGACACTTACAATCATTGACAAAAAAAACAAAACAGGGTTAACAAAATATAAAACACAAACAGCAGAACAAACAATATGAGTTGGTGAAATATAAAAAGGCACAAAATGCAAAATGACAAGGAAATATAGGGCCTTGGTACCTGGAGGGGGAGAAAACACAATGGCCCCTTTCCAGTACAAGATTTTCTTCTTCCTAGCTCACTCACCCCAAGTCACTTCAACTGAGGCTTGAACCCAGATCTCCCATGTGGGAGATAGGAACACTGCCACACAGCCACCACTGGTAGTACTACTTCAGCCTGCTAGGGGTCTTGACCTTCCCAGAGCCCCTGCCTCATGTCAAGCTGCCTAGCCTCTGATTGGAGGAGCTGGGAGCAGAGCTGGGAACCTCTCAGGTTGTTGCTCAGATCCTTCCTAGAACGGGGGGAGCCTCTCCTGTTGGCTGCAGCCTCTCATAGGGGATCCTGGAGCCCAGTGGGGCACCTCTTCTGCTGGCCACATGCCACACTGCTGAGGGTCTCACTGCTGCCTGCAGGTCCTGCTCTTTCAGGCTTTTCCAGGGCACTGCTCCTGCCCCGCTCGCTCAGCTCTTGCCAGCTGTGAAGCTTCTTCCTTGTTGTTCCGCGCTGGTTCCTCCCCTGAGTCAGCCCACGCTGCCCCTTTTATCCCCCTCCAGGTGACCCAAGAGGCCAATCGAGACACGGGGGTGGAGGGGTGAGTCTCTAGGGCCTGATTGGTGTGGAAAGGGAATCCCAAGTCCTCCAATCATCTTTTGCCCTTTCAAAACCCCTGGGCTAGGTCACCGCTAGCTAGCCTGTCACACAGATTTTATGTTCATTTACAGACCTTCACAGGCAAAAGTGTTCATAAAAGAGTTCACTGACATCTTGTTGACAACAGTGATGAAATACCATAGACTTGTCACCCTGGGAGGTTTCAACACACATCAACAAGGCTGCAAACACA
Source organism: Gavialis gangeticus (assembly GCF_001723915.1). Classification (NCBI taxonomy): domain Eukaryota; kingdom Metazoa; phylum Chordata; order Crocodylia; family Gavialidae; genus Gavialis; species Gavialis gangeticus. The sequence continues at coordinate 63,093,679 of NW_017729032.1, read as the reverse complement.
AAAGTCTCAAAACTCATCTTTGATTTTCTTACTTAGGATTGTGTGTCATCTCTGATCCAACTCATACAGCTTTTGAATAGAGTCAGTTTAGATGTTGATAATGGGAGGGCATCACTACCCAGTCATTACATTGAAGAGATTCTTTCATTTAAGCAGAGGTCTGATATCTCTTACCTAAGAAGAAAAATCCATGATTGATTTGACCATGAAGATCATGGACTCTATCAAACCCTTTTGCCTGCTAAGGGACAGGAGCACAAGTGTGAAGGATCTGGTGAGCCATTAGACACACTAGTGAATACATGAGCCTCAACTATCGATGCTCTGATGTAAAAGGCCTCTTCACTTGCTCACATGAGCGAGAGCAAAAGATCATACAGACCTATGAAACAACATCACCAGAAAAAGAAATCCTACCCTATACTGAGGCAGTGTTAGAGACCATAAGAACCTTCTTGGCTGTTGTACTGAAACAACATAGGTTTCAGTGTTCTACTGTAGATGACCTTCAGTAGGCTGAAGGGAACAAGTTGCTGAACATCACTGAGAAACATTAACACGAGTCTCAAAAAACCACCAAGATCCCTGTCCACAAGAACACTGATTTATGAGGGAGGGGAGTGGCACTTGCTACTGCTTGCAACATCAGACAAGTAATTTATTATTTAAAAAATGAGTTTTCTTTATGTCCAAGCCATTTCCAATGCTGGACAACTTTTATTTGTTATTCACCAAGAAAACAATTTCTTAGAAATAATCTTAGGATTAACACAAAATATCCAAATATGCTTTTACTGTTATTTTTTTGTTTGTTTCTGTAATGGCAATCCTGACTGTGACACATTAGGAAAGATTTTCTTTGCATTGACTTCAGAATTCATCATCTTGTTTTGTGACTGTGTCAGTTTTGTAATGAGCTGCCATGGGTTCTTTATGCTTTTATAATACTCTTATGATTATTTAATGTCCCCCATTTAAATTAGTAGTGAGAAGGGGGCCTGAGCTGCTCTCTTGCCTGGGATAACATTGGAATAGGAATGAACTAACAGAAAGCTATTGCCAATACAGAGATGTTAACCAAATTGAGCAACATATACTTTTAATTACTTGCTAGAAAATATTTAGACATTCATCATTTTCAAAGCCAGTGAATTTCATCTTGCAGGTGCAGTTACCAAGTGCTTTTTTTTTTTTTTTTAAGTGTTGTTATTTTCATCCAAGCATAACAGAACTTGACTTCAGATCACATACCTCCTGTTATGAAATCTGAGTAATGCATTAAATAATGGATTAATCTGTCTGGATTGACAAATGTAGTTGCAGAAGTTTATCCTGATTGGAGGTGTATGTATCTATGATGAGCACAACAGATTTAGTAAAGTGAAGATACCTCACAGGGACCCAAGGGTAATATGGCTGTTTGGGAACTTGCAAAGTGCTCCTACATGCACCATCCACCATGCCATTTTTCCATTACTTTTCTTGGAGGGCTGCCTAAAGGGATGAATTAAGCCTATTAGGGACCTTGGTTGATGTTGTGATGTTTACAGCCCAATACCATGATGACCATTTTATGATGTTTGCATTCTGGCATCAATGTTTATCTGTTTGCATTCTAGCATCTACCTGCCCTTCTCCTGACCCCTTACCTTTGCTCCAGGCCAGCAGACTCTATCCATACTGAAACAGGGGGTATTGAGCATAGCTCCAGCCCAACCGGTAGTAGTGACACACAGTGCTACAGGGTCTGGACTAGGGCCACACTCCAGCCTAGAATTGGGATGGAGCATGCTGGGGCAGAGCAAGGGTAGGGATGGGGAGAAGCATGAATTATGCATGCCCGTGGAGGCCGGGGGGGGGCACTGTGACCACCCACAGATGGTATTGGTGGTGGTGGCAGGGGCATGGTGGTGGCAAGTGGGGAGCTCCTGCAGGCAGCTGCAGTGGTGTCAGTGGCGGGGGTGGTGGTGGTGGTGAGTGCCAACCAGAAGTTGGTGACCACCTGCAGACGCTGCCAGCAGTGGTGGCAGCCAGCAGCAGTCAGTGACCACCTGCAGATGCCACTGACACTGGGGGTAGGGGGTGGCGAGCAGCAACTGCCTGCAGGCACCACTGGCAGCAGCAGCAGCAGCCAATCGCAGGGGGTGCACATGCACCTATGTGCATCTCCTATGTGTCAGCAATGGGGAGAGGGGAGCAGAGGCTGGGGGAGAGGGAAGAGTGGCTTGTAGAGGTGCACACAGTCTGCCCCATAGCAGTGGTGTGCAGCCCACATAGCTGCCACAGGGTCTGGGCTGAGATCCTGCTCTATGCCACAGGCTAGAAGGGGGATGGAGCCTACCAGTGCAGAGCATGGGGGAGGGCAGTAGAGGGATAAGGGGGGGCCCCAAGACTGCAGGAAGCAGACACAAGCATGAGGCTAGCTATTTGACTCCCCACACCACCTGCCCCTGTGCAACGATTGGGGGTGGGGGTGGGGAGTGTGGGTAAATGAAAGATGATCTTCAATAATTAGATTCTATACACAGAAACTTATAACAAGTTTATAAGTTTGCCATGTATAAAATCTAATTATTAGTAAGGGAAATGGCACTTGTGAAGTCAGACCAATTACTAAGCCCCCTTGCCTCACTCTGTCCAACCTGTTCAATGAAATAGGCAGGAGCTTAGTAGAGAATAGTCCATGATCATATAGTTATTTTGAGCTGTAGTGCATGTACACAAGTGAGTAGACTTAAGGTTATGCTGGCTAAAAATGCCACTGACTTATGAAAGACATTGTTCCCTTTCAGCTGTGCAGAAAATAGAAATGGTAATGTGTACATCAGGGCTCAGTGTGCAGAGGTTCAAGTCATGACCTAAAAACATGGAATATTTCATGCATGCAAGGGTTACAGCCTTTCACTAAAGCAAGCTAATCTCCTCCATCTTTCCAGTTTTTGGCAAGTATATTGCCAAAACAAGAGCATAGTTTCTGTATCAATTGTTATCCCAAAGGTACAAATTTTGTACTTAAAGTAATTCCAACTGTTCTACTAATATTAACTCTGAGATAATAGCATATTATTACAATGGGGTGGTGAACTGTCTAGTAAAATGTGCTCATAAGAGACATACAAATGATTATTGTTTAAAAGTTGCTTGTTGGGATTCTAGTACTACAGAGAAAGCAAGAATTCGGTGTCTGCATTAGAGCTGAACAGACTTCATAAAAAATGCATCTCCTTCTCTCACTACCCCAAAAGAACTCCATAATCCCAAAACACATCCCCAGCAATCTTATTCCGTAATACTTTTTTCAATAAAAACAATCAATTGTGGGGTCATTCGTTCTTGCTCATGAACAGTATAGCAGGACTGAGTCCCAGGGGTGGCTGTGATGCTACCTGGTGGCCTCATAAATCCTGCCTGGCTCTGGCTCTTCAGGTACCCTCTCTCTTTGGTCTTTCCTGCCATGCCTTGCTGTTAATATTTTATTTAGGAAAAAGGAAGTTTGCCCCAGGGACCCAGAGTGAGCCCCCATCCTCTTCAAGTCTATTGGTTCCTGGCAAACCCCACTTGTCCCTGTTCCACCTTCAGGTGCTAGTTCTGGCCCTCCTGGCCCAGTCCTACCTTCCAGCACTCTGATTGCCTTAATGGCTATTCACCACTTCTGACCTCCCCTACAGCTGTGCCCATGCCTTGCAGGTGTTTGAGAAGACAAGAGAAAAGCCATGTTTAAACCCATAGCAGCTTAAGGTAATGACTCACCTGCTTTACTAGACCTGGAAATGTCAAGAGACTGGAGGATGGCCTAGAAGCCTCATTTTATTAGCAGCTGTTCAGTCTGCCCCACAGCTGCACCGATATTTCTGGCCTGCCAAGACTGGAAGGCAGGTGGGATGGGATCCAGAAGGCAGCAGCAATGTGGGAATGCTAGGAGGCTGGAAGAGAGACTTGGAGAGCAGGCTGCCTTCCAGTGTGGGAGCCCAGAGGAGCTCTGATAAGCCAGGGGACACTGGCACCAAGCCTGCAATGGTGATGAAGCAGGAGAGCCAGCTGGGAGCTGCGCCAGATGACAAGCCAGCCATGAGAGAACCAGCCACACTCTAATTAAGGTTCTATCTTAGTTTCTCTTTTTTCAGTTACTTTCAGTTTTACCAGAGGGGAGCCAGTTAGGCTGAACCCCAATACCAGGACTGAAAGAGGGAGGAACCAGCAACTGGCTGGGCCAGAGAGAGATGCAGGACCAAAGCTGAGCTCCAGTACCCAGGGCCCCCATAGTTTATCAGGGCTGGGAAGAAGCCCGCATCCCTGTGTGAATGAACCCTGCTGAGGGATGCTGGAATAGATGCTGAAGAATCCTAGGCTAAGGGAATTACTCAGCTAAGAGGTGAACCCCACCAGGTTTTCTTATAGGGTCCTTGTAGTTTATTTTATTTTTTACTGGGGTGGATGGGCCCTGTGAAAGAGGGAGATATCCCACCATCCTCAGAAACAAAGTGTGCTGCAGTGGGAGGTCTCCGGCAGTGAACATAAAGGCTAAACAAACTGAGAGACTTACCTGAGTTTCACGTTTCCTTTTTTTTGTTCTTCTTTATTTCTCCTTACATTTGTGACACCTCAACAGGGCCAAAGTGGCCATCATAGCAGGGGCACAGGCTCAAGACAGCCACAAGCCTACAGGGTCAAAGAAAAGAGAGATGGCACCCATTGAGTTCCTAGAGCAAGACTGATGCTTTAACATCTGGGTGGTGGATGGATGAGGTGTTGGGAAGGTAGGAGCCCCAAAAGAAGAATCAGGCCTAGTGCATCTGAGTCAAGTCACAGCAGAGACGACCACCTCCCGATAAAGTTTCCTTCAAGAGCAAGATATGGCAGGTGAGAATCGGGTGACCTCCACTGGGTATCTGGATCAGGTGAGCCCGCATCCCCATGGCCCAGTCTGGTTGGGCACAGGGTCACTAGGGCCTGTGGCCCTATCCTGTACTGTGCCAACAGTGTTACTAACTATTCATCAATAGGCACTTAGTCCTACTCTAGTATCATGCCTTTCCCAGCCTCTATGTCTATGCCTCTCCCTGGGCTGGCCACAGGTGTTCTTTAGTTGGGTTTGCTGCCTTAACTCCATGGCAGCTTACTGCTGTTGCCTAGCTGCTGCATCCATGATGCCTTGCTTCCCCTGTAGGACTGTACCTACTTGTATTATGGCCAATATATTAGCTTAGCAATTAACACTTACAGCTTACAAACTCCTGGGAACCTGCTGTTTAGAGCACCTAGCAAGCAGCCTTCCCCATCTGAGGCTCTCTATGCAGTTGTGTCCCGTGTCCCTCTCTCAAGGTACCAGGAGCCCTGTTACAAAAAGCTACACAATTGCCAGGTATTCACAAGACAATTCACAAATCGTTCAGTATTTCCTTTTTTCACAAAGGTTTTCCAGCATTCTGACATGAACAATTTGTCCACAAATTCATATCAAGGATAATGATTTGCCATTTATTGTTTTCCTCTTTTAAAATATTTGCTCTCCTATTTGAAAACAGTATCAATACGTGAGTTAGATAACCCACCATTTAATGCCAATGGCCAGTTTGAATATGACCTAAGAATTCATGTACACTATTTTCAAACTTTAGGTTAACATTTACACATAACACATGTTTTAGAAGATGACAAGGGCCATCTTCATACTCAAGAGCAACCTCTTTTATACAAGTGAGATGCAAGGATTTTTTGGTGACCAACTGTACAGTTGGGAGAGATGTTAGACAAGCTTTCAGGCACAAAGTACCCTCCTTTGGGTTGCTCATCCCCCC
>NW_017729032.1:63079102-63082881 GCF_001723915.1 Gavialis gangeticus | reverse complement strand
GGATTTTTTGGTGACCAACTGTACAGTTGGGAGAGATGTTAGACAAGCTTTCAGGCACAAAGTACCCTCCTTTGGGTTGCTCATCACCCCCCCCATCCTTCTCACATATTTCCTGCACCATTGCAGTTGTTACATCAGTCTAGCCCCTTTATGCAAGTGAGTAGCTGTAATGACTTCAGGGAAACTACTTGTGTGAGGGCAGTTTCTTGCAAGCCCAACTGTCTGTAGGAGCAGGCACAATTGCTAGGTTGCAAACAATTTGTAACCAAACAAATGGCTAGGTTCTAAAAAAAATGTTCAGAATTAATATTTTGTCTAGTCTTTATCTGCAACTTACCTAACCTCCTCAATTTCTTTGATAGGACAGAGGAAGATGAGGCTGTGAGCAAGAGAAAATGGTTCGTAATCTGGGAATGATGAATGAGCAGCGTAACGAGCACTTCCATTTGGATGCCAAGACTAGTCATCAGGCAGAACAGAATATTCCAGAAGTGATGTAATACTGAAGTGACCTGCTTAAAATCCAGTCAAACAGTTAATTGCTCACAGTCAAATGATACTGAATGAAATTCAAATGTAAACATACAGTACCTGGGTGCTCCTTGATTGTTGTCAATGTTCCTAGCTGCCAGAATTGGAGCTAGAGTAAAGTGGCATAGGAGGAAACCTTGCTTTAAGAAACCTGTCAGTGCATTTCCCATGAGAGATAAAACTCAGAAACTCCATTGGCTGGTTAGTGCTTACAGATGTGTAAGCTGTTTGTTTTTGAGTTACTTTTATTTTTAACTAGATGTGCACTGAGAACTTCCCTTAAGGCTTCTTTTTTCTACTATGCTTATCTTCAGCTGTGTTGCTATTGAAGGAGTCAGTAGAAAGTTTATGAATCTTGTGTTGTTTAAAGGCTTCTTTATTTCCCCTTCCCTCACTTAGATTTTAAATGAGATACCTTATCTGTTCCTAGTTTCTGGAGGTACAAGTCAAATGAGAATCATGCTTCCTTGTGAGACACTACATAGGAATCATGTCTGGTTCATTTTGCTGCTGTTAGCTACCACTTACGTCTAGTTTATATTTCAGTAACCAATGTGTAATCGATATATTGAAGCCCTCTGGTCCCATTCGCAAGGCAGGCCTAAATACAGGTAGACTTATCTTTTATTTTTTATTTGTTTGGTTTGTCTGCACTCTTGCAACATATATTACAACAAACCAAGTGATTCTGTTCGAGAACCTAAAGCAATACTGCCTGGGGCCATCCTTGCAGTAGACACTGGTTGCTTTGTTTGACTAAAGAATGTCAGAGCTCATTTGCTAATGAGAATATGCTCCAGCTTGGGCCCTTCACATTCACTTATGGTCTGCCCTTCATAAGTACGCTGTTGTTCAGTATATTGTAAGTCTGCTCAGCCTGCTACAGTCAATGGAGCAAAATTTGCCTTGACATAAAGTTAATATGGATCCCACTGAATTCAGTACAACTACACTAAATTGGGGGAAATATGGCCCCTTGTCTGTGTTTGTCATGCTTTTATCCCTCAAGCAATCATTGTATGTGCGCTTTTACATTTCTTTTGTAATTAATAGTGCTTACAACTTCTTAAATAATGTATTATGCATTGAAAACATTGTGTCAACCTTCACTAGATAGTTAACTATTCAGCTAGTTAAGCACATTTCTCTCCCAGTGCCTCTGAGATGAGCATGGTTTCTGAAGCTGAGACTTGGGAGGGCAAAGCACAGCACAAGATTAAGTCTAAGTCAGGAACAAAAAAATAAAGATAATTACATAAGCCAGTTTTCTTTTAAGTAGATCACACATGCCTTCATAAATTTAGCACAGTGGGATATATCTTATATGAGGGAAACAACTGTCCTCATGAATTCCCTCCCCATTGACCTATGCTCTATGACGGGGAGGTGAACTGAGAACCCTGGAGGCTGGACCTTGGACCTTTGAATCTAAAATCATGCTTCCCTCCCTCCCCCTACCACCTTCCCAAGCTAAAAGATCCAGCTCTGTTATCTGAAAGCCAGTAGCAGACTCAAGCTTCAGGGTGGACCACATGGTAAAGGAGGAAATGAAAGTTGCACTACGCAAGAGCAAATTACATACTTATTTGTATTACTATGATGAATGTCCCATCAAGACATTTTTGGGCCAGGAGTGATAGTGAACAGTGGAGATTCTCATTTAACTGCTGTGGTGGCTGCTTTGGGAAGGAAACCAAGAGGACAGGGACTTGAAGGAGAATCCATTAAAACCTTTGGCCACAACCAGACAAGCAAGCATGTGCCTGTTGCAGTATCTCAAAGCAGTTTGAGATGCTGCAAGAGGCACGCTGGGAATGAAATAAAATGTTCCCTGTGCTGAATATTTGCAGTGCGGGCTCTAATATTGATACCAGGAAGTCCTGGTATAAACCCCCCCCAGGAAACACGCTGCAAAAAAGTGGCACAGGCATGCTCCTGGAGTGTGCCCTGAGGCAACCAGAGGCTGGGTCCTTCAAAAAGATGATCTAGCACCCAGCCAGAGCATCTCTATGCCTGCCCCCTTCCCCTGCTACTCCAGTACACAGCCTCAGTGTGGTGGGGCAAACAGTAGTGGGGCAAGGCTGCAGCAGTGTCTCCGACCCAGTTGCTATCCCAGGTAAGCAGGGACATGGAGGCGGGGGGAGACTGTGTGTGTGGGGGTGAGGGGCAGTGCCCTATCAGCAGAGATAATCATCACTGAAGTGCAACAGATAGCAGCATTAACCCTAATGAACTTTTCCTTTACTTACTCCTTTGTTCTGGGACGACCAGGATGGGTGTGGAAGGGAGCAGGGAAGGAAAAGAACTGGAGCAGAAACAAGGGAGAGAAGGCATAGGGGGAGATGTGTAAGAAGCTCACAGGTAGGTCATATTATTCCCATCAAAAGTTGTATTGTTACATATTGGCACTTCCTCCAGCCTTCACCAGCAGCCTCCCTCTCCATCCTGAGCTTCAACTGGTAGAACTTCCCTTGGGTTCAGTGAGAGCAGTCTGAGTCCCTTGTATTTTAAATGTGCTGTTATTTCTCATCTGATCTAATTAATGTTACTGTTTCCTTTCCTGCTTGTTTATAGCTGTCCCTGGACCTCTATCACACAGAAGATGATATTTACAAGCTCTCCCTGGTGTTGGAGCCAAGGAATTCTAAATCAGTAGGTCTCTTTTATTGCCTTTTGGAAAGGGTGAAGTTGTATTTACACCTCTGTGAGATTTATAGTTGACGTAATAAGATTATACTCTTGAACTTGTGGGAATTAACTTTAAAGCATATTTCATGTGTATTCTGTAACAAATATGGTCATCTATTATGTATGTTTTTATAAGCACTTGTAAGCTGGAGGAAGATGATACTAGTAAAATATCCTGGACTTTATCACTCTGAATTTAAACAAACCTCAACAAGTTACAAAAAGATAGTGTTACAAACTACATGTATAATATTACTATCAACTAAATATGTAACATTTTTGAATAGCTGAAAAATGTTATAAATCATAATTAAGTCCCCAAATCTGTCATTTGCTAATGGTTTGGTGCATGGAGTTATCACATTTTGTTGGATGTTGTTTTGCTTCTAAAAACTTTAGCTATACTTTGCATTCTCAAATGGAAAAGGCAAGGATTTTTGTGAGTGATATCTTTTAATGGACCAACAGACATGCTTTTGGGTACCACTGTACCCTTTTGCCAGGTCTCCCACTCAGGTGGCTACAGTGGTCCCTGACAGCTTGCCTATGTTCCTCCAACA
>NW_017729032.1:63068791-63071391 GCF_001723915.1 Gavialis gangeticus | reverse complement strand
TTCTCCCCAGAAGCTCCTGAGACCAAGCTTGCAGCAGCAACAGCAACAGCAACAGCCACAGCCTGGGACAGGAACAAGCATGGCCAACTTCTTCCCAGAGGCTCTTCTCCCAGAAGCTCCTGAGGGCACATAGCTTTGAGCTGCTTACCAGGGCAGGTTTTTATACTTCTGGGGCCAGCACAGTACTTGCTTGCATGTGTAGATGTGCCCTTTGGCCATGTCCAGATGAGCATGACTGTGAGGTATGTGGTGCTGCAAACACATCTGTGGCTATGTGAACATACTGCACATTCAGATGTTCTCTGCACTGCAAGGGAGCGCTGCCCATGTGTGAGCTGCTCCATCTTTTTTTCCTGCGGATTTTTTTGACCCCTGGATATCCAGCAGATCAAAAGCAGAGCTGGGCTGCCTGGAGCCACACTGTTGCTGCTGCCCCGGAATGACCTCAGGATTTCAGATAAGCCTTCTGGGGCCAAGCATAGTGCTGGCCTCAGTCTCCTCTACCCCATCCAGGGTAATTTGCTGCATGGGAAAGCGTGCATGGCACAGGAGTTCCCTGGGGTCAAGTAGTGTTGGTGCAATGTGTGGCACTCCTAGTTGTCCCTGGGGAACCAAACGTGGCCACGGGATGTGGCCTTTGAGTGCAATTTTTGCTGAATGTTATAGGTAGTATTTCCCTGAGCTGCTGAGGCCTGAACAAAAATCTGTTTAAGTAAATGTGAGTTTTTCCACTGATCTCCCTGGGCATTGGATCATTTTCCTAGTTGGGAAATTCCTTCATGTTCCATCCATTGTGTTGGCTTCAGAAGAGTAGCCAAATTTTTTTCTTTTGGTTGCTTATCTGTCGCACTGGGACATGGGAAGGCAGGTTTAGGGACCACTCAGAGACCAAGGCACCATCCAGGGCTGGGATGGTTAAGCAGAATCTGAGGCTGAACCAGGTCAGGAAGCCAGGAGGTCAATCCCAGAGCAAATGCCAGGGACAAGCTGAGTCATGAAGTCAGTAGATCAAATAGAGTGAAGCCAAGGACTAACCCAGAGGCAGCAGCAAAATAGTTTTAGATTAGGTTGCCCTGTTGCCCAAACACTTACTGTTCCAGGTCAGGGGTTTATATCTTGGATGTGGAGGGTCAGCTGACTGCAGCTGGCCACTCTAGTGACAGGGAGTGGACAGAGGGTTAGGTCCTACTGAAGGCTTCACACAAGTTTTGACCAGCCTACTGGATAGCTATGCTGTCAAGCCAAGGCCCTAGGTTCAAAGCTGTGGTCTGACGTTATTATTATTAAGTTTATTTTATTCTGCCAAATGTCTGAAACTTATACATGTTTAACAGTGACTCACTCAAATGTGGGGTGATAGTTTTAGTTCTTTATTCTCTCTTTCATCCAGTTTTCTGGGTGAGCGGGATGAACCAGTCCTTCTGCTTGGAAATGTCTCTCTGCTGTGTAATGATTAACAGTAGTGAGATATTATCTGCTGTTGCTTCTCCCTCTGCTCCTGAATCTACAGGCTTGGTCAGGTGATATTGTGGCTATTAGGTACAGCCTAGTGAATGCAGTGACCTCTTCCTGCCCTTAAATTTCACTCACCTTTCATTCTTCAAAAGCATTTTGTAGTGTTTATGAATCCCAGAGTCAGCTCTCTGCTGAATGGAACAGTTGGATGCTGGATGACTTTTTCTTAAATATATAAAAACATTTTGGCTGAAATAATTTAACTTGATGTTAGGTTTATTTAATGATAGTGAGGATGTGGTGTAAAGCTATATATTTCTTTGCTGGGAAAAGCTCCTAAATTCTGTTGTGAAAGACCAAAAGATAGAGAGAGATACAGGATACTACTAACTTGAATATAATTCCTTGCAACATCTGTTTAACACTGAGACAAGCTAATGTTACTTTATTTCATGAACTAAGGAAGTGAAAAAGCCTTAAGGAAAACACATTAGGATAGGCTTAAGGAAGAACATAAAGTGTATGGCAGTACATGGATAAGCAGACTGGATTACCTTGTTTAATAATTCATCCAATACATTTCTGTCCTAATTATTAATTTCCATATTTTCCATTTAGGTTGCTTTACATAAGAATTTCCTAGACTTAGTTGTGGCTTTCCAGTGTGGAAGAATGTTTCCCTTTGGTGTAGGAAGATTTGTATGTAGCCAAACATTTCATGACTCTCTTGATTCTGTGCAAGTGAGCTTTCCTGAAGGTAAAATTAGTTTTAAGGAAAGATTTGCCCTAGTAGTTGGCAAAGCTCAGTCTTGACCTTTATTAGAGGGTCAAAACTGTAAGTTTCAATAGGCTTCTGAGGTTGGGAGCCAAGAACCCACTGGTTATGAGCAGGGGTCCTAGTTTTCTCTGATAAAAAAAATCCCCAATTTTCAGATTTAAAAGAGTAACCCCAAATCCACATTTTTAACTGAGTCTGCTCTGCACGTGAGCTGGCGCATACTGTGCTGTGATGCGTCGAGTTGTATAAGTGGTGAAATGCACACCAGCGTGCAGAAAATCACAGCGGTGTGCTTTTAAATTAAAACACCTTCAAGGTGTTTTATGTAAACACCATACATACAGGCTGGGGAACTCCCCTCTTGTCA
>NW_017729032.1:63068564-63068780 GCF_001723915.1 Gavialis gangeticus | reverse complement strand
TGCTCAGGTCCCTTCTGACCCTAGAAACTATGAAAAGTGCACTGCCACCATTTTATCAGTGGTGACTCACATTTCGCCACTTATACAACTGCATGCACCACAACACCAGGTGCTTTTAGAAGTGCCCAGTGCTGCAGTGCAAGCATGTGTACAAATGACCTATGGCTAGGGACAGAACTTACACATAAAATGGTTTAAATAATCAGAAACTGGCTT
>NW_017729032.1:63060299-63063564 GCF_001723915.1 Gavialis gangeticus | reverse complement strand
AATGACCTATGGCTAGGGACAGAACTTACACATAAAATGGTTTAAATAATCAGAAACTGGCTTAAACCTGTAACAGAACAAAAGTTCAGTGTACATAAACCAGTTTCAAAATGGCCAAAACTGGTTTAAGGTAAACCTGGTTGAATGTAGTATCAGACTTGACTGACTGAGGTCAAACTGGTTTACGAAACTTCTGCCCCAGACTCCTTCCTGGTTTAAGTTAAATCAGAATCCCCCAGCATCCCAGCATGCTCTGGAGCCCTGGGCTGGGCTGGGCTGGGCTGTGCTGTCAGCTCCAGAGAGCAGGGCTGGGCCCACCCCTCTGCTTTCTAGCTGGAGCAGGGGTGGGGGTGTGGCCAGACGCCAGCCCAGCATGGTCCCATGAGGTGAAGTGGGCAGGAAAGGGGCTTATTCCCTCCTCCATCCCCTCTCCCACAGGGGGATTGAAGCCAGGGTTTGCCAGCCCCAGCTGCTACCTCAGCCTCTCGCCCCCATGCAGGCTGAGCGCCCCATGACATGGGGGGAAATGGGAAGGAGGGGGGACTGAATCCCCTCTCTGCCCACTTTGCCTCAGGGTGCAAGCCGGGGTGGCATCTAGCCATGCCTGACAGGGATCCTGATGGCTCAGCAGCCCCATGGTGTCCCATGGACCATAAGCCTCTTCCCAGAGGGGGGGAGGGGGGCTGAGCAGGGGCTGTGGGATAGACAGAGCTGCTGTAGCTTGTGTGATGTGGGTGGCAACAGTGAGGTGCAGGGGGTGGCTACAGGAGTTTAGGCCAATTTTGGGGTGGTCATAACCCACCAAGACCTCCCCCAGTGCTGCCGCCACTTAGCCCCTGATAGCCATCCCTCTCAGCCCTGCCACCACCGCCACTTGCCCTGGCTTAGCCCCACAGCCCCAGCCCCAGCCCAGGGCAGATGGCCATGGGAAGGGCTCTCCCCCTCTTCCTCCACCCCCACCACGGGGCAGGGGAGGGGGTGCTCTGTGCAGCACTGCCTCAGCGGCTCCGTGACAACCCATGTAGCCCAGCTTGGGCCTGGGGAGCTGGAAGCAATCTGGGCATAGAGCTCCCATGGCCGCAGCCTGAGCCACAGCCAGCTGGGAAGGGCCTGCCCCCATAGCCCTGCCCAGCCAACCCAGCTTGGCCCTGCCATCCATCCACCTCATCTGGGGCTGGGGCTGGGGCTGGGGCTGAGCCAGGCCAACTCATGGGTGCTGCAGAGGGGAGGTGTAGAGGGGCTGCACCCATCCCAGATGGCTGCAGTTTGGGTTGTGGCTGCAGGAGCTGTGCAGTTGGATTGCCCCCAGCTCCCTGCACCCAAGCTAGGCTGGGTTGAGCTGTCGGGGAGCTGCTGAGGCAGTGCTGCACAGGGTGCCCCCCCCACCACCCTCTGGCTGGGGAGGAGGAGGAGGAGGGGCTGAGCCCTGCTCACTGTCATGGCTCGCTGACAGCTTGGCATAGCCTGAGTGTGGGGAGCTGGGAGCAAACCAGGTTGGACCAGGCCTTGTTGGCAGGGCCCTTCCCAGCTGGAGGTGGGGGTCAGGCCAGGGCTGTGGGAGCTGTGTGCCTGGATTGTTCCCAGCTTCCTGTGCCCAGGATGGGTCCAGCTTGCCCTGGCTCTGGGCTGTCAGGGAGGTGTTGCAGTGGGCAGGGCTGTCAAAGAGCCCCTGCAGTGAGTCAGTTTCTCTCTCCATGGGGTGGGGGGTGCTCTGTGTAGCAGGGGAGCAGGAGGAGGGTGAGAGTCCTGCCCACCAGAGCAGCTCCCTGACAACCCAACCCAGCCCAGCCCGGGTGCGGGGAGCTAGGAGCAGTTTCCCCCACCCCAGCCCACAGCAGTCGGTTTTCCCCTACTACCCCACGGTGGGGCTCCGTGTGTGCCTCTCCAGCCCTGAGCCCTGAGGCAGCGCCGCACAGAGCCCCACCCTCTGGCCCTGCAGTGGGGGTGGGGGAGGCCAGCCCTCTGCGACAGAGTGGCCCAGCTGCTGAGGTAGCACTGCATAGAGCACCTCCTTCTCCCCAGCCAAGTTGTAGTGCCATTGTTCTAATCTGTCTGGGAAATGATCTGATTTCCTAGGCCAGAGGTTGAGACAGCACCTGTCTTTCCTTCCAGCACAGAAAGCACCATGCCTGTTCCCCCAGCAGGCTGTGCAGCATGCAGACAGGCTGCTGAGGACGTGATTAGAACAGGGGAACAATCCTGCTGGGGGGGCGGGGGCGGGGGAGGGGCTGTGGCCACACTCCAAAAAGCCTGGCAAGGGCTGCTTCCCCCCTTCCCCTCCAGGCACACTGGGGCTGGAATCTGCAGGCCAGGGTCGGGGTTTAAACCCCTCTCCAATCATGCTCAGGCCTGCTGGGGCCTGGCAATGCCCCCACCACCCCACTCCTCCAGCCACTTCCCTTGGCTACTGTGGAAGGGAAGGGAGGGCTTGCTCTAGCCCTCCCCAGCTTGGGCTTTTGAATGTCTGTATTTAGCCTATAATGGGTGGCCAGAGTTACTCACCCTGGGAGCCACATCAAAAACCAGAAAGCAGGGGTAAGGGGATGCTGAGTGACCTGGAGTAGATGTGACCACAGCCCCCGCCCCCCCCGCACCACTAAGTCACTCTAGCTTTCTCCGTGGGGAGCATGTCCTGAGGTAAGTAGCATAGCTGCAGCCCCCTCCCTGGCAGGGGAAAGCCGGAGTGGCAGGAAGTGCCCGGCTGCGCTGTGCCCTGGAGCTGCAAGTACCATGCCAGTGAGCCACATGCAGCTCATGAACCATGGTTTGGCTACTGTGGGCCTATAACTTGAAAAGGAGTCAGCACTGAAGGGGACTAATCATAATGGGCAGTACCATACAAAAGCAGTGGGAGAAAATATCATTTGGGGGAAGTGCCATAGCAGTGAAGTGCCTGGGCCAAAGCCTGTAGTGACAGCTCGCCTTCACTCCACACACAGATCCAGGGAGCACATGCCCTGCCAATGCTTGCCCTGGAGTTCATGCAGCAGTGGGAACTGCCCTTCCCTGTTCCTGCACCTCCCCAAGCAAGCCGTTCACGGCTCTGTCCCGCACCCCACCCTTGCTGAGCAGTGCCTGTTGGCACCCCTTCACTTTGGCACCTGGGGCAGTCACCCTGCTCACCCCCCCCCCCCTTGCTACATCACTGTTTGGGGGGCTGAGTTGCGGGGCTGGTGTGCGTTGGTGCTTTATGTAGTGGCGGAGGAGCGTGCAGTGGGGGTGCTGAGTGCTGCAGTGGTGGGGAATGGCCGTGGCACTGGGTCAG
>NW_017729032.1:63053181-63055299 GCF_001723915.1 Gavialis gangeticus | reverse complement strand
CCCCCCCCCCCCCTTGCTACATCACTGTTTGGGGGGCTGAGTTGCGGGGCTGGTGTGCGTTGGTGCTTTATGTAGTGGCGGAGGAGCGTGCAGTGGGGGTGCTGAGTGCTGCAGTGGTGGGGAATGGCCGTGGCACTGGGTCAGTGGAGCTACAAGGCGCTGGGTGCTGCTGCTGTTGCTGGCTGCTGTGAAATTAGTTTTGGGAGGCTAAGCCCTGTTAGCCTTGGCCTTCTGCTGCCTATGCTACCATATATCTTACCCAGATGGGCTGCACTTACCTGTTGTGGTAGGAGAGTGGAGAGTCTGACTCAAAGCTGGAGGGAAGCTGTTCACAGCTAAAGGTACTGGGACCCACCCTGGAGGGGGAGCGAATGGTGGGAAGGACTGCCATGGTAGGAAAATGCAAGGGTTTCTGGAAACAAAAGCAATCAAAAGGCTTGCAAAAGCTACAGGCATGAGAATGGGGGGAGAGTCAGATTCCACTGCAATGAGCACCAGCTCAGAAGACCCTTAGAGACAGGCACACTCTATTTCCAACAGGCTCCACAGGACTGATCATAGCTTTGCTTAACTTCAGAAGTACTCTAACAAGGAAAAGATGGGAACAAGTGGAACCAATGTTGAAACCACAGACATAGTCTGACTACAGGAATGTGGGATACAGGGGGAGAGGGACTATAAATGTTTTGAGAAGAGATGGAAATGGGGACCATCCTGGTGGTCAGGGACAAATGAAAACAGTGTCTGGAACAGCACTACTATTCAAGATTCCAGAGGTGAAAGCAAAGCAGGTGGAAGATATATATCAGCAGTGGCAGACTGCATTGAATGATACTATCAGTCAGAGGACCAGAATTAGAAGTTTTCAACCTATATGTACCACCAGAGTGCATATGGAGGAAGGCTCTGCTTAGAAAGCCCACAGTTTACGCGGCTGGAGAGAGACCATAGATAATGGGTGGGGTGTGGGGGGTGTGTGGGGGGGCATCTAAGTGGGAATTTAAAATCCATACAGGGGTAAGATAAGAGTGCCTCCTGTCACCACTACATTTTGTGTGCGGCATGGAACTGTTAGCATAAAGAATAAGAAATGACAAGGTCATAAATGGAGTAAATATACCAGGAGAGGGAGAGGTAAAATGCCTATTGTATATGATGATGTAATGTAGTCATCAGAGAGAGACTTTTGATGGAAAGGGTGCTAAAGCATACATCAGAGTGTGGAGAGGCACCAGGGGATAAACTAAATAGTTTGAAAAACACCATAATGGAGTAGGGAACTGGAGGGACTTGTACAAGTTGGACCTTCAAAGAAGAGAGGGAGAAATCAGAGTGCTAGGGACAGAGATAACTGTAGCAGGGTGCGGGGCCTGGGGCAAATCAGCCTGTGCAGGGCCTGGACGCTGTGGCTGGGAGGGCGGCGAGCAGCCCAACTTGAAGCCAGTCTGGCTCCACAGGGCCCCCCAAAACACAAGGCCTGGGGCAGTTGCTTCGATTCGCCCCCTATAGGGATGGCCCTGGCTTGGGATCCCAATGGGCGGCAAAGGGAAAGATAATAAGAGAGCATGGGAAAAGGAGATGGCAACGATACAGCAAATACTTTGGTTGTGGTCCAGAAGGACACTGTCCTTTGCTGGAAAAGTGGCAGCGTTTAAGCCTGTGCCACTGCCAGTTATTCTATGGATGGGAATTGTATTCCTACCAACATGGCAGCAGATAGCAAAAGTACAGAGGGAAATATGTCTGTTCTTCTGGAATGGCAAAAGAGAAAGTTTGGCTAGAGCTGAACTGTACAAAGCAAGAGAGATGTGGGGCTGGAGTCTGATGGACTTGGGATTGTTTGTCTATGCAAAATACGTAAGCATGGTATGCAAAGCAGTAATGGAGGAAGAGGGGAAAGCAGTGTGTGTCACCCAATTTCATGTAGCTGCAATTTTGAGGAAATGGGGAGTATATCAAATCTCTTTGTGGAGTCCATGGGCATGGCAACCTCAGATTTATTATATCAGGATGGAAGGCTTCATGCAGAGGTATAAAATAGAGAAAGTAGGGCTGGAGGTCTTGAAGGTTCATAAGAAATTGATGAAAGTAGTAAGGGACAGGGATAGGATGGCTCTG
>NW_017729032.1:63010874-63048181 GCF_001723915.1 Gavialis gangeticus | reverse complement strand
GCATACAGACATGGCGTACGTATGGAGCAACAGGAGATTGCTTGGCACAGGGAACCCAGTTGTCCTGCCAAGCCCCTGCAAGAGCAGAACTGGGGAGTGCTGGAAGGCAAACATCTAAAAGGGGGCATGCTGACCCAGAGCGAATGATTGTAAGAAATATCTTACTGGTGAAAGAGGTGCACGCAGATGGGACTAAACAGGCTCATCAGAGGGGAAGAAGAAATGGTGGGACATATGTTTTGGGAGTGTACTAATGCAAGGGGGTGTGGGAAAGGGTCCACCACTTTCTGAGAGTCACCAAAATAAACCTGTTAGCATGGGAGATGGTATAATATGGACTCATACCAAAGGGACTGGAGGAAATGTTATTAAGGACTTCAGTAGCATGTGTTAAAAATAGTTTATGGGAAGTAAGAAACCTCTGGGTTTTTAAGGGGTTGGCTTTCACTGAAAGAGGGTGCCTGAAGCTGGGGCTGCATGGACTTAAATACTACAACAGTTGGAACAAGGAAGAGATCGAAGTGGAAGAGGCGGAGAAGAAGTGGAGGAAAAATGACTGGACACACTTGTTTCACTGAAGCAACAGAGAGGACTAATGGGAAGGATACAGAATTTTCAGGTGGTTACTGAGGTAATAGTTTTTCCATGGGGTTCTCTATGAAGAAAAAAAATCCTATATGGGTTTTTTTGTGGGAAGCTGATATATGTCATTTAAGGCTTTAATATACGCAGTTATATATTTTTCGATATGTAGGGTTTTTTTTGAGGTATGACATTTTGGTGAAACAAGGATGGTCAATACGTGAAGCTTTGTAAGTGCAGGGTGATAAGTATGTTTTTAATAAAATTTATACATATTAAAAAATGTTCTCATCAGTATGTTTATTCAGTATGGATCATATGTTTTATAATCATACTCAGGGTTAGCTGCATTTAATCAACTTCATAGTTGGTTTCTATTACTGAGCCCATGCTGCTTTTGGCAGCAGTGTAATGATAATGTTTTTAATGAGGTTCCCCTTGTATGCAAATATTAGACAAGGGTATTTTTTGCTAGTGTTGATTGCGGGGAAAAACCTCAACTCTTTTGCAACTGGATGCAAAGATTTGCATGGATACGATGTTAAATTAATGGGTTTAACAAGAGGTATGTGTAGAATTGATGTTTCACTTTCATGGCCAAAATGAAAAAACCATGAAAAATATATCAGGTGGATATCCCCTTTTCAATTTTTAATTGATAAGTTCATTTCATTGTTAACAAATCATGTCATTTAGATTCTTGGTGTTTAATTTTTTTTATTAGAAACAAAATAAATGTGTACATACTGAAGTAATGGGGCTTACGTGATATTAACAAAACTGAAAACTGGTGATGTCCTTGTAGCCTATAGCGTATTGGCTTGGATACTTACCTAGGATATGGGACATGAGGGTTTTATGTCCTCTCTCTGCCTTTTTTGAGCAAGGCCTCAAACATGGATCTTCTACTCATAGAATGGTGCCTTAACCTTTGTGGTCTAGGGCATTTTGAGGTGAAGGACCTCTAATTTACTTGTGTTGCAGAGTGTGAGTGTTATAACCATCAGGCTATGAAGTTACTAAGGGCATTTATATACATACCTTTTTGTGTTGTGACGTGACGGAGATTTGCTGTGAGCTGACGTGCACAGTGCTGTGTTGTTTAAGTGGCAAAATATGCATTAGTGTGCAGAAAATGGCATTGGTGCACTTTTGAATTAAAACACCTTTAATGTGTTTTAGTTCAAAAGCATGCCACCACCATTTTCTCAATACTGGCGTGCATTTTGCTGTTTATACAAATGCATGCCCTGCAGCGGTGGGAGCTTTTAAAAGCACCTGGCGCTGAAGTACAAACATATGTACAAATGCCCTAAGTTTCTTAGAGACTGAGCAAGACTTTCCCTGAAATATCCTAGTGCCTAGTTGTTAGGGAGCTCTTCTAAGAGGGATGTTGCAAATTCAAATCCCTACTGTTAATCAGGTAGAGAGGAAATTCGAACCCAGCTCTTTTCACATTTTAGGGGAGTGCACTAACAGCTGGGATATAAGGTCTCCATTTTGTGAACAACACCTCAGTCCTTTCTCAAATCTGACCTGAAAAAACATCCAAGCACTTACTTTATTAAATATCATATTTTTTGGCATTTCTAATTTGTTTAGTTTATTAAACCAAAATAATTTACTAAATTTGATTGAATTAATGAATCATTTCAGTTTCCTGAAACTACATTTTTGGTGACTAAGTGACTCAATAAAGATATTTTCCCAGCTCTATTTATAAGACGTATAACTTGTTTAAGAACAAATGACTAGACAAAGGGGTCCAAGGTGCTTCATTTTAAAAAAGCCTTTTTTGTTTCTATAAGAAAGGACTTGGAAGAAAATAATTTTGAGTGCATATGGACCAATGTCCTTAAAGAAAATATTCGTAGTTTCATAGTTTCATAGTTTCTAGGGTCGGAAGGGACCTGAGCAGATCATCTAGTCCGACTCCCTGCCATGGCAGGAAGAGCACTGGGGTCAAATGACCCCAGTAAGGTGGTCATCCAACATCCTCTTAAAAACCCCCAGGGTGGGAGCCTGCACCACCTCACTTGGAAGCTGGTTCCAGACTCTAGCCGCCCTGACCGTGAAGTAGCGCCTCCTGATGTCCAACTTAAACCTTCCCTCCGCCAGCTTGTGACCATTGTTCCTGGTCACTCCTTGCGGCGCTCGGGGGAACAGGGACTCCCCCAGCGCCTGCTGATCCCCCCTAACCAGTTTATAACAGGCCACAAGATCCCCCCTCAGCCTTCTCTTTTGAAGGCTGAACAGGTTCAGGTCCCGCAACCTTTCCTCATAGGACCTACCCTGCTGTCCCTTGATCATACGAGTGGCCCTCCTCTGGACCCTCTCGATGCTGTCCACATCCCTCTTAAAGTGCGGCGCCCAGAACTGGACGCAGTACTCCAGCTGCGGCCTGACCAGTGCCGCATAGAGGGGGAGGATCACCTCCTTGGACCTGCTCGAGATGCATCTGTGGATGCACGACAAGGTGCAGTTGGCCTTCCTAGCCGCCTCCCCACATTGCCGACTCATGTTCATCTTGGAGTCAATAATGACTCCCAGATCCTTTTCCACCTCCGTGCTGACAAGAGGGGAGTTCCCCAGCCTGTATGTATGGTGCCGAATGTTCCTCCCCAGGTGCATCACCTTACACTTGTACTTGTTAAACCCCATCCTGTTCTCCTCCGCCCATCCTTGTAACCTATCTAGGTCCAACTGTAGCCTGTTGCTTCCCTCTATTGTGCCCACATCCCCCCACATCTTAGGGGATGTGGGCACAATAGAGGGGATAGGGTACAAGTTGTGGTATCTGTTTATAGACCACCCACTCACATTAGACCAGGGGTGGCAACATTTTTGGCCAGAGTGCGGATTGTGGGGGAGCTGGGAGGGGTCCAGTCCTTGTTCGTATAGCACAGTCACGGTCACTACCCTACCATCCACATGGAGGCATGCGTGCACCTGCCACCAGCAATGGGCTGGGCAGGAGCTCCACAGACATAGGTGCAGCTGTTTGCAGCATCTCTGTCACCTGCTGCAAGCAGCCCAGTGGTGGGTGGGTGCTCTGTGGCCAGCAGCCTGTGTCAGCTGTGGCAGGTGGCTGGGAGCCTGCAGACTTTTGTACTGAGGTCTGCAAAGCTCCAGCCCGGCTTGTCGCTGGTGTTGGGTACACGTGCACCTCAGGGCGCATAGCAGGGAAGGGACGGGCAGTTTCCCCATGGTGCACCCTGAGTGCTGCCATCCCTGGACCCCAGTCTGCCAGTTGCAGCCTCCTAGCTGCCTGCTACAGCTGGCCTGGGCTCTGGCTACAAAGTGCTGGCTGCGTCATAGATTTTATAGACATTAGGGCTGGAAGGAACCTCACAAGATCATCAGGTCCAGCCCCCTGCCCAAGGGGCAGGAAGTCAGCTGGTGTCAGATAAGCCCAGCAAGACAAGCATCAAAAGCATTTCTTAAAGGTATCCAGAGTAGGTGCTTGCACCACTTCCAGGGGGAGACTATTCCAGACTCTGGAAACTCAGATGGTAAAGAAGTCTTTCCTTATGTCCAGTCTAAAATGGTCTTCTGGCTTGTAGCAGACCTTGCAGCCTTTCTGCTACCTGTAAGCAGCCTGTTTTCATGACCAGCAGCAGCTGCCCAGAGCCCAGGCCATCTGTAGTGTGCTGAGCAAAATAGCTTGTCATGTCACGCTCTGGCATGCATGCTGCAGGTTGCCAACCCTTGCATTAGAGGCAGGATAAATGCACAGAGGTATAGGGAGGGGGGAAATGTGTTATTGTGGGGAACTTTAATCTGAGTCACATATTGGAGATCTCATACGGTCACTAGTCAACCATTTCAGAATTTCTGGTTATCATTTTGAGTTCATAAAAGTATTATCTGTGTATTGCCTCTAGCTTAGGAGAAATCTGTATTACGCTTCTTTTTTATAGATGAAAGGAAACTGGTCAGAAAACTAAGAACTAGTGATTACTTAGATGCAAGTGTTCATGACTTGTGCTGTGGGCTACAGAATGAAGTCCAAATAAATCATATGTATAGTCTTAGTGCCTTACAAGTGTCAGTTTCACAAAGCTGAAAACAATTATGAGCCAAATCAGTTTGTAGAAAGAACTTTAAAAATGTGAAAGCTAATAAGGAACTGTTGATGAATGATTTTATTAAGTGACCCCAAAGCCACAATCAAGAAAGAAGCCCACATTGGTTAAAAAAACAAGGTGGCTTAGTGAGGGAAATGTAAATGGTTATTAAAAAAAAGGAGCGATACAGTAAAACATCATTAGAACAAACTTCATAAAAAAATCCTACTTTTAACAGTTCCAACATCAGGAACCATTTTTTTTTGCATTATTATAATCAGTCAAATTTACTAACCCTATTATTGTATACAATCTATTTTACTGAATTTGTCTCTTGATTCCATAGGGGTTCACAATTATGAGGTTATGCTGTATATAACAAATGGAAGAAAAAAGAAAGTTGATAGTCATGAATATAAATTTGAAGCTGGGAATTGTAGAAAATTGATAAAGAATACAAAATTTCAAATAGCCAGTAGATTTAAAGACACTAAAGAGGAATGTAATGATGATGTATTTTTACTAGATAAAAACGTTGACATTAATAAAGCAGAAATATAGAAGCACTGAATACATGTTTTGCTCTAAATTTAGAAAAAGTCAGGTGATGTTTTGAGAGACTGCACTAGTGATATGTTTTCCATTAAAACAGCTCATTCATTCAGGAAATGGCTAAATGAGCAGCTAGCAAAGCCAGTTCTGCTTTTTAAATCAGCAGATTTGGAATAACTTGCATCCAAGAGCTTTAAAAGAGCTGACCAAGAAGCTCTCTGGACCACTAACATTTATTTCTTTATTCATTTTTCTACAAGTCATGGAACACCGGGGAAGTTACAGAGGTTGGAAAAAAACAAAAGTTGTGCCAATATTTAAAAAAGAAGGACAACAAAGGTTATATTATAGGCCTGACAGCCTGACCTCCTGGGAAAAGTAATGGAAGGGCTGATATAAACCTTGATTGATAAAGATGGGAAAGTACTTAATGCTAGTCAGCAAGGGTTTATGGAAAATGTTAGATTAGTTCAACACTTTTTCACAAGAATATGAATTTGTTAATAGGGGTAATAGTGCTGATGTAATATACTTAGATTTCTGTAAGGCTTTACAATGTTTTAAGTCACTAGAGCAATACATTGTTAATAGCACACATTAAATGGGTTAAAAACTGGCTAACTCAGAGGTTAGCAATGTTTTTGCAGTGGGTGCTTAGCTCTGAATGTAGGCTGCTTTCTTCCCAGCCTCTGCTACTGCTGAAGCTGAAGCCTCAGTCATTGCTCCCTGCTACAGTGCTGCTGCCTCTGCTTCTCCTTACCACCTGGGTGAAGCTCCCTACTGCAGAAACGCTACTGAAGCGTCCTGACTTTTCCGGCCGAATAAAATAGTTCTGTGGGCCAAATCCAGCCTGCAAGCTATAGGTTACCACCTCTGGGCTAACTGACAGATTTCAAAATGTAATTGCAAAAGGACAATCACCATTGATTGGGTGTGTTTCTGAGAGGTCTTCAAGGGACTGTTTTTTGGCCCTACATCATTAAAATCTATATGAATGGTCTGAAAGAAAACAGTCTTCACTGATAAAGTCAGCAGGTGACAGATTTAGGGAATGGTAAGTGATGAAGAAAACAAGTCACAGATACAGAATAGTCTGGATTGTTTAGCAAGTGGGGAATAAGCAGCAGCATGCATTTCAACAATATGCTTTTCTAGATTTCAAAGGTAAAATTGTACTTCTAAGAATAAACAGGATGGGGGGATTCTGTCCTGGGAAGCCGTAATTCTGACAAAGATGTTGGGGTAATGGGGTAATTAGCTGAACATGAATGCCCAGCATAACACTGACCAAAAAGACTTATGTGATCCTTGGATGTATAAACATGGGGACCAAGCAGGAGTAGGGGTCTTCTATGGCCATGTCCACATGAGCATGGGTGTTTGTTTCCCCAGGGACAAGAAGCAATGGTACATCTTGTGCTGCTCCTATTTGTTCCCTGGGGAATGCCTGTGCCATGTGCCATCTGGCGCACGGCAGGTTACCCTGTATGGGGTAGGGGAGGCTGGTGCTAGCAACTATGCTGGCCCCAGCAGCCTTACCTGGGGTCCTGTGGGCCTTAGGGAGCTGCAGCCACAATGATCCTGCTGCTCGGAGCCTGGCTGGCAGCTGAAGCATGGCTCTAGCTGGCTAGACTGGTTTTGGACGGCACATGCAACCCCACCATGTGCTGCCTTGTTTTTTTTTTTGTGCTGCACTCACCTTGGCACAGCCTATATGTTGCACTGGTGCTATTGCTACTCAAGTTGTGTTTAATTCTGGTGCCCTTCATTCACAGGTGACTGATAGGGGGAATATGGCGGGGGGGGGGCACGTTTCCCCCCCTGAGTTTGGCCCCTGACTCAGCACTGCTCAGGACGGAGCAGTTTTTTGCTGCGCAGGCCGGCAGTGGGTTGGGTGGGGGGAGCACTAAGCTATGGCTCAGAAGTATAGGAGTGGATATGGGGCTTTTGGTCCGTCTTGGGTTTGTCCACAAATTCTACCCCCCCAGACTCAGCAGGCACCAGTTGCCCCTGCCTTCATTCAAAAAGGCTTTTGATAAACTAGAGAGAGTTTAGAGGAAAGCCATGATAATAACTAAAGGATTGGATTACTTTGATAGACTTAAGAGGCATGTCCCCACATGCAGGGGTGTGTGCTTGCAGTGGCAAAAATAGTAGTGGCACAAATTTTTGCTGCAGTACACATCCCTGCATATGCACTTTGGTGTGGAGCAAATTGTCCTGCTTGGGGGAAACCGGCCTTTCCCTGCTCTTCCTGGCTCCCAGCATGCTGGAGGAGCTGAGGGACAGCTAAAGGAGTGAAGATGCTCTTGCTGGCAGCCAAAGCATATCCTGGAAAGACCAAGCCTCCATGTTAGCTGCTGCATGCTTGTCCTGCATGCACCACATCGCTTTTTTTCATGCTAATTTTTTTTTTTTTTGCTACCAGATTTCCATCAAATTTGCAGCATGTGTTAATATTCCAGGCATATGGTTTGTGGCGCTGCAAAGAGGTTGCACGTGCCTGCATGTCTCAATGTAGCCAAGGTGGCTTCTTGTTAGTTAAACAAAGAAGGTTATGGGGTGATCTGATTACAGTCTATAAGTACTCAGAGGAGGAACAGAAATTTGCTATTAGAGGGCTTTTTAGTTTAACTGACTAGGCTAGGGTGTAACAAGCTTCAGAAGTAGAAAGTTTGGAGTTAGACAAATTTAATTAGAATGTGCACATTTTTAATAGTGGGGGTAATTAACCATTCAAATAAGTTACCAAGTGTTTTAGTAGATTCTCTGTCACTGGAAATTTTAAGAACAAGACTGGATGTGCTCCTGAAAGATGCACACTCAGGTTCAAACAAGAACAAATACAGCAGAATAGTCTTCACTGCCCCAAGGGTTATTGGCTTTGCTTATGCATTATTTTCATTAGCTTGATTTTTATATAGAAGCAAAACGATATGAAATAAGTTATGAATCCCACAGAAATATGGAACCTGATATGTGTGTTCATGTATTCAACTACAAATAGAATTATTTTCACAGACGGACCTATGAGCTTCACTTCATCAACCTCCTAGATACAGAAACTCACGGACTCAATATTGACTTTGGATTTATGACACACTACAACCTGGCTGACATCTGATTCCCCAGGTAGCAGCAGGTATCTCTCCACTTTTACCTGCTACATCCCTCTTCCCCCCCTTCCCTCCTACCTCAACCTGTCTTTCTCACCACTTGAGTCCTTTATTTCCATTTTCACTGAGTGGCTTCCTTGCTTGCATTGCATGCCAGACTCTAGTTTCTTTATTATTCCTTCCATCCAGGAGGAGCACACACACACACTAGCTAGATGCTTGCTCAACCTGACAAAGGTTTTTTAAACCCAAAAGCTTGCAAAGAAGAATTTCTCTAAGTATTCAGTTGGTCTAATAAAAGATATTAGATTGACCCTAAGAACCTTGTCTGGGTTATGTCCTTAGACCACCATGGCTACAACCTACACCCCATAACACACACAAGTGACATGAGTTTTTCTTTCAGCAGTTTGAGGTGCAGTTTCACAGAAACCCCTGCACCACTCTGCCTGAAACCTGGCAGGCCTCCTGCATGCCCGCATGAGGGGCAATGTATGTGGCAAGACAGGGCAGCCATTTAATGCCCCGCTCTCAGAGCTGGAGACGGCAGTTTTGTTTCTCACCAGCCAGCAGGGGAAGAACATGTCCCTGCTGAACTCCCGTGCCAGGAGGTATAGTCTGGGGCAATATAGGGAGGAGGAGGCCCCACATCATGGGGCATGACCTAAAACTGCACCCTGCCACGGTAGGGAGGCCTGGTTGGGACTGCCAGTGGTGTGGCAGCCCCAGGAAATGCCAGGACTGTGAACTTCCCTAGTGCAACACAGGTAGGAGCAGGAGGTATCTGATAACTGCCAGCCACCATACAGTCCTGCCTGGGGAAAGGCCAGACCTGTAAGATCTTTGAGAGGCGTGAGGCTTACTGGTTGCAGTGGAGTTGTGAGGATGAGAACAGGGGCTACCATGCCTGCAGTTTTCACCCCGCTGTGCCTTAACACACACAAAATCACCCATGTTACGAGTTTTGCTCATCAGCAGTTTAAAGTGCAGTTTCTCAGAAACCCCTGCACCTATCTCCTTGAAACCTGGCAGACTTCATGGCCTCAGCAAGGGCTACCATGCCTTCACTTTTCACCCTGCTGCAATTTAACACACACACAGTCACATGCCACCAGTTTTGCTTGTAAGCAGTTTGAGGTGCAGTTATCCAGAAAATCCTGCACCTATCTCCTTGAAACTTAGCAGGCCTCATGACCTCAGAAGGGGCTACCATTCCTTCTGTTGTCATCCGAATCTGCCAAAAAATGACAAAGTTATAGGTATTTCAGTGATTCCCCATTATAGCCTATGGCCGAATCTCTGCCGAATCAGTGCTGAATCTTCCAAAGCTGATTCAGCCAAATTGATTCACAACAGTGATCCAAATCTATGAATCAAATCACTGTCCTCCAAATTGGCTGAATCCGAATTGAGTACTTCCCTATTTGCATGGGCCTAGTTGTGGGTACAAGCTACGTGGACAGTACTAGAAGCCTGTTTTTAAAAAAAATTGGAGTATCCTGGATCTAAGCTGCAGCATTTTTTTTCCACTCCTACCTTAAAAAACAATAACCCCTCTCAACCCTTCCCTCCCTCATGACTTTATAAAATGAGAATGAACTGGCTATGCATGGAGTTTAGAGTGTCATGGTCCTGTAGGTCAATTATTCTCAGATTGTATGCCTTTAATGGTATATTCAGTCAGA
This sequence comes from Gavialis gangeticus, assembly GCF_001723915.1. Taxonomy (NCBI): domain Eukaryota; kingdom Metazoa; phylum Chordata; order Crocodylia; family Gavialidae; genus Gavialis; species Gavialis gangeticus. The sequence goes on along the minus strand of NW_017729032.1, from coordinate 63,038,179 downwards.
TGTTTTTCCCATCAAATCCAAAATAAATGAAATGAGGAAACAAAGTGCAAGAGTCCAGCACTTCATTTCTCATACTGTAGGAACTGCAGCAACAAAAGCTAGGAGAAAATTCTCAAGTGAGAAATGATAGCAGTTCAAGGCCACATTAGTTGATGCATGGAAGTACATTAAAAGAAAACTAGAAAGCTATTTTAGGGATTGTCATTGTTTATAGCTAACTAGAGTCCTTGTAGAAATCATTTGGGTATTCTGTGCCCAGTCTCTGGTAGCAGTAAGATCAGTGTGTTGAGAGCATAAGATCAAGAGTCAGAGAATTTAGATTCTATTCCTGACTGCCACAGATTAACTGGCCTTGGCAGTATCACTTCTGTTTTCTGTGCAACAGTTTCCCTCTCTTGTTACACTTCATAGCTTTTTGGAAAAGAATATAGCAAAACTTACTGGGGCAAACCTTACAGACACACCTTCTGTCCAATGTAGATAGCAGAGGGGCACTGCAACTCTGCAAGCAGGTGATGGTACACGACATTGGTAGAGGTGCAGGTGACTGAACCTCATATGTTATAATCCACGTTATTTGGTCCAATGATAATGTGGTCTGTGTTTGATGAGGCAGTACAGCTTGCCTCTGGGTCCATCGTGAGGGCTGATGCCTCAGTGAGAATTGGAGTTACATAGGCTGTTGCTTGAGAGACGCCATTAGAGGTTGACGTGGCTGTCTGTAAGCCAGGAAAAGTTTGTCCTCCATGATTTCCTTGAGATGGTTGTCCTTTTCTAGGAGGGATTGGTGTTCATTATTGATGCATCTGAGGTATCCAAACTGAGGGCTATAGATTACAACTGGAGGGAATCTGGTGTCCATGTCCCAGGGTTGGTACTGTAGAAGGTTGGCACGAGGTCTAAGTCTGGCTTTGTTGATTTGAGCAGCTACAGTTTGGGGATTGCATTATAACTGTAGGAATCCCTCCTCCAGATCCTTAAGGCGTGTATCCTGGTTGGTGGGATTAGAGTAGATATGGTTGTAATATAGAGCTTGGCTGCAGATGATGGACTTGGCATGCTTAGTGGTGTGAAGGTAGCTGTGCCTGTTGGTTGGCTTCCAATATAATGTGGTGGTGATATGGCCATTGCAGATCTTCTCTGATAGGCCTCTGTCCAAACCACATTGTCTGACATGTAGAATGGAATTGGCTAATACCAAGTCGTTGTCCCCCTGGTTAGAGCTTTCACCCACTTCATGTGGGATACTAAGAATGAAAATCTCTTTGCAACCTGCATGTAGACAGAGTTTCAGTCTGGTCTTTGGGAATGTATCTAGTCAGTTATACAAAGTGCAACAGTTTGAACCGGAGAGGTTGAGAGAGGGATCAAACATGACTTCCTAACTTGGGGTGAGAAGTGAGAGATCCATTTAAGTTCTTGTTTAATTAGTTAGACCAAATGCAACTGCTTCAACAGGAGACTTTGAAAAAATACAACCACTGTAGCCTAGTTCAGATTCTGGTTCAGGAAACCATCTGAGGTTCAACTTCATGGTTTTTACTGGGCAGAAGAAAAACCCGATCTTTGCTCATCATCTCCCATGTGATCACTGCAACCTGGGTTGTTTGCTGACCAGAAATTCTATCTTGGACCTGAGAGAAATTTCCCGACAGCTTAATTGGAACAGGTACATTTCTGGTTTCAGCTTTGATCAAATGGCATTTTCCACCAAAACCAGCTCTCATGTTATTTTCTTTGTCTGCCTGGTTTATTTAGATGATGAAATCTTCAGTTTTGGGGACTGTCTGCTATAATTCTTTGCACACTTCCTACTGTAACAGGGCACTGATCTGGTTAGAGACTTTAGGTGCTACTGCAATGTATCAAATTTATAATGTTTATAAATAATATTGAAACACTTGTATGTACAGGGTCTTTCTGACACAACTGCAATGTGCTTTTATAAAATAGTTCTAATACTGGGGAAGCAGTCTGAATATAGAATGAGAAGAGATCCCAGAACAGCTGGGACCTTATCTTCCCCCAAAGTCTGGGAGTATTGAGTTCAGTATGAGTTTTGTTCATACACAGCAGCCCCAAAGATCTAGTCTCACTTTAGACTGTCTTTCTGTAAGATCCTGGTCGCATCTAATTTTGCTTCTATTTCCCCATCTTTATAACAGGGATAGTGTTATTTGCTTGTGGCAGTTCACAAAGGGAGATTAATTAGTTTGTGAGAATTAAGGTTGCTAACCTGCTTTGAATCATGAAATATTATGTACTGTATTTTTTTCTGGAAAAAGGAGTACAGTTTTAAAACTGGCTTGAGATTTCTTGCAAATTCTGCTCTCTCTCTCTCTCTCTCTCTCTCTCTCTCTCTCTGTGTGTGTGTGTGTGTGTGTGTGTGTGTGTGAAAGAGAGAGAGAGAAATTTGAAACTGTATGTGCAGAGAAAGATTTACAGAATTGTGCTTTCTGACATCTCTTTGCCATCATTCAGTTTAATGGTGCTGTATGCTCTACACTTTTAATGTTTTGTTGTTTGGCAAGAGTGGAGGGAAAACCTACCATGACGCTGGCCCCTGCTGGAATTATATACATTGTGGAACCTTAATTAGCCCCTGCTGTATTGCTGAAAATGTATTTCTCATCTTGAACACTTTTTCATGTGAAATGCTATACAGTAGCTCTGAGTGTGGAGTCATTTCGCTTTGCATGATGGGATATGTCCAGGCATGTTGTATGAGGAATCATGTTCCCTTTGCACCATTGGTTATCTTTCTTTTTTTTTTAAATTTTAGCAAAATAAAGAAAAATCACAACTGGTGTACTAGAAGTGCAGTGGTTTACATCCCCTTTTTGTTCAGATGATGAGGTCTTCTATCTAACTACAGCCACTGCTGTTAATTCATAAAGATCAATATCATTGCCCTTGAGAAGATCTATTTGATTGCTGAAATGAGTTTCCTTTTTCCATGGAGAGATTAACTTGAATCTGGAGTATCTAATTCTTTATGTAGGATGCTTTCAGTTCAATATATTGCCAGGACACTCCTCTCTGCCATAATTGGGAAAAGGATTCAGTAATACATAATGCTAGCTGTTTAATTAATGTGTATCAAGGAGAATGATTATGCCAGCAATTATTGTATTTGGCATAATTTAAATAATAAATTTTCTGTCCAGTGCCTTATTATCTTTAGAAACTACAAAGCTATGTGATGTGTTCTTCCTTCATTCATTCCAAAAATCAAATAAAAGAAGTAAAAAGGAGAAAAAAAAGTGCAACTGTAAGTGTGTTTGGTCATGTCACTGGAATGAAAAGGCAATCATTGGCTAAGCTGACTAGATTCAAAGGAAGCATGTCCAAAAACTTGGGCCTCAAACCACAGGGCAATTATAGGTTGCTTCCCTGAAACTTTTTATTACATTGGAACTAAATTCTGGGCTTCTGTCACTGGACAGTGAAAGATATTCAATGCTTCACTCGTCTGTAATCTTAGTGACAGTGGAACTTCAGTAGTTTCTGTCCCTGATACACTGCTTCATGGCTTCAGAGACTTTTAGGTCTAGAAGGGATCATTTTCACATCTAAACCCGCTTCTTGCCTAATTCAGGCTATCGAATTAAAGCAAGTTATTCCTGTATCAAGCCCGTAATTCTGATTGAGCTAGAGTGTACCTTTAGGAATACATCCAGTCTGGACTTCAAATAATGGGAAATCACTGTATCCCTAAATAGGTCATGGTACTTTCAATGTTAAAAATGGATACCTTTCTTTCTAGTTTGAATTTGTCTAGCTTCTAGACCTGGTTATGCTTTTAATTCAAAACCCCTCTCTTATCACAAATCTTGCAACCTGTGTCAGTATATATAAAATAAAGCCAAGCAGAATTTTCAATATTCATTTTTCAGGAAGGTCCAACATTTCATCTTTTTCTTTTTTCTTCCAGCATGTGACAAAGTTTAGACATCTCAACTGTTGTGATAAAATGAAGATTACCCCCAAAATTATAGTTTCATAGTTTCATAGTTTCTAGGGTCGGAAGGGACCTGAGCAGATCATCTAGTCCGACCCCCTGCCATGGCAGGAAGAGCACTGGGGTCAAATGACCCCAGTAAGGTGGTCATCCAACCTCCTCTTAAAAACCCCCAGGGTGGGAGCCTGCACCACCTCACTTGGAAGCTGGTTCCAGACTCTAGCCGCCCTGACCGTGAAGTAGCGCCTCCTGATGTCCAACTTAAACCTTCCCTCCGCCAGCTTGTGACCATTGTTCCTGGTCACTCCTTGCGGCGCTCGGGGGAACAGGGACTCCCCCAGCACCTGCTGATCCCCCCTAACCAGTTTATAACAGGCCACAAGATTCCAAATTGATTTGGAAATATTGAAACACATTGGTTCTTACTCAAATGAGACAATGCCAGTCTCAAATTTTAAATCTTTATTGTAGGGGGGCTGAACCTGATGATCCGTAAGTTCCCTTCTAGCCCCTAAAAACTATGAAACTACCTTGAAACTCTTCATTTTGAGTCAATTCAATATTAAATAGCATTTTCCAATAATGGCACATTGCTACATAGGAGTAGCAGCTTGGGAGCCTATGAAAGGAGAGACTCTGAGGGACGGGAGAACCCGAGAGTAACTCCTGTCTAAAACTTACCTCAGGAAAAGTGAAGAATACCTGTGATGAACAGAGACCTTGTGAAGGAACAAGGGTACTCAAGGAGCTAGTTAGCATCATAGCTCAGCCCCTGGCACGGATCTTCTAGAGTTCCTGGCGCTCTGGTGAAGTGCCCAAAGATTGGAAGAAGGCCAATGTGGTGTCTATCTTGAAGAAAGGGAGGAAAGTGGATCCAGTAAACTACAGGCCCATCAGCCTGACCTCTATCCCAAGGAAGGGCTTAGAAAAAATCATCAAAGAGGCCATCCTCAACGGACTGGCCAATGGCAACATCCTGAGGGATAGCCAGCATGGGTTTGTTGCTGGTAGGTCTTGCTTAACCAATCTCATTTTCTTTTATGACCAGGTGACCTATCACCTGGACAAGGGAGAGGAGATGGATGTTGTATATCTTGACTTCAAAAAAGCCTTTGATCTGGTATCCCATGATCACCTCTTGGCAAAACTGGCCAACTGTGGCCTTGGGTCCACCATGATCCACTGGCTGGGGAATTGGCTCCGTGGTCAGACCCAGAGGGTGGTGGTCGACGGAAGTCAATCATCGTGGTACCCTGTGACCAGTGGGGTTCCTCAAGGATCTGTCCTAGAGGCTATACTATTTAACATCTTCATCAATGATGCAGACATTGGAGTCAGAAGTGGACTGGCCAAGTTCTCTGATGATACCAAACTTTGGGGTAAAGCCTCTACACCTGAGGACAGGAGGGCAATCTAGGCTGACCTTAACAGGCTCAGGAAATGGGCGGATGAGAACCTGATGGTGTTTAATGCCTAAAAATGCAAGGTTCTCCACCTTGGGAAGAAAAACTGCAGCATCCTTATAGGCTCGGCAGTGCTACGCTGGCTAGCACTATGGATGAAAGCGAGTTGGGGGTCATCATTGACCACAAGATGAACATGAGTCTTCCATGTGATGCTGCAGGTAGTAAAGTAAGCAAAACACTGGCATGCATCCATAGATGCTTCTCAAGCAAATCTCAGGACGTCATTGTCCCGTTGTACTCGGCCTTGGTGAGGCCGCAGCTGGAGTACTGCATCCCATTTTGGGCTCCATAATTCAAAAAGGATGTGGAGAAGCTTGAGAGAGTCCAGAGGAGAGCCACATGCATGCTCAGAGGTCAGGAAAACAGACCTTATGATGAGAGGCTGAGAGCTATGGGACTCTTCAGCTTGGAAAAGCGCAGGTTCAGGGGCGATCTGATGGCCATCTATAAGTTTATCAGGGGTGTTCACCAGGATCTGGGGGAACGATTGTTCACCAGAGCCTCCCAAGGGATGATAAGGTCAAACGTTTATAAACTCCTGTAAGACTGTTTCAGGCTTGACATAAGGAAAAGTTTCTTTACTGTCTGAGCCTCCAAGGTCTGCAATAGTCTGCCATCAGAGGTGGTTCAAGCACCTACTCTGAACACCTTCAAGAAAAAATTGGATGTTTATCTTGCCAGGATCCTGTGACCCCAGCTGACTGCCTGCCCCTGGGGCTGGGGACTGGACTCAATGATCTTCCAAGGTCCCTTCCAGCCCTAATGTGTGTTAAATCTGTGAGTCCCTCCTGATGCTTCCAGAGTCATTGCTTCCTTTTTATTGGTTGTTGGCTGGCCTGGAAAAGCATGTCTGGCCCTGGAGAGGGGCAGCCAGGACAGAGTCAGCAGAGTCCCAGCAGGGAAGATGCTGAAGGACTCTCCAGCTGTGATCTATCAGTGGAGAAGGTTTGTGGCCACCCACCAAGCCAATGAACATTTGCTGGAGACTTGTGAGAAGTAGGCCAGAAGAAAATGGAAGCTCAGGATGGTGACAGTGGCTCAAAGAGGTAAGTAGTAGTTGACACATAGCCATGAGCCAGCTGCGAATGTTTGTTTTCCCTTAAAAGTTCATTTGATTATTTTCAGGATTATTCAAGTGGATCTGTAACGGGGATTTTCCCCTGGGTGCACAAGGAATTTTTATAAACCTTTATTGTTGTTCTTGTCCCTCTTGGAACTGTTGCAAAAGGGAGTTGATAAAAGAAGTGGAAAGGGAATTCACCCCTAGGACTGTTTAATTGATTCTCATAGTGACAAGACTGTAAAACCAATTGATGAAGGGAAGAATACATATATGATGAGCAATGGTGAGAATTGATAAATGGGAGAACACATGTATGTTGAGAGGTGATGAGGGGGTTCTGAATTAATTAGAAGAGACATTAGAGCACCTTGTTGGACATTGCTGGAGTATTGAATAGCCTGGCTGGGTAACCTTAACCAAAGCTCAATAAAGAGGGGTCTGGCATAGAGGCTAGGCACCCCAAGGATGACCATTGCCTGTGGCCTAAGAGACAGCAGTTGCACTTAGGGTGCAAAGGGTTGTGGAACATGTTGGATGTGGTAAGGGTGGGGTCCAGGGGAGAAGGAGCCCCACGAAGATATTCCCAGTAAGCCTGAATTTATTTACCCCATTGGGACTAACTTCAAAATTTGAACAGAATCAAAGTCATGGTGGGTGAGCACAAAAGTTGGGGAAGACATACATTGGCAGGCAGTAGGGTAAGAAAGTAGCAACATTCCCTTCAGACTGACATCACCCAGTTAGGAGGATGATGGGCTGCAGAGGGCTCAGACCTTATAACACCTATCCTTGACAGAGCTTAATCCCCTTATTTACTTTCATGGGTCTAGATTCTCCTATGTACCATGTACAAGAGAGAACTTTGAACATGAACTATAGCTTTCAAAGCTATCTGCTGATAGGAAATGTATATTTCTTTGAACTGATTCAGAACATATCAAGTTCAGTTCAACAAAATGAAATATTCCAATTCAGGTAGAAACATCCTGAAACAAAATATTTGACTTTTATTTTTCCAAAGGAAAATCAGTATTTTTTTCAAAGTTTTATGTTTCTCATTTCTCATTTTGACAGAAAATTCCTAATCAGATCTATTATGTGCTATTAACAGGTCACACATGGATAAACTGAATAGATGGAGTCTTTTTGTTTCCCAATATAAAGCAGGAAATATAAAACTGGAAATTATTCTTATAGTTCTTTTTTGATCCCTTTCAAATTTATCAATGCCCTGTCTAAATGTGGACTCTACAATTGGACGTATTACCTCATCACCACTATTTTTGTATAATGCCTCCCTGCTTCTGTTTTACAGACCATTGATTCTACATTTGTGCTTTTAGCTACCACCTTGCACATATATCCAACTGAAGAGAATGTAAATTATCAGCCAAGACTCAGATCCTTTCCTGAGTTACTGCTTCCAAATAAATCTCCTTGCCTTCACCATACAAATAAATGTGTAGTGCACCACTGGTTCTTCAGATGTGCACAACCTGTCTGGTAAAACACGTTTTTTTCAAGTGAGCCCATTTTACCATGCAAACCAGACTGCTTGTAGAATCAACCAGGCTCTCTCATTAATTACTACTCCATCATTTTTGTCACTTGCATACTTTATAAACAACGATCTTACATATTTTATCAGCTCAGTGATTAACATATGGAAGAGCATTAAGCCAAAAACAAATCCTTATGGATTCCATGTAAAATGTCCCTGTTTAATGGATTTTCTCCATTTAAAGTTATTGTAGGGACCTCTTATTTTTAATTAGCTTTAATGTGCGCAGCATTGGTTTTGTGTAACATTAATATTTTGATTAAAATGTCTTTTAGTGCTCAAGTCAAACATTTTATAGAAATATAAAAATATGACATCAACACAGATACCACTTAAAATGTTTAATTCTGGTGGTTGCCACTTAAAAGCATCCCTATTTTCTTGTGGAAAAGAAGGCATTTCATTAGTGCTGGTGAAGTGTGACTACATCATCCAAATACAGAACAGGTATATTCCACTTTTTCTGCTTCATTACTGATTATTTTATCATTTCTGTCTGTGACAGGAGTATCAATATTGGAGCCTTTCTGGGAGTGGCTCTGCTGTCCTGTAATGGGCCAACGGCCTGCTTACTCGCCTGCCACGCCTTGATCTTATTTGATTAGAAGATAGTTGTAATCAGCGGGAGGCTGCCCATTTTTCTGCGCCCCGGTGACAGGGGGCGCTACCTGCGGCTCCTTTTCCTCCCCTACACCACAGCCCAAGCCTTGCAGATGGAGTTGACGTGGTTTAACCTGGGCCTTGTTGTTTTCTGGCCCTCCTCTTTACTCCCGGGGCGCTGCACTGCCCCCTCTTTCGCTCGCTCTGCGCCTCGCTGCCCCCTTCTCTCACCCGCTCTGGGACTCCTCGCTGCCCCCTTTTATCTCTCGCTCTGGGGCTCCTCGCTGCCCCCTAGCTCCGGGGCTTCTCACTGCCCCCTAGCTCTGGGGCTCCCTACTTCCCCCTCTTGCTCCAGGGCTTCTCCCTACTGCCCCCTCTCGCTCCGGGGCTTCTGGGCTGGGGCCAATGTGCCCCCTAACAATGCTGCACCCTCTCCGGTGCCAGGAGGCCCCACGATACTGTGGAGCTCCTATGAGGCCTCCTCCACCCCTAATAGCCTCGCCTGGTCCTCCGGTGAAAACAGTAAACATAAAACATAAAGCCCCTGGGCTACAACATAAAAACTAGACTGTCCGGTTGAACAAAAATCTACTCCCTACTAGAAAGCGAGGGAGTGGGGGAAGAAGGGCTCCACCAACCTCAGCAGTGACCAGGGGATGCTCTCATGGCCAGAGTCCTCCCCTCTGTCTGTCTGAGCTGAGTCTCTACTCCCATGGCTGCTGGAGAGGGACTGCCTTCCTGGCCTCCTACCTGGGCTTAAGAAAGGATAAGCCCTGCCCCTTCCTGGTCAGCTGGTTTTACCAGTTGTTCCGGCAACCAGCACCTGTGCAGCCCTGGTGACTGGCAGCTGAGCCTCCCCCTTTCTGCCACTAGGGGTCTCCCCAGAGCAGTCTCCGCTCTCAGGCGCAGAGCACCTGAGCGCACTGCGACACTGTCCAAACTGATTATGGTCTTACTTGCTCTTGAGTTATAACAGCATAATTACAGTAAGAATAAGTTTATTAATGAATTCTGGATGAGTCCTAAAATATTTTTGCCTTATTTTTAACTTCTTTTATAAGATGGCAATATATGCATTAGATATTTTGGATGCTTACTTATGGATCAGATTTGAATAGAAAAATCTTGTTCTTCATACTAATCAAATTCATTGTTAAGTGTAAATAATAGCAGTTTGAAGGAAAACTTCTTGAATAAGTGGATGTAACAGCAGGTCAAAAGACCGCTCAGAGTTACAGTGTAGGTGGAGCTGGGCCTAGGTGTTTGACAAGAGCTCTACATATAGTGCAAAGCAGAGCATCTTCCACTGCAAATCAGCCTTGTTTGGTAAATGTTGAATGATACCTCTTGTAATACATCTTGCTTTAATAGCCTCTCTTTGCAAATAACTTTGCTGTTTTTCTAAATCTCAGGTCATAAAATATCACAATTTCCCACTGAGGGGTTACTTAAATAGGGCTGTTGATGCTTTTCAACTTCATGAATAAGATCTGTGTTAATTGCAATTAACACATAAGAAGGCTGAGGTTTTCCCATCTATCTGACAAACAGCTAGGTTTGAGAATTTTTAGTGAAAATATTTAACCCTCCTAAAGCATAGACTTATATGATAGTCTATAGGGGAAATGGTTTCTCAGTTCATATGGTGGTTAGGTTCTACATTTGAGGCATAAGGACTGAATATCTCTTGAAACTTTATCCAAGCTAATGTAACTGCAGTTGCATTATTGTACCTAAAACACTATACATTGTTTATGAATGAGTCAAAGGTGGAAGTTCTTGCTAAGATCATACTCAGATGAGGCTTCCATTAACTTTAGCATAGATTTCAGCTGAATAAAGACTGAGTTTTTCTGGCAGTGATTCAGTATGTTTCCTTGTGTGAACAAGGACTGACATGACCAAGGTTTACAAGGTCAAACCCACAATTTCTATGCATGTATTTAATTGGAATTGCCATACTGCATCTGACCAATTGCTCATTCATACCAATATCCTAGCTTCTCCAGTAGTACTTCTCAAGCCAGTACTACCTCTTCAGAGGTAGACACAAGAAACCCAGTGGGAGCATCTACACGTGCTATTAATGTGATGTAATATACTCTGGTGCAGTTTGTATTGGAGTTTATCGCTCCCAGACACAGAATTTACCCATGTACCTGGGACTGCAGCACATTGGTCTGGGCAGCACAGACCTGGTTGGCAGGGGACCCAGGGGGTCGGCCTGCCAGCCCAGAGCTGTTCTGCCCCAGCTCAACATGCTGCAGAAGGGCTGGCTGGGGCACAAGGGTGCTATAGTGTGGTGCTAGCCAGCAGGCAGCTCCTGCACTGAATAACCCTCATGCCCCAGCCAATCCCGGTCACCATCTACATGTGTGTTGCAATGGAGTAAATAACTCTGCCATAGGATATTACTTGTGTTGAGCAGTACTAAAAGTGTCACATGTAGATGGTGAACTAGCTCTGGAGCTAGTTAGTCAACTGCAGTAGTGCATGTGTAGATGCCCCTGGTAACATGCAATTATTGAGTAATCTATCTTTTGGCTAATTTTTTCCACTTGTGCATTTGTGATTAGCTTGCGTCCTATTGGTTTATATTAGGTATATCTTTTTATACCCCCAAGCCTAACTGTAGGAGGCTACTAGGAATTGCCATCCTTTTTTTTTTTTAGGGCTGGAAGGGACCTCGGAAGATCATCGAGTCCAGCACCCTGCGCCAGGGGCAGGAAGTCAGCTGGGGTCACAGGATCCTGGCAAGATAAACATCCAATTTTTTCTTGAAGGTGTTCAGAGTAGGTGTTTGAACCACCTCTGATGGCAGGCTATTCCAGACCTTGGGGGCTCAGACAGTAAAGAAATTTTTCCTTATGTCAAGCCTGAAAGGGTGTTACAGGAGTTTATAAACGTTCAACCTTATCATCTCTTGGGAGGCTCTGGTGAACAATCATTCCCCCAGATCCTGGTGAACACCCTTTATAAACTTATAGATGGCCATCAGATCGCCTCTGAGTCTGTGGTTTTCCAGGCTGAAGAGTCCCATAGCCCTCAGCCTGTCATCGTAAGGTCTGTTTTCCTGACCTCTGATCATGCGCGTGGCTCTTCTCTGGACTCTCTCAAGCTTCTCCACATCCTTTTTGAATTGTGGAGACCAAAACTGGAGGCAGTACTGCAGCTTTGGCCAAGTACAACAGGAGAGTGACGTCCTGCGATTTGCTTGAGAAGCACCTATGGATGCAAGCCAGTGTTCTGCTCGCTCTACTAGCCACAGCATCACACTGAAGGCTCATGTTCATCTTGTGGTCAATCATGATCCCCAAGTCCCTTTCATCCATAGTGCTAGCCAGTGTATCACTGCCGAGCTTATAAGGATGCTGCAGGTTTTTGTTCCCAAGGTGGAGAACTTTGCATTTTTCAGTGTTAAACACCATCAGGTTCTCGTCTGCCCATTTCCTGAGCCTGTCAAGGTTAGCCTGGATCGTCCTCCTGCCCTCATGTATGGATGCTTGTAGCAGGGCACTGAGGTGCCTACTACTTGTGGAGTAGTAATGAAGGAGCCCAGGTGCAGGTTGCTAGGGCAACCGGAGGGAGCCAGGGACCCACCCCTGTTAGCAGTCAGCTGACTGGAAGGGGAAGGGCCTGGTTCCTATATAACTCCCAGGCTGAGGCCAGGCAGGCAGTTCTGAGCTGGCAGCCAAAGGGGAAGGAACTCTGCCAGAGCAAGAAAAGAGAAGAGGCCAAAATGCATGAGCAGTTGGTACGGGTGAGGGATGGAGCACCCTTGGGGGTGGCTTGAACCAAGTTTTAGCCAAGTGGCAGAAATTTACATTACAGCTTAGGGGCTTGAGTTTTGTGTTTACTGTTTACGACTGGAGGTTTGGGTGAGGCTATTAGGGGTTGGAGGAGGCCTCATAAGGGACCCGCAGGAGTGTGGGAAACCCCAGCCCCAGAGCACGGGGGCAGCAAGAAGCCCCAGAGTAGGGTAAGCGAGTTGCCCCAGAAAGGGGCAGTGACCTACGACAGCCAAAGGAGGCAACATTAGGAGTGTGCCGACCCCAAGCGCCAGAAAGGGCGTGGCATTTTGGGAGCATGCTGACCCCAAGTGCCAAAAGGGCGCAGTGTTGGGAGTGTGCCAACTCTGAGCACCACGATAGGCATAGGATCGGGAGTGTGCCAACTCTGAGTGCCTAGTAAGGCAGAGAGCGACAAAGGCTGTGGAGAGCCCGAGCGCCCAGAGGGGTGCAGTTGCAAGACAAGGGCTGTGGAGAGCCTGAGCGCCCAGAGGCACGGTTGCGAGATGGGGCTGTGGAGAACCCAAGTGCCCAGAGAGGCGTGGTTGCGAGACAGGGGCTGCGGAGAGCCTGAGAGCCAAAGAGAGTATAAGACTGAACAATGTCTGGTACATCAGCGAGGCTTGGGGTGTGGTAAAGTGGTGGTTGGAGTCACACATAGCCCATAAGGCTGGGGTGCGCAGAAACACCCATTAGTGAAACAGGGCTAATGTACAGGAGGAAAACTGTCCAGGGAGAGGAAGAGGCAGCTTCCCTATAATAGATATATAAGATCAAAGACGTGGCAGGAGAGAATTAAGGGTGCTTTGTAGACAAACTGGACACGGTAAGGGGTGCTAGGGGAGAGCATGGCAACCCTAGGACTTCCCCTCCTGTTATAATGCTTTACCCCAGAGTTTGGTATCATCAGTGAACTTGGCCAGTCCGCTTCTGACTCCAATGTCCACATCATTAATGAAGATGTTGTACAATATAGGCCCAGGGACAGAGCCTTGAGGGACCCCACTGGTCACAGGGCACCATGACAATTGACTTCTGTCAACCACCACCCTCTGGGTTCGACCATGGAGCTAATTCCCCAGCCAGCAGATCGTGGTGGACCGGAGGCCGCAGTTGGCCAGTTTTGCCAGGAGGTGATCATGGGACACCAGATCAAAGGCTTTTTTGAAGTCAAGATATACAACATCCATCTCCTCTCCCTTGTCCAGGTGATAGGTCACCTGGTCATAAAAGAAAATGAGATTGGTTAAGCAAGACCTACCCGCAACAAACCCATGCTGACTATCCCTCAGCATGTTGCCATCGGCCAGTCTGTTGAGGATGGCCTCTTTGATGATTTTTTCTAAGCCCTTCCCTGGGATAGAGGTCAGGCTGATGGGCCTGTAGTTTGCTGGATCCACATTCCTCCCTGTCTTGAAGAAAGGTACTACACTGGGTTTCTTCCAATCTTTGGGCACTTCACCAGAGCACCAGGAACTCTAGAAGATCCGTGCCAGGGGCTGAGCTATGATGCTAGCCAGCTCCTTGAGTACCCTGTGGTGTACTCAGGATCAGCTGACTTGAAGGTGTCCAGCCTCTCAAGGTGTTCCTTCACGAGATCAGCATTGATGGAGGGTAAGGAATCTCCTTCACCCGGGCCTCCCTGTCCCGTAATGGGCAGGGGCATCCCATGGGATTGATGAAAGACTGATGCAAAGTATCCATTTAGTAGGTTGGCTTTTTCCTGGGCGTCGGTTGTCAGTTGTCCCTTCTGGTTTATCAGGGGTCCAATGTTGCCCTTGCTTTTCCTTTGGCTCCCCACATATCTAAAAAAGGACTTTTTATTATCCTTGATACTTGTAGCTAGTTGGAGTTCAGTCACAGCCTTGGTTTTCCTTGTTTGCTCTCTGCAGGTCCAGACCATTGAGGAATATTCCTCCTTGGAGGTGGATCCTGTGGCGGGCCAGTAGGGGGTGCTCCTGCATTGAGCCACTTGCCTCACTGCGCTCGACTACCTTCCAGGCTCTGAGTGCCTCCCTGGGGGCGCCTCATGTCTGGCCGACCCCCTTCCTGGAGCACACCCACTAGCCTGGGGTTCCACTGCCACCACCCAGGGCTGGGCTTAGTTCTGGCTCTCTGCACCCTGGGAAACACAGACCTAGTAGCCCTCGAGGGTACTTGATTCACTTCAAGAACCTGGGATGCTTCCCTCAGTCAGAAGCACAAGTAGTGGTGTCCCTTAGTCAGCCAAACCAAGGGGACCCCAAGGCATAATCTAGATCCACTCCCAATAAGTCTCCCATACTAGGTACAAAGGAGAACTTTATTGGTTACAAGGGGTAGGGTTGGAATATCAGAGAAATCCCATAGAGCAAACTCCCATGGCTGGGTAGCCTTTGATCATGCATCTGAGTTACTGCAAGCTATATATCTAGTTAGATCTCAGGTAGCTTCCTCACAAGTATCATCCCTCTGGAGGCAGGCAGTTCCTTGATCATGAGTTTTGAGAGAGAGACAACAAGTTTCAGATGGTTCAGCTTTTCGCTCTCTCTGAGCCTTCCTCATGGCTGCTGCCCCCTCCTCCTGGGCAGTCCTTAACTTATATAGCCCTCGTGACCTCATTTACCTGGTCCAATGGAGGCCAGCACCTGTTGGCTGTCAGCCAACCAATTTGAAATGCATCACTAGTTGCTGGGCAGACTGGCAGTTCCTAGCTCCCCAGGGAGCAAGCCCCTCATCCAGGTATGTGATGCCATGTAGGCAGAGGGAGCAGTTTCCCCCCTCCCTCAGGAATGTATCCAGCTCAGGTTACCTAAAGAGATAGGGTAAGGTGTGTATACTCTGCTGGTCTCATCCCAACCAAATTGTCACGGAGCAGAGTTTATGGGGAGAAACAGAGGTGGCCTTCTGCCACAGCTCCTATCCTCCATCCTTTTTAGGTCTTTCTTTTTAGATGCAGGAGGTCTGCTAGTTCCCTGGAGAGCCAAGGGGGCTGCTGTGCCCCATTGCTGCCTGTCCTCTTAGACGGAATAGAGTTAGCTTGTGCATCGAGGATCACCCCCTTGAGGAGCAACCACTCTTCCTGAACTCCCCTCCCCTTTGGGTCATGGTCCCTTAGGGCCTCACTGACAAGCCTCCTGAGCTTGTCAAAGTCAGCATTTCTGAAGTCGAGGACTTCTGTATTGCTGACTGTCTTGCCAACTTTATGGCAGCTGGTGAAGATGATCAGCTTGTGGTCGCTGTCACCCAGCTTCCCATCGATTGTTTGGTCACTGATTAGGTTGTGCACGGTTGCCAGTACCAGGTCGAGCAGCGCTTTACCTCTCACTGGCCCGTAGATTTCTTGTGTCAGATAGAGGTCATCCACGCATGAGAGGAAGCTTTGTGACCACTTGGATTTAGCCAAGTGCTTTTCCCTCTCGATGTCTGGGTAGTTGAGGTCTCCCATGACAACCATGGACCAGGAGCATGTGGCCTAAGCCAATTCCCTGGCAAACTCCTGGTCAAGCTCCTGGCTTTGGGTGGGAAGTCTGTAACAGACTCCCACCATTGTGTCCCCTGTCCCATGTTCCCCATGGATTTTAACCCAGAGGGTCTTCAGCTGTCCACCCTGGTCACCAATACTGGCTTGCAGGGATGCGTAGCTCTCCTTGACATAGAGATCTACACCCCGTCCCTTTTGTCCACTCGATCTCTGCTATAGCTGTCTATACCCATGGTCCAGTCGTGGGTGGAATCCCACCAGGTCTCCATTATCCTTATGACATTGTAATTATTTGTGTTAAGCAGGAGGACAAGTTCCTCCTGCTTATTTTCCAAGCTCCTGGCATTTGTGTACAGGCAGGCAAGTGGCCCCTTGGGGGCCCCAGCCTTGCCTGCAGAGTGTTCCAGGGCTGGGGCAGGGGTGGGCTCTCAAGTGCCTCGACCTGCTGGTTTTGCAAGGGTTGCTCAGTGGGCCAGCAGTGGAGGTAGTCCCCCCATCCCCTGGAGGGCTTAGTTTAAAACCTGGTGGAGCAGATCAGCCAGTCTGTTTTACATTGCCAAAATTGTAGCCTAAATGTTTTGTAGTATTTCTAGAAATGCCTAATCTTTTAAAAAATCTAATATTATGTAGATTTTTGGGGGTATCATTCCCCTCCCCCTCATTTTTGTGTAACAAAATATTAAGCTACTTTTTGGAATGTTAACGAGAGATATTATTTTAAAGGTTTGATTTTTCTCACTTAAAAATTGCTGGTTTTTTAGTGGGAAGAAAGTTAAAAACCTGATAGGGAATAGGTTTTTTCCCCAGGGATTTTTTTTTATTTCAACATTTAATATTATTTCAGTCAGTTTATCATTTGTAAAACATGCAATTTGGGGCTGACATTTTCAAGTAAAAAATATTGTTGATACATCCAGTTTTGGCAAAAAGACTTCATTAGGAAAAAAAAAGGCAACCTGCATTATTCAGCTCAACAATATAATGCGGCAGTAAGTTTCAAAGGTTAATTTTATAATCCATATAAACATATTTTTTTTGCCTTGTTAGTTCTTTTTCGCTTTTTGCTTTTTATTTGAGCACATTCTTGTTTTTGTTGCCTAAGTAATTCTGGGCACATCCAACTCCAACTGGCCTTCAAAAACTATTTTAGATAATTTTAGGATATGTCCTTTGTTTTCTTTCTTCTACTGGTATCGCACATAGAGGTTTCTCTTCACTTCATTTGTTTCTTACGCTATTTTCTTTATACTCATTGGATGTTTCTGCTGTCTTCTATGTTTTGTAATAGAAAGCAACATCTTCACTTCACTTAATGGCATTATAATATTTTCATATTATATATTGTCTTTCATTCTTTTTTGTAAAACAGTCTAGCACCATATTTACTTGCCTGCTTTTATGTGCTGAGTAGGCATTTCCATGCTGTCTACAATGAACCTAGTAAATAATGTGGAAGACCTGTTTGATCTCACCAAAAGTTTTTAATACTGTAAACCCTCAGCTAATCCCTCCCCAAAAAGGAAAAGAAAATCCCACCAAATTTACTGATTTACATATTTAACATGGAGGTAACCAGCTTCTTGGAAGTAAAATATGATTGCACCTAATTGCAAGGGCAGTTGTTTCCTATACGTAGCACTTAGGTATTTGGATGATGTGGGTTCCCATTTAAAAATACTGAGTTTGTTTATTGTTTTAGTCATAGAGCAATGTAGCACATCTTGCCTGTTTAGGGCAATAGTACAGAACTGTTATTGTCTACAATGCAGGAACAACAGTCTGTAGTGTATCTATTTTTTCTCTAGCATGATGCTTTTGAACCAGTAGATGCCAACTTGGTTCAATAAACCTGTGAGCAACATTCAGTACATTATATGCAATCTTATTTGGCTTTTTTATGTTAAGAGACATTCGTGTATTCATACACAATACCATAATACTGAGGTGACCTCTGAGCTTTTTCCCCATCTCTAGTGTCTGTGATTCACTGGTATGCTGTGAATTGGAAGCCAATGCTAGTGTTCTTTCCTTGCCATTTGGATAATAACTTTTTGGTTCAAATTGTTAAACACATTGAAACAACGAGGTGGTTAGCCATGTTAGTCTGAAGTCAGAAGGCAGGGCAGGGTGGTTCCTTAATGACTAACTCACTCAGAATGGCGTAAGCGTTTGTAGTCTACAGCCAATGTTGTCTCTGTGAAACAATAAGCCCCTGCATGAAGCATGCAAACATGCTTTTCTTGATGTTTCTCTTGAAAAGATTTCAAAATTTACTTCTGCATGTACCATTAGATACCATATTTTATCACATACAGCATGCTTTGGAATATAATGCATCCTTTGTTTTTGAAGGGCAGAATAAAGAAAAAAATTATTTCCTTGTACTAAACAATTGACATTGAGTAGCTAGGGAGCAGCACTTGCTCAATGTCCTACTACTTGCTTTTACCGTATCTCTCATATATAAGAGCTCAACAATTTCCAGAAACTGTTTGGGGGGGGAGGAGGAGTACATATTATATGCAAGACAATATGATAGGTATATAAAAATCTGTGCTTTGTTAACAATATGCCTTTTTTGGTGGTGTGTATTATGATGTGGTGGGATTACTTGTATGTTCCAGTGACTATCAGAGCTTTTCCAGCAAGCATTTTAACTCCTGGTTGGGTGGCCCAAGTTAAACAAATCCAGGGATAAGGGCCAGATGAAAAGCTGTCTGCTAGTGCTCCAGGCTGGGGGTTAAGTGACAAGGCCAACAGCCTAGTCTCAAGAAATGCAGAAAGGTAGTAATTGTTTTGATCTCTGAAGATCACTTGGAAGCAAAGAGCATCCAGCCTTGACAAATGTTAAGGATGGCTCACATCTGAAACCTAGACTGCATGCTGTGAGTGCAGCTTGATACAGGTTCTCCCTGCTGTGATCAGGAATGGGAGCCGCAGTTCTTTGGCAGCAAGTCTTTAGGTCTCAGTGTTCCTTGCTTCTTTGTCTGGCTTTGGCATGTTTATTGTTCTTGGTGGACTTGAGAGTTTTGACATTGGACATATACATGACTTGATGATGACTGAGGGAGGTACAGGTGGAACACACATCTCAGGCGTATTCATGGGACCCTTTAAAGTTAATACAGGCTCCCATACATTTGTATAACAGTTCATCAGGCTTTGTGATCATACTGGTTATGCTCAGGTGATTTATCAGTGAAGCTTTGGACTCAGTATGCCGTATCCTCTTGAACAGGAAAAGTATTACCTCTCTGGCTATAGGAACATTTTAAAGTTTTCATACTAACAAATCTCTCTCCCTGTTGCCTTCATCACTGTGTGAACCACAAAGATTTTGAAGATACAAGTATTTTCCATCAAGACTATGAATAACACCACTTGGCAATGTGTTCCTATAACAAAGAACAAGCTCCAACTTTTTTTAGTAACTTTACATACAATGTGCCTTAATTACTGGCAAGCATGTCAAGAGTGTATTCCCACATGTGTCAACACTTCCTTAATACACCGTAATTCATCATGTTAGCATGGCAGAAACAAGGTACTCTACATCTTTACACACATCCTTCTCCAAGTTCTCGTCCTGAACTGCATATTAAATGAACACAAAGTCTTCGTCTAGTGAACAAAGAACAGACCACAGCATCGAAACAGTAAGGTCCCCTGAGTCAATCAAAGTCATACATCACAGAGCACTTTATCGTATTCTTCACAACACTGTCTAAATCCAAGAAGCACCGCTTTATTGTCAAAAGGACATTCGCTTAATAACGGCAGTAAATCCAGAAAGGCAGGCTAATTTTAGACAGAAAACTTGGCTAAAAGAGAACCCTATCATTTCCCACTCCTGACATTTTTATTCATTGAGTTCACTTTCATGTGAGTTGTGTGATTAAATGCAGATAGGGATTTATTTCCTTTTAATAAAAAATACAGGACTCTGAAAAGAGCCAAAATAGCAAATAAGGGACTCGATCCTTTGAAATCAACCACTGGAACCAACAGTGGTTTTGTCATTGCCTTCATTGGAACCAGAATTGAACCCGTGACCCATGCTTGGAAGAAAAGCTTAATATTTCACATGAAAAGTTGTTCATTAACCCTTTGGCAGGTCCTGGGGCAATTGAGAAACCAGTGCAAATCTTTTCCTGATTTGCCAATCTATGCTTTCTGGTGTAAATATATGTGGAGATATAGGGATATGCTTCATAAAGAGGCAAGTGAAAATAAAACGGTCCACAGAGTGTTGAAGTGAAATGGCTTACGAGTACAAATAAAACAAAGTGTTTGCTGTAGTTTTGCATTGTGGTTTTATAATCAACAATGATACAAACCTCCTTCATTATACAGAGATCCTTCTTTCAGAGCCAAGGATTTGGAATGCATTAAATAGGTATTTTATAATGAAAGTAATTTTGAGAAATGCTGCTTGCCAAGATCCTTATGAAAGGCTGGGTTACTTTTCAGGCAGGGAGCAAGCTGCAGTCTCCCCCCAGTCCGCATTTAAGAATGTCTATCTTCCCTATTAGTCACTCAAACCAAAATAACAAAGAATACAGTTATTCTGCAGTCACAGCACTGACTGCAAGGAAATGTGCACATGCCTGAGCTAGATTTAAACAAATTAGTTAGGCCCAAGTAGCAGTGTAGATATGGTAGTACAGAACTTGGCATGAACTGTAAAACCTGCCAGAGCAGCAGGGTAAATTAGCTTGGGTTGAGTCCCATGCTGCTATGGGTTAGGCTGCTACTGGCACCCAAGCTTGCTCATTAAAAGCCAGCTCAGATATGTTTATACTATACTGCAGTCACTGCCAGAGACATGCCTCAAGTGTGTCTACAATACAGGCAGACTTAAAGTTTCAGATAGACTATAAATAGGATCCACTTCTCTTCTTGCATTGCACATATTAAAAAAATCACTTGGGGCCAAATTCTGTCCTTTCTTCCACCAATATAATACCAACATGACGCCAGTGAATTCAGTGGAGTTACTCTGGAATTATCCTCTATGACAAAGAAAGCTCATTTTAGTTCTTGAACGATTTTAAATGTTTTAAAAAATGTTTTTAACTTTTTCAGTAGGAATATTTTATGTTTCCTGGTCTGGATTCACTGGTATGCTGTGGCTACCTTGTTAGTAGCTACCTTTCTGTGGCTAAGATGCTGCTACATAGTGGCATTCTTATCTGTAAACTGCTTTTGCGATGGAACCATTTTTGTACATGTGTCAGGCAGATAAAGCACTGATTGATGCATTTCATCCCTTTTTCTCTTCACAAAATTCTATAGAAGGAAGGTTTTTTTATAGTATTCGTTATGGGAGCAAGGTTTTTCATTACCGAAAGTTATCCAAAATCATTTGCTAAACAATTTCTATAAAACTATTTCTTCTCAGTTTGTTTGCAGTCAGTTGGTTATATATATTTAATGTCTGAAGTTCAAGTAGTTTTAGTTGGATGCACTGATCACAGACAATGTTCCTGAAATAGGTGCATTATCTTGGGGCTCAATTTCTCTCAGTTACAAATCTGAAATGTACTTTGTGCAAATATTCTGCAATATTAAACTCCAAGTGATTTTAGTGAAAAATCCTGCTTCTAATGTATTTGTTAGAGCACTTACACAAAGTGAACACAAGAGGGTTACAGCTTCAGTCAGACTGATTTCCTGTAAATGTCAAAGTAAATATTTCTGGGCATTTTTACAGATTTGTCCTGCATTTTTATTAGATTTCAGCTCTTCACAGCAGTGATCATGTTCTCCTATCTAGGCAGCTCCCAGTATGCTGCAGCATTGACTCTAGTGATGCTTTCATGTGCTATCCCTATGTAAAAAATGCAGAATAATCTGTGACAGTTGTGCAGAAGCAGGGCATTAGGGTCTCTGGAAGTCTCTGATTCTAATGAAGTTTAAGAATATAGGAGGCTTTATCAAGGAGAGTTACTGGATGTTATTGGTGTAATCCTGCTCCCATTATCATCATTGCAGTTACCATTATTTTAAATGGATTAGGCTGTTCTTGAGCATAGAGTGGTAAAACTGAAGTTAGCTATAGTGCTGTAGTGTGTATGGGTTTGTGTGCACGTGTACATACACACACACACGCACACACACATACTTTTGTTCATGTGTTAAATAGGTTATGAAAGCACTTCTGCATATGAGCTGTGGTTAGGCTCACACTTAATATAACAGTTCAGTTTAAAATACATTTATGATGCCTAATCAAACACACAATTTCAGGAGAACTTTTTTCAGAGGATAGGTTTGTTATATTAAAACATTCAAAATTCATTAGACTGTCCAGAAAGCCCAGGCCCCAGGTTTATCTGATACTACTTATTATACAAAATTATCTTCATCATGTCATGTTCTACTTTCCTGTTGAAAGAACAAGGTTGAAAGGGTGGTGGCGGAGACAGAATTGAAATAGCTTGGTTTGTCCCAACCATTAAAGTACCTTCCTCAAAAATATTTTCTCTGCTGAGAAAGGCATATCTGTTTCTTGCAGATTGCTGGAAGGGGGGCTCTGATGCTCAAAACTCAGGCTGTAGCTAAGTTCTGTTCTGCCCCATAAGGAGCAAGGTTGTGTTGCTTAACTTTTCAAATAGAAAATAGAGTGTTCTTCTGCCATGTTGAAAAGCATATTAATCAGCTTTGGGGCTCTGTCATTGTTTCTGCTATTCTGTCTCCTGATACTGTCTGAATTCTTTTGTTTAATGGAGACAGTAAGGAAGAAAGATATTTGCCCTGCCTCCATGTCCCCCTACCCCCAGGCCTGATACAAAAACAAGGGCCAACATGTTTTTCTCAGCAGAATTCTTCTTTTCATGTTCTATAGGTTGATGAATGTTATCTGGCAACTGTGAATAGCTTTTCACTAGCAATTGGCGAATTGTATGCATAAGATACCTTGACTAGAGACTAGCTGGTTTCTGGCTTTGCTGCTCCGTACCCCAATGAGGATTGCCTGATCTGATGCATATGAGGTATATTTTTTTCCTATGAAAGGAGAATTATTGCCCATGAAATCTTGGCTAATAGTTACTTTGTTTTAAAATCAAATGTGCATGTTTTCTTACAGAGACTTGTAATAGGCGGTAGAGCTTATTAGGCCTGATTCTTATTTACAGTAAGGCCATGGTATATCACTCTGGCAGCATACAAGGGGTGAGTAAGGTGGGTGTAAATTATATTTCTATTCACTTTAAGCCTGCTAGGCACTGCCAGAGGATTTCCAGTGCCCTTAGTGGAATTGAGAATCAGGCCCTATTAATGTGAGGTCATTTTTCCAATTTGGCCTAAGGACATAGGCCAAATATTTTTTCTCAGTGGAATTCTTTTTCTTTGCACATTTGTATGTGCTGATGAATTTTATCTGGCAACTCACCAGTGAATATAAGTGGGTAGAAAGTGAATTTCTCCATCCCATGGAGAGTTCCAAGATTTCCCAAACTTTTTGTTTTACATCAAGCCAAATATGAAACTTTTCAAAATTTCTAATGAAAAACTAAGGGGAACTTTCCCTAGAATAACCATTATCCCTCTGATGAGAACACTCACTTGGGCTGTGAGAAATTCAGGGGGATGACTGATTTGAATCTGGGTTGCCCATATAAAGGTGAGGAAGAAAGCCCTGTCTATTCCAAGGTGACTGTCTCCTGTTGGAGCTTTTCCACTTAACTATTTATTGGAGTAGTTATAGGCCTCCCATACCAGGACCAGCCTTTCTCTTTCTCTTTATTTCCCCCCTCAATACCTTTTAAAAAAAATAATTTAGTTGGGCAGAGACTGGGAAACTTATTCCTGAATGGCCAGTAATCTGTTAATATAAAGATGGAGGTTCCAGGCCCTAGTCTGAATCCAGCAAAACAAGAGCTTGGCTGTGAATGACCCACACCCCAGGCAAGTGTCCTGACCATACTAGCTACTCTCAAGTGGGCATACCTCTTTGTTTCTGTTTTGACCAGAAACACTATCATGAACCTCTTCCTACTAGATAGTTTCACAGAAGCTGGCTTCTTCCTCTGAAAAGTTTCAGTTTGCATGAAAAATTGTTGCATTAGAAAACTCCTGATGAGCTCTGGTGGTGAACAGAGGTCATCATTATCTAATGGCAAGTCCAGGAAATTAGTTATTGATATCAGACTCCATGTCTATGCAAAACACACAACCACAATTAGCATTAAATGGCATCCTCATTGGCATGCTCAGCAAGGAGGCCTAGAACAGAATTGTCATGGAAACTAAATTAGCCTCTTCTCCTTTGGTTCCCTCTTCACTGGCTGCAAAGCCAACCTTATAAACCATTACAGACTTGGCTTATAATTAATGGTGGCCCAAAGGGTTTTAACACGGATTGCTTGGCAGACCCAAGTGAGATCACACTATGTAGAATGATGTCAAGGAAATATGTTGTTGCTTAATTCTCCCCAGACTTGTGCCACACTTGCAAATTGGTATACAGAAACTTCTTTTGTAGTTTTTATCTGAACAAATTGTGAAATTTGGACTCCAGAGGGGTCCCTGTGACTTCATGACCACTGAAAGAAGTACTCAAGGTGCAAATATCTTTTTCTTTTCCCTTGCATGTTGGTTCTAATAGCATGCAAGGGAAGTGGTAATGTTTTAACAGTAAATTGTGTCAAATAGAAAGCTTGTCTAAGTCTTTCCCAACCATGCAATTGGTCCAATAAAAGATATTGCCCATGAAAATTCTTGCCTCTGTCAAATATTTATCACTGTCCAAGATACATTGCAGTATCTGGCAAGATTTGGCTATCAGGGTTGATTTCATCATGGTTTACTACAGATTCTGCCCTATTTCTCGCACTACTTAGAAATAATACCCTATTTCTTGCACTACTTGCAATGGGAGATTCTGACTCCTGTGCACTTTCTTCAAATGTACCTGAAAAAAAGATTTGACCCCATGGTTATGTTTATATGACTCAATTATGGAACCCAGACATGACGCTCTTGCTTATTTAATGTTTGAAGTTCAAGTAGTATTGAACTTCCTGAACATGCTGCTTTCTGAACTGAAAGCAGTGTAGCTGTCATTATTTAGCTTTGTGCATGTACCAGTAAGCTCTGCCTCATGTATCTTATTGATACACAGGAAGTAAGTCACTAAAGTGGCTATACAACTTCATGTCTGGGAGCTAACATGCACAGAGCTGGTGTGGCATTCTGTTGCCTGGCACCATAGAGATACCCTAAATACACTGTGTTAGCTTGGGATGAACTTCTTCCTATCCTTTTATGTAGCTGACCCTGGTGCCCTGTAGAAGTCTGATGTAGGGGATGGCAAAGACTTTGCCTCACACTGGGCATGTCTACATGAGATGTTACTGTGCAGTCATTACTGCACATTTATTTAGTACTTGCTAATACAAATGCTAATACAAGTACTAACTAAATGCACAGTAACTGGAGTTACTATGGAGTAGTGCCAGTGAATGTCTTTTAGGTGACACTACTGCACAGTAGCCTAATAATATCGCACAGTAGCATATTAGCACTGTCTGTGCTGTGATGTGCTACTGAGCAATATTTTTCAGCTAGCACACAGTCAGTGTCTCGTGTAGATACACCCACTGAAGAGCAAATCTGAATGCTGCACAAAATTTGCATTAATTCACCTTAGTATTCTTAAAAAATTCTGGAACTTGGGTCTACTTCCATAAAAGGGATGTAAGCCTTTCAAGAACGAATGTTTTATTGCCTAGGTTATGCATGTAGCAACCTAATGAAATTCATAATAACCAAAACATCAAGATCCCTTTTGTACTGTATAGGGAAATTCAGATCCTTAAGACTAGGACAAAACCCAGCACACTGAGTGGAACACTGTATAAGTAGGTGAAAATCTCATTTCCAGCCTCCTCTCTCTGGGAAAGGTCATTGAATAGGTGGTTGGTTGCCTGATAGCTCCAGCCACATCTGGATGCAGTTGGATTCTTAGACCTACGTCAGCGTGGATTTCACCATGGATATAGCATGGAGACTGTACTTGTGCCTTGGTTGATGATCTCTGCTTGGAGATTGACAGGGCGAATTGTGCCCTGATGATCTTCCTAGATCTTCCAGCAGCTTTTCAACAGTTGACTATAAGGTACTGATAAAGCATTTACAAGACCAAGAGGGTATTTGTGGGACAGCCCTTAACTGGTTCTTCTCTTTCCTAGCAGGGAGGTCCCAGAGGATGGGGATGGGAAAGACTTTGTGTCCTCTCAGATCTTCCCTGTGGAGTCCCCCAAGGCTCCATCCTGTTTCCCCTCCTGTTTAATGGGTGTGAGGCTGCTGGGGAGACCATTTAGAGATTCTGAATGAGGTGCCATCAGTATGTTGATGACATCCAGCTTTTTCTTTCTTATCTGACTCAGGCCCCACAGCCTCCATGCTTTCCTAGTGCCCGGCTGCATTTGGATGTAAATAAACCAAATGAAGCTGAATCAAGACAAAACTGCGACATTAATGGTGGGCAATCCACCAAGACTTGGCAGGGATGGGTACATATTAGGCCTGTGCGAAGTGGCTAGTATTTGCTTCGGATTCGGCTGATTCGGGGGACAGTGATTTGATTCAGTGATTTGAATCCCTGTTCCAAATTGATTTGGCTGAATCTGATTCGGAGATTTGGCCACAGCCAAATTGGCTGAATCTCCAAATCAGCCCCATCTCCTGCCTGCTCTCAATGGCTGCCCTGCATACTCTCCTAGCTCCCAGTTCTTTAAAAAGGAAAAAAAAAAGGCCCCACTCACTGGCTGCTGCCAGGTTTTGGGGGTGTGTGATTCCTGCTGCTCCCTGTTGCCCTGTGCTGCATGGGGGGGCTCTGTCATGAGCCCACAGAAGCCCCGAGGTTGCTGCAGCAGCCAGCGAGTGGGGGCTTTCTTTTTTTTTTTTTTTAAAGAGGTGGGAGCTGGGGCAGGAGGCAGCCATGGGGCGGGGGGGCTGGGAGAGTGGGCAGGGGTTGGGGGGCTCATGGCAGAGCCCCCCACACAGCGCGGGGCAGTGGGGATCGCGCCCCTGCCTGGCAGCAGCTGGTGAGTGGGGTATTTTTTTAAAGAGCCAGGCGCTGACTCTGGATGGGAAAGCTATGTGGGGGAGGCAGTTGGAGGGGCTGAGGAGCATGCAGGGGATGGGGCCTGGCAAGGGTCCCCCTATGGTCCCTTCCCCCCTCCTCCAGCCCCCCCTGCCCCCTACTTCCCAGCATGAAGTCCGGGCCCAGCTTCCTGCTGCAGCAAGCAGGGACTATCTGAATCGCCGAAGCTCTCTGAATCTTTTCATTTCATTGGTTTATAGATTCATAGATTCATAGATGTTAGGGCTGGAAGGGACCTCGAAGACCATCAAGTCCATCCCCCTGCCCCAGGGGCAGGAAGTCAGCTAGGG
>NW_017729032.1:63007197-63010737 GCF_001723915.1 Gavialis gangeticus | reverse complement strand
CCTCCTTTCCATTGGGAGTAAGCCTCCTTTTTGGCAAGGGTTTATGACTGTTTGTCCTTGTTTTTCCTTGGGGTGCTCTGGTGAACAAATATTCTCCCAGATCCTGATGAACACCCCTTCTGTACTTATAGGTAGCCACCAGGTCCCCATAGCCTAAGCTTTTCTAGACTGAAGAGTCCCATGACTCTCAGCTTCTCTTCATAGGGCCTATTCTCTTACCTTCTGATCATGCACGTGGCTCTCCTCTGGACACTCTCAAGCTTCTTGACAACCTTCTTGAATTGCAGAGCCCAGAACTGGATGCAGTACTCCAGCTGCGGCTTCACCAAGGCCGACTAGAGCAGGAGGATGACATTCTGAGATGTACTTGAGAAGCATCTATAGATGCAAGCCAGGTTTTTGTTTGCTTTACCAGCTGTGATATTGCATTGGTGGCTCATGTTCATCTTGTGGTCAATCATGACCCCCAAGTCTCTTTCAGCAGTGGTGCTAGCAAGCATAGTGCTGCTGAGCCTGTAAGTATACTGTGGGTTTTTTTCCCTGAGGTGGAGTACCTTGCATTTATCATTATCGAGCATCATCAGGTTTGTGTCCGCCCACTTACTAAGCTTATCCAAGTCAGCCTGGATCACTAGCCTGTCCTCAAGTGTGGATGCCATGCCCCAAAGTTTAGTGTCATCAGCAAACTTAGCCAGTGTGCTTCTGACACCAATGTCGACATCATTGATAAAGAAGTTGAAGAGAACTGGTCCAAGGACAGAGCCTTGGGGGATGCCACTGGTTACAGAGCACCATAATGACTCACTGCCATCAACCACCACTCTCTGGGTTAGACCTCAGAGCCAATTTCCCAGCCATCGGATTATGGTGTAGCCAAGGCCACATTTGGCCAATTTTTCCATGAGGAGGTCATGAGACACCAGATCAAAGACTTTTTTAAAGTCCAGGTATATGACATCAATCTCTTCTCCCTTGTCCAGATGATATGTTACCTGCTCATTGAAGGAGATGAGATTGGTCAAGCAAGACCTACCTGCGACAAACGTATGCCAGCTATCCCTCAGGATGTTGCCCTCAGCCAGCTTGTCCAGAAGGGTCTCCTTGATAATTTTCTTGAGAATCTTACCAGGGATTGAGGTCAAGATGATTGGCCTGTAATTCCTGGGATCTACTTTCTGCCCTTTCTTGAAGATGTGTACCACATTGGCCTTCTTCCAGTCTTTAGGTACTTCACCTGAGAGCCATGAATTTTCGAATATTTTTGCCAGTGGTTGAGCTACGACGTCTGCCAGCTCCTTGAGTACCCTAGGGTGTAGTCTGTCAGGACCAGCTGACTTGAAGGTATCCAGACTCTCAAGGTGATCCTTTACTAGATCAACATCGATGCTGGGTATAAATATGCCCTCACCCTGGCCGTCCTGCATCTTGCTAGGCAGGGTGGTCCCACTGGACTGAAGACAGACTGATACAAAGTACCCGTTAGGCAGGCTGGCCTTTTCCTGGGTGTTAGTTATCAACTGTCCTGTTTGGTTCAGCAGGGGTCTAATGTTACCCTTGCTTCTTTTCTGACTCCCTACATATCTGAAAAAGGACATGTTGTTATCCTTGATATGTGAACCCAGATGGAGCTTGGTTGCAGCCTTGGCTTTCCTGATCTGCTCCTTGCAGGTATGGACCAGTGCTGAGTACTCCTCCTTGGAGGCAATTTCAACCTTCCATCCTTTATAAGTCTCTCTTTTGAGGTGTAGAAGGTCCTTGAGTTCCCTGCTGAGCCAAGGGGGTTGCTGTGCCCTTTTGCTACCCTTCCTCTGAGATGGGATGGCCATCCCTTGTGCTGTCAGGATCACTCCCTTGAGGAGCAACCACTCCTCTTGGACTCCTCTGACTGTTGAGTCGCCCCTTAGGGCCTCAACAGTGAGCCTCCTGAGCTTGTCAAAGTCAGCTTTCCTGAAGTTGAGGACTTCTGCTTTGCTGACTGACTTGCCAGCTTTGCAATGGATAGTAAAGGTGAGCAGCTTATGGTCACTATCACCCAACTTTCCATCAATTCTTAGGTCACTGACTATGTCATCCCCTTTGGCCAGTACCAGGTCCAACAGCACTTTGCCTCTTGTTGGCCCATAGACTTCTTGAGTCAGGTAGAGCTCATCCACACATATGAGGAAACTTTGCAACTGACTAGATTTGGGTGAATGCTCTTCCCATGAGATGTCCGGGTAGCTGAAATCTCCCATGACAACCATGCACCAAGAGTTATCTGGCGAATTCCTGGTACAGCTCTTGTTTTTGGTTAGGAGGTTTGTAGTAGACTCCTACCATGATGTCCCCTGAGCTACGTTCCCCATGTATTTTGACCCAGAGAGACTCCATTCATCCCTCCTGGGTGCCAATGTCAATTCGGAGGGACATGTAGCTGGCCTTGATATAGAAAACATGGTCTCCTGATTCATTTTGGATTCAGAGATTCAGCCACTGAATTGGGCCAAATCTCATCTGAATCAAATTAGTACCCAAATCTTTGCACAGCCCTAGTACACATATCAGTATTGGAATTTGATCTCACCTTATGACTTAAGTTTGCAGACTACGGGTGCTCCTGGCTCCCAATAGCTTTCTAGACACAATTGAAGGTGCTGGATTTCACCTATGAGGTCTTAGATAGGTAAACGCTACATACCTAAGAGATGTTCTCCTTTATCCCCCGTCATGATTCATAAAGTCAGCTAAAAGCAACCTCCTGCAAGTGCCTTCCATGTGTCAAGTCCTTTGTGGGGAAAAAACCAAGAAAGGTTGTTTTCTGTAGTCAATCCTCAGTTCTGGAACTCGTTGTCCCTGAAGGCTTGCTAAAGCCCAAGCCTGGACACCTTCTGCAGTGCTGTATGACCTTCTTATTTGAGCAGGTGGTTAGTAAGCAAAGCTAAGCTGGGATAATGTTTAGAGGGGGTTGCTCTATCAGTTAATACTCGATTGACTTTGATAACTTATTTTGTTTCTCTTGTTTTGTCCTCATTTGCTTGTTTTATAAGTTATTGCACTCTGTAAGCCAGCTTGCATCTTTGTCAGAAAGGGCATCATACAAATTGAATGAATTAATATAGATAAATCATTGAGTGGGGTGGGATGTGCCACACTTACTTTAGGCTGCACACATTAGTGTGTGTTTTGAGTGGCTATTGGATCAGACCCTACAGATGAGATGGGCGGAAGGGCCTGAAAGTCCTAATAGGGTTCGGGCATGAGGTAGACACTGAGCTATTTGGCACTGTTAGGGCTAAGGGGCTTGTGGGCACACCCAGAAGCAGAATTTCAGGGAAACGGGAAACCTTCATGTTGACAACTTTGGTATGTACTGGTGTGTCTGCAGTTAGGTAGTAGCTGAGCGGGGATTTTGAGGATCTAAAATTTGTGCTTGGTCACATAGGCTGTATCCAGATGAGCATGGACATGTGGTATATGGTGCCGCAGACCCATCTGTGGCACCATACACTGCACATGCAGATGTTCCCCACACTGCTGTCTTGCAGCATAGAGGTGGGGGGG
>NW_017729032.1:62999305-63007020 GCF_001723915.1 Gavialis gangeticus | reverse complement strand
GTTCCCCCACCTTGTTTCTTGCAACAAAGGGGGGGGGGGGGGGGGAGGGTTGACCCTGGGAGATGAAAAAAAAGTGGGGTGGCACAAGGGGGGGAAGCATGTGCTGCCCAAAACCGGAGTCTGGCTGGCTGGAATCACATTCTGGCTGCCAGCCAGGCTCCCTGCTGCAGGAATCCCATGACCACAGGTCCCCAAGGCCCCCAGGACCTCAGGGAAGACTGCTGGGGCCAGCACAGTTGCTTGCCCCAGCCTCTCCTACCCCACCTGGGGTAATTTGCTGCATGCCAGAAGGTGCGTGGCACAGGCATTCTCTAGGGACAAGTAGCTGTGGCACAAGGTGTTGTTACTTGTCCCTGTGGAAATAAACACCCATGCTCATACGGATGCGGCCATAAAGGAGAACTTAAAAGCATCTAGGTGTCTTTCCCCACCCCCACTTCCTCTGTGGTTCTTGCTGAATAGAAGCATTTAATGAATACACGAAGGGAGTTACCAGTAGCGTATTACTTTTTCCTCTGTACTGGTCTGTCTGTTTTAATGTATGAATTTAAGGCTTTGTTCATTTTCCCTCCACTTAATCTTTCACCTACCTACTCTCCACTTGTATTGCCCTCACATATGATGAAGGTAGACAGTAGAGGGGAATAGAAAATAATATTATTTTCCTTCACTGGAACATCAGGAAAGCCATGTTTTTACTATTTTTGACTTGGGGGGCTTCTCTCTACACATCCTCAAATAATAAATACCAAACAGTGCTGTAATTCTGACCCACATTTTGCTATATCTATAGATCATACAACAGCATATTAAATACTTAAAATGCAATTGTAGTTGGCCAAATAAATTAACAAAGTACACTATTGGATTAATTAGCTTTGCTTTTCACTGTCATTGTTAATTTCATAGTTTCATAGTTTCTAGGGTTGGAAGGGAACTGAGAAGATCATCTAGTCCGACCCCCTGCCATGGCAGGAAAGAGTACTGGGGTCAAAAGACCCCAGCAAGGTGTTCATCTAACCTCTTCTTAAAAACCCCCAGGGTAGGAGCCTGCATCACCTCCCTTGGAAGTTGGTTCCAGACCCTAGCCACCCTGACCGTGAAATAGCGCCTTCTGATGTCTAACCTAAATCTACCCTCTGCTAGCTTGTGACCGTTGTTCCTGGTCACTCCTGGCTGTGCTCGGGGGAACAGTGACTCCCCCAATGCCTTCTGATCCCCCCTGACCAGTTTGTAACAGGCCACAAGATCCCCCTCAGCCTTCTCTTGTGGAGGCTGAACAGGTTCAGGTCCTGTGGTCTCTCCTCATAGGGCCTGCCCTGCAGTCCCCTTATCATGTGAATTTATTTTAATGTCTTCAGTTTAGTAATTTAAAATGAGTCTCTAGTTAGTGTGAATTTGGGAGGCCTTATTGTTCAGTATGTCCCTTCCCCCCAAAAAACAAAACCCTAAAACCCCACCAACAAAATTCTCTTAATTTGTGGAAACATTTAAAATACAATCTCACAATAATGAAAAAGCAGAGGAATAGAATGTCAGCAGTACTACTTGAAAAGAAAAGAAACGCTCAGATGCTATACCAGGGTTAGGCAACATTTTTTGACTGGAGTGCTGAAAATGCCACCATGCCTAACTTGGAAGGTGCTGGAGTGCCAACATGCCAGAAAAACAAAATGAGGGAAAGGAGTATTATGGCAGGATGCCCTGCTTGTGCCCCTTGCTCCCCACCCAAAGCCCCTGCCCCCCAGCCCTGCTGCCCCTTGCCCCCCTATCCCTGCTGCCCTGTGCCCCCCACCCAAAGCCCCTGCCCCCCAGCCCAGGCTCTGTGGCTGTCACCAGCTATCCCAGCTCTGGGTAGCTGCTGGAGCCTGGGTTGCTCCCAGCAGGGCTTGGGAAGTAGTATCAGTGTTAATTTCTACATACATTTTGGGGTTATGGTATAGCACAGGGGTCGGCAACCCCTGGCACGCATGCCGAGCATGGCACGTGAAAGCATTTTGCTTGGCATGCCACAGCCAGCCCTGGGTTTCAGTAGCTGCTGCCAGCAAAGGAGCCCGGGCTGCTCCCAGCAGGGCTTGCAGCATCCCAGCTGCCTGCTGGGAGCAGCCCAGGCTCCCGGCTGGAAGCAGCTACCCAGAGCTCCAGGGCTGGTTGCAGCTGGGAGGCGCCAAACAGCTGTGCCGGGCTCCGGCATCAGCTCTGTACCGGCTCCGAAGCGTGGGTGTATACACTGGTATGGAACTGATGCCAGAGTCCGGAGCCCAGCACAGCTGTTTGAGCAGCCCAGGCTCCCGGCGGCCCCAGCTCTGGGTAGCTGCTTCCAGCCGGGAGCCTGGGCTGCTCCCAGCAGGGCTTGCAGCATCCCAGCAGGCAGCTGGGATGCTGCAAGCCCTGCTGGGAGCAGCCCAGGGTCCGTCGCTGGCAGCAGTTACTGAGAGCCAGGGCTGGCTGTGGCGTGCTGAGCAAAATGCTTTCATGTGCCATGCTCGGCACATATGCCACCAGGGGTTGCCAACCCCTATGCTATACCATAACCCAAAAATATATGTAGAAATTAACACTGATACTACTTCCCAAAGCTCACAACAATGTTCAAAAAAGCCAGCATCAACTTTCAATCTCTTTCTCTCTTCCTCTCTCTCTCCTCATCTTCCTCTTTACCCCTCCAGTCCTAAAGGCTCTTTCTCTTTCACTCTGCTCCTTTTCTTCAAGCCCTAAGGGCTCTCCCTCCCCATTTTGTTGCCTCTGAGCTCTGGAGACCTTTACACTTTGTTTATTCCACCCTCTACAGCGCAGACAGAAGTTACAGAAGGTGCTTTGTTTTGAAACAACTTCAACTGATTTTTCATGCACTGAGACGTCAGATTTTCCCCTGGTTAGCCATTTTTAAGCTGTCTGCAGCTATGCACTTAGTTTGGTCACAGCTATACACTGCTTTCTGTGGCCAGATCAGGTGAAAATTGTCACTTCTGTCTGTGCCCTTAAAACCCTGAGGTTGTATCTTCTGCTTCCTTTGTGCCTCCACTCCCACTTTAGAGTGAACAATTTTGTTCTTCTGCATCATCGCTGTATCAGGATTCCATGAAGAAAATGTTTATAGAAGAAAATGATGCAGTAGCAATAAGTGGTCAGTTTTCAGTATGTTGAAAGTTTAATTACAGGGGCTGCATGGCTTGATGATGTGACTGGAGGTATTCAGTGTATTTTTTTTTTTAATGATCTGGAAAGGTGGGAATACTGTGAAATGACAAAATCTGCTAGTAACACAAAACTACTAAGTTTAGTCAAGACGAGTTGCAAAACTTCAAAGGGGCACAGCAGCTTCAGTGTACGTATGTGTAATGGCAGTTGAAATAAATGTTGATGAAGGCAAGGTAATACACACAGGAAAGAGAGTTTTGAAGTACTAAATACACCTCACTAGATTCTAAGTTAACTGTGACTAAACCGGGAAAAGATCTAGGTTTTAGGCAAATCAGTGTGCAACAGTGATCAAAAAAAAGCAAACAAATATCGAAAATACTGTGGCGCTATCTGTCACCACCTGGTCTATTGCCACAGTCCATGGACACCAGCCTGGAGCAAATAGATCCCAGCTGGCTCTAATATATTTTTAAGCAACTTAACTGTACCCATTTGGCTGTTTCTAGCTCTGGGACTGCAAGGCATTTTCCCAAGCTTAGACCTCTTGTCTGAGTCTTTTCTGTGGTCATGGGTTTTGCCATCCAGCTGCCTTAGTTTGCAAAAGCTTTGCCTTGGACCTCCTGAGTCTTTCTAGTCACTTACACACATTTCCACAGAGTTCCATTTTGATGAGTACATTCTTGCTTTTTAGTTTAATCTGACAGGCACAAGGAACAGGAAAGCAAAGAACAGAGGCTTGGCAAAGAAATTTTTGAATTAGAGGCAGCTTATGCTTAAAAGTACTTGGCGAAATAGCAGAAGTCCTGAGGTGCAGCCTTTCCTAGCCTGTGTAGCAGGCTTACCTTTTTGGAACTTGGGTTGAATCCCTGGATTGGGAGTCTGCTGTTTGATTGGTGGAGCCTGCCCAACAATCTGGAGGCAGCACAAGGGAAACAATGCCCCACCCTTTTCCAAAAGGAGTGGGCAAGGAGCAGCTGGACCTGAATTGGAACTGTGCCAGCCAGGTCTGGAGAACTTTGGGGGTGGAGCTCCTGAAAAGTATAGAAGGGGAGTGTGCTCAGCAAGCTGGAGGAAGATGATGAGGGACAGTGAGGAGAGAGGAGCTCCAAAGACCATCCTTGGGACCTTGCTTGAGCAGAGTGTGAACTGGTGCACGAGGATCAGGCTCTAGGAGTCGCTCGAGATGGCTTGAGCCTGAGAATCCAGCAAGCAGCTGGGCAGTCAGTGTGCAGATCAGCACACAGAGAGCTGAGCCTGGGAGCAGGTAGCAGCTGCTTGGGCCTCACCCAGTATGCAGGTCAGCACATGGAGAACCGCCTTGGAAGCAGCTTGTGGCTGCTCATGTTAGCCCTGGCCCTAGGCAAAGTGACTGGAGCCCTGCAGTGCAGCTCCACTTTTAACTAAAAGAGTCCCGGTGCCCAGAGCAGGGCCTGGGAAAGGGGAGAACCCCTGGTGTGAGACAGAGGAGTCGGAGCCTGCAAGGGCTTGGCTCCTGCATGAGAGAGAGAGCCCTGGCTGCCCAACGCAGGGTGCCAGGCCGTTGAGGAGAGCTGAAGGTGGTGCTGGGGAGAGGCTCTTGTGGGATCAGCTATCAGGAGATGAGACTTGACTTCTCCAGAGAGGAAGTGTGAGTGGCTGGGGAAGCGGGTCTCACAGGGGAGGCTGACATGGGTGAGGAGATTCTGCTACCTCCACCCTTCATTGCGGGAGGGGCGTGTCCACGTCCCAGGGCCCTAAAGGGGAGGGGCTTCAGAGAAACCCCTCAGGGAGGTGCTGAATGCACTCTCTATTTTGAGGTTGTTGTGTTAAGGGCTATATGGCTAGGGGTATTCTTTAAGGGGGTTTATATGGTTTATGTGTTTTAATGTCTCATTGTATATATTGGTATTGTTATTTGTGAAGGTTTAAAGAAATATTATTGTTAATTTATTTGGGTTATATAGGTTAATATCCCTATGTGTTAATTGTATTGTATAGGTTGTAAGTTATTTGATTCATATTTGGTATTACATATGAATTGTGGAATATTATATATAGTATTATATGTTAAGCTTTGTAAATATTCTATGTTTTACATTAAGTTTCTGTATTTATTCTTGCAATAAATTATACATAGTTAAGTATTTGGTTTCATCCTAGCTCTATAGAGAGGGGAGGAAGCTGCTGTAGTAGCTGACCCCTTCCTCAGTACTCTGCCTGACCACTACCACTGTTATCAGAGGACAGGGCACACCCCCTGGGTGTACCCAGGCTACGCCTGTTTTTGGCCCTTCTGAGAGTCTGAGGGCAGTTAGCATTTCAGGAGGGACAGAATCATTCCACTTTTGTTATTCCTATGGACCCCTCAGTTTTGTAGTTATGGATAGCCCCCTTTCCACATGGCAAAACCTCTTGAATATAATCTCTCTCCTTTTGCCATCTGCCTTGCCTGTGAAGCTGTGGATCCACACTCATGGTGACACCCTGTGTAGAAAATGTATTGTTCCCTGGGGCTGGTTTAGCAGGTGAGAGGCAATCAGTCGATGGCTCCAAACTACTTTGATGGCTTCTCTATGACAGCCTTTTTATGAGTGTCATGCACCTGTTTTTTTTAGCAGAAAATACAGTTAATAACTTTGCCTTAGGTTAGTTAGATAAGTTCAGCAGTTAATACAAAGTGGAGGTGATTGCATGGTGCATACAGTTTGGTAGATATATCTCACCCTCACAGCATTAGTAGTATTCACACAGCTAGCTGGAATGCAGGGTTCATATCTCATCACATTATTTTAGAAAGAATATCGCAGAAACAGAGGAACTACAGGGATGAAAAAAATGTTTCGAAATGTGCAATGATTTCCATGCACGTGTGACAGACTTACCTGACCAAGCTCCAACGCGTTCTGGGGCTTGAGCATTCTTACTTCTGATTGGTGGTGCTAATCCACCAAACAGAAACAAGCTGGGGAAAGTGGGTGCAGCCCTTTTCCTGAGGGAAGGGGGAGAGGAGCTCCCCGACCTGATTGTGAATTGCAGCACAGCAGGTCCACTGGACTTCAAGGGAGGAGCCTCTGAAGTGTATAAAAGGAGAGTGTGCTCAGCACGCTAAGCAGATGTGACTAGGGACTCAGGAAGAGCAAAGCTGAGAAAAGCTGGGGAGAGCTGCCCCAGCGGGCAGTTGCCCTTGGCTCCTGAAGGCACCACTGGAGGAGCCACCACTGGAGCCTTGGCCCTGGGAGCAAGGGTAGCTTGCTCGGGCTCCACTCAGTGCACATAGTAGTGCACGGATACTCGGTCCTGGGACCAGAGAGAGATGCTTGGGTTCTACTTGGTGCACAGAGCAGTGCATGGGGACATCAGACCCCCTGGAGCTGCTCGTGGCAGCTTTGGTTGGTTGATTTCAGTGTACGGCCAAAGACCCTGGTGCATGTGGTGGTGCATGGCATCCCAAACCCTGGGAGAGGTGCCAGGCCACTCAGGTTGGCAACCGTTCCCCGGCATGAGGCTGGGCACTCGGGAGGCACCAGCAGGGTGTGACGGGAGTCTAGGGGTCCGGGTTTTGGGACCCTCACAAAGGCAGAAGGCAAAAGCCGGGCATTGGGACCCACACAAGGTGGTCCAAGCCCCAATGGAGGACAAAAGGCGGGGTCCAGGGTGGCACCACAAGGCACCTGCAACTCTAGGAGACCTCTCCCAGCCAGATCTTTGGGCTTGTGAGTACCTGGGGAATGGGTCCCTTTTCCCCACTGCAGGAAGAGGGGAGGTGCCAGATTTTCCATCCTAAGGGAACACTGAAGGGTCTCTGCCAATAGGGTGTGTGGAAAAAGGGAGGGAAGACTTGTACCTCCCATGTGGTAAACAGCTATATTATAGAGATGGTTTTATATACATACATACATACATATACATATATCTATAATCTCAATGTTGTAATGATGTTAATGTGATTTGGGTTGTGTTATCCAGTTGATGTGTAAATGTATTTGTAGATATCTGTATTTGATCGTATATGTATATTTATCTGTGGTAATTGTATGTATTTATTCATTTATGACCTCTATAGACCTCTATAGATTTGTACATATTAATGTTGAATTGTATATTAATAGTTACTCTTTTACTTAAGGATTTGGGTAAACAATAATAAATTAGTATATAGTTGAGTGTTTTGTCCTGGCTTGGCTCTATAGAGAAAAGAGGGAATTGCTCTTCAATGGCATACCCCTCTCACAGCACTTTTGCCTGACCGCCCCATCCCTTCCAACTGTGGACAGGGCACACCCCTGGGTGTACCCAGGCTACACAAGAGATGGAAAAGATTGGCACCATTGTATCTCCACAGTAAGGAGATCTAGTAGAGCAGTGGGGATCAATCTTTTTGGCAGCTATGCCACAAATTATCCCCTTGGATAATTCTCCTAGCATTCTCCTTGGCTACATACAGACAGTCAGAAAACCTGAAGCTAGTCTAAGCTGCATAGGTTGAACCAATAAACATGTGAACAGACATTCACTCTTGATTCTAGAATTGCAGTCACATGCCTGCAGTGGCCCAGGCCAGGACCCGAGGGCGGGGCGGGGCGGGGTGGGGA
>NW_017729032.1:62997529-62999084 GCF_001723915.1 Gavialis gangeticus | reverse complement strand
CACGTGCCTGCAGTGGCTCAGGCCAGAAGCTCGGGGATGCTAGAGCATGCCTCCTTGCTTGGCTGGAGCAGACAGCTTCGGCCAAGGTTATACCTCCCACCCTGTGGGGAGTGGGGTTTGTGGCAGAAGTGCAAAGCATGCTGGGATGCTGGGGAACTGTGAGTTAACTTGCATATGGAGGGGATCAATAAATGGATTCAACCTACATACATCTGATGCTACTACGTTTAACATGCGTCTGATGCTACATCTATCCAGGTTTATCTTAAACTCATTTTGGACATTTTGAAAGAGGTTTATGTACGCAGAACTTCTGTTGCGTTACAGATTTATACTGGTTTCTGATCACTTATGTGTAATTTCTGTTCCTGTCCTTTGAGTGCCACTCTGATCCCCACCTTCTGTCCAGTCTGCTTTCTGATCTCTGACAATCTGTTGCCTTACTTTCTGCTCCCTGCCTGAGCTATGACTGCATAGTTTGCTCCCTTCTTGATCTGCCTCCAGCTATGCATAGAGGCTGCCTGTGCAACTTGTGACCAACATTATGTATGTTGGCCACTCCTGTACCAGAGGTATCTAATAGGGGTGTGTGAAGTGGGCCCTATTTGATTCAGATTTGGATTTGGCCTGAATCAGGGACAGTGACTCGATTTGTTCATTTGGATCACTGTCCCTGATTTGATTCGGCCAAATCTGAATCTGAAGATCCGATGCTAATTTGGAGAATCATCGATTCGGACAAAGACCCAGCTTTAAAGGTTTTTTCTACATACCTCAAGGTACCAGTGCTTGTGAATGCTGCAATGCTGGGGCACATGGATCATCCCTCAGGAGTGCGGGGGGGCCCTCCATATGCTTGGTGTAGAACCCGGAAGTGGACCGTAACTACTTCTGGTCCACTTCTGGGTCTGTTGGGGAATGCGCAGGCCTGCCCCCCCCACAGCCCCTGGCTTGGTGATCGGCTGTAGGGGGATTCTGAGTGCCTCCCTCAGACCCAGGAGGAACCAGTCGCTGAGCCAAGGGTGGTGCTGGAGGGCCCCTGCGCGCTCCCCAGCAGACCTAGAAATGGACTTGAACTGCTTCTGGAACTGCGACTTTTTGAAGTCAAGAAAAATGGGTTAGATGGGTCTTCATCTGGACTGGCCCTGTGTGGCTGAATTAGGCCTCAGCCATGCTGGCCTCCTGCAGTGGGACGGGGCCCCAGTGACAATGGCCCCCTGCAGCAGGGTTGGGCCCACAGACCAGATTTAGCCCACAGACCAGTGGGAGAAGCATGCTGTCAAGTTTAATCTAGAAAAAAGGTGTGTCCCAACTAACAAAAGTTTGGGAAACACTGCAATAGAGGTTAGGCAGGTGTTTGATTGTTTTTGAGCATGCTGGGACTCTCAGGGAACTTTTCAGGCCCCACAGCACGGGTTTGTTGTGGGTAGGTCTTGCTTGACCCATCTCATTTCCTTCTACGACCAGGTGACCTATCACCTGGACAAGGGAGAAGAGATTGATGTCATATATCTTGACTTCAAAAAAGCCTTTGATTTGGTATCCCATCATCACC
>NW_017729032.1:62989149-62997104 GCF_001723915.1 Gavialis gangeticus | reverse complement strand
GATGCTTCTCAAGCAAATCCCGGGATGTCATTCTCCCCTTGTACTTGGCCTTGGTGAGGCCGCAGCTGGAGTACTGCATCCAGTTTTGGGCTCCACAATTCAAAAAGGATGTGGAGAAGCTTGAGAGAGTCCAGAGAAGAGCCACGAGCATGATCAGAGGTCAGGAAAGCAGACCTTATGATGACTGGCTGAGAGCCATGGGGCTCTTTAGCCTGGAAAAGCACAGGCTCCATGGTGATCTGATGGCCACTTATAAGTTTATCGGGGTGATCACCAGGATCTGGGGAAACGTTTATTCACCAGAGCGCCCCAAGGGATGACG
Organism: Gavialis gangeticus; assembly: GCF_001723915.1. Classification (NCBI taxonomy): domain Eukaryota; kingdom Metazoa; phylum Chordata; order Crocodylia; family Gavialidae; genus Gavialis; species Gavialis gangeticus. The sequence goes on along the minus strand of NW_017729032.1, from coordinate 62,996,782 downwards.
AGGTCGAGCGGACATAAACTACTGCAAGACGGTTTCAGGCTGGACATAAGGAAGAATTTCTTTACTGTCTGAGCCCCCAAGGTCTGGAACAACCTGCCATCAGAGGTGATTCAAGCACCTACATTGAACACCTTCAAGAGAAAATTGGATGCTTATCTTGCTGGGATCCTATGACCCCAGCTGACTTCCTGCCCTTTGGGTGCGGGGCTGGACTTTGATCTTCCGAGGTCCCTTCCAGCCTTAATGTCTATGAAATCTATGAGATGGAGGCACCTAGGGCACTTATACATGACAGAACTCTGCTCGATTAATCAAGTCTGCTGTGAGTCTGGTGGACCTTGCTATTTTGATGCTTAGGACACTAAATATGCATGGCACTTCTGGCACTTTAATTAGAGTGGCTTTCAGAGGCACTCTAATTAAAATGCCCCCTTCTTCCCCCCAGAGCACGTGTATAGATGCCCTTGAGGATTCTAGCCATGTAAGTGGTGTTCTGCAGCTCCTTGCGCAGGGTAGATATGGATCATTCTTTGTGACTTTAGACATCTAAATTTGGAATGATTTGGATCTAGTCCTTAACACCAAGGTGAAATTCCCATAAATACTGTAGATTAATACATGAGGAGGCAGATGAAATTCATTATAATGACTCATTAAATGGTTGAGATATTGGATGATTCATATCAGAATCAGAATGGTGAGGAGTTCTTCCCTGAGTATGGGAATACAGTAGAAATCTGAAATTGGCTCAACATTATTTTACCTGAAAAATGTGCAAAATTAACATGTCTCTATGTAGCTTGTTCTGTCTGTTGTGTATTTCTGCTGTACATATTATCTCTATATAAGACAATTGCTATTGTAATTTCTCCAATAACAGGATAATGTGCTAGATGCCTGAGACATCCAGGGTTTAATCCTGTAAGGTTCAGTGAGAGCTGAGATCACTCAGCACTTCACAGCAGAGGCATAACTATGTAGTGTTCTGCCCTGTGGGGCAGTGGTGCACAGGCTGTGGCAGTGGCTGGGTTGGCCCCAGAGGTGACCATTATTTTTGTGCCTCCTTCTAAATTGGCACCCAGGGTTGATGCCTAGTTTGCCACGCCCCCCGCCCCCCCATTAAGTTACTGTCTCACAGGCCTACTCAGCACTTGATAGGAATAAGTCCCTTTTGCAGCCTGCCAGCTGTAATATTTAATCTGAAAATGAGCAGAAAACACCCCTTCTTGCATCAGTGAAGGATTTGAGAACCATTTGGGTAATATAGTGCAGTTAATAAAATCCTGTTGCTCAGCTACTGTAGTTCCAGCAGAAAACTGTGCAGCTGTTTAACCTAGTTTCCCTTTTCATCAGGAGTTCTGCCCTCCAGGCCAGATTTGATAGGACCAAGGATAATTCCACAGTAAAAGCAAAAGAAGCATATTCCCCATTGCAGCCAAATACTAAATGCAGTCAAATATTCAGTGCCTGTTTGCTGGGGTGACTACTGGCTTACCTGGGTGCATCTTTGATCCATGGCAAGCAGAACCATTAGAGCTTGCTCTGCTTGAGCTAAGTTCAAGGACAGGGGTGCTGGACCAGAAAGAGGCAGCATTTATCACTGGCTCTTTCCTTCTAGCTGGTAGCAATATGCTGACTGTCTTTGCATGGGAACACACCTTCCTCTCATTCTAATCGCATCCCATTGCGAGCAGTGAAGGATCCTTTGCCAATGATGTTTTTTGAGTGCCTGGTGGTTATGCAAAAATGTCACCCCTGTGTTTGAATGGGGGTGGGCAGTGGAGAAGAGACACCTTTACCTTCTTTTTCTTATCCACAGGCAGTATAAAATATACACTACATGTAAAATTAGGTCCTGCCCTCTAGCATATATGTATGGTTGTGCATGTTTTGTGTACACATGCATAAGCATGTTATATAGTTTATTAAGAATTAAAATGCTTCTTTTTTCCTCAGACAGTACCTCCAATGCTTGTCTTTTCAGTTGGTGGGACTGTGTTTTTAATCTCACTAATACAAAGAAAACAATGGACCTCTTTCTCTGCTAGCTGTAAAAGGTCATAAGTAAAATGAGTTTTGGCAGACTGGTTCCAACTAGACATGCAACCACATGCAAAAATGACTCTAAATTTAGCACATCATTTGTCAGCGTTAACCCTTCCCTTTCTCAAAGGAAAGGAGCTTACTTACTATCTTCTTGCAGGTTGTAGTTTTAGAGAAGCAGAACTCATTTAAAAATAAGTATTAAAAAAAGTAAGAGGTAATACTTAAGTCTTTATCCTTCCCAGATTATATGATCAAGACAAGTTTATCCTTGGAATACTACAGGCTAAAGTATAGAAATTGGTTATAAAGAGACATGAATTTGCTCTCAAAGTAGAGCAAATGCATTATTTTGAGATTTTAGATTAGGTTGGAAGAGTAATGTTTTTTTGCTTTGTATAAACTATAATAACTGGTGAAAGCAACCTCAATGTAATTTTGTATGTCCTGGTCACCAGCATGCAAGTGGTTTAATGGAATAAGATTACTGCTGTGAGAAATCACTGAACTCAACCCAATCCAAAAGTCTTTGAGAAATATTATATTGCACCTGAGACTTTATGCACACAAGCATTGGTGTAATACCTGTTTATAACATGAGAAACAGGAACTGACCTTCAACTGTAGCTATTTCCAGCAGGAAAAGAAACACTGAAAATGTCTTAGTCCATTTTCCAAGTGAATGAGGCTTCTGACCTTTGAAAGGGTAGTGTTTTATACTGTGATCAAGTAGGAAGAGGCAAGGACTTCAGTGTAGAAGTGCAAGTAAGCTCTTGTTATAAGCTTTGACACTAATGTGGGTCCAGAAGTACCTGCAATTGTTTTCAGCAAAGCAAATGAATAAGATGTGTTAAAGGAGCTGAGAGCTTTTTCAGTCTGAAATGGGCTTCCTGGAAAAATTAATAGTATTGTGTGTGCTCGCGTCTTTTGTCCGATTGTATCTGTCTCCCTTCTCATTCTCTCTTCCAAAAGAAGAGAACACAATTCTGAGAAATCTCCCAGGACATCCTAATTGAAAACTATGATTATGAGTCATGACTTCATATTAAGTGAAATGTTCTTGCATGCCTCCCAAGGGATAAAGTAATTAGACTGGCTAAAGAAGGGCCCAGCAACTTCTATGATCCCTTGTAAACCTTGAAATTAAAAAGAAAAAAAAAAAAAAGATAAGCTAAAGCTATGATATTTTCTTTCAAAACATGCCTTTCTGTAAAACACTAATGCATGCCTATGCAGAGATAGAAAATGGATCGCATTTCTAACAGTTTAAGATACAGATTTTGTCAAACGAGACTGTTTGTTTTCCTGCCCAAACTGTATCCTACACTGTCCCGTTGTCTGGAATATAATGGAATATAATGTTAGCCTCGGACAGTGGTTGTTGAGCCAGTGCCAGCCTCACTAATGAGCATGTGGTTTCAATAATAATATGGCTACTTGTAAGATGGATGGCAATGTGCCAGGTACTTAATGTGGAAGGGGCAACAGACGTAAAAGTACCATCCCCTAACATGATTACATTTCCAAATATGCTCTGGCAAAAAGTTAGGACTCAGCAAAGCAGGATAATGAAGAATCTCCCCATATCAGGAAAGGATGAAGCTCTGACAACTGAATAGGAGCTCTTTGGACTTTATGCACATATGTTAAAATATAAGAAAAATTAGAACAGGAGTGATAAAGGAACTGATCATTCTCCTTTGCGGAAAAAGTCAGGCTGGCAGTGGAAGGTGTTGGATGGATTAGGGATCACTTTGGGTTTTTTTTCCTCTCTTTTTTGCTTAAAACACATGACATTCCAGACTTGGACCTGAAAGTTTGAATGCAAGAAGACAGTGAAATGGATTACAGTTTAATAATATTCCCACTACACGGACAAAATGGATTCAATTACATAATGGTAGCATTAAATGTTATTAAGAAGGGGATCCAAAGTCTTGAGGCCAGACATTCAAAAAATCATGATAAGCTGCTTAAAACAGCTGAACTAGCACATTTATAGGTTTTCCAGCCATACGTTTGGGGGATGAAGTGGGGAAGAGTGGTTATGTTTGCTCATAGGCTGGTGTGCTAATCTGTTATCAAGGATTTAGTGTATGGGGAAATAGTGCCAGGATTTGATCACTGTATATTAACCTGTGCATTTTTGGGATGCTTTCTGCAATGGCTGCTTTTGCAAAAGACAGAAATCAAATGGAGGTGTCAGTCAATTTTAAGCTGCAGGAATGACAGGAGTTGGTGAACAGAGTTGGTGAAAAATCAGCAGTGTGTATGCAGGCCTGTGTCTTTGCCCTGGACTTCAGACTTAGGGCCTTGTTACGTGGTATGCTTGGGCAGGTCCTAGAGTTTTTAACCCCTGGACTGTCTGCATATAAACACCTTAAAGTGGTTTTAAGCAGTCGTTAGGCAGCTCAAAGTTACACCACTCCAGGGTAAAGTTATCTCTGATCTGTGCTATCCAGATTCTGTTCCATTAAGGTGTGGGCGCTCCCCACCGATGTGCCGCCCACGTCTTCCAGTATTCCAGGATTTCTCACACTCCCACCTGTAGGGCAGGGATAGAGGCCTGTCCTGGCTCACCAGCCCTCTAGTGACAACTCACAGCTCCAGCTCCTTGTCCTGCACCTGCTAACCAGGCCTCTAGTGGCAAGTCACAGCTGTGCACTTGGGGGACCAGTCAGAGAAGGTTTTTAGACTAAGGGTGTGACTACTCCAGACTCCCAGCTAGCACTGTCATCAATCAACATTTGTGCGGCTCACAGCACGTGATGTAACAAGGCCCTTAGAGCAACCAGAGAATTTTCTACATTGGAGGTGCAAAGTGACAGCTTGTTGCCCAGATCCACAGAGCCATGTTATGTGGTCTCTAGGGCTCATAGAGGGCCTGAGAATTTGGGGCAGGACCTGGTACCAAAACCTGGGCCATAGAGCCCTGTTCATGATGCATGTAAGTGGTAGAGTAATGAGTGCTGCCTGTGTTAACTCCTGACGCTGCCATTTCTGCTCACTGCACCACTGCCGTGATGCAGATCAAGACCACAAGAAGCCCCACAGTCTGTGTGTGGCCCAGGAGATGGGGTGAGTTTGACACCCTAATTCTAGACTGAGTACAAAAACAGAATGATAGTTGCTCAGTTTATCTCAGTTTTCCTGGCCCCAGAGAAATCATTTAAAACTTTGCCCATTTATACCAGTTGAAGTCCCAGAGATATCAACAAGGATTCCTGACTTTATCTTTTGTATGTATACGGAAGGCTTCCAATTTTTGCTGTAGGTCTCTATGGAGAACAGGTAGAAATCCAGCCAGCAACTTAATTAGGTCTTACCAGGAATACCATGGTTACTAGAATTGCACAGAAACTTCAATGTTTTTCTTAAGGAAAAAAAATTGTCTTTTGTAAAAATGTCAGTTTTTTTCAGGGATTTTCATTTTGAAATTAGATTCTTAATTTCATAAGTATCATTTTGTTTTGTTTTCAAAACCAAAATACTTTTAGGTTTTGAAGAAGGGAAAATACTTAGTTTTCTTTTTTTAATTTTCAGGTTTTCTCCCTCTGTCTTCATTTCTCACCCTTCCTAACTTTGCTCTCTTTTTATCATTGAGATAAGTAAAAGATACTCTAGAAAGTGTCCTCAAATGTGGAAAAAATACTGTTTTTCAGCCTTTTCCAGTGGAAAAATGTAAGGCATATACTTTTGAAGAGATGGGGTACAACCTAAAATAAAAAAATCAACTTTTTCAATTTCCAAAAAAACCTAAGTAAATTACCATTTTAAGCAAAAAATAAGAGGATTTTTATTTAATTTCAGAATGTTAATTTTTTCCAATTAGGAAATTAATTTTGTTGAAATCTTTCCCATAGAACTTTGCAGTTTTAATGGACTCCTATTTTCCTATCAGAATTTTTTTTCTTCTAAAAATTCTCAATTAAGTCCAGTAGTGGCTTTTCCCAAATGTCTGAGCTATGTTCTCCTTTGGAAAATGCATAGAATGCATAGCCCAGCAAAATTTGATATTGCAATAAAAATGTTTGGGTTGTCTATTTCTTACTGGTGTGGAAGGTGGTGTGTTTTTTTTAAACAGACATAAGAATTAAAATCATATTGCACATAAGGATTGGGAAAATAGATTGAAAGTCTTGGTAAATGCAGAATAATTGGTTTCAAATTGCTGTTGCATGGTCCTATGACAAATATTTCTCCTGAGGGATATGTGTAATGTGAAAAGCAGCTTTGTTAGAGGCATGCTGTAAGTGTGTATCCAAAAGGTCTGCTAATAGGTTGAAGAGCTTCTTAGTGCTAAGCTATCTGTTCAAATGCAACTCAGGTCATCAGTGCCCAAACCATTTAATAGACATTTGGGGGCATATATAAAAAGGAGTTTAGAGGGGTTGTTTCATTTCCTGGTAACTCCTGGTTCTGTTCTTTATAACATGCACTACTCATCATTAGTTATGCTGTATCCTTCAGGTATAGCTCTGTCTGCCAAAAGCTGTTCCAGTTTTGTGATAGAATTGTATCTTCAGCTAAATGATTTTATGAATTTTTATTTGGCGGCAGTGCAGTACTGTAATTGTGTCAACAATTGAGTAAAACAGGCACTGCAAGTACTTCTAAGGCTAAGGCCTTGTTGGTTTCAGCTATTTGCTGCTCGTTGCAGTAAAATCACATAAAAAGAACTAAAAGATGCAGAAATCTACTGCAGATATGACTGGACAGGTAGAACATTCAGTCATCATCCAAATGGGAGGGGAAAAACTTTGCAGCAATTATTGGGCATATAAGAGTTAGGCCACCTGAGATGAGGGTTATCTTTGAGCTGTGCTAGACAGCCTGACTGAGCTTAATTTCTCCCTATTCCATGGATATAAAACAACCAATTTGTAGTCCTTCAGCATCCCAGGAGGTACTGCTGACAGGGGGACTAGCTGAGGCATCTTCCGGATTCTGATGCCTCCACAATTACAGGCCAGACAGCAGAGCAATGGCTGGTGAGTGAAGGAAGAGGGGAAGTGGGGGAGGAAGGCAGAGATTTGCTGGGGCACATAGGTAAGTGGTGGAGGGAGTGGGGAGCTCCTGGGCTGCAGGGGGTCCTGCCCCCACCACATCCCCCAGCATGCACTCCTCCCTCTGCCCCTCCCATCCCCAGACTTAACTGTGGCTGCTAGCAATGCCAAGCAGCACAGGTGAGGTATGGGGACAGCAGCAGCAGTGGCAGTAGGGGGTGCTGTCCCTGGCTGTGAAAATCCATGTGGGGCCTGGGTGCATGCTGGAAGTTTCCCACCTCCCACCCCATTTCTGCACAAATGGTGGTGGGGAGTGAGAAATGACAGCATATGTGCATGTGCCTCCGGTTGCTGCCATCACCAGCAGTGGTGGTGGGGGGTTGGGGTGGGGGGAGGAGAGCTCCCTGCATGCTCCTAGGCTCTGTGCAGCCCTGTGCAGCAGGCCTGAGGCTGGGTATATTGCCACTAGAGAGCTGGTGAGCAGAACAGGCATGGAGAAGAAGTGTCAGCTCCTATCCATGCTCTTGCTCACTAGCCCTCTAGCCATAGTGTAGCGAAAATAGATACTTTTCTCTATGTTTCTT
>NW_017729032.1:62987845-62989138 GCF_001723915.1 Gavialis gangeticus | reverse complement strand
AGCCTCCAGGGGATAAAATCAGCAATTTATGCAACAATAGGTCAGAGCTGTGCATACTACAGAGTGTTTTAACCCTTAATGTACAAGTGCTCTAGCATGTGCTAACTTTAAGAATGACCTAATGTTTCTTCAGGTTAGCAGATGCTACTTGTAATGTGTAAGCACACCCTTTCTTTCCTCAAGTACTTAGGCGCTAACTGCTCCTTGGTTTGGTGCCCAGGCATCAAGAGGATCTGAAAGAACAACAATTTTGGAGTTGTAACTAGCATGACAGGCATGTTCCAAATGGATGGTATTGTGAATGGTTACAGCTAAGACAGGAATTGAAGACCAAGATGTCTTTGAAAACTGCCTGCAGCTTATTTCCAAGCTGTGATGTTTGCCATTTGGCTGTATCTTGTTCAGTGAAGTAATGGGGCAAGTTAGCTTTTAGGTTTCCTGCATATAGATTATGGTGTGGTAGGATTTCTTTTTCTTTTTTTTTTTAAGTGTATTGTGTTGTTTTGAAAAGTTTCTTTGATGCTATTTTATTTTCTCTGGGTTATTATGCACTATAATACTCAAGTTTCAAAAGTCTCCAATATACAAAACAAACAAATGTCCTCCCAAAAACCAGTGACAGCCAAAATCCCACCATTTACTTGAGCCTTGGTGAACTTGGAGAGCAGATTTGTGGGGTCAAAATTATAGCTTGGAGGCAAGGGAACAGAACCACACTCTACTGTATTGCCATAATAGTGGGTCAATGAAATCCCTCCTATGTTAGGGCAATGCCTTTGGTTTAGCCCCATCACTTGTGTCATATTCTGGGATTGGCTGGCTGATCACAAGGGAAGGGGCCACCTAAAGGGGTGGTGATAGCTAGAGAAGACATACCTGAAACAGGGCCCCTTCAGATTGGTGATTCTGGCCTTTCCCATTTTCACTACTCTCAGGAAAGTGTGCCATGAGATAGTTTTTTTTGTTGAAGTCAAAAGCTTAATAAGCTTGTAGCCACTTGGCAAGATGATAATTCTTGTGTCTCTCCTCACTGGCCCTCTGCCATCTGCAAAGTTAGTTGAAAAGTAATATGGTGAAAGCACCTCTTGTTCCCACTCTTTGGGGCACCTAGCACATAAAATTACCTTAACTTAATTTTGCGTGAGCTCTTTGCAGTTCATCTTTGAGCGGACAACCATCTGCACCTGAAAATTTATGAGGGGCTGTGAGTTGGCACAACAAAGGGGAGGAGAGACCAGTCTCACCACAAGTTTATTTTTACAAGGTATATATTTTTAGACTAGGACTCTTTAA
>NW_017729032.1:62982475-62987831 GCF_001723915.1 Gavialis gangeticus | reverse complement strand
TGTGTGTGTGTGTGTGTGTGTGTGTGTGTGTGTCTCTCTTCCTCTGTCTCCTTGCCCTTCTTTCTCCTCACCTCCCCCCCACAGAAATTTGCTTGGCAGTTGGGTTTTTATAGCACCACTTTTAAGTCAGTCAACATTATTTTCTGGTGCTTAAATTCCTAGTTAACATGTCATGGTGTTATTCAGTACTGGAAATGATGTCATTTATTGGGTTGCCGGTCAATTGCACAAATAGCTGGAAAAACAGGTTTAGCTTGATATAAATAACAAGACACAACAGTATATACAGTACAACACCTTCCCTCCTGCTGGGAATCTCCTTATTGCTGTTATTCTGGCTTCAGTAAGCATAGCTGCCTCCTTACATTCCCTGGTATGAAATAAGATAATTATAGCATAAGCAAATATTACTCAATCAATCTACCATAACAACTGTTAAACCCAGTTGTCTTATAAATTTTGTTAAACAAAACATGCCTCAAACCAATGTATACAGAAGGTAGTTTTCTTTGACCTTGAAATAAATTTAAACAGTAAATTTAACTATCTGCTCAAACACCATACAGTGATGACAACTGTAATTGGGGCCCCATCTTGTCCCCACTTAACTCAAAGGCAAAGATCCCAATGATTTCAGTGGGAACTGCCTCTCTTCTCACGAGTGGTATAAATAAGAGAATCACACACATGATCACTATAAAATTAGAATTATGCCCACATGGCTTCAGAGGAGTTACACAATGGAAGAAAAGGTCAAATTCTTACACATAATAAAGGCATAGCTCAGTTCTTTATGTACTGTATGTATCCAGTGCAGCAGTAAAAATTCAACCCAGTCAAAAAGTTAAGCTGTTGAATTTTGAGATGAATTTTTTCCCCTTTCCCTGTAACTCTAAAACCAAAGATAAATAGTAAATACTGTGATATGCCACAGCTGGTAATGCTAAACGAGAGTATCCAATCAAAAGGTGCAAAATTTTCCACTGACCGTTGTTTTAAAATGAGTAGTCTTAAGATTTCTTTGAATATGCATTCTGCATCATCCGCATCATGATTTTATAATGTCCATCAAAAAATTGGAGGAGGCTTCTAATGGGGTGGTGCAGAAAAAAAAAAGAATGGCCTGCTGGTGAAAATGTAATTACAGGGCAATAAAAATAGTTTGAACGTGTGCATAGCAACAATTATCAATTTGAGTGTGATTGAGGCATTTATGATATGTTTAGGTAAAAGAAAATGAACCTTAGACTTTCTCACTTCAATGGGAGAAGAGTTAGACCAGGGCTGACAGATTTGGACATCCCATGGTACATCAAAAAATAGCTTAGTCCTGAACTTGTATGTCTTAGAAAGCCAGTTACCATGAAGTGATATACATATATTCCAAGACAGCTGCCAAGGGATTGCAGTACACCATAGCCCATGATCGATGATTAAGTCTATAGTGCTCACAGGCTGATTCTGATTAGTCCTTATGTGGAGTACAGGTAAAGAGCCTGCCTCAAGCCTCTTTGTACAACTTGAAGAAGAGATGGTCAGAATTTCAGCGTCTGTGCTCAGACAACTGCTCCCTAGTTACTTCTTTGAGATACATGGTGCCACAAAAGGGTCGGGAGCAGATGTGGAGTGGTACGTGCAGTACTCTACAACTCAGAAGCTGCCCTGAGGTGACGTGACTCTGCAATGCCCCTTTATGCTTCCATGGCAAAAATGAGACCTCTGTAAATATTTTCTTTATGTATAACTTATTAAGGTGGGCAGAGGAGAAGGATGAAGGCCGGGTATGATTTATAGGGCCTATAATGAAGAAAAGGCACTTGTTATCTCTGACATTTCCGTGCTGAGCTCTGTCAAACTGCCTCTATCCTGAACTTGAAATATGCCTGTTTATTAGTGCTGAGTGTCTTCTGGGCAGGTAGCCAAGTATGTTACATTTCACGGTGGTTTTGTGATGTGGGCAAATGTCCCTTAGGATTGGGACCGCTAAATACACTGGTGTGGACCTTCCGTGTCTAGTTTCTTTTGGCATGGACCTGTCAGTAAACCGGTCCTTGTGAGTTTGGGATGTTTGGCTTTTCTGAACCCAGAAGGGTGGAGGCACTGAGATATGAGAGCAAATTAAAAGGCTTAAAGTTCTTAGATTGCTTGTGAAATGGTTTCCTAAGGAAACTGTTGGAAGCCTCATCTTATGGCAAATGTAAAGCTACTCTGGACAAAATTCTGGTAAATGTACAGAGGAGAAGGGCTACTTGACCTGGTGGTGTCTTTCTCAGCTGACTTTTTTGATACTAGGATTTTGAACAGCATGAAAGCAAGTATATTTTTCTTTAGTTCCTTCTGTTCTGTTGTGGGCTGGTTGGGTTGTACTTTCTGCCACCCCAAGCTGATGTTCATGGGTTGGGGACACAGCCCATTTTCAGTCAGCGGTGGCTGAAATTTGCCGTACATTATTTTTCCCCTTGAAAGTGAGCTTTCTCATCAGATCACAGATTTACTTGGGAAATGTCTATCTTTAATAACATTTTTTAGGTTTTCTGTTTTCTGACAAAAAATAAAAATCCCGAAGAAAACAATTTAATGAAAACAAAACCTTGTTTTTTCTTTTTAACCTATTTTTTTGTGGGAAGCAAACATTGCTTCCAAATTGCTTCTTCATCTTGTTCTGCTCCTTTGAGGTGTCTCCTGGGAGACAGCATGTGTTTATTGCCTCCTGGGCTAGGGACAGAAGTTACACATAAAATGCTAACCTGAGGAGGTATGCTGGGGGATGGAGACGAAAGCCCTGAGGTAAGTGGGGAAGTGGGAGACCTGGGGGAAGAGCAAGCAGCACCAGGGAAGGTGCTGTCATACTTCCTGAGAAATCAAGGCAATCAACTAGTTACCTCAGGTGCCTGTACACAAGTGCATGGAGCCTGGGAATAAGCAGAAAGAATTGGAAATCCTTTCAGAGTCACAGAACTATGACATGACTGGAATAACAGAGACTTGGTGGGCTAGGTCACATGACTGGAGCACTGTCATGGATGGGTACAAACTGTTCAGGAAGGACAGGTAGGGGAGAAGAGGAGGAAGAGTTGCACTTTATGTAAAAGAGCCATATGATTGCTCAGAGCTTCAGTATGAAACTGGAGATAGGACTGTTGAGAGTCTCTGGGTAAGGGTCAGAGGGGAGAGCAACCAGGGTGATGTCATGGTGGGGATCTGCTCTAGACCACCAGACCAGGAGGAAGTGGTGGATGAGGCTTTCTTCCAACAGCTAGTGGAAGTTTCCTGATCACAGGCCCTTGTTCTCATGGGAGACTTCAATCACCTTGACATCTTCTGGGAGGACAATACAGTAGCATGCAGGCAATCCAGGAAGTTGTTGGAGAGTGTTGGAGACAACTTCCAGGTGCAAGTACTGGAGCAGCCAGCTAAGGGCCATTCTCTTGTTGACCTGCTGCTCATAAACAGGGATGAATTGGTGGGGAATGTAGTGGTGGAAGACAACATGGCAGCAATGACTACGAGGTGATAAAATTCAGGATCCTGAGGAAAGGAAGGATGGAGAGCAGCAGAGTAAGGACCTTGAACTTCAGAAAAGCAAACTTTGACTTGCTCAGGGAATTCATGGGCAGGATCCCCTAGGAAGCCAGTCTGAGGGGGAGAGAAGTCCAGGAGAGCTGGCTGTATTTTAAAGAAGCCTTACTGAGAGTGCAGGAACAAACCATTGTGATGAGCAGGAAAACTAGCAAGTATGGCAGAAGACCAGCTTGGCTTAGCAGGGAACTCTTCAGTAAACTAAATCACAAAAAGGAAACTTATAAGAAGTGGAAACTTAGAAAAACAACTAGGGAAGAGTATAAGAGTATTGCTCAGGCATGCAAGGATGAAGTCAGGAAGGCCAAAGCACAGTTGGAGTTGCAGCTGACAAGGGATGTGAAGAGTTACAAGCAGGGTTTCAATAAATATGACAGTAGCAAGGGAAGGAACAGAGAAAGTGTGCATCTTTTACTGAATGGGGGAGGCAACCTTGTGACAGGATGCAGAAAAGGCTGAGGTGCTCAATGCCTTTTCTGCTTCAGTCTTCATAGGCAAGGTCAGCTCCTCAACAACTGCACTGGGAAGAACACTGGGGAGGAGGTGAGCAACCCTCAGTGGTGAAAGAACAGGTTAGGGACTATTTAGAAAAGCTGGACATGTACAAGTCCATGGGGCTGCACCCGAGGATGGTAAGGGAGTTTGCTGATATGATTATAGAGCCACTGGCCATTGTCTTTGAAAATGCATGGAAAACAGGAGAGGTCCTATATGACTGGAAAAGGGCAAATAATGTGCTCATAATTAAGAAAGTGAAAAAGGAGGATTCAGGAAACTACAGACCAGTCAGCCTCACCTCAGTCCCTGGAAAAAATCATGGAGCAGATCCTCAAGGAATCCATTTCTAAGCACTTGGAGGAGAAAAAGGTGATTAGGAACAGTCAGCATGGATTCACCACAGGCAAGTCACGCCTGACCAACCTGATTGCCTACTATGATGAGGTGACTGGCTCTATGGATGCGGGGAGACTGGTGGATGTGGTGTACCTTGATTTAAGGAGGGCTTTTCATATAGATTTCATAGACATTAGGGCTGGACTGGATCTCGGAAGATCATTGAGTCCAGCCCTCTGCCCCAGGGGCAGGAAGTCAGCAGGGTTCATAGGATCCCAGCAAGATAAACATCCAAATTCTCTTGAAGGTGTTCAAAGTAGCGCTTGAACCACCTCCGGCGGCAGTCTGTTCCAGGCCTTGGGGGCTCAGACAGTAAACAAGTTCTTCCTTATGTCCAGCTGAAACAGTCATGGAGGAGTTTGTGACTGTTTGACCTTGTCATCCCTTCGGGCGCTCTGGTGAACAATCGATCCCCCAGATTCTGGTAAGCACCACTTATAAACTTATAGGTACCCACCAGATTGCCCCTGAACCTGCACTTCTCCAGGCTGAAGAGTCCTATACCTCTCAGCCTCTCATCATAAGGTCTGTTTTCCTGACCTCTGATCATGTGTGTAGCTCTTCTCTGGAATCTCTCAACCTTCTCCATATCCTTTTTGAATTGTGGAGCCCAAAACTGGACGTAGTACTGCAGCTGCAGCCTCACCAAGGCCGAGTACAACAGGACAATGATGGCCTGGGATTTGCTTGAGAAGCATCTATGGATGCATGCCAGTGTTTTGCTCACTTTACTAGCTGCAGCATCACATTGAAGGCTTATGTTCATCTTGTGGTCAATCACGACCCCCAAGTCCTTTTCGTCCGTAGTGCTAGCCAGCGTAGCACTGCCGAGCCTATAAGGATGCTGCAGGTTTTTCTTCCCAAGGTGGAGAAGCTTGCATTT
>NW_017729032.1:62982065-62982465 GCF_001723915.1 Gavialis gangeticus | reverse complement strand
TGGAGAAGCTTGCATTTATCGGTGTTAAACACCATCAGGTTCTCATCTGCCCATTTCCTGAGCCTGTCAAGGTCAGCCTGGATCACCCTTCTGTCCTCAGGTGTGGATGATTTACCCCAAAACTTGGTGTCATCAGTGAACTTGGCCAGCCCACATCTGACACCAATGTCCACATCATTAATGAAGATCATAGAATCAGAGAATCATAGAAGTAGGGTTGGAAGGGACCTTATAGATCTTCAAGTCCGACCCCCTGCCAGGGCAGGAGAAAAAACTGGGCTCAAATGATCCCAGCTAGGTAGACATCAAGCCTCCTCTTAAAGACCCCCAGGGTAGGAGCCAGCACCACTTCCCTTGGAAGTTGGTTCCAGCTCCTAGCCGCCCTAACCGTGAAGTAGTT
>NW_017729032.1:62947732-62977065 GCF_001723915.1 Gavialis gangeticus | reverse complement strand
GTTTTTGCTAGATCACCCCTGTAACCTATCCAAGTCTTGCTGCAGTCTTTCCCTCCCTACTAGTGTGCTCACCTCACCCCAAAGATGTTGAATAGTGTTGGCCCAAGGACAGAGCCTTGAGGGACCCCACTGGCCACAGGGCACCACAACAATTTAATTCCGTCAATCACTACCCTCTGGGTCCGACCATGGAGCCAATTCCTCAGCCAGTGGATCATGGTGAAGACAAGGCTGCACTTGGCCAGTTTTGCCAAGCGGTGATCATGGGATACCAGATTGAAACCTTTTTTAATGTCAAATGTACAACATCAATCTCTTCTCCCTTGTCCAGGTGATAGGTCACCTGGCTGTAAAAGGAAATAAGACTGACCAAGCAAGACATACCCGCAACAAACCTGTGCTGGCTATCTCTAAGGATGCTGCTATTAGCCAGTCTGTTAAGAATGGTTCTCTTTGCTAATCTTTTCCAAGACCTTCCCCGGGATAGAGATCTGGTTGATGGGCCTGTAGTTTGCCAGATCCACTTTCCTCCCTTTCTTCAAGATAGGCACCACATTGGGTTTCTTCCAATCTTCGGGCACTTCACTAGAGTGCCAGGAGTTCTTGAAAATCCATGCCAGGGGCTCAGCTATGATGCTGGCCAGCTCCTTGAGTACCCTGGGGTGTAAACTGTCAGGGCTGGCTGATTTGAAGGTGTTCAGCCTCTCAAGGTGTTCCTTCACAAGGTCAGCATTGATGGAGGGTAAGGAATCGCCCTCACCCAGGCGTTTCTGTCCAGTAATGGGCAGGGGGGTCCTTTGGAATTGGTGAAAAACTGATGCGAAGTACCCATTTAGTAAGTTGGCTTTTTCCTGGGCATCAGTTGTCAGTTGTCTCATTCGGTTTAGCAGGGGTCCAATGTTGCCCTTGCTTTTCCTCCGGCTCCCCACATATCTAAAAAAGGACTTTTTATTGTCCTTGATACTTGTAGCTAGTTGGAGTTCAGTCTCAGCCTTGGCTTTTCTGGTTCACACCCTGGCAGTCTGGACCAGTGCAGAATATTCCTTCTTGGAGGTGGATCCAGTACTCCATCCTTTGTAGGTGTGTCTTTTTAGATGCAGGAGGTCCGCCAGTTCCCTGGAGGCCCAAGGAGGCTGCTGTGCCCTTTTGCTGCCTTTCCTCCAAGATGGAATAGACTTTGCTTGCACATCCAGTATTGCTCCCTTGAGGAGCAACTACTCATCCTGAACTCCCCTCCCCTTTTGGTCATGGTCCCTTAGGGCCTCCCTGACGAGCCTCCTGAGCTTGCCAAAGTCAGCTTTCCTGAAGTTGAGGGCTTCTGTATTGCTGACTGACTTGCCAGCTTTATGGCAGATTGTGAAGGTGATCAGCTCATGGTCACTGTCACCCAGCTTCCCTTCAATTGTTAGGTCGCTGATTAAGTCGTCCCCCATTGCCAGTACCAGGTCGAGCAGCACTTTATCTCTTGTCAGCCTGTAGACTTCTTGCGTCAGATAGATCTCATCCAAGCATGAGAAAAAGCTTTGCGACTGTTTGGATTTGGCCGAACGTTCTTCCCGTGAGATGTCAGGGTAGTTGAAGTCTTCCATGACAACCATGGACCCGGGAGCGTGCAGCTTCAGTCAATTCCCTGGTGAACTCCTGGTCAAGCTCTTGACTTTGGGTGGGAGGTCTGTAATAGACTCCCACCATTGTGTCCCTTGTGCTCTGTTCCCCATGGATTTTAACCCAGAGGCTCTCCAGTCATCCACCCTGGGTGCCAATATTAGCTTGCAGGGATGTGTAGCTTTCCTTGACATAGGAATATGGGGGAAGTGGTCTCCCACAACATTCTCACAGGCAAGCTAAGGAAGTATAGGCTGGATGAATGGACTGTAAGGTGGATGGAAAACTGGCTGAAGCATTGGGCTCAGAGAGTAGTAATCAATGGCTCAATGTCTAGTTGGTAGATGCTATCAAGTGGAGTGCCCCAGGCATTGGTCCTGGGGCTGGTTTTGTTCAATGTCTTCATCAACAACTGGGAAGATGGTTTATAGCTCACCCTCAGCAGATTTGGAGAGGACACTAATCTGCGGGGAGTAGTAGATATGCTGGAGAGTAGGACAAGGATTCAGAGGGACCTAGAGAAATTGGAGGATTGGGCCAAGAGGAATCTCATGAGGTTTGACAAGAACCTGCATTTAGGATGGAATAAACCCATGTACAATCCCAGTACAGAATACCAGTATAGGTTGGGGGCTGACTGGCTAGGCAGCAGCTCTGCGGAAAAGGACCTGGGGTTACAATGGACAATAAGCTGAATATGAGCCATCAGCGTGCCCTCGTTGGCAAGAAGCCTAATGGCATATTGGGCTGCACTGTCTAGGTGCTGCCTTCAAGCTGGAACAGCACCCGCCCACTAGCTGCCTGCCTGGGGGTGCCACCAACGATGGAGGGAAGGACTGGGCCCCCCCTGCAACTCAGGGGTCACTTGCCCCATCAGCAGCTCACTCCCTAACCAGGGGAGATGTGGGCAGGCTCTATGGAGAAAAAAAAGAAAAAAGATTATGCCCCTTGTTGTAACAGTGATGGAAGTCCCTAAATTGAAATGGTGGGCTTTTAATCATGATAATTAAAAACCCACCATTTCAATTTAGGGGACTAACTTCCATCACATGTACAAGTGCCCAAAGGGTGACAATAAACTTTCTGACAAACCAAAATGTAAAGACCAGCCCCAAGGAACTGTGTGTGAAGGGAGGGAACTGCTGCCAGAGGTGGTTCAAGCACTACTTTGAATGCCTTCAAGAGAAATTTGGATGTTTATCTTGCTGGGATCCTATGACCCCTGCTGACTTCCTGTCCCTGGGGCAGGGGGATGGACTCAGTGATCTTCCGAGGTCCCTTCCAGCCCTAATGTCTATGAAATCTATATGAAAAGCCTTGCTTAAATCAAAGTACACCACATCCACCAGTCTCCCCGCATCCACGTTGGCGTGAGTGGTGAGCTCTTGCAGTTTTGTAAGTGTATGTTCTCATCAGGAAAGCCATTATTCAAAATGGCTGTAACACAACCTCTACAGCTGACTGCTTGAAATTAGATGTGAAATGGAATGCCCCAGCTCCTGTTTGAGTCACCCATGAAATGGTTTGAATCTGGGACCTCTGGGTCTAAAACCACAAGCTGCTGTAGCTTGAGTTAAAAGACCAGCTGTTAGCTCAAAGCTAATAGCAAACTTATGAAGCCCAGCATTGACCAATCAGCAGACGAGAACAGAGAATTACACTGTTATTATGGTTTACATGTGCACAAGATTTTTGGTGTTAAATTTTTAGTGTGAAGGAATATGCTGTTTTTAAGACTTGACATCTTTGGTAGTCAAGAGTCTTGAACACCTGCAGCTGGTTGTGCAAAACTGTCGGTGTGTAATTCTGAACTCTGATTTATAATATGCTTTGAAAATATGCTTATAGGAAGCAAAGTCAGAAGTCTGCTCACAGGAGCTAGCTCAGAAGCTTAAAATACATTTTGATCTAACATCATTGTGAGTCATCCTGCATCAAAGTGCAATGAGATAAATGACATGAACTCTGTAAATTCAGTAACGATCAAGCATATGATGATTTTGTTTTATTCCATTATTAATATTTGAAATTCATTCTCATTGGCTTTGTGGACTCAATGAGGGCATCTTCACAATGTGCTTTACTGCAAAGTTGACTAGTTTTCTCCACAGCAAACTGTCAGCATCTACATGCATGGTGCTATTAGGCTGGAGTAAACTAATTAACTGTGCTGTAGGATAGCACTGCCTGACACAAGTACTATCCTATAGCAAAGTTATTTACTCTGCCACAGTGCACTTGTAGATGGTGATGGGGCTTGTTGGGGCATGAGGGTGCTACAGTGTGGGGGCTGCCTGCGGACTAGCCCCACATTGTAGCACACTTGTGCCCCAGCCAGTCCCTCTGTAGCATGCTGAGCAGGGTGGAGCAGCTCTAGGCTGGTAGGCTGATCCCCCAGGCTCCCTGCCAGGTGGGCTCAGTGTGCTGTGATCCCGGGTGCATGTATAAATGCTGCATCTGGGAGTAATAAACTTTGGTGTGAACTGCACTGGAGTTTATTCAGGCATACTAATTACTTGTAGATGCGCCCACTGGGACAAATTTGTTCCTGGTGAAATTCCATTGTAGCAAACAGAGGGATGAATTTAGTCCTGCAGGTAAGCTAGATGGATAGTACTGTATGCAGTCTGATGTATCACTAAACACAATATGCCAGATTTTAACTGAACAACCAGAATATATTAATATGTTTCTGGATTTTAATGATGCTTTAATAACAACCTCAAACAGAAGTAGTCAGTTCATAATTTTTCCTCAGAAAGTATAACTAGCTCCAGCACATAAATAGCATGACTCTTTAATAGACATATCTTGAGGAACAGCAGCAAGATGTAAAATAAGATGGATTATGCTTTTAAGTGTATTGAGAATAAAACAAAGGTTAAATAAGGCCACATCTTGACTCAAAGTTCTGGTAGGGATACGAGTAAAAAAGGCAGCATTTTTCCACAGTATCAGGACAATGCACTCATCCTGTGTGGTTTTGGCATACCGTCGTGTCATGAGCCAGAGAAACAGCTTCTAAAAACAAAACCAAGGGAAGACCAGAAGGGTGAAGGATCTGACCTGGAGGAGATGATGATAGATCCCACTGCATCTTGTAAAATGTCTTCTTTCCCTTACAGCAGCTTTATTTTCCCATCATAACCACTTCCTTAATAAACAAGTAGGCTTTGTGTCTGGAATCTAAACACATTTTTGTCAGGGGTCTGGGTAGCTCAGATTTTGACGTTATTCCAGTTAAGAATCTCCAGTTGTTTGGATTTTGCTCAAGATTGTCTTGCCCTCCATTTGTTTTTAGCCATTTTGGTGTGTGTACCAGGTTAGAAAGGTTTGTGGTACTTTATGGATGGGTCCACAGCACTAAAAACAGTCTTAGCTAAAGTCCATTAGACCCCCTCTCCCTCCCTGGCCCCGCACTTGGCAGGTCTGTCATCCACAGAGACTGAACAGGGGTAGAGCATCGCTGAGGGAATAGCATATGAAATATTCCACAAGAACTTGACTGATATTTCTTACAAGTGAATTCATGTTCATGTACCTCTTGATTTATTTCCTGCTAATCTTCTAGCAGATGATTTTATAGGAAGGAATGTTTGCTGAAACAGCAAATTTTCAGTGAATGTTGGAATGAATATGCATGCAGAGTGATTTTGAATTAATGAATACAATTATTCAACCTAAAATCTGATTACAAGAATTATGGGAACAGAGATGTATGGGGCCTGATTTTCCACTTGGTTACATGGGTGTAAAATCAGTATGGTTCTACTGACTTCAGTGGGGTTGCAGCATAATAAACCTTGTGTGAGAGAGTGGAGAATCAGGACTGCCATGTAAAGTCAGGGTTGTTCTGCTGACTTCAGGTACAGTGCAGCAATGTAGACTTGGTGTAACTGTGTGTAGAATCAGGATCACCAATTCAAAGTTGCTGTGCACTCTACACAAATGACACTGTAGCTGGAACATACCAGTGACTCCGCTACATAGCAAACCCCCCTAATGCTGTTGCAACTGAGCATTCTTAAAATGAACAGGTTTCCACTGAGCTGCAGGCCAACAATTACTCATAGAAACATCCAGTGAATACTTTGAGGAAACAAATTTGAGAATATCATAAACTCTTTGGAGATGATTCATTAATAGAAAGTAAAAGACAGTCTGTCATATTTTCCTCTGAAATATTCAGTGGAACTGCTCTTTGCTTCTTAACTGGGCAGTATGCAAACAGTTGCACTGCTGCTGTCTGTGCTGTAGGTGGTTTGTGGCTACCAGAACTCTGTTACTTTTCAGTGCCATTAACCTGGCAACTTTCAATTGTATTTAATATTCTTATTTTCAAATGCTTGGAAGATGCTGAGATAATTTGCTAACAAACAGTTTCAGTAAAAGAAACAGCTGGCTTGTACTATAGCTAGCTCTATAAAGATTTTCTGCATGTCTCTACAACATGGGTGTAGCATGATGAGCTGTTTCTGTTGAGAAACCAGAATTTACAGAATAAACAGAGTTGAGGTAAACCCTGATTACGGGGAAAGTCTGTGCATTAGGCTCCCTAGCAGCCTTAACTCACACGCCTGGACTGTGTTTTTGGAAACACTTCCAAGATTTCTCCTTTGTGAATTGGTGTAAATGACTTGTTGGAGCCAGGCGTGCCTAAATTCGCACTGACTTTCTGCTAATCTCTTTGACTTTTGAAGGGCCTCAGAGAGGCATAAGCAGATCAAGGATTCCCCTGGGACACTACAGCAAACAGGGTACTGTCTGGGAGAACAGTTCTTTTATTTCCAAATACCCAGCATGTCCATATTTGTAAGTGTTCCTAAATGGGTTATAAACCAAAAATGTATATTAGTAAGCTACAAGGAATTACCTAGTGAAGAAGAAACAGCTATGTCTGTTGGTCTTTTGGTTGTTTTGTTCTTATCATGGAAGCCAGATTTTTTGAGCCAAATTCAGAGATGGGAAATCAGGCTAAATTTCCATAAGGCTAAATTTAGCAGTGTGGCAAATCCCAGTGTGGGATGCACATTAAAGATAATTTGGTCAGTAAACAGCTGTAAGTGGATGCACAACAACAAAGCGCAGACAACTTTGTTCTGGGCTTTGAGTCCCTATGCAACCAAATGGCATCCTTACCGGGCTTAACACACTTACCTGTTTTATGCTGTACTCCCAAGACTAGCCCACCGTTATAATAATCAGTTATTATATTACTGATATTTACTTGCACAGTACCAAATACATGCCTAAGAGCTTTGCATTATAGATAAAGATCTTACAGTTCTAGTTATGGTCTAGGAGCTCGATTCTCTGTAGTGCTTTGCACCATGTGTTGTCAATTTATACCTGTACAGTGGGTGTAATATGCTTAGTCCTTACTGAGCAAACCTTTCCTTGAATCCCATTGGACAAAATCCTATGGCAGTGATTCTCAACCAGGGTGTTGCAGCATACTGGGGTGCCACAAGATCCTTTTAAGGGTGCCACAGGGTGCCATGCAATGTTAGGACTATTAGGTGTGCAAACATGATCTACATGATAAATCCAGATTTGAAGTAGGAATCTGTACTGTCAAAATCATTCTGACATGTTGTGGTCTTTCTAAGTTTTGCTCTATATTATTTTTCTATAGTCAAAATACAAGTGAAAGCTAAGCAGTAGGGCTGTGTGAAGCTTTGGTCGCTGATTTGATTTGGCGGAGATTTGGCCTGATTCGGTGGCTGAATCTCCAAATCCAGATCAAATCAGGAGACCCTTTAATTTCTCTGAACTGAATCAGAGCCCTCCAAATCTATTTAGAGAGATTCGGAAAGATTTGATGATTTGGACATAGACACAGCTTTAAATGTTTTTTTCTACATGCCTAAAGGTACCAGGCGGCTTGTGAACACTGAGATGCTGGGGGGGATGGAGTGCCCCACAGGTGCACGGGGGGTCCCCAGCGTACTCAGCAGCATTCTCAGAAGCACTTCCAGTCCACTTCTGGGTCCACTGGGGAGCATGCAGAGGGGCCCCTGACTTGGCAATTGGTGCCTCCTGGGTCTGGGGGGGCACTTGAGATCCCCCTGCGACTGATCACAAAGCTGGGGGAGTGCGGGGACCCCCCCCCCAGTGCACTCAGTGGCAGACCTGGAAGTGGACTGGAAGTATTTCTGGTCCACTTCTGTGTTTGCCACCAAGCACGCAGAGGGTCCCCCCATGCTCCTGTGAGACGCTCCATCCACCCCACCATTGCAGCATTCACGAGCTGTACCTGGTACCTTGAGGTGTGTAGAAAACACTTTTAAAGCTGTGTCTATGGCTGAATCACAGATTCTCCAAATCAGCATTGAATCTTCAGATTTGGATTTGGCAAAATCAAATTGGGAGAGTGATGCAAATCAACGAATTGAATTACTGTCACCAATTCGGGCTGAATCCCAATCGAATATGGCCCGTTTTGCACACCCCTACTAAGCAGGCATTTTCTGAGGGGTACCTCAAGTCTATCAAAGGGTGCCTCAAGCCTATCCAAAGGTACCTGAAGTCTAAAATGTTGAGAACCACTGTCCTATAGCCTATTTTTACTTAGTTGTTGCTCTGGCAAAACTTTCATAGCTTTCAAATGTGGCTTTGAACTGTGATGGGGCCAAATCCTTAGGTTCTGTGATAATATTATAACCTATTTCTGTTCTTCCCAGTGTAATTGGCTTTAATATTATTAACATAGAACATGAGAAACTTTTTAGCTTAATGGGCAGAGCTTGCTTTTATTCATTTTGTTCAGGGGGCACCAGGCGAAGGTTCAAAGACCAAAGGTTAATAGTGAATTATGAAGTGATTTTATGCTGTTTTTAACTGTCATTTGGCGAGACTTTCTGAGGGGTTTTTTTTGACAGGTTTTTTTCAGATGTGTACATCAGAAACCCTCACTCTTATCTGGGAGTTATTAATTAAAGTTGCTTACTATCTTGTGTTGCTTGCAAACAACTGAAACAGCAATGTTAAATTAAAATGAAAACAATTTGCCCTCTGCTCTCTTTGAAGTGAAGGGGGAAAAAGCTCTTTGAGTATAGCTGAATTACCACATAAAGCAACATTTTTTTCTAAGTAAAGATCAAAGTAGGGGGAGAAAAATATTGCAAGAAGTTTACTTTGATGAGTTTGGTTAAGAATCAAAACTTGGTTTGATGGGGGAGATACAGACATAAAGCACTGTGTGCCATGGATTTGCTGAATATGTTAGAAAAAGTGCTGAGCAGTATTAAATTAATGCAAAACTGAAGATTACACAAGGGTAAACACTGCAGCTAATGTTTGACTAGAACTGAGCTGAGGGCTGAGTGCCTCCACTTAATTTACAGACCATGCCTACGGCAGCCCCCAGGAGGCTGGGAGTGGAGGAGACAGACATTTTATAGTGAGGAGCCACGTTATTATTTTTAAATTTAGGGGGAAAAAAGGGACTCTGGCTAACGTTACTGCTTCAAACTTTGGGGAGAGGGAAATGAAAGAGAGGAAAAGGGTAGTGGCTTTTAACACCGAAAGAGGTCTGTTAAACTAATATACAGTAGCTGTGAATGTCTTCAGTAAACTCTAGATTGTAAAGCTGAGAGAATAATTTTTAACAAAAAATGTATGTGAGGATGTTTGTCTCTTTCTGTTCATGAAGTGCATGTGAAGGGATTCTAAAATATATTCATAAACTGGCCCAGAAAACATTTCTTATCCTCCAGATTGTCTGCAAACACTAACACCTTTTAGTTTCTTAATTTCTTCATTTTCAATTTCTAAAACTTCTTAATATCTTTGTCACTTCTTTTACGAAGAAAGCACCATATTTCTTCTGATCTCTGAACAGTATAAACAGATAGTTGACTACTCTACATGGAGGCAAAGCTGAAATTTGCTGAACTGATCTTTCAAAATTCACACTACAAACAGGTATTCAGTGTGCTTTCAGACACTGTTTGAGGAATTGAACAAAAAATTGCTTTTCATCAGCACTAACATCTAGCAATGGCTCACTTGTAATAAGTGAACACGATGGAGTTGTGAATACATGTTAATTTACTTTCAGTTTCCAACTAATACTTGGAAATAATTGGTTGCACTCCACTCTGCTCAAATCCTGATGC
Organism: Gavialis gangeticus; assembly: GCF_001723915.1. Classification (NCBI taxonomy): domain Eukaryota; kingdom Metazoa; phylum Chordata; order Crocodylia; family Gavialidae; genus Gavialis; species Gavialis gangeticus. The sequence continues at coordinate 62,967,340 of NW_017729032.1, read as the reverse complement.
ATTTTCCTTTCCAAACAAGACAGATAACAAGAGTCTAATGCTCTTTGACAACCCTTATCCTGCACTCTTTACTCTGGCAGAAAGCATCCACCAACTTCAAACAGAGTCATTCCTTACTAAAATGTGTAAAATAGTGCCCACACTTAGCAACAATTAGTTTATGGAAGAGCTTAAATAGAAGAGGACACATGTCTTAGTCTGGCAAAATTCCTATTTACTTTTGTGGTTTCAGGAGCAGAGACTGTAAGAAGTGCAGAGGGGGTTGGGTGGGGCCTGGTTTCTTTGTTGGCTGAATGATCACATAAAGTTACACTCACTCCTCAGCTAACTTTTTCTGGTCACTGAAATTCTAAATGCCTTTTAAACATGATATGCCGTGTCCTCAGTAGCACAGCAGTGGATATCTTTAGATTGGGTTTTCATCATATACTTTAATTTTCTAGGCCCAGGGATGACCATAATTGCTGAACAATTCAATGTAATGGAATGGGCAAATTCAGCGCTTTTACTGCATTTTTCCACATAATATCTAAAATCTTTTTCCACGGTAACCCATGTTTATGAAAGCAAGTACTTAACCCGCACATTTCCTGGGCTTGAATCATTTCCTTAATAAGGCATAAAATTTTGCAAAATCACTCCCCTTACATTAACACATCATTATAAGGACATATCAGTGTTTAGCACATCAGAGGCATACTCTAGCTTGTGCAATGTTCAGCTACACCATTCAGCCTCAGAGACATGCACCATTGCTTTTGAATGATAATTATGTAAAAGCAATATCTGAAGAAAAAAAAAGCAACCTTTGCTTCCCAGTCAGTTACAAGCTTTTTCTCTAGCCTAGATGAAATATGAAATATGTCAAATGTGCAAGCTTTACTTGTAGTTTTGGCTTGGCATCCTGTAAGTAAAAAAAAAAGCAGCAAGCAATGGCTTCAGCTTGAAACTTCTATAACCACAGTTCATAAAATAATATTAAAAGATGACAAAAGTCATAAAAATCTCTGTATTTCTCTTTGTTGCGGCTTTCTATCAGATAGGAGTTTTTGTGGAGAGATATTGAATGTGCAGGGATATTGATGCAATATTAATACAAAAGAGTATGTGTTGTGTTACCGCTTGGATATCTTTGGACTTTGGCAGAATATTTTGACTTCTAATATGTAGAGATTTAGGCCTCAATCACAGAAACAGCTGAATTCATGTTTAAATTATTCATGGAAATAGTCAATGGAATTCCAGTGTGTCAGAGCAGGGTCAGTTAATTGAGTCTGGTGGAGTGTGGCAATTGCCGTGCTCCAGCAGCCTTTTGTGTTTCGTGTATCAGTGTCCCTGCCAGCAGGGGCACTTGATCTAAAGCTCATTAAACGTGGCAGTGATTTAATTGGAGCAGCTCTCAGAACTGCTCTAATTAAAGTGCTGCCCTCTCCACCCCTGAAGCATATGTAAAGGTGCCCAATGACAGTACTTGAATCCATAAAATTATGCATATTATTAAGGCCTGTCTATGCACAGATTTAAATGTATTGATTAAGAATGGGATTTCCTACCAAATTAGGTATACCTGGGAAACCTCTAGTGTGGACATAGTTGAACAATTGTAAAGCTGCCTTATATCAGTATATCTTAAAAGGTATGTTGATTTAAGGCCTCTTTAATACCAGTAAAAACCCTTTTATATTAGTATAACATTGTCCATACTGCTTGAACTCCACCTGTATAGCTGAAATGAGCTTTTGCCTGGAGCTTTGGTATTTACAGAATCATGTAGCAACCAGATTATGCAGCAACCAGAAAAATTTCTCTCTCTTAATAACATAAAACAAGAGTTTTCCCTTTGTCTTTTTTGTTGTTGCTAATCAACAGCAGCAAGATTTCATGGCTAAATAGGCTGTTAATAAATCTATGCAACTGTTTTATAATAGCACTGTAGACCTTTAAACTACTTTCAGTATAAAGGTAGTATCATGCACTTTTAAAAATATTACTGTGTTCAGCCTCATAACATTCTTGATTAGGAAATTAGGGATGTAAATGTTTAAGTAGTGAAATGATCATCATATTTATACCACTTACTGCTTACCGTTTACTGTTTCCAGCAGGAATGGCCCCAGACCCGGCCCCTGCCCCTGCCCCTGTCGTTTGGCATAGCTATACATGGAATTAATGCAACTGAATATACTCTGGGTCAATTTGAGCTGGAGTAAACTAATCCCAGCATTACCAACTACATGTGAGTTTACGTGCAGTAATTTACTGCACCGCCGGATACCGCTTGCATCTGAGGGAATTATCCAGCAGCACAGTAAATTAGTCTTCTGCACTCTAATTGCCACACACGTGTAGGCAGTGATGCTTTACTGTGCAGCAAAGTAGTCTGCTGCAAGATAAAGCATCTCATGTAGACGCGCCCCTTATGTCTTCACTGTGCACCTGGTGCTGTGTGGACTCCAGGCTACAGGCAGGAAGCCACAGGTTGGGGCTGGTGAGGGCAGCTGGGCAGGGGCTGGGGCTGTGGACAGAACTGGCCACGCATTCAGCCCTGCCTCAGGGCTGGGCCAGGCCTCATATGGCCCCAGCACCATGGGTGGGAGGAGGAAGGACTGGACTCTCCCTTCCTTTGGGGTGAGCTGGTAAGGGCCTGGCCTGAGGTAAGCTGGTGAGGGCCTGGCCTGGCAGTGCAGAGGAGACTTCTAGGTCTGGGCTGTGGTGGCACAAGCATGGTGGGAGGTGCAAGGAGCCTATTACCCTGCCCAGACCCCGCTGCTGTGATAAGTCCAAGCAGGCCCACCATGGAACTGGGAGTCTTGCTGCTGTTGTTGGAATGCTCTGCCCAACTCTGGGGCGGGCAGCACCTCTCTCCCTCCCTCCCTGTGGTGGTGGGATCCAGGCACAGGAGAAGTCCACAACCTCGGCTTGATCCATATCCCCAGGCCCTGCCCATGTAGAGGAGGCGAAGCCGCAGCTCCACATCTGGGCAGCATCCCCTAGTGGCTTGGCTGTGCCCATGGCACGCCACCCCCGCTGGTGTATGGTAAAGACATAAGGAGCTGGGGCCAGGGTCATTCCTGCCAGAGGTCACTAAAGTAGGTATGGACTATTGGATAGCTATTTAACTGATATAATTAGAGTAGGTTAAACGGATATTTTTTAATGCTGTTTACATCCTTATTGGAAATAGAACCCATATCTTCTGACTGTGTTAGCCAAAGATTGTCCTTTCCCTCTGAGCAGACAATCTTGTCCCAACTCAAGCCATTTGGAGTTCTGCTATTGGTGTAAGTGCAGTAGGATCAAAGTTTTTTATTGATGAGAAATATCACTGCATGAAATATACAAGGTGTCATCATTTTTAAGTATCACCATTTGACACTCCTGAATTTACTCATATTTTGGGACTTTTTTAATACATATGCAGATGCCTGCACACATGCACATAGAGGCTATATTTTAACAGTTAAGGTCATATCAAGGAGAGAATACCAAGGGTTTAAAAAAATAACAGATGAACTGAAGAAAATGCTGGCACTTAATATTTCCACACCATACAATATAGGGTTAAGGAAAACAAGCACATAAGGGTTAGCCACAACCAGAATTAGCAGTGGTAGCCTGCTGGGTCAGTTCTTTACAGCATGTTCAGGATTAGCATGAGTGGCTAGCAGCATATTACTATAGTGAGGCTATTTGTGTGGGACTGGTCTTATTTCTCTTGGAAATACAAAATCATAATTATTGGGTTTATTTCAGTTTGAAGTGATCCAGAAATGATACATCTTCTAAGTGTGTGGGAGGGGAATTTCCTTTCTCTCTCTTTTCTTTTACTTCTTGATATTGATATGTAACACTAAATAATGCTGAGATAAAAATTCACAGTGCATAATTTATTTAACAGACTGCACTTCTGGAACCTCTTTAGGCAGATTAAGATTTTTCTTAACTCCATTTAGTGGACTTCTTTCAAATGTAAGCCATGTGGTATTGTTTCTGTTCCCTGATTTGATAACATAATTTCTTATCTAGGTTCCCATAAGTATGCTCAAATAGATTGCCAGTTTAGAGCATATCCAACTAGCACGATGTTTTGCCACAAAATTTCAACTGGGGTTGGCAATAAGTCTCCCTACAAAGCAAGATGTTCCAACCCTTTTGTGAATTTTAGCCTTGCCTGGGATTCAATCCTTCTAATTGCCTGCTTGCTCTCTTGTCCTGTGCTAGGCAATGTAAAAACCAATAGAGCGCAAGACTGCCCCGAGGAATTTACAGTAGGTCTAAACAAGTCAAACAGTAGCTCTAAACAAGTGTGCAGCAGTGCTGAGAGAAGTGACATGTCCAAGGTCACACAGCTCATATCTCAAATCTTGTTGGCAGAGCCAGGTATAGCACCTAGTTTTCCCGCTCTGTTCTCTAGAACAAATACCCAGATTATTTCTTTCTACCACACTGAATCAGCAAAGTTGTGTTTGGGACTTCCGAAGCTTGAAAGAAATCATTTAAATGAAAAGACTTAACAAAGGTGTTAAGTAATCTGAAAGTATTTTGACAAAAACCTGGAAAAAATCAGGGGCTTGTTTTTCTTATTTTTATGGCATTCCCCCACCGGAAAAAAGGAACTGTAAAAGTGGGGCAGGGGATGGGGGAGAGCAGATGGAGGGAGGAGGGGACCTAACCGTGGGTCCCATGGGGACAGAAAAGAAAGATCTTTGAGGTCATGGTGATTTTGATGGGTACATTCACAAATTTTCTTTTTCAGATAACTAGATACTGTAGATTGTCAGTCTAGTGATGGTAGGATGAGGTGGTTTTCTTAGTTATTAATTCTCTTTTCAACCCATAGGGACCTAGTTACATTTGAGGCCGGTTGCTGGAACCCTACTTCACAATTTAAGAAGAGCCTGCTGTCTAGGCCGTTTCCGTAGATTTGAATCTGTGACTTTGGTACACTCTGGAAACCGCAGAAGGTTCTCTTACAGCAGTATGTCTAAAGGCAATATGACCTTACTCTACTCCCAATATGAGTTCCCTCTCTGACAGGGCAGCCACCGCTAAGAGAGAGAGAGAGAGAGGAGAAAAAGAGAGAGTGTGGGAGAGTGCAGGAAGGGTTTTAAAAAAAGTTAAAAATGAAGACTCACAAAGAATCTTTCACTGAGGAGTCTTAAGCTTGGCATAGCACAGAAGGTTACCAGTAAGGCACCAGCAGAGGCATACAGGCAGGTTAATGTCCCTAAAATAAAGTATGAGCCAGTAATAACAGGGTCTTACAAATAGCAAGTTGCAGCTGGTAAGAAAGTCTGCACAGCAACACAGCGGTAGTTTTAGCAGTGGCTGTATACACAGAAACATGTCCCCACCTTCTGACAAGCACAGTGGGAGCTGTAGAAAAGAGTTTTGCTCCCAATGATAACCCAGCACATTTCTGGCAGAAACCTCTCAGAAATTAGGAAAACATAAATAGGAAAAATGGATCATTGTCTCTAGCTTTTAGGGACAGATTAAATGTGACATTGTGGGCAGAGTATGAGACTGATCCTGAAACTGCTAAGGTACACAGGCAAGTTTGCGTGTGTGAACTCAGCAGGACTATTTTGCTGGCTATCCAGTTTTTTTATATAAAGTGTGGAAGGGTGAAAATAGAAGGGCTTGCCTTTGGAATTAAAGGAGATTTTTAAAGCAAGCGTTACAAAAGGTGACAGTTTTATGATTTTGACAAAGTAACTTATAGTAAAAATATTTATCTACTTCTAGGAGATTTTTAGAAGCCTTTCACTCGTAACTTCTGGGAAATGTGCAAACACCTCATTGTTTTAATTTTTTTATTGTAGTGAATTTCCTCTCATTGCAAAGATAGAGAATTACTTCAACATAAGAAGATTTGAGTGTTTAAGAATTTTTTAAAACAAAAAAAGTCAGAATTACCGATTTTGCTTGATGAATTGAAAATAAAAGTCTGTGAAGTTATCTTTTAGTTTTAACAAGTTTTTCATAAACTGTTTTTTCTCACCTGACATTTTCATTTTTCAACCATGAACCCTTCAATAAAGTTAGACAGAAGTAAGGTGATTTTCTTGTTTAGGATTTAACCTGAAAACAAGAATTGGAAGAGGGGTGCAGTAGAAGGTATTTCTCAGGTTTCCCTAACCTTTTTACTCTTATATTAAAGATTTGTGGTGATGGAATATTTCAAGGCTGAAACAACACAGAAAGAGACTTTTTCATAAGAAGTTCAAGATTTGCAAAATTTCATGCAGAACTAGAAGTTTACTCATGAATCAAATTCATATGAATAAAGGCATCTGTTCAGGGGCTTCAATGTTGTCATACAATCATTGAAAAGTTAAGACTCTTATCTTGGCAGCATTTCCACAGCTAGTCCCATTGACTTTCCTGGGATTTGTACAGTAGCAGGGGTCCATCTACATGAAATTTATTGAGGGAGCCAGGCTGAAATTGGTCAGCAAAATCTATGCATGTTTATCTCCATCCTCTACATAAGTAGCTTCTCCAACACCTACACACTATGACTTGAGGTACCTTGGAAAATAAATTAGCCTTGCAGGGTCATCAAAAGCAAATCAGCAAACAAAATATTAGGCAGCAGAAGCAGATATCCTCAGCAGCATATCACAGATTTTTTTAGATTACAGAATATAATGCATTTCATTGATAGATTTAACATATAAATAATTTGATTAAAGTAATGGGAACAAAGGCAAAATGGGACTGTACCCACTTACCTATTGTCTGAGGAATGTAGTAGGAGATTAATGGCTAGGTCTTGATTCAAACCCAGGTCAATGGAAAGTCTTTTATTGACTAAAATAGGCTTTGGATCAGATACTAAAGGAGCAGCCAAATATAACTTGTTCATCTACAAAGAAAACAGAAATGGGATAAGGCAAATGATTTTCATATCTATGGCCTATAAGAAGATGGAATATTCTACTCTTTTCCAAGCTCCCCTTGCTCAGTTTTATACTGCAGTGTTTCTCCCCTTTCAATAATTTTTGTCCTGCTTTTATCACTGGGGGACAAGAAAATAAATTAGCCTGAACCAAACCAATGCTCATCTCAGCACTAACTCAGCAGGACTACATACAGTAGGGAAAAGAAACCAGCCTTCCCAGAGCAAAACAGCCTGCTTTGTAAGCCTGTCTCAAAACTGTAAGCTTATAGCTGAAAAGCAGGCATGAACTTAGTCTCATTACTGTAACACTGCATTTAAACAGAATGTAGAAAACCAAAAGCATTCCTCATTGCTACTGGAAAAAAGATACATAAAAGAATCGAGGGAAATTTTCCAGGTTTAAAATTTGGTCTAAATAAGCATACACAAGTCTTATGGAGAGACTTTCAGGTTACCAACCTAAACTGTGCTCCTTCCTCAATAATTCTCATCCTGCCAAACTCCCTGTACCCTAATTGTTGTTAGGGTCATGCAGGGAACTAGTCCAAATCACAGCAGGTATCTCTGGCCAATCACTGGCTTGCCCCCCACTTTGACCTTTGTTAAAGTTTTTTCCTCCCTCTTTCCCTCCCTCCCACAAAGGCCTGTGAAAATGAATTAAAATAGCTTCTGTTGGACTCTCCTGAATACATTAGGGTATAATCAGACAGGTGGGGAACTTGAAGTAATGCCATGCAAATTCCACTATATAAGAAGATAAAACTGAACCAACTGCAGCCTCAGTAACACAAGAAAAATTTCACTTAAATTCTTATTTATATCCAAGTAGTTTAGGAAATAAATATGCATCGTCGACAATGGTATTTTCATGATCATAAAAGATTCAGAGGAGCTCTGTTTTTAAATTGGAGTGGGTGGATGATAGCCTTTCTCCCAGTGTTCTGCCTCTAAAACAGTACACATCATAATTCCACATCCTATGCTACTTTCTAAAGCCAAATCATTTTTAAAAATATCAAAGGATTCTGTACCTCAATTTTGGGTGCCCAATATGAGGCCCCTGAAAGGGACCTGATTTTCAGGAAGTGCTGAGCATTTGCCTTCTAAGAAACAGGCCCATATTAGGTCTTTCCACTTGGGCTGTCATATGGTGAACCCCTCAAAACCATTGCTAACTTCGGAAAATCTTGGCAAAATTTTCATCTTCAACATTTTTTCTGTTGCCAATAGGCATCCAGGCCAGGATGAGTGTTTTGCTCACTCCTTCATCCTTAATTTCTGGGAATGGGCTCAGAGGACACCTGACTTATTCTCCTGTATCTTCCACTGCTGCTCATGCAGTTGCTAGTCTCTGTATGATGTCCTTCCTGCCAGTCACTGAGAAGTAGCAATACCTCAGGGGTGACAAACTATCTGCCCATGTGCTGATGCTGCTTTTGTCATGCTGGGTCATAGGTGGCCAGGTCTGGAGGGAGTGTAATGAGTCCACATGTAGGGAAGCCAGGAAGCCTAAAACCAGAAGATCCAGTTGAGGAATTGAGTCCAGAGGGTCAGTGTAACAGGATGGCCTCCTCGTCAGGTCTTCGTCGGCTACCCTGCTCCTGGGGTAACTGCCCGTTTCGCTCGCCTGCCATGCCTTGATGGAAAAATATGAGCGTTGTTACTAAGGCAGGAGGCTACCCATTACTCTCCCTGCTGACGAGGACCTACTACCCTCTCCAACCTCCCCTCTATGGGTCCCATGCCTTGCAGATGTTTCTCTGATGTTACTTCTCCAGCCTATGGGCGTAGCAAACTGGGCACACAGTTCTAGCTCTTTTCTACAGCCTGGAGGACCACTCGCATGCCACCCCTCTCTCACCATAGTCCCACTCACTCCACCAGCTCTCACCCAGCCTCTTTTATACCCCCCTCTCTCTGGGGCCACACTCATCCCGCCCAGCCTCACCCAGCTTCAGGCTTAGCTCTTCTCACCTTGGTCAGCCCCGGCACAGTCTGTTGGGTGTCTCCCGTTACGCTCCCTTGAGCATTGACTGAGCAATTGTACGACTGTAAGTCTTTTCATTCCTAGCCCCTCAATAGGCCACTATGCTGCCACTGGGTCTCCTCACTCACCCATACTCACAGGGCCACTTCACTCATCAGCCCTCTCACACAGGGTCTCACTAACCACTGCCTCTCTCACGCAGGGTCTTACTTGTGCCTGGGTGCAGCCCCAGGTCCCTCCTTCAGCCTGGGCTCTGCTTCAGGGCTCCTTAACTGAGCCCTGGGTGCCCCCTGCTTGCTAGAATACCACCAGGAATGTGGGATGAGGTTATTAAGGTATCCTGACCCACCTTGCACTGGGGAGGTAACTGGCGGCTCCCACACTACTAGGAGCCCCACCAGACCACCCTTTCCCAGCAGGGTGCAGTTTTATGTCTTGCCCAGAACAAAGGGATCACCTGCTTCCCATAGCCCCTGCCCTTACCTCCTGAACTCTGGCCAGAGCAGCCTCCTAGCCCAATGTTTTCACCTTCCTTCCTGCAGCAAACTGCAACCCAGTTTATATCCCTGGGCCAAAATGGCTGCCCTCACCAGGCATGTGACTGCTGCCTGTTTTCTGCCCTTAAAGTGGTAGGGGTGCCCTGCCAGAGTCAGTTAGGGAATTAGGTAAGGAGGCTAGCTGGGTCAGGTATCCAGAACACCATAACGAGGTCAGGTATTCAGGGGACCCCAGCAGCAGCACAGTGTCATCATTCCTGCTGCCTTGCTTTCTTCCCTCCCCTACAAGTGTCCTTGCTGGCCAGAAACAGGCAGGATGGCTGCTCTCCCCAACTGAGCCTGGCAACCTGCATTGCTGCACCCTGAAGCTGGAGTGGGGCAGGAGTGGCTCTAGGGTTCCCCTGTGTCCTGATCAGCTGGGGAGAGTAGTGGCAGTGGCAGAAGAGGTATGCATCTGCACCACTGCACCCCACTCCTGGATCTACTCCTGAACAGGGATTAGCCAGCCCCAAGAGCTATAAGAGTAAAACTGATAGCCAAGCAGAAGCAGCAGTGGGAGTCTCTGACTTAAGAGTTGCCTTCTAAGATATCTGAAGAAAAGGTTAATAGGAGAGAGGGGAGGAGTGGAAGGGAGAGGGGGAGGACAAAATGGATGATCCTTTACAGCTACTGGTATGGGTGAGGAGTTGTGGGGTTTCAGTCTATGACTTTCCAGAAAATGTTAGGGAAAGGCATTAATGTCCAGAGGCCTTGGGAAATGGGTTTTAAGAAGATATAAAGTTTTAGAGGGAACACATATATTTACTATGCATAGCACAGATTTACTAACAATAAAAAGAGGAACACCTTAGAAAAGAATCATTGTCTACAAAGAGACATTCAGAAAACTGTCAGTTTTAATTTACAGACTGGATTAGTTAAACCCCAATGTAGATACAATTATTTAGAAGTAAAGTGGCCCAAATTGAAGTAAGATAAGGTGTCTTAACTTAAGGCTACTTTAATTTTAATAAATGTGTTTCTTTAGGGGTTTAACACAGTTTAGCTAATCTGCCTCAGATTTGCACCTTTAATTCATTTATATTAATGTTCCTGTGCGTCTCTGTATACAAATCCTGAGGCATGTTGGAATATTTTATTTGTTCCTTTATTTGTGTCTGTGGACAGACTTTGCCTCTTGAGCAGGAGACCGACATTCATATATATGGGCATAAGTTTGGAGTCAGGAATGTCTGGCCCAGTTTTACACAGTGAAAAACCATCTCTTTTTGGCAACACTTTTCAGCTACCATGCTAGTGAAACTACTGAGAGCTTCATATCTAGGCACTGGAAGTAGTTGGGACCAGAATGGTACTTTCCATCTTTGTAGAGGATTATTTGACTAATTACAGAATCATAGAAAAATAGTCCTGGAAGATCATCTAGTCCAACCCCCTGCCTAAAGCAGGATCATACCTATACAAACCTTGCCATACAAATCTTCATCTAACCTGTTACTAAAACTACATGGTCAACCCTGTCACAACCATAATGCATAGTACCCTAATCTGCCATAAGTAGGGCAAGGGGACACTATCACTGCAGGGGTTGTTAACATACACTGAAGAGATCCAAGGAAGAGGGCCATGCCCTCTTTACAGAGGAAGGTCTAAACCCCCACAGTCTGTACCAGTCTGACCACATGGTAAAATTCTTTCCTCACTTCAAATATGGCGATCAGTGTGACCCTGAGTGGAGGGGCAAGACCCTTTAGCTAGGAACCTCTGGGTTTTATTCCCAGCAAGAACACTGATACCCACCAAGTCAAAGTCCCCAGCCTTGGCTGCATCTAATAACCAGCGTTTCTCAGGAAAGTGGAAAAAAAAGCCTTTGATGTCTAGAGCAACATGTCAATGTTACTTTTCTAAGAGTATGTCCATGTTACACACCATACTGTTAAGCAGAGGTACCTGAGTTGGAAGGTAAATTAGCCTTCATGGAGCTCTACAGTTCTACTGCTTCTGGAAAATATGTGAGCTAGCTTAGGTATCTTTACAGTATGCTGTAGTGCACAGTATAAATGTATTTCATATCATCTGTTAATCTGTTGCACTTCTCAGTCTTGGTTATTTGCATTGGTTTACCTGACAGTGCTAATCCTAATGTTTGCTTGCTAACACGAGACAAGAATCAGGTTCCCTGATACGCACTTCAGAGCAGAATGACATAACTTGTATTCTCTCTCCAGAAAATGCATGTGTTTAGTGGTACTGCCGTATGTCTGAAATATCATTAATCCAATTTGCATGTGCCAAACAAAACTCCTGCCAAATCACTCACATTTTTGGTAGAAGGGGTGGTGTTCAGTTAGGGTTCCTCCCTGAGCCCCCAACAGAGAGTTTATACAGAATATTTTTAAAGTGAATGCATCCAGCAGGGGAATATCATTGCCACCTGACAGCAAGGATTGCAATTCCTGGTAAACAAGTACCAGCTCCCAGTTACAAATGTATGTTGAAGTCAACACTACAGCATGTTCACTGCTTCCAAATGTGAGTTTTCCATCGCAATTATTGCCAGGGGACTATATGTGAAAGAGCCACATGTGCCAGTTTGGAAGAAACTTTTTGAAGAGATGACTTGATGGAAATTATCTTCTTTTAATTCCCAAAGTACAGACCCTTTTTTTAATGAGTGTCCCTGATCCAAATTAAGGTAACCAAATTGGACCATCCAGCATTTAGCTCTGCTTCTAAAACATATGTCATTTGTGTCCTACCCAGCAACTCTCTTAGCCTGTTGAGAATACTATAAGGATTATTTAACTTATTTTATATTGGTAAACACCTGTCTTAATAATACACTCGTATGCTTCACTAGGTTTTCAGTAGCACAGAATTTATTATGAGATTAGCAGACACTATTCATTCTTTGTCTGGCAGCTGAACTTAACTGTAAAGAGTATTGGAAGTTAGCAGAACAATGGAGCTCCTCCTTCACTGTCCACATCTCTGTCATGGTCCAAATGACTCATATACAGTGCTACAGCTGTTTCAGTGTTCTTTGGTTTCTATGCCAGCTCTATTGGTGACTGAAGCTTATATAAGTAATCTAAAACCTCACAGTTTACAATATAAAGGCACTGCAAGAAACCCACTTAGACTTTAAGCTTTTCTAGGATTTTATTTGGAGGAATTTTATTTAAAAATGCAATATCCTTTTTCTTTTTTTTCTTTCCTATGTGAAATTAAATCAACAGAACTTGGATGGAACCATACTATTTATAAAAATGGGCTTACCTCATTCATATAAGAAAGGAAAGACTGTCAACCCTGTTTGGAAAGTAATAATTCTTAAAAGGAATGAGTCCAGCTTAGCAGTATTATCTTTCCTGTGCCTCAAGTGATAGATATTTTCAAGACTTTTAAATAAAAAGTTAGAAGTGAAAATGCATCTCAAAAGATTAGTGGATCTGAGAGCTTCTGCCAGGGTTGGTATATAAAAAGAAAGATATTTCCAAAATAGGTAGTCCTAGGTTAGGCTTGGAAATCTCATTACAAGCTTGGAGGAGAATGAATTTGAAACACAGTCCCTCATGCATCTTACCACAGCTTTAACATACTGGGCATGACTCCAGTTCGGCCGTGGAGTTATACTGGAGAATTGCTGTGGTAAATCAGATCCTTGGTGTTTGCCATTCCTTTATCTGGTTATTCCATTTGTCCCTTCAGCTCAAGTTCCTCAGCACAGAAGTGGGATCCTCTGTACATAAAAATTACCTTTGTTTCACTAAAATTGACTTTATTAAAATGATTTAGTTAAGCTGGTGCAAAACTCTTGTGCAGGCACCCAAATTGTTTTAAATCTGCTCTATTTCAATTTCACTTAAGTCATTTCCTTACCAAGTTAAGCTAAATCATAAAGCATAAAGTAATTTTAAATAGATTTGACTATATACAGTGGTTCAACTAAATTGATTTTAAAACAGTTAAAGAAACAAATGCAACTTTGTATGCAGACAAGATGTAAAAATGTAAGAATTGGTTGCTCATAGCAATTAGTTCAAAATTCAGCATATCATTGTATCACTGGTGACCTTTAAAATATAATGAAAGAATATATTTTTCCAGAAATAGTGGCATTAAGGAAAACTCCCCAAAGAATGGTCTTGCTAATAAACTAGTAACAGTCAAGATGTAGGAAGATTGCTATGAGCAAATCAAAAGCCACTTAGCATCATTACTAAGAAGATATTTTTGAGTTATGAAAACTAGAACTAAGCATTTGTGGAAAATTAATGTTTAATGCTGTTTCCTATTTTGTTTGGGGCTCTTTGCCTGTTTCATCAAAACCAAAATGTTGTTTCACTAAATAGGAGGTAATTGTTTGCAGGAAAAAATGACCACTACTTTGCACAAAGAGGATTTTTTTCTCCATTACAGTAATACAATGTTACCTAAAGCAAGTACGTGAAACTTGCAAGGGTTGAATTATGCCTGTTTTTTGGAACTATTTTTGACTTTGAATTCTGAATCAAGTTCATAAACTCCCATAAAAAACAAAGAGTAGTAATTTTTTTTTGAGGCTAAGTTACTATCTTCATTGGACCAGCTTAGAAACTTGACAGAGATAAAAGACAAGCTTTTAGGCCCTAGTGCCTTTCATCACAGAGTAGTAGCAACAGCTATTTCCTTCCCCAAAGAGCTTGCCATCTAAATAGATGAATAGGCAATGGGGGAATATTTTTATTCTCCTTTTACAGATAGGGATTGAAATGCAGGGAGATACAATGATTTGATCCAAGATCACACACAAAGTCTGTGGAAGAGAGAGAAAATGAACCCTCCTCTCTTGTGTCCGCAGGCCAATGCATTATTTGCAAATGGAGACTTCCCCTCTAAAAGAACCACCAAAGAAACAACATTTTCAGGTACTGCATTGTAATTAAACTTGCTAGCTTGCGTACTGGTAACAGCCTAGACAAGGTAAAACATAACTCAGCATGACAAAACCCACCTGGGAAGCAGGGTAAATTTGCTTACACTCATTTTTATGCTTCTGCAGCTTGTCTACTACAAGTTAGCGTGGTATCTCTAAGCTACACTGCAGTTACAGCTGAGACCATCATAAGGTTGTACCCCTCATTTCTTTGTGAGAAATATATAAAACACAAAGGGACAGTTTTGCATTATTTCATTCATGACTTGCTTTTTTTCTATAGAAATTAAGCAGAATCATAAATCTAATATTTATATGAAAGATATTTTCTTTCATGGCTGGCAAAATGTGGATTGCTGCTGAAAAGGCAAATGTGATCCATTAACTTCTATAATGCAGTCTACATTTTGTTCCAATTTTTAGTAGAGAGGAAGACCCAAACCGCAGAATGCAGTGCACCTTCTTGACAAAGAAAACTTTTCTTTCATTTGAATGAACCATAGCCTACTGGAACCCTGTAGCCTGCAGACCTCACAAATTGATTGTGGGTGAGGGATGGGAAACGGACACATAGAGTTATCTTGCCCAAAGTTACACAGATACTTAGAGGCAGAGCCAGAATTAGAAAACTGGTCACTTGATCCCTACACTAATATTTGATTCACTGGATCATGCTGTATCTCAAAGGCATCAAGTTGATGCCTTCAAACTACACATTAGAGAGGAAGGAATTAAATAATAACTGTTTAATCATAGTCTTAGGCTGACCCTTTCCTGTAAGTACATGTAAATAACTTCCATTTTTCCCCTCACTGACTTCAGTAAAAGCAGATTTAGATTAATGTTGAACCCTTGTCAAAAACCCACCCAATGTTTTTAGAGTCAGTGGGCATATCTACATGTGAATTTAAGTGGGTGTCACAGGGCACTGAAGTGCCTGCTCCTAAAGAAGGACAGGTGTTGGGTGTTGGAGCAACCACAGGGGTCAGCTGACCAGAAGGGGGCGGGGCCTGGCCTACATAAACAAGCCAGGCTGAGACTGGAGACAGTTCCCCCTCTGGCAGTTGTGGAAGAGAGAGAGAGAGAGAGAGAGAGAGAGAGAGAGCGAGCGAGCGAGCGAGCGAGCGAGCGCGCGCTCTGCTGGGAGTAGGCATGGCAGAGAAGCCTGATGGCCTGAGCAGTTTATGGGAAAGGATACCAGGTAGAGGAGCCCCTGGTAGGGATGGAAATGATGATTAGCCAGAGAGCTAGAGTTTGCGTTGTAGCCAGGAGGCTTATTTTTGTGTTGCAGCTGATTGGCTTATGGGTTTGCTTCATCATTAAACCGGAGGACTGGGTGAGGCTGTAGGGGTTGGAGGAGGCCTCATAGGAGCTCCCCAATAGCGTGGGGGTTCCTGGTGCCAGAGAGGGCACAGCAGTCTGGATCTAGGGCCAGGTAAGGCCAAGGCCACCTGAGCCGGATAGGGATCACAGACTCAAGAAGGGAGTCTGAGGGCCAGGTAAGGCTGAGGCCACCTGAGCCCCAGTGCGGGCGTGAGCGTGGGCAAGGCCCCAGTGCAGGTGCATGAGAGTAGAAGCCCTGGAGAGGGCGAGAGACGTGTGTGTGTGCGCGCTGTTCCTGGATGGAAGGAGTAGTAAAGAAGCCAGAGGCTGGCATGTAATGCAGGCAAAAAAGCCAGTCAATGGAAATGGAGGCGTCAAGGGGTGAGGGTGCACCTTAACACACATGGTATCACCCATGTCATGAGTTTTGCTTGTCAGCAGCCTGAGGTGTCAGAAACCTGTGAACCTATCTCCTTGAAAGCTGGGAAGATTTATGGTCTCAGAAGGGGCTAAGATGCCTTCAGTTTTCACTGTGCCGCACCTTAACACATGTGACATGAGTTTTGCTTTCAAGATTTTAAGGTGCAGTTTCCCAGATATACCTGCACCTATCTCCTTGAAACCTAACAGGTTTCATGCATTCAGAAGGAGCTACCACCCCTGCAAGCTTTATCTGAATCAGGCAAGAAATTACGAAGTTATAGGCAGTTTCATGCTTCCCCATTATAGCCTATGGACAAAACGTTGAAACAGTGTCAAAACAGCTTAACAGTTTTGACAAAATAATTTCAAAACCACTGTTCTGTTTCAAATGAAACTTGAAACAAAACACTGTCCTGTTGAAATGTCAAACTGGAAATTGAAACGGAATGGTGCTGTTTCGCACAGCCCTACTGGGTGGATTCAGGCACTGATACTGAGTGACTTTAGGGTGATTGCACTTTCTCAGTAGCTCAATAAGAAATCAGAAGGCTTGAAAAGATATGTTTAGCTCCATGTCCAGATAAGAAAAGTGCCTTTCTCACTGTGTTTAGTGATGTTTAAATGGGAGAAAATTGATTTTCAGTGCACATGGAGAACATTAAGATACTTCTTTATACTCTGTGAAACAGAGTTTTTTTCCATTAAGATACTTGGGGCCTTATTACACAGTAAGTTTGGGTGGCTCCTGGAGCTCTTAACATCTAGGTTGTTCACACATTAACACCTTAAGGTAGTTTTAAGCACTCATTATATGGCTCAAAATTATGCCACTCCAGGGCAGGGTTATCTCTGATCTGCACTACCGAGCTCCTGTTCCCTTAAGGTGTGGGTACTCCCCGCAGATGCACTGCCCAAGTTGAAGTCCTCCAGCATCCCAAGATCTCTCGCACACGCACCCATAGAACAGGGATAGAAGCCTGTCCTGGCTCACCAGCCCTCTAGTGACAACTCACAGCTCCAGCTTCTTGTCCTGTCCCTGCTAACCAGGCTTCTAGTGGCAAGTCAAAGCTGTGCAGGTGGGGGCCAGTCACGGATGGCTTCTAGACTAAAGCTGTGACTGCTTCAAACTCCAAGCTAGCACTAACACCAATCAGCATTTGTGCGGCTCACAGTGTAAGGTGTAACAAGGCCATCAATTCATCACCAACAACACACTCACATTATTCACATTAACTCTCAAATAGAAATTTTTCAAAAATGGTACCATAAAATACATTTCTTTCCTTCTCTTTGTGATAGACAGTAGTGTACTAAGGGCAGACTTGGTTACAGAGAGTATAATCATTTTTTATTTTTGGAGGCAAGAGTTTGCCTGCTTTTTGGCAGCTCTGAATGTGGGTCTTCCAGGAAAAAAACCCTTTTTACATTACATAGCTTCCACTCTGCTCTTCAACTCAAACTGACCTCTCGATAACTGCTTTTGTATGCTTCCTGCAGGCAAGATCTTTGATGGAAATGTAACTGTTCAATAAATCAAACATTCTCTTCTACTTAATTGACCAAAATGTCATTTTTTTTTAAAACTGCTGTTTCAGTCTTGTCCTCTCCTAGACCCAGTCCTTTTTAATGGCATGTGTAGCTGGCTGCCTTGCCCAGCCACTGTCTGACTGGTCTCTTGTGGAAAGACATGAGGCATCATCACTCTTAACATAAGTTCTTCTTTATGGCTTGGGTTTTGAGAGTTTTAGTGGATGTCGACCACAATGAAGTAGGTCTATAAGTGACACTAGCAGTGTGGGAAGTCTGAGCTGGCAGATAACTATTTATGTTGATGTAAACGACTAGAATGGAACATGTAGTGTACTATGTACATTGTGTCATCGCCATATGGCCAAGATTTTAAAAAATAGGTGCACATGGTAATGTTTTCAGTATATATTTAAGTTTCTAAACGAGTGTCTTGAGTTTCTATAGTACTTGGCAACTAGTAGCTTCTGTTGAAGTCTATTTAAGCAATCAAAGTAGAGCCTGGAGAAAAATTAATAATATTAATTATAATAATATATTAATGAATATTAAAATATATAAATATTAGTGAACAGTTATTACTTGTCCAGCATCCTGAACTGGGTAAACAACTGAGGAATAAAAAACACAATTGACTATATAGTCACATTGTTGTGAAGTGCTTAAAATCATTAAGCCCACTGGTGTAATTAGAAGTCGTCTTCTGAATTCAGTGGGCTTTGGATTAAGCCTATGACCATCCTTTGGCCAGCCCTATTCAGAAACTAGGAAATGCCAAAGTTAAATTTGCATGCATGACTGGCTCTGCCCTATTTTGTACAGTGTTGTAGTGATGTTGTAGCAGTGGTCCAGGATGGTCCAGGAATATGTGAGATAGAAGGATTTTGGGGTATGATATCTTTTATTGAACCACCTATAGAGTTACGAGAGATTTTAGACAAGCGTCGGGAAACAAAGTACCCTTCCTCACATCTGGAAGAGATGCAGCCACAGCTTGAGCTAAGTAGCAGATAGAACAATAACCTGTGTAAAACTCTATATGTAAACAATAGCAAATAATTACTTAAAGGAACACAAAGAGGGCTGCAAAATAGGAAAAAACAGACAAGAGAGGTGCAGTATGAAGGATAACCTGCTTACTGGAAGAGCAAGACCATTCAAGAGGGAAGAGGGTCATTATCATCTGTGGAGTGCAGAGAGATTAACAGGTAGATTATAGCTATTAAGTCAGTATTTGTATGTTTGGTCTGTTTTTTAGTGTTCAGTAAAGTCTTGAATTTTTGTTCCCAGGTGTTCTGTAGATTACCCTTGAGAACAAGGAATGTGAGGTCAAAAAGGGAATAGTTATTCTGTGCCACGTATTCTCTGATCTGTCTTTGTGCGTCCCTGTTCTTCTTTTCTTTTCCTGGAGTTTCCTGGAGTGTAGGTTTTTTTGTGGTTTTACTCACAGTTTGCATGAGGGCATTTGGTGCATTGAATGAGGTACCATGCTCTGGGATAGACATGCATAGGATCTGTGGCTTCTGATACTGTTGTTGTAGGGAGTGTAGATTGTGGTGGAAATGGAGATGTGCTGACAGGTTTTTTGTTTATTGTTAAAGTTGAGTTGTGTCCCATTTGGTATCTGTTGACATAGGGAAGTTTACTTATGATGATGAGTTGGGCCAAGGTTAGAGGTTTGTTTGAATTCTCAGTGTGCTGAGAATATTTCTCTCAATGTCTGATGCTTTTGGAATATAGGCTGTAATTAGTTGAGTGTGAAGATGATGAGAAGACCCCAGGGTGGGGCATGGTGTAGAGGCCCTAGAGTGGACATAGTAGCAACCCCACGTGTGGGGAGTAGGCCAAGGTATGTTTTTGGACACCTGAGACTGTAGTTGGGCCTGAGGCCGAGTGTGGGGGCTCAGCCAGAGAGTTAGGGGTGAGTTCTGACCCTGGTAAGTCCTCCACCACAAGGATGCCGAGTGTGGGTCAAAAATTACAACGAGAGAGCACAGTGACATGCTGCTCCAGGGAGGGAGTGGGA
>NW_017729032.1:62942368-62942732 GCF_001723915.1 Gavialis gangeticus | reverse complement strand
TTGAAGATCCTTCTTATTGGTTCAAGTGTGGAATGATAGGTGACAACTTGGGCTGTGCAGTCAGTGTGGGATTTCTTTTTGTACTGTTGTAGTAGGTTACTGTAGGGTATTTCGATGGCTCTTTCAACGTCTAGTCTATGTCTCTGCTGTAGTATCCTTGGTGAATAAAGGCAGTTTTTAGATTGGTGAGTTGGGGCTCATAAGCAGGGATCCTGGTTTTCTCTAATTAAAAAAAATCCCCAATTTTCAGATTTAAAAAGTTACCCCAAATCCATATTTTTCCATGATTAAAAAGAAATGCCACATATATATAGTACACCAAAAGTAACCCAAAATCCACATTTTCCATGATCAAAATGAAACA
>NW_017729032.1:62919784-62937368 GCF_001723915.1 Gavialis gangeticus | reverse complement strand
AGTTGTTTTTTTTTTATCAAAGAAAACCAGGATTCCTGGTCATAAGTATTCTCCTTAGAGCAGATGTGGTGGTATTGGAGGACCTGACTATAGATTACAGATTTCTTGGTATGTTTGTGAGAATGCAGGTTTTGTGAATGTAAGCATGATGGTCTATGGATTTTTTTGTATATAGTGATTTGTAGGGTGCCATCCTGTATGTGGCTCATAATATCTAGAAAATTGATATAGTATAAGAGTATTCCAGGGAGAATTCAATTGAAAGGTAGTAGTTGTTGAACCTGTGGTGGAAGTCAGTAAGATGTTCAGTTTATATGATGAAAATATCATTTATGTAAGGCATAGTGCAAGTTTGGTGATGCAGTGTTCTAAAAATTCTTCTTCCAGGAGCCTCATGAAAAGGTTGGCATACTGGGGGAGGGGGTATCTTTGTGCTCATAGTTTGGAGGAACTGTTGATTGTTGAAAGTAAAGTTGTTGTAGGAATGAAGTGGATGGTTTACATTGTTGTAGTTGCAGATGAGTGTACTTTGTGTTCTTGTAGGTATTTCAGGCAGGCACCTGTACTCTCATGGTATGGGATA
This sequence comes from Gavialis gangeticus, assembly GCF_001723915.1. Taxonomy (NCBI): domain Eukaryota; kingdom Metazoa; phylum Chordata; order Crocodylia; family Gavialidae; genus Gavialis; species Gavialis gangeticus. The sequence goes on along the minus strand of NW_017729032.1, from coordinate 62,936,785 downwards.
TTAGTATACAGGCTGGTGACATTCATAGTTGCAAGCATGGCTCTCAGAAGGTTGTTGACATTCTGCATCTCATCGAGTAAGTCTGTTGTGTCTTGTAGAACTCTTGGTGCTTGAATGAAAAGTTTTCTCAGGTTGGTTTCTATGAAGCCCGATGGCTCAGCATAATTTCTATTTTGCATAGACAATATCTTACAAATACATAACTAGAAACAATTTTTCCATTAGACAGTGTTTTCAGTGCTTTGAAAATGGCTTGTATATCAAAGGTGGGCTGTATTTGTAGAAATGTAAGCCAGTATGACACCACACACTGGACATAGTAAGGTTAATTTATTCAGTCTTTTTTCACATTTCCTCATTTTGAGTGTCTAAGTCTTTAACTCTCTCTCTATGTCTGAAGAAGGGTGTTTATGCCCAAAAGCTTGCAAAGCACAATTTTCCCAACTATTTAGGTGGTCTAATAAAAGATATCACATCTATCTAAAGATCCTCATCTGCCTAATTCCTTAACCTTCGCATTTAATTAGCATAGCCTTTCCCCCCTAATTAACTTTCATAGTATATTAAGCAAGAGAAAGGGAAAGAAAGGAGCTTAAAACCTTTCCATAATTTTGTAGTTGAATGTATTAAGTCATTGAGAAGTGTTCTGCATCTGCATCAGGAACGTAAGCATCCTTTCACTCTGCAGAGCAGCTCTATAATCCTCAAGTCATCACTTTTTGTTCTATGCCATTCTTGCTGAGGAAGACTGAAGAACAGAGAGGATCAAACATCACAGAGAGGATCACATCTCATATTTCAGGGATGCCCTGATCCAGAACTTAGTTTACTCTTTAACTGATAAGAGGGCCAGTTACAAAATTTCACTTTTGATCCATATCCAAACTTTTTCAAAGTTTATTTTGGGACTGGTCAGCTCTGTTCCTTAATCATCTGCAAGAAGGCTGCCAATAAGTGTGTAAACTGCAATTTATGAGATGATATAATATGTTTATCTTTACTGATTTCCTCATATTTATTTTAAAAGTTCCAATCACAGTGAATCTAAGCATTTGTATGATTATTTAAAATATACAACACCATGGATGAAAACCCATGTTATTTTAATTTGCTCAACTGCAACAGCCCCAGTGCCAGTTAGCCAACAATGAAATAGCTTCCCACAAACAACTATTAAATCAACCTTTCCTCTTCAGAAAAAAATAAAGGGAATTGATATGTCTTTCCAGCATGTCCTGAAGGCCAGTAAATATGTGCTGTGTGGAAATAATTCTAGAACAGAGGACCCCTAATGGAAAAAATCTGCTATCAATCCATTCTGAAGGGTGTGTTTCTCCACTGAAGAGCTCTAGCTGTTTCAATCTCTCCTGATATGACAGCAGGTCCATACCCCTGATCATCTTTGTTGCCTTTCTCTGTGTAGTGTTCAAAATGATAATTTAGAGATCCCTAACTCAGATGATTCAGGAAGTTGAACATTGGGAGAGGGTCCCTCTCTTAGAGTAGGTAGTTAGGGTAGGGCTGTTCAACTTCTGGGCATCAAGGAGCCAAACACTCCAAGGGCCACAGACTCTGTGGGTGGCCCTCTCCAGTCCTCTCCCAACCCGCCTTGCTCTTCAGGTAGCCCACCCTCCCTTTTGCCTGCACACAGCTTGGACAGCTCAGATCCTCTCCCAGTCAATGCAGAGCGTGGAAAGCAAACTCCTCTCCCAGACACATGTGCTACATGGACAACTTGGCTCTTCTGTGGCTTCATGAACAGCCCAGACAACCCAGCTCTTCTGGTCACATACACAGCCTGGTTCATTTCTCAGCTGTGCATGTGCTGTGGACAGCCTGGCTTCCCGTCCCAGACCACCCTCTGACTGTACTACCCTGCACCCTGGAGTAAGGCTGTGCGAAGCTTTGGGTGCTGATTCGATTTGGAGGAGATTCAGCCTGATTCGGTGGCCAAATCTCCAAATCTGAATTGAATCAGGGGGCCAATTAAAAGGTCTGAATCAATTCAAAGCTCTCCGAATCGATTCAGAAAAGATTTGGAGAGCTTTGGTGATTTGGGCTGTCCCTGCTGGCTGCAGCAGGGAGCTGGACCCGGACTCCATACTGGTAAATAGGGTGCAGAGGGGGGAGGGGGCTATGGGGGGACCTCTGCCAGGCCCCATCCCCTGCCTGATCCCCCAGCCGCCCCAAGCACCCCTGACCCACGCCCGGTCTCCCAGGCCCCATGGCTGCCTCGCCCTCCCCAGCTCCCAGCCCTTTAAAAAAACAAAACAAAACCCTAGACTCATTGGCTGTCTCAGGGCCTCTGGGGGCTTGTGGCAGAGCCCCCCACACAGTGCGGGACAGTGCGAGGCAGCGGGAATCACCGCTCCCCACACTGGGCAGGAACCTGTGAATCCAGGGCTTTTGGGTTTTTTTTTTGAAAGGGCTGGGAGCTGGGGCGGGCAGGCAGGGCAGCCATGGGGGCGTTGGGAGAGCAGGCAGGGGATGGGGCCTGTGTGTTTCAAAAATTTAGCTGATTCGGCAGCAGCTGAATCTCCGAATCAGATTCAGCCAAATCCATTCAGGTCAGTGATTCAAATCGCCAAATTGAATCACTGTCCCTCAAATCGGCTGAATCCAAAGCGAATACTAGCCACTTCACACAGGCCTACCCTGGAACAGGGGATGGAAGCAGAAGCTGGAACAGAAGAGGCAGCCCAGAGACCTTGAGGGCCCTAATGGCAGGAATGGTGGCCAGGGAGGAGGCGTGGATTGCATGTTAGTCAAGACCCCTCTCATCCCTTTCCCCCCTCCCATTCTGAAACAAGGACAGGTTGGGAGAGAGGAGGGGCTGTTGCTAGAGGAAATCAGCTTCAGGCTCCCAGCCAGCAGCTAGATTCCCCTTCTCCCTGGAACCAACAGTGAACTTCTGTTTGGTCCAGGACATCGCTGTAACTCAGAATATTTCCTGTTCATTTTCGGTGATTCAAATCACTGTCCCGAATTGATTCAGTAACAGTATGGGCTGTTACTGCTTTGCGATTTAGGCTTCCTTCTGGACAGCCCAGCAGTAACAGTCCATACTGTGCCATACAGTTACTTTTAGCAGCTACTTTGCTGTAGCGGCATGCTATACCAGGGGAGTGCATCACTGCAGCAAAGTAGCTGCTGGTCATGTGTAGACGCTTGTGGATGCTACACTGCCATAGTGCATTGCTACATAGCATCATGTGTAGACGCACCCAGCACAAATCAAAAAAGGCACCCAGCAGTCTAATAAAAACCCTGCATGGCTTAACAGCAAAGTTAAGGAGGTTATGCAGGGAAGAAAAGGTATTGCTCAAAAATAGAAGGCATGCTCAAATGAGGAAAACAGGAAAGTGTACAAATAATAAGTAATATTATTGTCATCAACGCAGCGACATGTGTAGATGCCCCCGGTAAGTACTTTTCCTGAGCTCCTAGTTTGGTGTTTTAATACAGCTTCCAGACTGCCTTTCCTCCTTTTACACTTTTGACTGCTCTTTTTAAGTTCTTTCAAACCAACCCTGGAAATCTTCAAAAAGTGTCTTGATGCTGCAGCAGTGTTTTTTGCCCAAGTGCAGAGGGGGCTGGACCCGTTGATCTTGTAAAGTCTCTTCCAGCCCCTAACATCTATGACATTTCCTCATTTTTGTGTAATTTCCTCCTCCAAAGTTTCATGGTGGACTCTTTTTTTAGGCTTACTCTCTGACACTAAGATGATGAATTTGATTATATTATGATCACTATTACAGAGTGGCTCACAGATACCTCTTGAACCAGGTCTTGTATGTTTTTCAGGATTAGATCTAGACGTTCTTTCTCCTCTTGTAGGTATAAAGAAGCCACTTTATGCAATAACTTAAGTTTCCTTTTGTCCTAAAACACTAGCATGTTGGAGCAACCTCAAGCATTCATGGTAACTAATACAATGATAAACATGCTGTTAAAACATTAATCATAGACAGGGACTGTTATGTTTAACATCACATCAGCTGGTTGTGGTTAAGCCTTAGGGTTGATTGGCTGCCAGAGTATTAAACATGACAGTCTCTGTCTGTGGTGAGTGTTTAAAAGTGTGTTACTGGTCAGAACTCTTTTGGGTCATGTTCTAACATAATCTACTTTTCTAGCACAGACAAGCTGTGTGAATATGACAACATATATGACTGTAGCAAGGTACCATGGAAAACTTCAATAACTTATGCCAGGGACCTGATCATCCTAAGGCCAGCCCCACAACCACAAATAGTGGCCAATGACCACATTTTTCCAGTGCCCCAACCTGGCTCCTGTAGCTCAGCCAGGTAACAGAAGTTGATATAACTGGACAGTCATTGTGTTGTGCCAATAGTAACAAGGCCAAAGTAGTAGCATCCTGAAAAGTCTTGACTTTTGTACAGAACTTTATCCTAGAACAGGAGAAGCTAGAAACAAATGTTTGAATTGTACTCATGTGTAAGTAAGGAGGTGAAGAAAGAAATGACAAGCATCTGCTTTCCTTCATGTGACTGGGTGTGATGTATTGGAAGTCCATTCAGCTTTGTAATGTAAAAGGCTAACATGAAGTTGACTCTAGTAATGGAGCTGTTCCAGAATTATTTCAGCCTCAGGAAAAAATTGACATTTGAATGTCTCTTTTAATTTATTACTAGATATCAGACTCCTGCAGAAACAATAGTTCAGTATGTAGATGATTTAAAAATGAAGGCCAGGTCTTTGAATTGTATAGTATGATGGATGGCAAACTCTATGTAAGACCATGAAGAGGATGAGATCCTTTGGCCTTTGAGGAGAAAAGAAAAGTGCAGATCAAGTGAAACCTGTGCTTCCTCTGCATGGAAGTGAAAACTTGCATACATGGTTTAAAACTAAGACATGGAAATGTAGGTACCAAATAGTATTAAAAGAACTTGGTGAGTGAAATTATGTGGCTAAATGACTAATAAACACATGCACAAATACAGACTGGGGAATCACTGGCTGTACTGCAGTACAGAACTTGGGAATTATAGTAGACTGTAATTTGAATAGAAGTTAACAGTGGGCTCTTGCAAAAAAGCCCGAAACATACTGTGTCTACATGTTTATTAATGTGCCATAATTACGGTGCATTAAGTTTAGCATCTATGGGCATTGTTACACGTGCAAGCACTGCAGGGCTGTGTGCTTTGAAAAGTGCCTAGCGCTGTGTCACTTGCAGTTGTATAAATGGTGAAATGTGCATTAGTGCGCAGAAAATGGTGGTGGCGCACTGTTGACTTAAATGCACAGAAGGTGTTTTAGTTCAAAAGTGCACTGCCACCATTTTCTCCGATTAATCGAGTCTTCTCTGATGCGCCCAATCTCCAGCACATCCGGGCATGAAAATGTATGTGTATAAATGCCATGTAATAACAGGTACTAATTTAATGCACTGTAATGGGTACTACTGCACATTAGCACATATGAACACTTTTTTTATGACACTTTGTGCTGATTGGATTAAGTCTACTGTGCATTAGCACAAAGAAACACTTTTTTGTGACACTTAATGCTCATTGGACTGATCTACTTTGCTAATGCACAGTAGAATTAGTCCAGTGGGCATTAAGCGTCTCATGTAGATGTGCCCACTGGGTTGTATTAACAGGACTGTCACTTGCAAGTCAAGGTAACTGATTCTTCTATTCTGTTTAGCATTGGTGAGGCCTCACCTGGAGTACTGTGTCCATTTTGGGTACCACACTGCAAAAAAAAAGAGTGGACAAATTAGAAGCAGTCCAGCTAAGAGCAGCTAAAACGAAGAGAGGTCTAGGAAACATGACCTGTGAAAGAAGACTGTAAGAACTGGAATTATTTAGTTTGGAAAGGGAAAATGGAGGGGAAAACTTAATACCATTCTTCAAATACTTGAATGGTGACTATTCCCTATGGCTACAGAGGATGGGATGAAGAGTAGTGGTCTTAAATTGCAAAAAAGGGAAAATTAGGTGGGATACTAGAAAGAATTTTTTAATGATGAAGGTGGTTAATGGGAACAGATTACCTAGACAGGCTGTTGTCTCTATCTGTGGAAGTTCAGAGCAAGTAAGATACCTGTCTGGACTAGCTTAAATAGTGGAGAAAGGCATAAACTATTGTAGGTGACAGCCCACTTTGTCAGATGCTGTGAATAGACTTGCTGAAAGCAAAGGTTCTAAATAGAAGAAGATTTAAATACGAAAGATAAAGGAAGGGAGCACCACTGAGATGATGGTGAGTTGAATAGGTCAGTAGGGATAAACAAGGCAATTAACTCACTGAGGGACACAGGGGTTATAAAAGCTAGTCCAGGTAATGGAATAAGGATCCATAGCCTTTCTTGAGACCTATGGGTGCTCATGCTGCTCTCAGCCAGTTAGTTCTTAAAGGTGCCTGTACACAAGTGCAGAGTCTGCTCTGATGTGCTGTTATTATACTGCATCGGAGCAGACTTGATTAATCACCTAATTATCTGTATCTTGTGTATCACTGTCCCTGTGCTTCAAAATGACGGTGGGGGTGCTTGAACTAAAGCTTGTCAAGCAAACTTTAGTTCAAGTGCCTCTGCCACCATTTTGAAGTGCAAGGAGGCTGATACACAGGACTGAGGTGCTTTTAATTAGAGTGGCTTCTGGAGCCACTCTAATTAAAGTGTTCCCCCCACCCTGCTCCCATCTCTGGAGTAAGTGTAAAAGTGTCCTAAGGTGCAACCCTGCCCTGCCTTTTGCCTGATTTCAGACTAACATGGCTAACTACTCTGGAATAATTTTCACGGGGACAATCCTGTCTTGAGCAGGGGCTTGGAGTTGATCATCTCATGTAGGCCCTTCCAGCCCTGCTTTTTTCTAAGTTTGGAAGTGGTTGCTGGAAAAATATTTTAGAATTTTTTTTATGAGTAAGCTTTGGTAATTGTACATGATACTTTTCAGAGATAAACAGAAAGAACCTGAACCCTCACCAGAAGAGTTTTCAACCTAAGAAAACTTTTTATTCTGCTCTCTATACTCACATCAGCTATTGTATTTCTGAAGGCATCCATTGATTTCAATAGGACTGCTTGCATAGTCAAGTACCTAAAACAAAAGTGTTGGGGGAGAAGAGCAAACAATGTAATTAGTCTCTGAGGATATTGATAGGGAAAGCAAGATGAGAATGAAAAATGATTTAAAAAGAATGTGAATCATGTATATTAAGCAAATAATTTACTTTGTTATTTTAAGAAGGGACTAAACTAAGGTGAGAAAGGAGAAGCAAACAGCCCAGGAGTAGATGTCAGTGATGAGAAATAGGACACATTAAGTGGGTTTTGAAAAGAGGCTTAGAAGAGGAAAAGGAAGGGGAGCTTGGCAAATGGGGAGAGAGACGTTTTAGGTACAGTTAAACAGCATGAAAAAGGTCTTAGGAGGCAGAGAAAAAGGGAGTAGCGAAGTCTGGAGGTCAGTGGGAGATCATGAATGAGACTTGGGTAAGAGCAGGGCTCTGTCCAGATCATTTTAAAAGTGAAGAAGGGGACATGCATGATGTTTCCATGGAAACAGATGTGCATCCAAAGAAGAGGCTCACCAGGACCAGAAGAGAAGGAGGTTCATATTTGCTACTGAACAGGTTGAGTCAAGGATGCCAGAGTGGAGTGGAAAAATAAAATAAAAAAATGCCACTTTACTTTGAACTCAGCATGTTCCTGAGTTACTTCAACCCAGCTTCAACCTAGCTCTGCAATGTCATTACTTCAACTCAGCTCTGCAATGTCTGTTACAAGATTGGGTGCTTTAGTGGGACTTTTTTGGCAATATTATCTAATAGCTGATTGAATCAGCTTTAGCTGAAAGTGCCAAAAAGCCTTGCTGAAGCACCGAATCTTTACAGATGCTGCAGAGCTGGGTTGAAGTAACATGCTACTTCTTCTAGTAAAGCAAATTTTTTTAATGTCTGCAAGCAGTGGTCCTTGGGCATACAGCACCCACTAATTTATTTTGGAAGGTGCTTGAGCCCTAGAGCACACATAGGATTGGTGCCAATGGGAACCAGGATACTCGATGTGGTGTGCCCAAGGATCTTCTCAGGATTGTCAGAAGCAGCACCCACACTCTTGATAGTCCTGTAATGGCTTTTCTTCAATCTGGTGTATAAACACAATTTCAAAGTTCAAATGGCAACTTAAATCAAAACAGGCCTTTCTCCAACTGTGCACTGAAAACATAGCAGAATTAGGCTCAACAGTTTTCTTCCCCATATTCAGGCTTTGTGCAGGCTTCTCCTCAAGCTTCTGGCCTCTCACTGCAGAAAACCACATGCAGGAATGTCCTCCTGAGCTTCTTATTGGCTTTCTCTTCAGGATATCATCTATTCCCTTCCCTCAACCCATCACCAGCTAATTAGCCAAAGGTGAAGACTAAGGCTAACTCTCTAAAAGGCCCCAGCAGTTTTGGGCAAAGGTGTTATAGAGTCCAGATAAGAATGAGTACCATGTCAGGAGATTGTCTGTGTGGAAGAGAAGAATTTTAGAAACTTTACACAGGAAGAGGCAATAAGATCTGATGACAACTGGCAGTATGGTAGCAAGGGGGGGTGGAGGCAAGCACCCCGGGCGCCAAAGTGAAGGTGTGCCAACAGGCGCTGCCCAGCTGGAGTGGGATGCAGAATGGAGTTGCAAGTGGCTCATTTGGGGGGGGCATGGGGTTGGGTGGGAAGGGCAGCTCCCGCCTGTGCATTCCAGGGCAAGCATGTGGGGATGTGTGCCCCCCAGATCTGTGCCCGACATGAGGGTGGGCTGCCACTGCAAGCTTGCCCTGGGCGCCAAACTTCCTTTTTATGGTACTGACAGCCTGTATTTAAAAGAGGAATAAAAGACAGTATGTAGGATGCAGTCCAGGGTATCATGCAGTTGTAAGATTAGGCTGCCTATACAGGACAATTAATTGAGTCTGCTTTGTGTTGTAATTAGAATGCTGCAGCATTGCTGCAGCATCTTATGTATTAAGCTCCTATGCCTTTAAAAATGGCTGTAGGGCACTTTAACTAGACCTAATTGAATGAGGTTTAGATAAAGCATCCCACAGCCATTTTTAAACATCTGGGGCCTTAATACATGTGATACTGCAGTGTTTTAATTAGAGTGGCTGCCCAGAAACTGTCTAATTAAAACTCTCCTTCCCTGAACCTCCAAGCATGTGTATAGGCAGTCTTATGTTCCAGGAAGGGTAGTGGAGAAAGGGAAGCAAGCAGAAAAGAGAAGATTTTGAATGTAAAATGAAAATTTGTTTTTTGCCAATTCATTTATTAAAGTAACAGGGTATTTCTGATTACATGAACAAAGGGGATTGGGCCAGGTCGAGGAGAAGATTTGGGAGGTGTAAATACAGAAACAATAGAAGAGGGTATAGGAACAGATAAGGTCTCCGAGGGCATGTCCAGATGACTGTGCAGTTGCATTTCCCCATGGACAACAATAGCAGCACATAGTTGTGCCACTGCTACTTGTTCCTGGGAAACACTTAAGCACATACACTCTGGTTCTCAGCAAGTTGCCCCAGGTAGGGTAGGGAAGGCTGGGGTCAACACCTGGGCTAGCCCCAGCAACCTTATCTGAGGTCCTAGGGGCTTCCCGGGGCTCCAGTGGCAGTGATCCAGTGCACAGAGCCTTGCCGGCAGCTGGGGCGTGGCTCCAGCCTGCCAGGCTCCAGTTTTGAGCAGCGTACACTGCTGCCATGTGTACCACCCTGTTTTTTTCAGGTGTGGGGTTTTTTTTACTCTGGGGGATCCCTGTGTCAAAAACCCCCGCTATGTTGCTAATTATCAGAACAGCAAACACCTGTATGTGTGGCGTGTGCGGTAGCGGTGCGGCAGATGGGTCTATGTCACCACATTCCTCTCATATGTGCTTATTTGGACATGCCTCCAGATGGCAAGTGCTGGAGTGGGAAAGGGAAGAGCACTGAGGCAGAAAGGAAGAAGGTTTACCAAGGCTAGTGCCTACAAAGACAGTGAGGACCCAGAAGAACTTACTAGTGATACATATTAAGAAAAAAATTCCCGTTGATAAAGGACTGTCATGCTTGGGAGAAATAAAACTGAATCATTGCATTCCATTTTGATTGAGTTGAAGGGTGGGTTGCAGTGAGATTTGATTACTGGACAAGAGTTTGGTATGACTGAGACTGGGGAACAGAAGAGAGAAGTGTAAAAAGTGGTGCTGCTTATTAAATAAACACCATAGATCTACATGGGAGACACATGTGGCTTAAAAGTCATAGAAGAGGCACCAACTTTGGTATCTGCTCAAAGGCTTTGCAAGGCCACTGTAGTAGTGGTAATTGTATTTGAGAAAAAATATAGTAGATATAAAGTAGTACTGAAGTTTGTAGCAAGAGGAACTAAATCAAGGTCTTCTTAAATGAAAACTCTACAGAAAGTACTGAAAAGATCACAGTCAGGGAGAGACTTTGTGCTTCCTCATCCTTTGAGTGCTGTAGTTTTAAGCACTCTAAGGCAGTCAAGAGAAGTACAAAATAAAAAAACATGTTCATGTTTTGATTTGTAGACTCCCAAATCAGGGGAGTTTTTGGCTTCAGGTCCCAGTCAAGTGGTTTGGGATTTGGCCAATCTTTGTTACAAACAGGGAGGATAAAACTGGCATCTGTGCAGTTGTTTGCAAAAACTTTTAGTTGGTGCTGGTAAAACCAAAACTTGGGGTATTTGAGAAACAGAACCCATTTTTATCAAGCCCCCTTACTGGGGAATGTCACAAAAATTGCCAGTGTTTCTCTATTTTTGACTGAGGGTAAAGTTGATGACATTTTTTTAAATTTTAATTTGAAAAATAAAAAATATACATATGTAACACATGTGTGCATATATATATATATATATATATCTGTATTTTATCATGTATGTATAAACATGTGTATTTGTGTGTATAAAACATATGTATAAAACATGAGAAAAAAATGTTATCAATATTTCTGATTTCATGACTTTTTCAAGAAACATCACCAGTCTTCGCAACAGAGTTGAAATTTTACCCAGACTGACAGTAGGAATAGTACACACATTTGGTTACATACTTTACACAAATGTGAGGGCATTGTTTTAAATTGCATTAAGTGATTGTTATCATAAAACAATAAAACCCCAAGTACTTTCGGTATAAATATAGCGGGCCTAATTCTACTCTTAGTTATGTTGGTGTAAGTCCAGAGTGATTCCACTGATATCATTTGATATATGTACACCAGCATGACTGAGGTCAGATCCCCATCAATATCCCTTGTGTTGGAAGTATTAATGTTGTAGCCTCCTCAGTTATCTGTGTTGCGGGATTCACTTCTTTCATACTTGTGAGTGCTTTTCTGTTCCTTTCTTACTGTCTCTACATTGAGCTTTGGGTCACAGAATGGTTTGAATCAAGGGTGTCAAACATACAGCCTGCAGGCCAGATCTGGCTTGCGGGGCTCTTAATGGGTCTGGGGGCTGGGTTAGCAGGGGGCAGGGCTTGGTGCAGAATCCAGTGCTATAGGGCTCTGTTTGCCATGGTTGTTGGTGGCACCAGTTTCAGTGAGGGCAGTGCTGACACTTTTGCCCTGTGGCTGCTTACCTTGCTCTTACTGTCCTTGCACCACCACAGTTGCTGCTCACCCTGCCATAGCCACAGCTACAACCCCTGCTGCCCCTGCCACTTGCCCTGTTGTTTTCTCCTGCAAAGAGCTCCACTGTCCAGATCCAGCCCAGGACACAGGGTGAGTTTGACACCTCTGGTTTAGACAGAAGGATATCCCTTTCAGGGAACTGGTGAGGTAGAGAACTGGTTAGGTACAGTACCCTCTGGTACTTAACAGGAATTATACCAAATGGGGTCAGGTAAAGTTGTTGAACATTTTCCTGAGTCTCAGAGAAGTTACCAAAGTCTCAAGGTATTTAAGGTTTGACACTCTAGTCTGTTCTATCAATAACCATATCAGTATTTAGGAGGTTTGAGGGTTTGCTTGTTTTTTTTTTTTTAAAAAAAGCATGTTATGTACAGTGTCTTGTAAGATTTGTGTCCAAACACAGTGGGGTGTGATATGAACAGCTTGTCTATTATTAGAAAATTATAATGCCTGTTGTTTTGCATGGTGCTACTACTATTACACAATGTTACCAGTAGTTGAGAGAGCATGTACAAATTATATTACATACAGCTAGGCTGCAGTCATTCCCTTGATCATATACGTTTATAGTAGAATTTGCTAAATTCATAAGCAACAACAGTCTGCAGCTCTTAAAGTAAACATTTTCTGTTTCCAGATGTACATGCAAAATGAGTTCCAAGGGTGAGTTATGTTTTTATTTCAGATGCCTCGAAAGTGTATGGATCTGTGCTAACACACATGCTGCCCCTCTGCTTTCTAACTGCTGGAATAATTGCAAAAGAGTAAGGGAACTGTCATGCTTGCATTTAAAATGAATAGCTCTGTTGACTTGGGGAAAAAAAAAGTCTCCTGATTTTACTGGGATAAGGGAAGGGAGAATTAAGCCTACAGTGACCAGAAAAAAAAAGAATAACACATGGCCAGATCCCAGGACTGGCCTGAGCATTTAGTGTTATTCTAAGGGTACAAAACAGCCACAGAAGCAGAAGTCTGATTCCCTTAGAGTAATGGGGGCCAAACTTTCTGGCAGAAGTGCCACAAATCAAGCCCCATGCCCTCCCTGAGTGCCACTTTGATCCCCCTCCCCTGCCCAAGCTGCAGCTCTGCTTTCTGCTCCCTGCCATGTGCTCCCTGCCCAATCATCTGTTCAGCTTTCTGCTCTCCTCACTACCTGCTGTGTTGCCTGCCCCCTCCCTGATATGCTGCAAGCCACACACAGAGGATGCCTGTGCTACTTGTGGCACATGTGTTGCAGGTTGCCACCCTTGCCTGAGAGAAACCTGGGTGTTGTGTGGAGGGCCACATGGATTAGCTGAGCAGTTCAGAATGAGTAAATGTCGTAAGTCAAAACTACTCCAATTTTCTGAGGTACCCAAAATTCAGCTCAGTCAATTCACTTCCCTCACTGCCATCATTTTTTTAAATCTTTGCATGCCTCTAAACTTCCAGCCTTTGCCTGAGACCAAGAATGTAAGAGCCAAAATACAGTTAAAGCTGTTCTTGTGTTGTTTCCAGCCCAACTGGAAGCAGGAAATACTTGAAATCTCACGGGGAAGTCTCTTCTCATGAGATTTCCAGTCTAGTTTTGTAGATCCAAGAGTTTTACATGCTTTGAATAAAGTTCAGATGCACAATTGAGACCAAATCCTACAGACAGGCACACAATACCTGCTGAATCCAGTAGGAGTTCTGCATATCCAGTGACTTCAGTAGTTTTCCACCATAAGCTTGATTTGCTCATTTGAAACGAATTTCAGAATAGCTTGCATAAAGCTGGATCAGAAATAGTGGAGTGTTGGAAGCACTTGCAATGGTTGGGCTGGGGATACGAGGTTTACACAGGTCCCTGAAGTTTGGGATCTATCTTAGATCAAAAGAAACAGGAGGGATCTGAGATTGGAATCTGAGAAAGGATAAGGAAGGAGGGTGGTGGCACATATGTTCTCATCTCTGCTCCTTTTGCTATTTCATGGACACTGTTGATTTCCTGTTGAGCTACATTTCACCTTAATGCAAATAACACTTCAGATCTGACAGACATGCTCAAGGGCTGCACAATGGATGGGAGGCACCACCGAAAACTGAACAGAACAGCAGTATTTGTTACTATTCAGAATGGGGCATCATGTTTTCATTGTGCTAAAGGAACAGTGTTCATCTGAGTGCTACTCCAAAGATATTACAAAGCTATTTTGTACAACGTCTGGGTTTATGAACATATTTATCATATATCCAGCCAAGTTCCCTCCTTTATAACTTCTTCTACCATTTGTTGTCTCTTTATTAATTTATTTACACAAGATTGTCTTTTATGTGTGCTAGTTATACTGATACTCTGTACTGTTGTTTACTCCTCTTTTGCAGTGTATAATGAAGCTCTTTCATATCTGTGCTGAATGATGTGGTCATAGACAATGTGTTAAGTGTTATGTCTCCAGGAGTAGGAACTAGGAGAGATTTTATAGTGTTTGTGTGAGTGTTACTTTTTTTCTTTTATGCAACAGCTGTCCTCACTGAACCCACACCTCCTGATGGCTGTTCATGTTCATGGCTGCTCATGGCTAATGTTGCTCTTTCCCTTAACCACTTGCAGGTGTAGAGGTTCTTGACAGCACTGGAAGTGGTGAAAGGGCAACATTCTGGTAGTCAGCATAGGGGTGACCACAGACATGGTGGAGCAGAGCTGCTTTGGGACTCACTGCATGCCATCACCCCAGCATTTTTATCAAGAGGGTGTGACCTGGGGAAAGGTTTATTACTGAGAGGAAACTTGGGTCACTGTTTTTCTACACCTGGGAGTGGGTAGGTACTGTTGGTTTGGACATGACTGCTTCCTTGAGTTTGCCATAGTGGCTGTAGCGTGTCTTTGTAGGGAGGGAGACATTGCATCTCCCACATTATAATGTTGACTCTATGCCATTGGGTTCCAGGGATGGGGCACTCACTCAGACCTCCATGCCTTTGGGGTTCTGTCCTTGAGTCACCATTCAGCAGAGACTGGTAGGGTGGTAAACAGCTTTATCTTTATTAGGAATAGGGTTAATCAATTTACATGCTCACAGCTTGCAGGGAGAACTACAACTACCCGCCACCACGAACCACACCCACAGGGCATCAGGGGAAGAGACTGGTTCATCCCACTGCTGGCCCCTTAAAAGTACATTCCATATAGCACACTCCCCTTCTGTACTCTGGGAACTCCCTCTTAAATAGTTGGATGTTCATCAGGTGCTACTTTTACACAGAATGTTTCAGGATCGTGGAGCCAGAGGTTGCTAGCGCTTGGCTCACCAATGGGGTCTAGCCTTTACTGCTATCCCATTATATAGTCCTTGTACTTCACAGACAGTCTCACCACACATTCACTCTTAGTTTGCGCAGTGTCAACAGGTTCATCTGTGGGTACTGCTGGATTCTCTGGAATGTGATGAAACTCTTGCTCGTGGTGGTCTGGTTCTTCTTCTGAAGTTTGTTCTGCTGCCGTCTCCTGAGGTACATCGACATGTTTTGCTGGTAGTGACGAGTAATCCTTTCTGTTCCTCCTGTAGATATTACCACTGGGGATTTTTACTGCATAGGAGCACAGTTCATCCCTTTTTGCCACGACGGATGCTGGTGTCCAAGCTGTACTTGTTTGCATCCTTACTTTCTCTCCTTCTTGTAGAGGTGGCAAGAATGCAGCCGTGCGGTCACAGTGCTCCTTTTGGCGTCTTTGAAGGTTCCGCAACTTGTGGGAGGCATTTGATGGTAGTCTTGGAGTTAGCACTGCCATTGTAGCAGGGAGGGTACTGTGCAAAATTTCCCCATCAGAAGCTGAGCTGGACCATACTCAAGACTGGTAATGGATGGGTTCTTTAGATTGAGTAAAGCCAGATATAGATCAGAGCTGTCCTGCAAAGTCTTCTTAAACATTGGTCTGAACTGTGCATTCAACCTGACCGTTAGATTGTGGGGAACCTGGGCTAGAATGCGTGATGGTTATGCCCCAGGCAGTCACAAATTGTTTCATCGTGTGGCTTGGAAATGGCACATGATTAGAGACAATCTGTTTAGGTATGCCATGATGAGCAAACAACAGACTTCATTTTGGCTACTACCATGCCAGCTGTTTTGTCTGGCAGGTGCAAAACTTCAGGGTAATAGTTGACTATAATCAAATAAGACTGTCCCCGTAGGTCAAAAATGTCCACTGCCAGTTTTAGCCAAGGCAGGTCTGGGATCTCATGTGAGATCATGGGCTCTTTTTTATTACTGGGTTGGAGCTCTTGACAAGGTGCACAATTTGCAATCCATTGCTCGATGTGGGCATTCATTTTAGGCCAATACATGATTTGTCAAGCTCACACTTTTGACCTTTGTATGCCTCGATGGGGCGAGTGAAGCAATGTCAACATGTTGGTCCTCACACCACTTGGAATGATTATTTTCAGCCCAGGCAAATCATCCTGAATCTGGATTTGGTTTCTGAGAGGCCAGTAGAGCTTTAGTTCGGGTTTAACTTTTTGCCTGCTTGCCCATCCATTAAGATGCTGTACTCTCAGGGCTTGTAGTTCCTTGTCAGACTTCGTGTGCTCCTGTAACTGCTGGAGTAACTGGTCACTGAGTGGCTCTGTTTCCATCAGACTGTGAATCACCTTTTCTGAGTGGAAAAGATCAGGTTCAGGAGGAGGAGTGAGCACTGTGGCTCTAGAAAGTGTGTCAGCCACTAACATGTCTTTGCCTTTGGTATAGTGAATCTGGATGTCATATTTTTGGAGCTGTAACAGCATACTCTGTAGCCGTGCCAGAGCCCTTCCTATGGGCTTTGCAAAAATTGCTTCCAGGGGTTTGTGGTCCGACTGGACCCGTACTTGGGTGCTATACACATATTGGTGGAACTTTGTCATGGCGAAGACAATTGCGAGTTCTTTTTCAATCTGAACATAATTTCTCTCAGATTGTGTTAGAGCCCTCGAAGCTTATGCAATTGGTTGATTCTGCTGAAACAGACATGCCCCTAAGTTGTCTTTGGATGCATCAGCTTGGATTTCCAGCTACTCTGCTGGGTTGAAGTACCTGAGCATAGGTGCTGTTGTGATGGTTTGCTTGAGCGTATCCAGGGCTGCCTGATGCTCAGGTCCCCATTGCCAAATAATGTCATTCCTGAGAAGCACTCTCAGTGGGGCTGTCAGGCTTGACTCATGTGGAATGTATTGTGCCGAGTACTGAATGATTCTGAGGAGTCTCTGAAGGCCTTTTTGTCTGCTGGAGCGGGCATCCTGTTGATGGCTTCCACTTTGTCATCTTTTGAGAAGATATGGCCCATATACCAAACACTGTCGACAAAAAACTATTTTGTCCTTATTAAACTTTACTCCTTTCAGACGTG
>NW_017729032.1:62903657-62914784 GCF_001723915.1 Gavialis gangeticus | reverse complement strand
ATTGGTCTGAACTGTGCATTCAACCTGACCGTTAGATTGTGGGGAACCTGGGCTAGAATGCGTGATGGTTATGCCCCAGGCAGTCACAAATTGTTTCATCGTGTGGCTTGGAAATGGCACATGATTAGAGACAATCTGTTTAGGTATGCCATGATGAGCAAACAACAGACTTCATTTTGGCTACTACCATGCCAGCTGTTTTGTCTGGCAGGTGCAAAACTTCAGGGTAATAGTTGACTATAATCAAATAAGACTGTCCCCGTAGGTCAAAAATGTCCACTGCCAGTTTTAGCCAAGGCAGGTCTGGGATCTCATGTGAGATCATGGGCTCTTTTTTATTACTGGGTTGGAGCTCTTGACAAGGTGCACAATTTGCAATCCATTGCTCGATGTGGGCATTCATTTTAGGCCAATACATGATTTGTCAAGCTCACACTTTTGACCTTTGTATGCCTCGATGGGGCGAGTGAAGCAATGTCAACATGTTGGTCCTCACACCACTTGGAATGATTATTTTCAGCCCAGGCAAATCATCCTGAATCTGGATTTGGTTTCTGAGAGGCCAGTAGAGCTTTAGTTCGGGTTTAACTTTTTGCCTGCTTGCCCATCCATTAAGATGCTGTACTCTCAGGGCTTGTAGTTCCTTGTCAGACTTCGTGTGCTCCTGTAACTGCTGGAGTAACTGGTCACTGAGTGGCTCTGTTTCCATCAGACTGTGAATCACCTTTTCTGAGTGGAAAAGATCAGGTTCAGGAGGAGGAGTGAGCACTGTGGCTCTAGAAAGTGTGTCAGCCACTAACATGTCTTTGCCTTTGGTATAGTGAATCTGGATGTCATATTTTTGGAGCTGTAACAGCATACTCTGTAGCCGTGCCAGAGCCCTTCCTATGGGCTTTGCAAAAATTGCTTCCAGGGGTTTGTGGTCCGACTGGACCCGTACTTGGGTGCTATACACATATTGGTGGAACTTTGTCATGGCGAAGACAATTGCGAGTTCTTTTTCAATCTGAACATAATTTCTCTCAGATTGTGTTAGAGCCCTCGAAGCTTATGCAATTGGTTGATTCTGCTGAAACAGACATGCCCCTAAGTTGTCTTTGGATGCATCAGCTTGGATTTCCAGCTACTCTGCTGGGTTGAAGTACCTGAGCATAGGTGCTGTTGTGATGGTTTGCTTGAGCGTATCCAGGGCTGCCTGATGCTCAGGTCCCCATTGCCAAATAATGTCATTCCTGAGAAGCACTCTCAGTGGGGCTGTCAGGCTTGACTCATGTGGAATGTATTGTGCCGAGTACTGAATGATTCTGAGGAGTCTCTGAAGGCCTTTTTGTCTGCTGGAGCGGGCATCCTGTTGATGGCTTCCACTTTGTCATCTTTTGAGAAGATATGGCCCATATACCAAACACTGTCGACAAAAAACTATTTTGTCCTTATTAAACTTTACTCCTTTCAGACGTGCTCTCTCCAGGACTTATTTCAGGATAGTGTCATGGTCCTCTTTGGTAGCCACTGCAATGAGCATGTCATCCGTGATTATGTGGATTCCTGGAATGTCACCAAAGCACTCATAATTCTTCTGTTGGAATACTTCGCTAGCTAACTTAACACCAAAGGGAAGGCAACTGAAGTGGTACTGCTCCATGGGGTGTTAAAGGTACACAACTCTGCTGATTCCTTGTCCAATTTGACTTGCCAGTAGCCATCCTTTTCATCAAGAATGGTGAACAGCTTCTTACCTGACAAGCTCTTCCGCACATCTTCTACAGTGGGAATTGAAAGGTGCTGCCTCAGCACTGCCTTGTTGAGGTCTCGTGGATCTAGACAAAGTCATAGTGAACCATCCTTCTTTTGTGTGATCACAAGGCTATTGACCCAGGGCGTGGGTTGAGTTACCTTTGTAATGACTCCCACAGCTTCCAGCATTTTGAGGGCAGGCTTCAACTTGCCTAGGGTTGCATAGGGATGGGGTACTCACTCAGACCTCCATGCTTTTGGGGTTCTGTCCTTGAGTCACCATTCAGCAGAGACCGGTGAGGTGGTAAACAGCTTTATCTTTATTAGGAACAGGATTAATCAACTCATACGCTCACAGCTTGCAGGGAGAACTACAACTACCCACCACCACAAACCATACCCACAGGGCATCAGGGGGAGAGACTGAGTCATCCCACTGCTGGCCCCTTAAACATATATTCCATATACCACACACATGCATCTCAGTCCCTTGGTCTGTGACATGGAGAAAAGAATTGTCTCTGAAAATTCAGAAGGATTTGATTGGGGCAGTTGAATGCAGTTTATAATTCTCAAATTTTGATCCATTTTTGGAGTACCTTTCTCAGGGAACAAGCCAGTGTACTTTCAGCATATTGTATAGTGATCTATTTTGGGAGAGGTAGAAATGAAGGAGTTTGCTATTGTCGAGAAAATCCAAGGCCTGAATTCCTTTAGTTCAGGGGTTGGCAATTATTTGGGACCAGGGCCACATAGCGAGTTTTGATGAGCTGTGGCAGGCTGGGTCAGCACTGCACCCATCCTCCCCACTCTTTGTGCAACAACTCATCAAAACTCCCTACATGGGATGGGGCCATAGGCAGGTGGGTAGGTGGGGAGTGATGTTTGGGAGCAGGATGGGCAATCCACTCCCTGCACACCCCTGCCTGTGGGGGCTGTGTGTGCGGGGGTTGTGGGGCATGTGCACATGTGTGTATGTGTGTGGGGAGGGGGGCCTGCCTGGGTGCTAGGTCTTGGGAGCTGAGAATGAGGGGAGGCAGGGAATGAGGGGAGGCAGGAGGGTGTGGGGTTGTGTGCAGCAGAGCTCATCTGGGTAGTGCAGTCTGCAGTGCTCTGCATGGGGCTACTCCCACCGAAGGCAGCCTGTACTGCAATTTACTTGCTGGCCCTGCCCTGGCCAGCATGCAATTTACTGGCTGGGCTGCTCCTGGTGTGGCAGCTCCTCTCATCTCTAGTAGTGGTTCCTCCTCTTGCTCCTACCCCTGCTGCACTGCTCTTGGCAGGGGGGGGAGCTTCAGCCAGGCAGCTCTAGCCTCAGCATGTGGGGCTCTGGCTTCAGCTCCAGTTCCCAGTTGCCTTCCACATGCTCTGCCCACCCACAGGTGGCTGCTCATTGCACCGAGTGGGCAGTGTGGGTGGAAGGTGGCTGGGAGTTGGAGCCAGAGCCTGGCATGCTGAGACAGGAGCCTCCCATCTGCAGCTGCCTCCCTGGCCCAGAGCAGTGCAACCAAGGTAGGAGGAGAAGCTGCTACTGGAGGTCAAGGGAGCTGAGCAGCACCCACAGGGCTGCAACCACACTGGGAGCATTCCCACCAGAAGCTGTGCGCGCTTGCTGTGGCCAGGGCTGGCAGACACTGGCAGCAGCACAGTGCTGGCTGCCCCAGGCCGGGCTTGGCCCTAGGTGGAACGCCACAGGGACAGCTGCAGCTGCAGGCTAGATCCAGTCAATTGATGGGTCCCCTCCACGGGCTGGATAAAGTCAGTTGGTGGGCCAGATCTGGCCTGTGGGCCATGTTTTGCCAGCCCTCCCTCTAGCTACCAACACCACATGTGGCCTGTAAGGCAGCAGCTCCATCAAAAGAAGCGATGTGACTTTGCATGGTGTTTATCCCTTCTCTGCTGAGGGCCACATAGCATACCCTCAGAGATGATTGGCACTGGTTACTGTAATCCAAGCCTGTTAAGGCAGTATCTGCTAACTGATCTGCTGCAAAGCCCTGGCAGGTAATGACAAAGTATTTCTGCAGGTAGAACACCCCAGGATGGCAGTACAGTAAATACTCCTGGCTCCTACTTCCATCTTAATTTCTCCTGGTGCAGAGAAGTGTGTACACAGCTTCATATGTTTGCAAGCACGGGTGGATCTGGAGAGGAGGGTGGAGGAAAGGGAGTTTCCCTTTGATTCTTGCTCCACCCAAACTGCCTGGGAGGGGCATCAGCATTTCTATTGAGGCAGTGCTGATGGAGTTCATTGACATCATAGCTCATTATCGTCTCTTGATTCCTGTTAATTTCTCTGCACTCCACAGTTGTTAATGTTCATCTATCCTGTTTAATGGTTTTAATATTTCACTATTCAAATTATCCTTTTTCCTGAGATTTGGTAATGTGTCTCTTCTATTTCACATCTCTAGTTGTGGACTTAGCTCTAGTTAATAACTTTAGATCAGGTGTGATAATATTAACTCATGTATAGAAATGACTGACAGTGTTGGAGGTACTCTCAAAACAGGAAGGCTACATTTTGTTTTATGGATTTCAATAAGCAATGTACTTTTAACTACAGCAGTAATGTTACAGGACCCTATGACTATTTTGCCTAGTTTGTTGTCTTTTTTAAACTTTATATATACTCTAGCAGATAAATGCACATTCCAATAGCTGCTTTTGCTTTGATCTTAAACTGAATGATATAATGCTAGCTCCCCACTGTGTTTGTAAAGATTTTAGTTTCTCTTTAACTGGAGGAAAATATGTGTTTGTGTTATATGTGATGATGCACCACACCATCTTCACTGCCCTTTCCTAAATCCTAGATCTGACTATTTTGTAAGGGTGAGCAGAGCCGCTTAGTTCTACTATGCTGCAGAACTTTCCATGGGAATAAGAATCTGTTAGAAAAAAAAGTGAATAATCTGTGGAGCTTTTGGATGAATGGAAAAGGAAGCATGCCAAGTTCTCTTCAAGTCAGTGTGAGTTTTACCACTAGCACAGAAATAATTCCACATAATACTCCTGTCCTCACTGTGTGCTCAGCAAATGAGATGGACGTGCAAAGATTTATATACGCCAGCCACTGTCAAAAAATCAGAGAGATTTATTACGTGAGGCCAATTTCTATGGAGAAAATTGTGATGGCATTTTGACCAATCTAACCTTGTATTTTTGCCTGTTCAGCAGCTGCATAGTAAGAATATTACTGTTTGTACTGCAGTAGTGAAACTGGAGGCTTGTTCCAATAGAGGCTGAACCTGAAAACAGCAAGAGATTATCTCGTCACCAAAAAGGTTAGAAGGTAGACTTAGAAGATGGGGAGAGAGAGAATGCTGAATCAAAGAAACCCAGTTTTTCATATCCTATTTTAAGGCAGGGGGAATAGGAACACATGTAGAAGTTAAGGAGCGCTGTTGAAGATATTGTTAGAGTCCTCTGTGGTATACAAGCCAAAGTAACAAGAACCACAGTTGCTACCACTCTGATGCTGAGTGCCGCTAATGATTGTTGCTTTGGCTGTTGCCTCTGGGGGTCACCACCGCCAGGGGTCACCACTACTCCTCCACACTACCAGGGGTCTCTGCTGTTCATTCATTGTTCCTTTTCACGTTTCCTATGCAAACCCCACTTTTTTAGACCCTGTCCTAGTTCGACAGCAAGCTCAGGGATTTTAAGCACTTTTAGCTACAGTGAATATCAGATTTCTACCTGAACTTGCTATGGGAATTTGTGTTTACCAGCCTTTTTTTCTTGAGGAGTAGATGAGTGACAAAGCTATTCTTGGAATAACTTCTGTCCAAAGTTTCTTCTCCTCCTCACATACTCTTTGTACTAAAACTAAGGGCTACCCTGTAATCACATGCGTTAACCTTAACCAGTAAACCCAAGCCCACAAACAATGAAAACAGGCAAAATAGATAGCTCTACAGGTCCAAACGTGTAGTAATGAGGGTATACAGGGAAAGAATACACAAAGTTACCTTTATAGAACATAACTGTAGCTGAATATGCACAACATAACCAGGATTATATTTAGATCTGAGCAATTGCCTATGACAGGCAAGCAAGAGCTCTGAAAACCGATGTTCAGGGGGTCTAAACAAGGTACTTTGTCAGAGTTGTGGGGAAAGATTGGTCAATTTGTGTTAGAGTTGTTCATCTAGATAATTTCAGAAGGTAAAGTACACAGGCACATATCACTATATAGGTTTCTGCTATGTGTAGTGAAATTTGCATTCCCCCCACATTTGATTGCAGTTGTAGTGATACTGTAGATCAGCTGGTAGCATTTTTAACCACTGTCACTAATCCTACTTCAGAGTAGATTCAGATGTCACAGTGTTTCAAACAGCATAGGACATTGACACTTTACAGCTGTGTCATACCTGTAATTTAAACTCAGGTCTTCAGTCCTACTCCTAGGTGCACGCCACTAGACTACACCAAGGCCACTGTTGGAAACATGAATGAACTGTAAAAATATTTTTAAAACAATAAAGAAATGGATTGTTTCTCTTCTATTGAGAAAACGTTGGCATTTAATCCTCAGGCACTACCAAAAATTGTACTGTGTATCAAGATAAGATATTATGCCAAATTCCTCTTATCAAAATAATTTCATGTATTCTAACACTTCGCAAGAATGTTTCAGAAGAAGCTAAAACCAGATGTTTCATGACATAAATATAAACAGTACAAAAGAACATGCTTATATATTTTTCTCTTCTTTCCTTGTTACTTCTGCTGAGCAGTATACCATAGAGTAATGAAAGGTTATGCCAAGGGCTTTACAGAAAATGTTCGGCTTCAAATATTGTCTAAAAATGGAAACATAAACACAGTTTTAGAAGTACATGTCTCCAGGGGGCAGGGTGGGTGGCCCCTAATGGCACACAGGGCCTCCTTGCGCAGGGTATCTTTCATATGCAGTTATTTGGAGGACAACATGCATTGTTTGTAAATTAATTCTGTAGCAGAAAATTGGTTGAAAGGGTGAAAACCACAAAAATGCAAGGAAAAATGTTTTGCAATACTGCCCGTATTCTTTTGAACTAAAATTAACTTAATAGTTACAGTAGCATGAAAGTTTGTCTGGATACAAGAGAAAGTAGTAATGTAGATTAAAATGTGAGTAACTTGATAATATAGATATATATTTAACTTTGAATAATGAATTCCTTGCACACTCCAAAACCCTCTAATTTCAGTGGGATTTCTGAATGAGTGAAGGGTATGCCATTGGGATAAGAGGCACTCAGAAAATGAGATAAACATGTATGCAGCACTATGTGAATGTGTATGGCATGTAGTCCTGATATGGATTTTTTAAACTAGCTACTGAAAATTAAATATTGGGAATTTGAGATGGTAATACAATATATTTTTCCATAGGTTTTTAGCTTCTAAATATTGACATTTTCTATTGTTGATGGTTTTGTTTTTTGAACAGGCACCTCTGTTAGATCATTGCTGTTATTTTGAATTAATACACTCTCAGGCTGCAGGTATGATTTCTATGGGTATAACTAACATTCAGAACTACCACTGAAGTTCTGTGCTTGAAGAGAGTGCAGGAGCAACAGTTAACATGGCCATCCTCATGGGGCATGTCCAGGCGAGCAGGGATGTTTGTTTCCCAGGGACCAGTAGCAGTGGCATACCTTGTGCCACTGCTACTTGTCTTTGAGGGATGTCCATGCCACAGGTGCTCTGGCATGCAGAAGGTTACCCTGGGTGGGGTAGAGGAGGACCCCAGCTTTACCTGGTTAGGTCACTGTTCTGTAAGGCAGGAGAAATGGAGTCATATTTCCCTCAGGCAGAGGAGAGTTAAAACCGGGTCTCCCACATCCTGGTGGACTGACTTAGCTAATGCTGAGCTTTGAAGAAAGCAGAAAGATATCATCTCCTTCTGGCTCTAGCAGTTTTGTGAATATAGTCCTGAAAGATTTTCTCCCCAAAATAGACGCACAGTAAAGTCAACTTGAATTCATGAATGGTTTGAGGATGACCAAAACTTAATTATGCAGTGAGCAAACGATTCACCAAATCCAAATAAGCAAACAAAACCCACCCTGCCCAGCTAAAATGCACAGCAATTTAAAATAAAGTCTGAGGAAACAATGAACAGAACTCTTTCCTTAGACAGCTTTCAGCTTGACTTTTGTAGCTGCTAGTGCTGTAAGACAACATGCCTTTAAAGTTTATATAGTGTGCCAGGTACACTGTGACTTGGAAGCAAACATCAATGATGTTTCACTGGCTAGGTCCAAGGATCACTAGCCCAGGTAGATGCAGGTGGTATATCAGACATGTGGCTAAGAAAAGAGGTATTTATCTCAAGTGGGTAGAAAAATGGTGAGGAGTTCAGAAGTCCTAGGTTTTGTATCTTGGTTTCCACCGTAAGTAGCAATAATCTATTTGGGGTTTTAGAAACAGCAGTGCATCAGAGCAGGGTTTGACAGCCTTTGGCTGGCACAGCCAGATGCTTGTGACCTGGCCACAGTAGCATAACTGGGGTGGGGGTGGGGGAAGATGACTGCAGTCACTGCCTTGGTGAGAGGGTACAAAAATAGATTGCTACTATGGTTGGTGTGGTTGCATCCATCACTGCCCCATTGTCACTGATGGTCCAGGCACAGAGCTGTGCTGCTGTACTTCTGCCTGGCTATGGCTGCAGGCTAGAAATCTCCACCCCTTAGAGTGGTTAGTTGCCTGCACTCACCTTTGCTGCAGATACCTGACTCCTTTTCAGGGAGGGATGTGCAGATGCTGCAGAGCAGCAGGCTCCAAAGTGGAGGGGAACACTGTGGGGGGATGGGTTGTGCAGATCACCTGAGCCAGACGCTGATTCCCGTGTGACAACTGATCCCCCATGCTAGATCAGACTTTCTTGGACTGGATTGGACCTATTCATGGCCTGGATCTGGCCTGTAGACCATAGGTTGGCAACCCCTGCATTAGAGGGTGAAGGCTCCTTGAGCCAAGTGCCTGGGCTGCCCTTTCTGGTTCAATCTCTACTAGGGACAAATAGGACCTTGCAGGTTTCTTGGACTGGATAGATCGGTGGTATGTGTCAGTGGGACTGGTCTGCATTGGCTCCCTGCACAGTCTCTGCTGCTTTCTCTAAGGTCCTGTATAGACCTGACTGGGTCAGGCATCTGCTAGTTGCAGCCCTTTTACATCTAGTATCAGCTCTGTATCTTTCTCTACAGAGGGTTACTTCCTGGCTTTGAATCTGCTTTGTGGTTTCTGCCTCCTGCACCCTGCCCCTACTATTCGGGAGAAGGGGAGGTATCTCCCTGTCTTCCTTGGAGGATCATATATTAATGGAAAGGTAAAAGCCTGCCAGATAGACTCATTAGTAAATCTAAAGACACATGAAAGAGTGTAATACAGTACATATAACAGTGAGCTGTCATGGCTGTGTATTGATTTTTCCAGAAGTGTTTACAAATTATAAAAACTTTTTGAAATATCCTAGTTCAGCATGCAGCGTGCTTTGTAGCTGTCCTGAGCAGGAAGGGCCATAATGGACACAACATCTATTGCATGGTTGCTGGTGACAGTGATTGACTGAGGTGGTTTCTTCTGCTCCTATTGGAGGACTATATATTTGTATTCCTATGTTCCTATCAAAAATATTTATTTGGTTTGGCTTAGACATGCATTCATGAAGAAGTTGTGCCTGTTCTCAGCCACAGATACTCACTGACAATTCTTAAGCATAAAGCAATGCAGAGGACCCTGCCTTTAACTCCTCTGCTAACTCCTCTTCATCCATTAACCATCTTATCTAAAACATGAAGTCAAAGTTAGTTATCTCTTTTTTAAATTTTAGAACAGTTATGTTTATTATTTAATACTGAAAGCCTACATACGTATCTACTTCATGTAGAGTTAGAGTCAGCATTTATGGACACAGGTGTAAAGATGATGTTATCCATTAGGTCTGTAGAGTTCTTCTGGATTTTAACTAATATGATAGAGCTAATTCTGGCCCACAAGCAGTGGTCAGGGATCAAATCTGTAGGCAAACAAACATATTCTACTATAACTGAATTTTCACTCTTGCTTTGGTTTTCAGTGGGCATGTCTACGTGAGACACTATTGTACAGTTGTTACTGCACATTTATTTAGTATTTGTATTAGCAAGTGCAAAATAAATGTGCAGTAATTGGAGTTACTTCACAGTAGTGCCAGGGAATGTCTTTTAGATGATGCTACTGTGCAGTAGCCTAATAATAATGTGTAGTAGCATATTAGCTCTGTCTGTGCTCTGATACGCTGCTGCGCAGTATTTTTTGGCTACTGCACAGTCAGCATCTCATGTAGACACACCCACTCTCTTGCTTTGCTTTTCAGTCGCCTAAAACTGATAATTTTGAAAGAGGCAGGAGCCAGGGCTGTTGCCCAGTAATTCCTGTTCTGGGTTCCACTTTGCTCTGATGCTCACAGTTCTTTGTAATAGGGAGAGAAACTCTGAACAACTTCAGTAGGTGTTCCTTGTGCCTCCCTATGATTTGCTTAAGTTAGCAGGTAGAAGTTTACCTGCACTGCTATTATGATTTCAGTGCTGAGAATCTTTGGAAATTTTCTCCTGAACAACGGGGACATGCACATGTGAGATCGATGACCCTTCAGTGATGATTATAAAGCTAATTTGCCAGTAGCATTTTCAAATTTGTACAATAAATATAAGGCCCAAGTGCCAAAATCTCAAAGTTTATTTCCTCAAATCTCTTCTACGATGATTTTGGGTCTAGTTCTCTTCAGGGGACCCTCTCCCATGGGACACCACTGTGCTCAGGAGAGGTCCCAGAAGACTGGAAGAAGGCCAATGTTGTGCCCATCTTCAAGAAGGGGAGGAGGGAGGACCCAGGGAACTATAAGCTGATCAGCCTGACCTGAATCCCAGGAAAAATCCTCGAAAAATTTATCAAGGAGCCCATATGTGACAAGCTATTAACGTGGGTAGGTCATGTCTGACTAACCTTTTGTAATACCTAGGGGGTAAAAAGAAGGTACCGGGTAATGTAGGGCCTCTGCAGGATACGCTAGGAAATCTAGTGGTCACACCAGACAACAAAGCTAACCTCTTTAACAATTTCTTTGCCTCCATCTTTTTGAGCAGGGACTGGGGCTTCCCCCCCACTGGGATCCTGATGGACCCAGGGGAGGCACTGCCAGGCCCAGGGTCAGTGAGGACCTAGTCAGGGAACTTCTGGTGGGACTAGACGTGTTCAAATCAGCAGGTGTTGACAATCTCCACCCCAGAGTGCTGAGGGAATTAGCAGAGGTCATTGTGGGACCCCGGCACAGCTTTATGAGCACTCATGGTGCTCTGGCGAGGTGCCGGAGGACTGGAAAAGGGCCAACGTGGTCCCCATTTTCAAAAAAGG
>NW_017729032.1:62895500-62903071 GCF_001723915.1 Gavialis gangeticus | reverse complement strand
TGACCCCAGCATTCTTTCCTGCCCATGGCAGGGGGTCGGACTTGATGATCTGCTCAGGTCCCTTCCGAACCTACCAACTATGCAACTATAACCTCATTTCCTTCTACAGCCAGATTATTCACTACCTGGATAAGGGAAATAGGGTCGACATCATTTACGTGGACTTTAGGAAGGCCTTTGATTTGGTGTCTTATGAGGCTCTCAAGGTAAAACTAGGGGACTATGGGCTCAACCATTCAATGATAAGATGGGTGGAAAACTGGTGGCAGGGTCAAACCCAGAGAGTACTAATAGGCGGATCTGTGTTGACCTGGCAGAAGGTGGCCAGTGGGGTCCCACGTGGTTCGGTATTTGGACCAGTGCTTTTCCATATCTACATCAATGATCTGGATGTGGAGGTGAAAAGCACACTGCCAGATTTTGCCAATGACACTAAGATTTGGGGAAGTACAGCCATGTATCAGGGTAGGCTGACTATCCAGGTGGACCTAGACAGATTAGTTAGGTGGGCAGACCCAAACCAGATGCTGTTCAACACTGAGAAGTGTAAAATGCTCCGTCTGGGGAGGAAAAATCCTCAGCAAATGTACAGGGTCAGTGGTGCCACACTAGCTAGTACCACATCCAAAAGGGACCTGGGGGTCATAACTGACCATAAAATGAACCACCTGTGTGATGCTACAGGTAGTAGAGCAAACTTCATGCTGGCATGCATCAACTGATGCATCTCAAGCAAAACTAAGGAAGTTATTCTCCCACTGTACTCAGCATTGGTGAGTCCACAGCTGGAGTACTGCATCCAGTTCTGGGTGCCACACTTCAAAAAAGATGTGGAAAACCTGGAGAGAGTCCAGAGAAGGAGCCACTCATATGATTAGAGGCCTGAAGAGCAAGTCATATGAGGAAAAGCTTTCAGATATGGGACTGTTCAGGCTAGAAAAGAGAAGACATGGGGGAAATTGGTGGCAGCTTACAAATATATTAGGGGAGAGCATCAGGGGCTAGGTGAATAACTATTCACCACAATGCCCCAGGTGAAAACCAGGAGCAATAGTCATAAATTAGAAGAAGGCAGGAGGCTGTGGCTGCTGCAGCAGGGTGGAGCCCAGCTTTTCCCTGCTGCCTGCCTGCTGTGGGCTCGGGCAGGGGAGGCCAGCTCCCCACTGCTGCATGTACTCCCCAGGGGGCAGGGGGCACCTGTGCCCCCCAGATCTGAGCATGGGGCAGGCTGTGTGCTCTGGCAGTGGAGTGGGGCCAGCTTCCTAGTGCTCCACACACTCCCTGGAGGACAGGGAAGACCCATGCCCCAGCTCTTTGTGCGGGGCTCTTTGTGCAGGGCTCCTGCCCTGCTGCCCTACCTCGGGGTTTCTGCAGCCCAGCGGGCATGACCTGGCACAGCAGGGAACAGCAGGCCCATGCAGAAAAGCTGCCTGCTGCTGCTCGCTCCATGCTGCCCTGGCAATGCCCCTCCTGCACGTGTGGCTGCAGTGAGGGCGGCAGGATGGGGCTGTGCCAATCAAAGCTTCCCCACACACACTGGACTCATTGGCAGGCAGCATCTCCATGTTGTCCCACTGTTCCCTACTGTACTGGGTCATGCCCACTGGGCTGCAGAGGCCCTGGGGTAGAGCAGCAGGGTGGGAGCTTGAGACTGCAGCCCACACCTGCCCCCACCCCTGCCTTATGCACAGATTCCCCCTCGGGATTACGTGCAGAGCTGGAGAGCTAGACCCGTTCCCCATCCCACCCTCCAGACAAGCTGCCCACAGCCCCATCCCACTCTCCTCTCCCTGCTGGGGCCCTGCAGATGCACATTGTGGCCACTGTTTGTGACCACTGATGCTATGTCACCATAGTGCTTTGCAATGGTGATGTAGCATCACATGTAGACGTGCCCATTGTTGCAGCCCAGGAGGATGAGCATAGAGTAGAGCTTGTGACAAGACTATAGGACTAGGTATTTAGAGGCATCTGTGACAAAAGTATTTGTGTAGGGGAAGAGGTGGGAAGCAAGGTGGGAAGCTGAACTGAATCTTAGGAGGTGAAGAGAAAAGAGGGGAGGCATGGAGGAGAGGAGGAAGGAGAGACTAAAAGATGGTTGTATTTTGAATGAGAGCTTGAAGTGGTAGAGTGGGGAGATTTATTCCCTATTTTCTAGTATTCCAAAATCATATGTTTAGAGGTAAGAAAAAATATACAGTAACTGCCTGCCTGTTATATGTTGGATGGGGCTCTGATCCAAGACAAATAAACAAGCTGCGCTGTTTTAAAGGCACATTTAAAATGCTTATGATAAAATTAAAATAAAAAGTAGCCTGACTTCTAATTTCTGCAACAGAGTAGGTGGAGAGAAATATATAAATTGCAAGAGTGAAGTGGAAGCCAAGGCATTGACTATGTACAGATTCTTTACACGTTAAACTTAAATTGACTTTTAAACTGTTTAGTTAAATTAGTGTGAAGCACCAAGTAACCACTGTTCTTTTAGTTTGAGTGGCTCAGATTGGTTTATCTTAAGTTATTAAGGAATCAATTTAAGATAAAGTAATGTAGGCCACTCATAAACCAAAATAAGCATGTGTACACAAATCTATCTCAAGTTTACTGTGTTGGGTTAAAAACACACCTTTGTTTAAACTGCTTTACATGTGGACAGTGCTTGAGTTTGGGCTGTCTGTGTTCTGTGTTTCCCTGACTACAGCTGATGACATAGCTAGAAACTGAAGCGCTGCAGGGAGCTCTATTACTCTCATAGATTAAGGTGATAATGATTGTAGCAGGGAAAAGGACACATAATTTAGAGTGCCTGAATTTAAGCTTTGCCAGCAGAGTGAAACCGGCATCCATTTTCAAAGAAAGAAATGTTAATGTATATTTATCTATAATTCTTACATTCTCTTAGTGATTTGAGAGTTTAGTCATGGTTTGGGTTTTGGGAGTTTTATTGGTTCTTACTCATTTATAAATATTTCTTAAACATTTCACTTCACTTTTAAGTAGCCAGATTGAAAGGATAAGTGTAGCACATGGTTTTAGAAGTGCAAGTTCTATGAAATGTTGGTGTGGTTTTGTTTTCACACACGGACTTTTTTGTTGCAGTAACTTTTTTTTTAATACCTCCAGCCACAAAGTAGTTTCATCTCAGCAGATGTCTTAAGCCTAGTTCAGCTGCATCAGCAGATATTACTGTGATGGTATTGCTCCCTTGTGACTATGAACAGGGATTTTAGGTTTTTTTTTTTCTATTTAAGTGCTGGCAACATGGTTATTTATAACAAGAAACATATTTCAGGACCATTTACTATATCCCTATCTATTTCTTCAATCTTTATCTCAGTAAATAAAACCTTGAGTTCAAGTTCTGATTTTCCCCCTTCTCCTCATGTAGTTTTTGCTTCTCAAACAACAGCATGTTTGAGAAATCTCTGAAAGTTCTGCTTGACCAGTATTATACTCTATAGTGGACTCAGCAGCACTAAGCAAACATTTTCTTTACAGTATTAGTTCTTCACCTACCAAACTAAAAGTTAGCAATGCTGCTTTTTTCTGCACGTGTGTTTCAATCTTTCTTACATCTGGAAAAAGTGGTTTCTGACTTGGTCCTTCCTGTATAACTTCTATTTAAACTTGATTCACAAAAAGATACAGTGTTTGCCTATGGTTTGGGTGATTAAGGCTACTTCTCTTTTTGCCTGGCAGCGCTACAACTCTTTGGTAGAAGGAGCCCCAAAAGAACTACTGAGGGAATTGTCACATTTTATGATGTATGAGCTTCTCCTTTTTTAAATTTTACCACAAGAAAAGAAGGAGCAGACTTCCATCTGCACAGACCTATTCAGCCTCCCTAAAGATTGAGGCTTAGAGCACTTTAAAAGTTTGAAGAAAAGGCCCAAATCTGTAAATCTTGCTCAGGCAAAATCTCCATTGCCTTCAGTAGGTGCTTTGCTTGATTAAGTCCTGAGGGCCCAACTCTTAACACATGCTCAAAGCCTGAATAAACAAGTTTTGAGTGGGGGTGGGTCTTTCTAGCAGAGCTGGGTGGTAAAACAGAATCTTTCCCCTGGATGTGGGGCAGTAGTGCTGATACTGCAACCTAAGGGCTAAAGTAATAGTGGCAGTCTCCAAAATGTCCTCTCCAGAGGTGGGTGCATCTACACATATAATTACTGTGACTGAATTGAATTAATCCTGACATCACCATCTACATGTGTGTTTAAGTGCAGTAATTTGCTGCACTGCCAGGTACCTGTGTATCTGACAGAACTATCTGGCAGTGCAGTAAATTAATCTACTGTCCCCTAATTGCTGCAAATGTGTATATAGTGATGCTTTACTGCACAGCAAATTAGTCTGATGCACAGTAAACTGCCTCATGTAGACGTGCCCAGAGAGTTTTATAATGAATGAATACCAAAGACTCACTGGCCATTCCAGCATCTTCACTACCCTGTTCTTGTGCTGAAACAGGGAAGAAATTGTTCCCTTAGTGATCTTCATTTTTCAGGTCATATGCATGCCTACCCAGCCTCTACCATGAATTAAAGCAAATCGAAGGAGCCAAATAAAGCGTTCAGATATGGTCATTCAACAAGGTGAGAGAACTTCTCCCACCAGGAGTTTTCCGCAGAGTTGTTCCTGCCTAAAAAGAACCGGAGTGGAAAAAAATAACCTCTTCTAAGGCCTGTCTATATTAATAAATAGCCCTGATTCAGCAGCCAATAAAGCTGCTCTAGTTTTGACCCTTACGTGTTGACAAAGGCAAGCTGGATCTCGTACTGTCTGAATGAATTACTGTATTTATTTGAATATAGGACAATGTTGAATATTTACATTCTATATAAAGAAAAAATTATATATTTGTTATAACTTTCCAGGTACAGAATCTATTGGAGGTTTGCTTTGAATTTGTCCCCTTCCCACTGCTACAGCAAGGAAAATAAATTGGGGTGGGGGTGGGGGAAGGAGGGAAGAATGGCCCCTTGTCTTGTCCTCTGCTCCCCAACTTCTTTTCCCATGGCTCCCTCTCCCTCCCGTACTGTCAGACCCCGCTGTCCTTGAGCACATGGAAATGAGGGGTAAATTTGAAAACACTGAATTTTAAATAAACATATTTGTTCTAATTTGAATATAGGAAATTACTACAGGTACCCATAGACTTAGTTCACCCAGAATTGATGCATTTTACCTTTTTTTGCAAACTGCTACAAGTTTCAGCACAGCTACTCCATGAATACAGTCTTGAGAATCACTTTTGTACCTGCTTATACATAATACTGTTGAGTTGACACATGCCAGATCAATTCTTCATACTGAGCTGTTAGACAGGAGGGTGTGATACAAAATTATATACACACACACAAACTACACAAACACTCTATGGGTTTATACACACATGCACATACACAAACACACACTTCCATGGCTATGTGTTAACACTAGGGGGCATTTGGGGTAACTTGGGCTTAGGGTTACTCGGGGTCAAGATGCCAGGGTTACTTGGGGTCAAGGTGCCCTAGGATTACTTAGGATCACTTGGTGCCCCGGAGTTACTCGGGGTCACCTGGTGCTGGGCTGGAAGCAAGGGGAAAAAATGGGGTTTTAGAGGTAGCAGAGAGGGAGATGAGATGGCAGATAGAGAGTGAGAGGGAGAGAGACAGAGACAGAATGAAGGTCAGAGGGGCAGAGAGCAGAGACTGGAGCAGGGCCAGGAGGTCAGTAAGACAAAAACTCAACTCGGGTTCCAAAATAACAGTTTTATTAAACAGGCAACATACTACACAGCCCCACAAAGTTATTGGTTCCCATACACACACACAAACACACCCACACACCAGGATAGCAGGAGAGGAAAGGCTTAATGGAGGGATTTGAGGTCCAGGTATGTAGAGACAGAGTTCAGGTCCCTTGCTTGGGGGAAGAAGGTGAGTGATAGCTACCTATCCCAGGCTGAGAGTTGATCCTCAATGGCCAGTTGGGGTCTTCTCTAGCAAGGTATTGTCCAGAGGGGGGTTGCCGGCAGGGCTTCTGGGTGGATAGGTGGTGTGGTGTAGTGCTGGCTCAGATGGAGAGGGCATCCCAAAGAGATCACACTCTACCACCCCTTTTATAGGGGTCGGCTACCTATGTCTCCTATGGGAAGGACAAGTCCAGGCAAGGACAGTCCTGCTCAGATGCATATGTGCAGTTCCAGGTGTTCTCATTGTCTGGTGGGACACAATGGTGGGGTTGCTGGTTTCTGTATGGTCTTTGTCTTCCAAATGTTGAGTTTCTGTAGGTTCTTTACTTTTCAAATGCTGGGTTTTGTCTCTGTTCCTGGGTGAGTCAATGCAAGGCAATGGTCCAGTCATTGAGTTTATGGTTCAGTCCTTGAGTTGATCATTCAGTAGAGGCCTGCTGCCATTGTACCTCAAGCACCCTCATTCACTCCCATTTATTCAGGAACCAATTTACATGAGACTGGTTAGACATGAGTCACAGTTACAACATACTATACAATAGGTTATACCCGGGCAGGGGACACAAGTTGGAGGCTTGACATACAAAATGGAAACTTGACATTACTTTACAGACACAGGCCTAAATCATAAAAATTCAATATAAAACAGTAAAAATCAATACAATCAGAATAGGAACATAATATAATATAATATAAAACAGTAAAAATGAATACAAACATAACAGAACACTATTTACAATATAAAAGGGGCTTGTTACTATAAGGGAGTATAAAAACTCCCTTATTTTGCCTAGTACTACTTGTAATCACTTATAAGAAATAGAGAGGGCAGAGAGAAAGTGAGAAATGGTTGTGGAAGGGGAGGGAATGTATTTTTAAGTTTTTAAAAAAAGAAAAACCTGGGGGGTTTACTACAATACAAAGTATGCATGATGTTTGACAAAAGTCAAAGAACTCTTGATTCATCATATAGTTTACTGGGATAGGCCCCAGCAGAGTCAACAGCATTTCAAACCATGATGACCCCACACACCAGCACTGCTCAGTATGTGGGTGTACTCCAGATACTTCCCACAAATGATCCATGTGCTAATTAGCACCCACTCATGACTGGGACCAGGTGCTTTTGTCATGAGTTCTGGAAGTCTCCAAAAAAGAAAGGCCTACAAAGGATGGAGGATGGGATTCAGCTCCAAGGAGGATTATTCTGCACTGGTCTGGTCCTGAAGGGAGCAAACCAGGAAAGCCAAGGCTGCAACTGAACTCCAACTAGCTTTGAGCATCAAGGACAATAAAAAGTCCTTTTTCAGATATGTGGGGAGCCGGAGGAAAAGCAAGGGCAACATTGGACCCCTGCTGAACCAGATGGGGCAACTGACAACTGATGCCCAGGAAAAAGCCAACCTATTAAATGGGTACTTTGCATCGGTCTTTCATCAGTCCCACAGGACGCCCACGCCCACCATGGGACAGGGCAGTCCGGGTGAGGGAGATCCCCTGCCCTCCATTAATGCTGACCTAGTGAAGGAACACCTTGAGAAGCTGGATACCTTCAAGTCAGCTGGCCCTGACAATCTACACCCCAGAGTACTCAAGGAGCTGGCGAGCATCATAG
>NW_017729032.1:62893620-62894499 GCF_001723915.1 Gavialis gangeticus | reverse complement strand
AGGTCGAACGGTCATAAACTACTGCGAGACCGTTTCAGGCTGGACATAAGGAAGAATTTCTTTACTGTCCGAGCCCCCAAGGTCTGCAACAGCCTGCCATTGGAGGTTGTTCAAGCACCTACGTTGAACACCTTCAAGAGTAAATTGGATGTTTATCTTGCTGGGATCCTATGACCCTAGCTGACTTCCTGCCCTTCCAGCGGGGGGCTGACTCGATGATCTTCCGAGGTCCCTTCCAGCCTTAATGTCTATGAAATCTATAAAATCTCTGAAATTTCCGGTTCCCATGGAAAAACAGAGAAAACTACGGATTTCCTTATTTTATCAGAGAAAAAACGGATTTTCCCTTTTAGCAGAGATACCTGCAGATTTCCCAGTTTTGCAGAGCTCTGCAGGCTGGCAGCGTTCCAGCCTGTAAGAGCTGATTGCAAAAGGGCAGGAAATCCTTATCCTTGCCCAGAGGGGGTGGGAGAGGGAGAAGGGAGGGGCCTGAAGCTCTTAGTCAGCCAAGGATTGGATCAGGCTTACTGTTTTTCCTGGAGGCTGTGAGGTAAGTAGGGCTTGCAGGAGGCTGGGGGCCCCTGTAGCTGGGCTGGGGGGCTGCGGGTCATGGCTGGGGGGCACCAGCAGGGCTGGGGGGGGTAGGAGCTGGTTCTGCCTCTACCCTTGTCCTCACCCACAGCAGGAAGGTAGGAGTGGGGGAACTGGCTCTGTGCTTCTTCTGCTGTAGCAGCCATTGCCTTCTGCTGGGGGCAGGGAGCTGTGGACCTGGGTCATTGACTCCAAAGCCCTGGCAGCTGGGGGCCCCCTCCAGCAGGACTGGGGCAGGGGCTGTGATGGAGGCCAATGTCTTGGGCTGAGTGAAAGATCACTGAGTAT
>NW_017729032.1:62888278-62888620 GCF_001723915.1 Gavialis gangeticus | reverse complement strand
GAGGGGCATGAGCAGGACTGGGGGACTGTTGTTGGGGGAGTGAAGGGCACAAGTAGGGCTGGGGGCTGCTGTGGGGGAAGTGAGGGGCATGAGCAGGGTGTGTCCCCTGCCCGCCTGGCAGCGGTGTTGCACAGAGGGCAGTTCGTGCTCCTGGAGGCAATGATTCAATCAGACCCCAGAAGAGAGTCACACACACAGGACTGCGGAACAAAAGCCTTATTGCTTGCAAGCAAGACCGACCTGGAGTCTGGAGACTCAAATCAGGGCCGGCCCCCAAGACAGCTTTCACAAAGTTTATATACCTTACACCAGGGCATCTGGAATTTCCTGACGTGCATGCGC
>NW_017729032.1:62876739-62888267 GCF_001723915.1 Gavialis gangeticus | reverse complement strand
CTTATTTGGGGAAAACGTTCTTGTTGGGGTGATATGCTACAGCAGCAGGCACATGGCATGGTTTGAGGGCTTAGCCCTGTTAGCCCCAGCCTTCTGCTGCCTATGCCCCTCAATGTGCTACAGATGTGAAGCGATGGGTGTGGCAGGGTAGCTTTTGGTGCCTGCTTGCAGCAGGACACCTGTGGTGCCTGTCACTCAAAGGGCCTGAGTAAGTAGCAGAGGCAGCCTGCAGGTGGCTGCTCTCCCCAATAAGAAGTCACATAGCTGGCAGGAGACTGCCTGATTGGGGAAGAGGGCTCAGCTGCTAACTGTAAGAGCAGGCTTGAGCAGTAAAGCCAGTAACAGTTGCTGCAAGCACCCAGAGTCAGAACATTGCCTGATTGGAACTGCTGCTCTGGAACACCTGGAGGATAGGGTAGGAACTACTGGGGATGGCAGGAGGTTCCTGGTCGTGGGGCATGACCTAAAACTACACCCTGCTGGGGTTGGATGGTGTGCTGGGGCTGCTTTGGTAGGGCAGCTTCCAGGAAATGCAATACCTGTGCCTCCCCAGTGAAGGGTGAGTATGGGGTGCCAGAAAGCCTCAGTCCCCGCTGCCTTGCAGTCTACCCCGTGGAGGGAAAAGGCTAGGGAAACACACCCTGGCAGAAAAGCACAGGGGCCCAGCATGAACGGCGTATGCTACCAGCAGCTGGGGGGAGCATGGCTACACTGGCGGCAGCGGCAGCAGGAGCCCAGTGGTGGTAAGCTGGGAGCTCCTGCAGACGTTGCCAGCGCTGTCAGCAGCAGGGGGGGAAGGGTGGTGAGCACCTACCAGGGGTTGGTGACCACTTGTAGGCACTGCCAGCGGTGTTGGCAGCAGCCAGTGGTGATCATGGACCGCCCACAAATGCTGCCAGCAGTGTTGGCGGTGCCTTTTTTCAGGGGGTGCACACAGACCCATGTGCACCCCCTACACATCGCCCTTGAGGCCCAGGCCTACTGAGTGGGGCCTGAGGCAGGGTCCAGGTAAGTTGACAGATGCCTGAGGCCCAAAGGGGTGTAATGCCCACAAGGGTCCAGGTAAGTCAACAGACTCCTGAGGCCTGAACAGCAATAGGCTGAATTAGGGAGGCCCAGGTAAGTTGCTAGATGCCTGAGGCCCGGAGGCTCCAGTGAGGGGGCAGGATTGTAGGGATGCAGTGGTTGTGTAGAGTTGGGCCTGAAGACAGTTTGAAGGGCTACACGTAAGCTGACCGGAGTAGTGGCAGCCAGCAGCCATGTAGATGAGGGCCTAAGATAGTCTGAAGGGCTTCACAGATGCTGACTGGACTAGCCACACCTGGCAGTGGTGTAGAGTGGGGCCTGAAAATGGTTGGAAGGGCTGCACAGAAGCTGACGGGTATAGTTGGAGTAGAGGCCCCAGTGAGGGGCATAAGTTAAAGGCCCAGGCACGTCCAAGGATGCTTGAGGCCTAGTTTAGGCCAGAGGATAGAGCAGCGCAGAAAAGGGCCAGGGGAGTAATAGAAAATCTGGACGCCAGCTGCAAGGCATGGGACATGGTATAAGGGGAGGTTTGTAGCCACATACTATGCACTTGGCATCAAGCTTTAAAATGGGCAGCCTCCTGTCTAAAAATAAACAACTTATTGTTTACATCAAAGTGTGGCAGGAAAGTGTGGGCGGGCAGACTGCCCAAACAGGGAGGTGGGCCAGCATGGTGAGCAGCCTTGGTAGTTATCCTGTTACAATGGGACACAGAGCAGCAGAGTGCCCCGAGTCCCTAAAATAAACTGTTTATAAGGTAGAGGGACACTTGTATTGAAGGGCGTGTGTAGACAAAACGGGGGCCCTAAATTGAAGTGGTGGGATTTTAAAAACATTGCTTCAATTTAGGGTGACGTAAACCCCTGTGTCGTTTACACCCATGTCTTACTTGCCTCTTTAGTGGCAGGGAGGGGAAGGTGAGCTGCCGGCAGGAAGAGCAGTCCCTGTGCTGCAGGGGTTGGGGGCTGGTGCTTCCCTCCATGGCAGTGGTGGCCCCCGCCCCCAAGTGGCATCCGCCCGCAGGCACCCAGCTCAGGTGGTCCTGGGGGACACTGTAGCCGTGGAGGGAAGGACCAGGTCCCCGTGCAGCTCATGCAGGCAGGATACAGGGGGGAAAAAAGGAAAAAGATCAGGCTCGCCGCTTTTTTTTTTTTTTTTCTTTCTTCGGTGGAGTCGGCCTTCCTGGGCTGCTGCCAGGCTGCCTGCACAGTCCCTGAACCGAACAGAGCCTGATGCTTTGCTTTGCGGCTGCAGGGCAGCAAACGAAAACTCCTCGGAGGTGTTTTAGTTTGCTGCACCCCAAAATCATTTAAGGTGCATTACACCGCTGAATGTGCTAAAGTGGCCGGAATTAATGCACAATACGTTGCTGATGTGTGCCAACACCAACACCATTAAAGTGGTGCAAAAGTATTTAAACTGCCTTAAAGTGTCATGCACACATGCCCCTCATTTAATCTACACACACACATAGGTGCACCAAAACCTTTTGTAAGTATAATCAGATCCCCTGAGGAACAGCAAAAGCCAGGGGACGACAGCAGAGGAGAAGAGGGGTTGGACATTGGGGTAGAAATGGTGGAAGAAACCTTGCAGGAGGATGAAACAGAGAAGGAGGAGAGTGAAATTTCTGTGATTGAAGTAGCGCAGGAGCTAGGAGATGGAATGTAAGGGAAGGTGGGAACAGCAAACAATTTAGACAACAGAAGTGGAGATGGAGCAAGAGAAAAAATCAAGGAAACAGGTTGGGAAAAGAAAGAAAATGCAGAAACTAGGAAACAGCAGGGAGGTGGGACTATGGAAGCCTTCCTAAATGAGAAAGAAATCCAGCAGCTTGCAAAGACTAGAGGAATGCAAATGAGGAAGGGGAAAAGTCCATCACCAGGAGCACTGGTACAGAGAAGCCTTAAAGGGACAGGCACACTCAGCTCAAAGCAATCATGGATTAACCTTAAAGGGACAGGCACACACTTTAAAACAAGCATAAATGGCATTGACAATAGTTTTGCTTAATGTCAGGAGTATCTTAATAAGGAGAAGATGGGAATAGAGTGAACCAGTGTTGAATCAAGTAAGGGCAGATATAATCTGCCTCCAAGAATGTGGTACATCAGGGAAGAGAGAGATTATAAACACTTTTGAGAAAAGATGTCGATGACATCTTGGTGGTCAGGGACAAATGAGAACAATGTAGCAGGGGTAGCAGTGTTATTCAAGACCCCAGAACTGAGAGCAAAGCAGGGAGAAGTCATCAGTGGTGGATTACAATGAATGATACTAGAGTTGGGGAACCAGAATTAGAAATTTTCAATATATATGCACCACTGGAGAAGAAGGGATGAAATGCACTGCTTAGAAAGCTAGTGGTTTATGTGGTCAGCGGGAGGCTGCACATAATAGAGGGAGATTTCAATTGTATAATCAAAGTGAGTGACAGAACACGGGAAGGAAGAAACAGCTTTAGACAAGTCATCCAGGCTGTTAACAAATATAATAAAAGAAGAGTCACTAAGAGCTGTGTGGGCAGGGAAGAAAGTTTTTACTAGAACAGACATATAAATGTAGTAGTTAGAGAGAGACTTTTGATGGAAAGAGTGCTAAAGCATACTTCAGAGTATAGAGAAGCACTGGGGGCTAAACTGAATAGATCAAAAAGCATCATAATGGAAGTGGGGAACTGGAGGGACTTAGAGAAGCTGGGCCTTCATATAAGAGAGAGAGAAAACAGTGCGCTAGGGATCTTGATGGACGCTAAAGGAAAAGATAATACAGTAAAAGCTCCATTAACCGGCATCTTACAAGCCGGCATATTCTGTTAACCACTTGTAAGGTAAAGTGAAACTGAAAGTACCCACCATGTCCCAGGGGTCCTGCAGGGCCCACGGGAGGGGCAGTGATGCCACGGGAGGGGTGGTGATGCCTCGGATGTGGCGGGAGAAGTGGTGGCCCAAACAGGCAAGAACGCCTGTTCGGGCCATTCAATTAACTGGCATGTATGTGTGTTCTTCTGGAATGCCAAAAAAGAAAGTTTGGCTATAATGGGCATGGCAACCACCCATTTCATTACATCAGGATGGAAGGTGTCATGCAGTGGTATAAAATAGGGAAGATAGGGCTGGAGGTCCTGGAGGATTATAAGAAATTGATGAAAGCAGTAAGAGAGGGGCAGGATGGTGCCAGTGGGAAACTTCACAGAAGCATAAATGAAGAAAGTGTGGGGAGTGGTGATGGGTAAGCAACTAAAAGGTGATTGTGGTGACCTAACATGGATGGTTGTAAAAAATACCTTGCAGGAAAGAGGTGCAACACAGATGGAGCTTGATGAGCTCATCAAGGTGCTCAAAAGAGAGGTGCAGGGAAGAAGAAATGGTGGAACGTGTTTTGGGAGTTGTGGGATTGTCAAGTGCATGCTTTTCTGTAGCTCAGCTGGACTATTGTGTAAAGCTTGACAGACAGCATGAGTTGCTGGTTGCTAGAGGCCACTGTGGAGGCATCTTTCCTATGGCAGTTCCTCCTGCTGGACTGAAACAGGAAGAAGCATCCATTGAAGACAGAAAAAAGGAAAAGTCCACTAGTGTTTATTCAGCTGATGGGGGCAGAGGATGAGGGGCCCCTTACTAGTTCTGGGTTTCCACAGCTAACCTCAGCCCTGGAGGGGTGCTGTCAAGACTGTAAATGTCTCCTCAGCTATCCTGTGACAAGACCCAGCTATGATTTAGTACCACTTAGGCAGCACCCTGACACCTCAGTACTCTGTGGCCCTTGCTAGCACCCTCTTCCCTGCCTCAGCATCTGAAGCACTCCAAAT
The DNA here is from genome assembly GCF_001723915.1 of Gavialis gangeticus. NCBI lineage: Eukaryota > Metazoa > Chordata > Crocodylia > Gavialidae > Gavialis > Gavialis gangeticus. The sequence continues at coordinate 62,883,433 of NW_017729032.1, read as the reverse complement.
TCAACTTTAAGCTGTGCATCTCTGTTTCCTACATCAACCATTGCTTTGAGCAGGGTGTACTGATCCTAAGCCAAAATTCCTGGTTATATGCCAATTATTTACAGATATGAAAATTAGCTTATTAAATATTTTGCATAATGTGTTACACATGGAGCTGCACAAAACTTGGCATATATCCTTTTGAAATCTGACTGTAAATCCAAACTGTGTGGCTTGAACTCATATGGAAGGCTCAGTTATTCCCTGCAGATAACACTGAGTGGTAGCAGGCCTCACATGACTAGACGGAGGGGGGGGGGCAGCATGACCGATATTCCACCCTTTGATGGGCTGCAGCATACTTCATTTAGTGCAGCTTCCTCTGCTTGCTGATGCAATATGAGGCATAAACCTTGAATGAATATATGAGTTGTAGACAGAGGGAAATGAGGAGACCTTTCTGTCTGCTTACTTTGCCTACGTGCAGCGGACAGTCTGTCCCTTCCACCTAAAGGTCTTCAAGGTTAGGATCCTGAGCCTGAATCTTATTTTACTAACATTGGGACACATCATTGGCTTTGCCCAGGAATAAAATTGGTAGAAATTGGCTTAAAGACAGGAATCCCTTCCCATTCCAAACCCTAATACTTATCTATGAAGTGTCAAGGAAACTTCAGTATATGTGTAATGGTGATAACTGTTAATAGAATATACAGATTCTATAATGCTCTCTATAGAAGGGATATCATTTTTATCAGTGAAATGTCTGGGTCATCAGGATGCATTATAACAGGGTCTGCATGTGTTTGTTCCCATGTTAACTAAATGCTTTAGCAAGAGATCATATACATTAAAAACATCCATAGCAGCTGATGTCTTTTATCAGACTGAAGTAATCAGACTTTTGGCATAGGTGCCAGATGAACTGGATGCGACAGCAGATCATTAGAATGAGAAAGGGGTTACATTTGTAGTTCTTAATCTGTGTTTTCAAATTTGCATTTGAGTCTGAGGCCCCAGTTCTGACTTTCTTCATGCCAATATAACTCCGTTGACTGACTTTACTGCAGCACATCCTCACTTCACTGTGGTGTAAATGTTGCAATTAGCCCCTAAATCACTAAAAAAACCAAAACAACCCCCCCCCCCAGTTTGCAGCAGCTCTAGAAAACAGCCTCTTTAATCTGCAGAGAGATGGAGCTCATTATTTTCAGTGGCAGGAATCTAATGGGTACCTGGCTAGGTGCTAATCTTGCTTGTCATATTCATTTGATCAGTTCTAGTGTCAGACATCACTACAGCCTTACTCGCTGCTGACTCTGAGACAAGCTCCATTGTGCCCAAGTCAGAGGAGCTGAAAAAAGCAACGGGACATGCACTCATCATGACCCTATAAGCCGTCTACTCTGTGTAATATTTGGGCTTGGGTGCATATACAGCTCACGGAAAGGGTTTTTTTTCTTGACAGCGATCTCCAGTTGAGTATGGAAGCACTGGAAACAGTTTCCCCAATGAATAAAATAAGTTATATTCCTCTGGGGAACAATTAGCTTTGTACTCCTCGAGTATCACTAATGGCCCTATGATGATATTACTAGTTTAGATCCAAATTCTGTTCTCTTTACTCATAGTAGATAAATCTAAGCCTACTTGGGCCAGAATCCTAAACTGATATTTCAGCAAATAGACTGGACTTTATCATGCATCAGTAGATGCATAACAAATAGAACCAAGGAGGTGATACTTCCCCTCTATGCAGCATTGGTCAGACTGCAGTTGGAGTCCTGCATCCAGTTTTGTGCACTGCACTTTAGGAGGGATGTTGATAGACTCAAGAGGGTCCAGAGGAGGGCAACTCATATGGTCAGGGGCTTACAGGACAAGCCCTATGATAAGAGACTGAGGGACCTGGACCACTTCAGCCTCTGCAAGAGAAGGCTGAGAGGTGATTTTGTGGCCGCCTACGAATTTCATTAGAGGGACGCAGTAAGAGATCAGAGATGCTCTGTTCACTAAGACACCTCTTGGGGTAACAAGGAACAATGGTCACAAACTGACAGAGAGCAGATTTAGGCCAGATATCAGGAAAAAGTTGTTCACAGTAAGGGTGGCCAGAATTTGGAATAGGCTTCCAAGGGAAGTGGTGTGCTCCCCTACCTTGGGGGTCTTTAAGAGAAGGGTGGGTAGGCATCTGGCTGGGGTTGTGTGACCCCAGCACTTTTTTATGCCTAGGCAGGAGGTCAGGCTCAATGATCTGTTGAGGTCCCTTCTGACCCTGGCATCTATGAATCTATGACCCCTGTGTCTGGGATGAGCCTCATTTAAACCAGTGAGAGTCCATGTGCACAAAGCTCATTTGAACATTAACACGTGTAAGTATATCTTTTAATTTCATTGGGATTATAATCAGGCCTGGCAGTTTGGGGATGGAAATAAAACTCCATGCTTCAATTCATTTGAGGCCTTCCCTCACTGCTTGTTTATTCTCCTTAAAATGGTTCAAACCCAGAAACTAATCAAGTGAAAAACATGGGGCAACAATCCCCAGGTGCCTTCATGCTACAGTCAGGAGGGAGAGAAGAAAGAAATCCTTACCCTCCTTCCCTCCCTCCCTCCCCCTTTTCACCAAACTTCCCCTTTCTTCTATACTCTACTCTGAGCAGCCATGAAGAGCTACTCTGAGCAGCTAAGCCCTGCTTAGCTGTGATCTGCTAACCCTTTTCAGGTTGAACCATCTTGTTACAGGGCCTCCCTGCTGAGGGAAGGAACCTTTCCTCTGAAGTTCCAGTGGCAGACTTAACTCCTTATTTATTATTCTCCTCAAAACCCCCAAATTTTGGTGAGCTCAAATTAGGGGATGTGTATTTGTATTAGAGTTTGATCATGTTTTCCATTGGTCACATTTCTTCCTCAATTTGGGTTAGATTTATTCCTGAGGGAAGGAAGTGTAACCCGTTGGCTGTGTTCAGACAAGTATGGCAATGCAGTATGTGGTGCTGCAAACACGTCTGCGGTACCACATACCACACATTCAGCTGTTCTCTGCACTGCAAGGGAGTAGTGCGGTGGGCTTTTTTGACCCCTGGCCAGGGGTCAAAAAAACCCATGAAAAAAAGTGCAGGGGTGCATCATGCAGGGGCAATGCACGCCATTCAAAACTGGAGCCTGGCTGTCTGGAACCACACTCTGGCTGCTGGCCAGTCTCTGAGCGGCAGGATCACCACTGCTGCATCCCCAGAGTGCCCCAAGACCCCCCATAAGGCTGTTGGAGCCAGCTCAGTGCTGGCCCTAACCTTCCCTACCCCATCCGGTGTAACCTGCTGTGCGCCAGAGGGTGCGTGGCACAGGTGTTTCCTGGGGACAACTAGCAGTGGCACAAGGTGTCCTGCTTCTAATTGTCCCTAGGGAACCAAACGTCCACTCTCGCGTGAATGCGGCCTTTGATTTCAATGGCGTTGCATCTGTCTGTACTGCAGTGGAATTTGGAGTTTTACCATTTTCTGCTGGGGAACACGTGTTTTTAGGTCAAAATGTGTTCTTTAAAAGAAGCGTAAATTCTGAGTAGCTCCAATACCTAAAATGGAGCTGCTTTGGAGTCATACCAGTGTAACTGAGAACAGATTTTTGCCTCTTGTATTGCTTGAGTGTTTATGTACTGGGCAAAGGGAATAAAGTAGGGAAAAAGAGTTCCTGAATGACGGTAGTAAAGAATTTTGGTAGATTGTATGATATTCTATTACCACTTCTTCTTCTACTATCCCTACAAATATGGTAGCTAGATATTTTTTAAGAATATATTTAGCACCAAATATATAGTTAGCAAAATAAAACAGGCTCACCATTGTCTGTAAGAGATCACAATTTAAAGTTACTTTTCCCTTTATTTTGCTGTAAAGGGTTTTAAAGCACAATAACTGTTTGCAAAAAAAAGCGATGAAAAAAATCACCAAACCTGATGATTTAAAGAAAAAAAAATCCCTAAATAATAATATTAAACCTTTTTGTATGACAAAACAAGCTTTTGAAAGTAATGTGGAAAAAATGATTTCATTTAAACACCTTTTAGCCAAAAAAACCATATGTTGCTTTTAGTGCAGCACAATAGCAGAACTTCTTAAGGGACTAACTAGCCTGGAGAGTCTTTACATCTTGAAATGTGTGGTTCAGTTGTTGGCACCCCATTCAGTCAGCACTTCCAGCGCTGTTGAAACAAGTAAGCTTCAGAATCTTGATCTAGCAGGGAGAGACGCAGTAGTAGCCCACTGGTACATTGGAGGAGGGCAATATTTCAAATGAACATAAGACAGTGTCTTTTAGTTTGCATCTTTGGGCCTGGTTACACAGTAATTTTGGGTGGCTCCTGGAGCTCTTAACCCCTGGATTATCTGCACATTAAAACCTGAAACTGGTTTTAAGCAGTTGTACTGGGTACCTGTAGATGGGTAGGGATACTGCTCTGACGTGCTGTAGTTACTACGCTAATGTTAGTACAATGCATGTGTGCTAATTAGTGCACTCCAGCAGCCTCCATAGCTTGTATATCCAGTGTTCCTATACTTCAAAATGTCTATGGGGGCACTTTAACTAAAGCTTATTGAACACGCTTTAGTTAAAGCACTCCTATTGCCATTTTGAAGTGTGGAATGCTGAATACATGAGACACTGCAGGCAATTTAATTAGAGCATCTCTTGGAGCCTCTCTAATTAAAACATCCCCCTCCCCACCCCCGGAGCACATGTAAAGACGCATTATGTGGCTCAGAGTTACTCCACTCTAGGGCAAGATTATCTCTGATCTGTGGTACTCTGCTTGTGTTGCACTAAGGTGTAGCCACAGTAGGCTACACCTTAGTGTAAACATGCACCCACCGCTGCCCTGGATTGCAATCTAAAACACAGATGCAGTATGACAGAGCACTCTCAAAAATCCAGAGGAAAAAGTAACTACTGGCTTTGTGCACAATATATATTTTAATCATGTTTAGTTTGGAACTCACTTCTGGTGGGTAACATGAGAAAAGTGAGCTCTTTGGAGGGATTTGAATGAGCTGAATGTGGCAGTTTCAGTCATTTAAGCAATATTTTTCCATTTCCCTTATTTTATATCTTCAGAGTGCTGGAACTTAGATAAGCTTGGATGCAAAATGTATTTGGGGGTCCGTTATTCTTTGTGTCTAGTGTGGATGCTAGGGTTGCCACCTGTTTCTATTTCATTGGGACCATACTTATTTTGGGCCTTGAGTCTCGTGTCCCATTTGAGCCTTGTGGAGATGCACACCTGTCCCTACTTTCAGTTTCAGTTACTTTCATTTCTTTCTTTATTTTTAGAGTATTAATCTTCAGGTAGGTCTTCTGGATTTTCTATCCCAGTTTGCTGTTGCTTCTCCATCCAATTTCCAGAGGCTTCACCTTACCTCAGGCTGTTACTGCTCCTTCCTGGTCTCTCAGAAGCTTACTGGAACCTCTGGGACCATTTAGTTATGTGGAAACTCCATCTCATTTCCCATTGGATGCTCTTGAGACCCTCTGCTCTGCTGCTGCTGCTGTTTTTACCTTTCTGATGTCTCAGGAGCTTCCTCATTCTGCTTCTCTGAAAGCATCCAGCTAGCCCCAGTCTGACATTTCTCTCCTCTGCCATCCAGAGTCTTCTTCACTTCATGAACAAGAAGATAGGATTTGAAGACAATGGCAAAAAGAATATCTGCAACACTCTGAAGAAGAAGAGGGCTTCCTCCTTCAGGGATGAGTGCATTGAAAAGCATAAAGAGGTGGCCCATTATTTGCATGTCCAATGTAATGTTCTGTTAAAAAGGGAGGTCTCAGGGCTGTGAGGAAGTCCATGAACACATAGAAACTTCAATTGTCACTGAGACTGAAGAATGCTGACAGCAGTTTGGCTAAACATTTCACCACCCAGGAGACTCCTGGGAAGGTTTGTGTCCTTGCTGCTGAAGTAGTTTACCTACTTATTGCTTGCTTGCTAAAATCTTTCAGATCAGTTGAGTCAAAGTTGAATAAAAAATTCACTGTGAAAAAACAGATGAGAACAGGATGGAAAATGTTTGGACACCCTATTCAGCAGAGCAGTTGGATGATCTCAAAGATAATAAGTAATTGTCCATAGTCACTGGTCCTTTAAATAAAGGCAATGTTAAATATTACCCATTGATTATACACTATTTCCCTGTTCAGTGGTGATGGAGATGGTTGACTTGACTTTTTACAAGGACTCTGATAAAGCAGCCAATTTCGTATGTGCAATTTTGAATGGTAGTGGCTTGATGATGAAAAGCTTAGGCTCAAATTCTAAATTACCTCTAAGTTACCTAAGAGGTACTTACACACCTGTGTTCAAACCTAGTCCACCCTGTAAAAGTCCCTGAAATTTTTTGGTAGAAAAACTTCATCCTAGTCCTAAAATTAAGTCATAGGTGGTGTGTCTACTAGGCCTGTGGGAAGCAGCTAGTATTTGCTTCAGATTTGGTTGATTCAGGGGACAGTGATTTGATTCAGTGATTGGAATCACTGTTCCGAATTGATTCGGCTGAATCCCCCAGGCCCATTCCCTGCCCGCTCTCCCAGCCCCAGCAATGGCTGCCCCGCCCACCCCAGCTCCTGGCACGTTGAAAAAAAAAAAAAAGCACCAACTCATTGGGTGCTGCTGGGCAGGGGGGTGATCTCTGCTGCCCCCCGCTGCCCCAGTTTCTCCCCCCCC
>NW_017729032.1:62872231-62876517 GCF_001723915.1 Gavialis gangeticus | reverse complement strand
GCTGGGACAGTGGGGAGGGGTCGGGGGGCTCATGCCAGAGCCCCCCATGCAGTGTGGAGCAATGGGAGCAGAGGGGATTGCCCCCCCGCACCTGGCAGTACCTGGTGAGTGGGGGCTTTTTTTTAAAGTAGTGGAAGCTGGGGCGGGCAGGGCAGCCATGAAGAGGCTAGCTGGAGCGGGTGGGGGTCAGGGGGCCAGGGCAGTGGGGGTGGGCAAAGATTCAGAGAGCTTTGAATGGATTTGTACCTTTTTATTGGTCCCCCGATCCAATTCAGAATTGGAGATTTGGCCACCGAATCAGGCCGAATATCCTCCGAATTGAATCACCACCCGAAACTTTGCACAGCCCTAGTGTCTACACATACATTAATGTACTTTTCCTAATGTGCATTCAATTTATTATCTCCAGTGTTAGGCTGCCCTAATAATAGTACAAGTGCATGCTTTTTAAATGACACAATGCGTAGTAACCTATTTTTTGAGCATTAGAGTAATAGCACGGTTTTTATGCACCTCTTCAATGCATGGTAAAATAGTAAAATGCATGGTAAAATACATGTTTATTGCACATTAAAGCGCATGTGTAGACACATCCAAATAGTAAAGAGGCATAGGAGGACCCATCAGCTTTTAGCATTTCCCCTCCTAGCTTTGGTACTCACAGTTTTTCTGGGCCTTAAGAAAGGTGGACTAGGATTAAAGTTTGGCACCTGTATACCACTATATTTTGCAATTTGAAAGTATTGAGACCTAACATGCTGCACGACACAGCCAGGCTTGAATGGGAAGTATGATGTGGAGAGTTTGGCAATCAACATTTATAACACTTTTGCTTTCTTAGCAGGGTTTGAAAAGAATGACAGGAATCTTTTTCTAAATCTTCTGCAACATATTTCAGTGATCTTCTACCAACTGCACGATTCTGAAAATGTTAGAGAGCAGTAAAAATATACTTCATTTCACAAAATCAATAAAACACCCACTCTGCAAAATGGGACTTTTTTGTTGACCATGAATATAAGGTGACAAGTGACAAATATTTATATTTTACTGAATGCTATTTATATTTTGTGCATAGCCACATGAATTCTTTTTCACACAGCAGTTAGGTGCTTGAAAAAGATGCAACCCAGGGCCCAGACCTGGAATGAGGGAAAGCCTGAGAGACAATTTGAAGAACAGACTATAAGAAAACTTTGTTGATCTCACAGTGCAAAAGAATTTTAGGAAGAGTATTGTTCATGATGAAGAATATGGACATATGAGAGACAGAGGCTGAGAACTCACCTTGTCAAGAGTCAACCATGAGTTCAAGTCAGGATCAAATCATCCAGCTTATTCCATAAATTCATCCTGGCATAATAAAGGACCTTAACAGTAGTAAAGAGCAATGGAGAACACACCTTTAAAATGGGTATGCCATCCACTACACGTCTTGCAGTTTAGGAGGCAAGAATAAGAATTCTATTATTGGGTCAGGTATTTTATCATCACAAACCTTACTGAGGAATATCTGTCCTTACTTGAACAAAAATGAAATGGTATGCTCAGTATGTGTGTACATGCAGTTTCCAGGATCAATGTGGTAATTGTGTCTGGAGGAGTACAGAGACAACTACCTCTGTATATTCTTGAAGGCACAAAGAGGTTGAGAAGTAAAGCAGAGGCAGGGACATGATCCTGAGCTCCCATCTTACTCTTCAGCCTTGTTGCTCATTTGCAGAGTTGGGTGGGTAAGCTTAAGCAGTAGGTTCCAGCATTTTACTATCACCTCCTCTGTATATTTGGAGGTCTTTGAAGTGGTTCTGTGGAGAGGGAGGGTCATACTTCCTTTCTGGAAGCAGCATGGGTTGGTGAAGCTCCAGTCTACTCCATGCTAAATGCTGACATCCAGATCTTAAAACTGATGGTTCAAACTCTGTCTTCAAGTTGAAACCTTCATAGGTTTTGCTCAGGTTAGCCTGTTGAAGTTCCTCTAAGTTTATACTGGTGAAACGCAGAGAAGAATTTGGCTCAAGTATCTTGCAAGTATGCTGAAAAGAGATGCATTTCTGTGCAAACATATTCATTATACATATTGCATGGAAGAAATGAGCCATTTCTTCTGCGTGATGCTTCACAAACTATAATAGGCTGGATAGGAGAAGTGCAAAATCCTCAAAATTTCTACAAGGATATGAATCAAGAATTACTGAGTCACATGGATAACAATGGAGGCAGAAATCTTATTCTTGAGTTGAAGGCATACGTAATACTCATTTTTCAAAATGCTTTCTTAAAGTTTGTGCTTATAAAAGTCTAAATGTCCTAGACTGAGCTTCTGTTGCTCAGAAATGACCTTCATACTGTTCACAATGGGTGCATCTACATGAGGTTCCCACTGAACAGTTGTTACTGTGCAATTGTTTAGTACGTGCATAACCAAGTACTAAATGACTGCCCAGTAACCAGCGTTACTGTGCAGTACAGTTCTGGCACAGGTGCCTAGTGACGCTTACTGTGCAGTAGCTTGTTCCTACTGCTCAGTAGTGTCATGTTACGGTTTGTGCCCATTGATGCTACTGCGAAGCTTTAATGAGCTACTGCACTGTAGTAATAAGCTACTGTGCAGTAAGCGTCTCATGTAGATATGGCCAATATGTCTTTGTTTTTGCTTTTAGAAGTCATGAATATGTAGCTGATGAAAGGCTGTCATGTTCCTCCACATAACATTCCCCAGTCTTTAACTCTCTCATTTCACCAGAATTTTTCAATCCCTAAACAGTAATGTTTGGCAAAGGCACATTAATATGATATTTATGGCATCTTGTAAAATGGGGAAACTCATTTCACTCTTTGAAAAATATTCTTTTTTTAAATTCTTTCAAAGCCCAGAGCTGGTGGAATTAAAAAAACTCCAAGTTTTGTCCAATACTGGCTTTCAATGAGAACAAATGCACTAGAACTCTTTAATGGAAAGCCTTATTGTATTGAAAATGTATAAATTAAAGGAAGCAAAATTTGGATCTCAGTATGCTGGTAGGGATATGGTGGTCAAAAATGCCTGCAATGCTGAAACCTATATTTTTTTCTTGATCTAAAACATTAGTGAATATGTTAAGCACCTAAATATCATGAACCATACAAAGTAGGATCAAACTTTTTGCATCAAAGGAATGTTTGAAATTCCAGTTTTCCAAGTACATATATAGCAACCTTCCTTCTCTATGCTGGTTCATAAGATAACGGGCACTAAAAGTTACTTGCCATTTTCACTCCGACCTGATTTGAGTGACAGTTGTTTCCTCAACTCTTCAACAATAAAACAGCACAGTGTGCTGTCTGAAACTGATAACCTCAGTTTTCCTATGGTTTCATTATTCGGGCTCTGGAAGTAGTCAACTGAAATTGATGGAAGAGGAGAAAAGGAAGATCATGATCAGAACAGGCTTTAAAATTTTTTTTTCCTTTTTTTATTTTTTAAAAAGCATGGCTGTCATTCAGTGTCTCATTCTAGTCTTGGCTTCATCAGCAGTTCTAGTTCCCTTATCCACTATAGCTGTCCCACTGGCATTAAATGGAGTAAAATATTAGATGTAGAAAAAATACCGACTTACAGTCAAACTGATTTGGACCAGTGTGGTTCCTATTTTTGAATATAGAAGAAGCAGTTGTTTATGGTAGAGGAGCCACGGTATGGAACTTGGAATTTCTTTACTGGGAGAGAGTAGTTATTGACATTTCCATCCTTGGAGGTTTTTAAGACCCAGCAAGACAAAGCGTTGGCTGAGATGATCTTCTTGGGGATGGTCTTGCTTTGAGCAAGGGGTTGGACTAAATGACCTCCTGAGGTCGCTTCCAACACTAATTTTCTATGATTCTATGATTGAGGGTTTGTACACACCACACAATTGGCCTTTAAAGCAACTTAAATGCCCTTCTGCACTACTTTAATGGCGCTCCTATTTACTGTCAACAGCGTATTGAACGTTAAATGACTTCGGGATGTAGCAAAATAAAGCATGTCCGCGGTGCTTTAGTTTGCTACCTTACAGCTGCAGAGGGAAGCACCAGGCCCTGTGCAGCTCAGGGGCTGTGCAGGCAGCCTGTGCGGGGAGGCTCCACTGAAGAAAATAAAAAGCAATGAGCCTGATCTTTTTTTTTTTTTTTTCTTCTCCCCCTGGACCCTGCCTGCCTGCCTGAGCTGCATGGGGCCCAGTGATTCTGTCTGTGGCAGCGGTGCCCCGGGACAGCCCAAGCCTGGTGCCTGTGGGTGGGTGCCGTTGCCGCCACAGAGGGAAACACCA
>NW_017729032.1:62862520-62867231 GCF_001723915.1 Gavialis gangeticus | reverse complement strand
TTCTTCTCTCCCTGGAGCCTGCCTGCCTGCCTGAGCTGCATGGGGCCCAGTGATTCTGTCTGTGGCAGCGGTGCCCCGGGACAGCCCAAGCCTGGTGCCTGTGGGTGGGTGCCGTTGCCGCCACAGAGGGAAACACCACACCCTGCCCCCCCCACTGCTCAGGGACTGCTCAGCCTGCCAGCAGATCGCCCTCCCCCTCTACCCCCCTGCCACTGGAGTGGCAGATATGGATCAGGCCTGACCCTTGTGTACACACCATGGGGGTTTCCTTTGGTTTAATTTGAAGTGGTGTCTTTAAAAACCCACTGCTTCAAGTTAGGGAGAATTAAACCAGAGTAAACCCCCATGGCATGTACAAGCAGCCATTGTGTTCTTTAAGCCCATAGAAGTTTTATTATAATCCTGAGATCTTATATTTCTGTGTGAATCTTTCCTTTTTTTGTATTCATGTAAACATTGTGTGACATTTCAGAGAAACATGCATTAATTGGTTTTTGACCTGTTCTCAATATTTGTAAGTAAAACAACTACAATACAATTAGAGTAATTCTCTAGTTCTGCATTGGTAGCACCATATGGATAACTAATGCAGTGATCTTTACTTTTGCTTCGTAACTTTAATGTGTGAATAGTTTATTCCTTTTGGATACTGTAATGAAAATTATTTATCCAGGCAATATCTTAAATTTGTGAGAAGAATTTATCTGTAAACTCCCTGCTCCAACTTGTGACTAGTGGTTTTTGTTAATGTACTGTGTTCTTCTACTTAGCTTTCTTTGCCACATCCGGGAATTGTTCTTGTTTTCAAATCTAATTATGTAAAATATCCTTTTATGAACCAAACACATTTATACAAAGACCTTAATTGATGGATCACTTTTATATTGAAACTTAATGACACTAGCAGTTACAAATGGATACTAGTGATGAGTGGAAGGGAGAAATGTGTTTGTGATTCTGATCTCATGCCAAGTTCATGCTGGTTGAACTGTTCTTTTTAATTTAGGTACTTGTACTGCACCCAAAACTATGTTATTTACAAACCTGACTTCAGTGGACTTATTCAGGTCCACTGAAAAATGTATTGGTCTGAATCTGATGTAACAGTAAGATAAATAAGGAATAGTTCTATTAAATTAATGGGATGACAGCAGTATGCATGGAACTTGGGTTGGACAATCAGGTTTCTTATAGTAGATTTGAGAGTGTATAATAGTTGGAAAAAGTGCTAACTGTAACATATTATATAAGTAGTGTGTGTGTATGTGTGTGTGTACACACCTATATATTATATATATCCTTTTTCGTGATGGAAGTCAGGATTTCATCAAAGCCAGCATAAAACTGTTCTTTCTGTTCTTTAGCATTGAATGTTGGGACATATGCACTGCTGATTGATATTATGTTCTGGTAGCAAATGAATTGTTGGTCAGTTGGAAGTGAAGAGTCATGGGGTGCTCACAAATGTCAACAGGGAATTCAGTCATTCAGCTGACAATCTGGTTCTTAATGGCAAAACCAACACTGTGTATTTGCCTGTCATTTGCAGGTTTCCCTTTATATAAGAGCATGTAGCCACCCCCCCTTTGTCTGCATGTCTGGTTTCACTGAGAACAACGGTATTTATGTCATATTGCTAGAGTTCTTAAGCGACAATAGCTATTCTGCATTCAGGTCTGTCACTTTTTGGGTTGTCTAGCAGGGTTCATAAATTCCAGGATGCAAGACATTTTTGTGTTTCGACTGCAATTAGAATGATCCCCCTCGAAGTGGCTATCTGGTTGGGTAAGGTAAAGTGGGACAGCCTATGTTTGGGGCACCTTGTCTAGGCCTTTCCCCATGTGGAGTGAGCAGAGGAGATCCTAAAAAGGACTGCTAAGTCATGATCACAGCTGCCAGATTACCCTCCTGTCCCATATCAAGGGTGAAGTGACCATCAGGTGACTGCCACCTGCATGTGGATCCATGCCTAGGGACTCCCAGTGATCACTTTGTCCATCTCTGTTGCTACTCATCCATCCCTGCAGGAGTTTGTAGAAGTTATGGCTATTGCTATTGATCACTGTAGTAGATATTGGACCAGTGGGAGAAACCTGCATGTGACTTGCTTTCCAGAAGGAGGCCATTGTGCATTGCCTACTGCACAGATCTTGGTGGAGGAGAAACCTGTGTCCAGTGGCAAGGAGGTCCAAGACAACCAGGGTAATGATTCTACTACAGCCTTTACCCATTTTCACAGCTATTGAAAAAACTCCAGAGCAGGCTAGTACTTGTATTTACTACTGGCTATTTACAAGTACTTGCCTGCTCTGGAGTTTTTTTGCATGCAGTAGCATACATATAGACACTGCCCAGCTGTCTGGGGGACAAGGATGCTTCAGTGTGGGGGCTGCCTACTGGCTAGTAAATACAAGTACTAGCTTGCTCCAGAGTTTATTAGTTTTGTGTGTCCTAACAGGGGTGCACATGTAGATGCAGAGACATTTACTGAAGAACTAATTAGACAGCTCTGTAGTAAACATCTTGTGTAGATGCGCCCTCTGTGTTGTGAGGGATGTCAGACTGGATAGTCATTATGGTCTCTTTTGCCTTGCTTTATATTCTGTGGGTCTGTCGAAGCCAATATAATCAGTCCTGGTTAAGTTGCCACAGAAAAGTACAGAACTGGGTTTTGTATCTTTTGAGTTGAACTCCTTCATTTTGTTTTGTTGTTTACCATAGCTTTTGACATTTTCTATTATTTATTGTTTCTTATGTATTTTTATGGTAGCTCTTTCCTAACCATTACATAGACCTAGTGGCTTTCATCCATTGTGATAGGGGTTATTGTTTTAAAAATCCTGTGTTTTAGAAAGAGACACCCACCCCTTCCTTGTTCTGGTTGGAGCTTACATGAGTCCGCAGGAATTCTTTGCATCTTTATGAAGAGTTTAATTACTGAAGATAGGGTGACTCAGCAAAGAGCCTTGAATTTCTATACTGGGGCACTTGTATGCATTTTTTCCTTACATTGGCTCTGTGTAATTTGACATGGTTTGGCAGTAAGGGTCTGTATTAAGAACCACCAAAAGAGGATTTCTTTGAACCCATGGGCTTTGCAGGCTCCTGGAGTTAGCCTGAATATTTGTAGAATGTGACGGACGAAACAGTTACTTTATCGATATTTCATTGGCCCTAACCCTGCATCTCCAGGGCAGTGTCTTCCCACATTAGTTGGTTGTGAGATTGGACCTCTGGCACAATATCAATCCTATCAGTATCAGTTGACTTTGTCAAATATATCTTCATATCTGCCCCAGCCCTGGAACAATCTGTAGGCAAGGGCTACTTGCAAGCCTGTAGGCAAAGGGACACTTGCATGCCTGTACACAAATGCCAGGAGCTTGGGGAATGAACAGGAGGAACTTGTCCTCCTGCTTAACGCAAATAATTATGATGTCATAGGGATAATGGAGACCTGGTGGGACTCCACCCATGACTGGGCAATAGGTATAAATGGCTATACCCTGTACAGGAGAGATCGAGTGGACAAAAGGGGAGGGGGTGTAGCTCTCTTGTCAAGGAGAGCTACACGTCTCTGCAAGCCAACATTGGTGCCCAGGGTGGATGACTGGAGGTGTTCTGGGTTAAAATCCGTGGGGAACACGGCACAGGGGATACAATGGTGGGAGTCTACTACAGACCTCCTATGCAGGATCAAGAGCTTGACCAGGAGTTTGCCAGGGAATTGGCTGAGGCCACATTCTTTTGGTGCATGGTTGTCATGGGAGACTTCAACTACCCTGACATCTCGTGGGAAGAGCACTCAGTCAAATCTGAGCGGTTGCAAAGCTTTCTCTCATGCATGGATGATCTCTATCTGATGCAAGAAGTCTATGGGTTGGCGAGTGGTAAAGCACTGCTCGAGCTGGTACTGGCAACAGGGGACAACCTAATCACTAACCTAACTATCGAAGGGAAGCTGGGTGACAGTGACCACAAACTGATCACCTTTGCCATCTACTGTAAAGCTGGCAAGTCAGTCAGCAATACAGAAGTCCTCGACTTCAGGAAAGCTGACTTTGACAAGCTCTGGAGGCTTGTCAATGAGGCCCTAAAGGGCCATGACCCAAAGGGGAGAGGAGTTCAGGATGAGTGGTTGCTCCTCAAAGGAGCGATCCTGGATGCACAAGCAAAGTCTATTCCATCTCAGAGGAAATGCAGCAAAAGGGCACAGCAGTCCCCTTGGCTCTGCAGAGAACTAGCAGACCTCCTGCATCTAAAAAGAAAGACCTCCAAAGGATGGAGGACTGGATTCACCTCCAAGGAGGAATACTCTGCACTGGTCCCGACATGCAGGGAGTGAACCAGGAAAGCCAAGGCTGCAATGGAACTCCAAGCTAGAAGTATCAAAGACAATAAAAAGTCCTTTTTTAGATATGTGGGGAGCCGGAGGAAAAGCAAGGGCAACATTGGACCCCTGCCAAACCAAATGAGACAACTGACAACCAACGCCTAGGAAAAAGCCAACTTGCTAAATGGGTACTTTGTGTCGGTTTTTCACCAGTCCCATGGGACGCCCCTGCCCATTATGGGACAGGGAGGCCCGGGTGATGGAGATTCCTTACCCTCCATAAATGCTGACCTTATGAAGGAACACCTTGAGAGGCCGGACACCTTCAAGTCAGCCAGCCCTGACAGTTTACACCCCACAGTACTCAAGGAGCTGGCT
>NW_017729032.1:62861216-62862313 GCF_001723915.1 Gavialis gangeticus | reverse complement strand
CTCCTGGCACTCTGGTGAAGTGCCCAAAGATTGGAAGAAAGCCAATGTGGTGCCTATCTTTAAGAAAGGGAGGAAAGTGGACCTGGCAAACCACAGGCCCATCAGCCTGACCTCTATCCCAGTGAAGGTCTTAGAAAAGATTATTAAGGAGGCCATTCTTAACAGACTGGCCAATGGGCAACATTGTGAGGGATAGCCAGCATGGGTTTGTTGCGAGTAGGTCTTGCTTGACCAATCTTATTTTCTTTTATGACCAGGTGACCTATCATTTGGACAAGGGAGAAGTGACTAATGTCGTATATCAGTCACTTTTTAAAAAAAAGTCTTCGATCTGGTATCCCATGATCACCTCTTAACAAAACTGGCTAACTGCAGCCTTGGCCTCACCACGATCCACTGGCTGGAGAACTGGCTCTGTGGTAGGACCCAGAGGGTGCTGATTGACCAAAGTAAAATTGTCGTGGTGTGCTGCGACCAGTGGGGTCCCTCAAGGCTCTGTCCTTGGGCCTATACTATTTAACATCTTCATTAATGATGTGGACATTGGCGTCAGAAGCGGACTGACCAAGTTCGCCAATGACACCAAACTTTGGGGTAAAGCATCCACACCTGAGGACAGGATGGTGATTCAGGCCGACCTTGACAGGCTCAGAAAATGGGCGGACGAAAACCTGATGACATTCAACACCAAAAAATGCATGGTACTCTACCTTGGGGGAAAAAACCCTCAGCCTCTCATTGTAAGGCCTGTTCTCCTGCCCTCTGATCATGTGTATGACTCTCCTCTGGACTCTCTCACGCTTCTCCACATCCTTTTAAAATTGTGAAGCCCAGAATTGGATGCAGTACCCCAGCTGCAACCTCACCAAGGCTGAGTACAGAGGGAAGATGACATCCTGGGATTTGCTTGAGAAGCATCTATGGATGCAAGCCAGAGTTTTGCTCATTTTACCAGCTGCAACATTGTATTGGTGGCTCATATTCATTTTGTGGTGAATTATGACCACCAAGATCCTTTCGGCCATAGTGCTAGCAAGAGTAGCACTGCCAAGCCTATAAGTGTGGGAGAGGAAGCTGCAGGGGCTCATGGACCTCAT
>NW_017729032.1:62844070-62856216 GCF_001723915.1 Gavialis gangeticus | reverse complement strand
GAGCCACATGCATGATCAGAGGTCAGGAAAACAGACCTTATAATGAGAGGCTGAGAGCCATGGGACTCTTCAGCCTGGAAAAGCACAGGCTCAGGGGTGATCTGGTGGCCATCTATAAGTTTATCAGGAGTGCTCACCAGTATCGGGAGGATTGTCTGTTCACCAGAGCGCCCCAAGGGATGACAAGGTCGAACAGTTACAAACCCCTTCATGGCCGTTTCAGGCTGGACATAAAGAAGAACTTTTTTACTGTCCGAGCCCCCAAGGTTTGGAATGGACTGCTACCGGAAGTGGTTCAAGCTCCTACTTTGAACACCTTAAAGAGACATTTGGATGTTTATCTTGCTGGGATCCTATGATCCCTGCTGACTTCCTGCTCCTGGGGCAAGGGGCTGGACTTGATGATCTTCCAAGGTCCCTTCCAGCCCTGGTGTCTATGAATCTGTGAATAACAATATAGGGCTAGACTTTCCCCATTTTTTTTACATGAAAGCTTATGTGAGTCCTAACGAAAAGTCCCAAAACCTAATGGCCTTCAAAGACCTCCTCTTCAGTATTTGAAAAGAAACTGCTAGGATGGAGGTGCTTGGAGCAATCAGAGGGGACGTTAACATTTGTAACAGTATAAAGCTAAATAAAGACATGGGAAGAATATCACCAACAAATTATTGTGTGGAATCTGTTGGATGGAAGCTAAATCTTTTAGTAAAATATAAATAAGCTATGTTGCTAGAGGACATAGTTCTGACCACTTTAGTCACTGAAACATTCAAATACATGCTGCTGTGCTGAACCTGGATCAAAGTAAGCGCATGTCTAAGTGCTATACTGAGTAGATGGTCATTTAAACTCAGACAACAAAATGTTTCAAATTATCTCAAAGAAACAAATTCTGTACTATTATGTGATGCTTAAACAAGGCTCTTGGCTTTATTTTAGGCCCTGGCACATGTTTGTTTAGAGGTACCATGGGATCTGAGTCCCATTCCTGACATTCATGTTTCCTCCCATCCCACACATGCATGGCAGGATGTGCAATTTGGGGGTTGGCAAACTGATCCCAGTAGCACCCCTTCTATTTACCAGTGCAGGGGGATCCCAGGATCACGATCCTGGGCTTCCTCTGCACGGGCGAGTTGAAAGCTGGTGCTTGCAGGTCTGGCATCAGGCAGACACAGTTGTCTGGGACCAGAAAGTAAAGGGGAATTTATGCCCTGCTCGTGTACAGTCTTACATATATGCGTAACTTTATATGTGTGAGCAGATCATGGACATATTCACATGTAAAAAAAAATAATCACATGCTTACAGCTTTAGTTTTCCACATAAGGAAAAGGAACAAAACTCTTATCTCCAGTATTTCTAACTGTTGATCTAATCAAACATTTTCAATATGAAAGATAAACAATTTGCTTTATGCAGCTGCAGAATTTTGCAGAGAAAAATGGGTGGGAAGAGAAACAAATACATCAGGTAAAGAAAAAAGAGATGGAAGGAGGTAGTAGTTAGAAAAAATAATGGAAGGGCATAATATTGACATTCATTTCAGTGATGGTTTTGCCTGCATAAATGTAGCATGGACAAGGCCATAGTTGTTCCTGAAACAATGTTACCTTTGTCAGTGAACAAACAACATTTTGCTTTTCCTTAAACTCTTTTGTAGTGGGTAGGGTATGCATATTTGGTATTGCCACAAAGTTTTGGGTATCCATAATTTCACAAAGTGGTAATAGGCCATTATTGTACAGTAGTTCCTAGTAGAAGGACAGGAGGTAGGTACTGTAGGAAAGGTTACTATTTCCTTTACTATTTTGAATGCTATTTTAATATTTTCTAACCTCTCTCTTTATGATTTCCTGGATGATTTAGACCCATTTTCATTCTTACTTCTCAGAAGCCCTGTCACAGTTTCAGGAGCAGTTTGTGAACCTATAGGTTCTTATAAATGACTTTCTATTATTTTAAAAAAATGTGGAACTGTTCCTTAAAAAGGATTGGGGAAAAGTCTGTCTTAATTTACATATGTTGCCTATTAATTTAGTTTCAGCCATGGGGCTGAAGACAAAATTTATCTCTTTTTTTCTTTCAGGACAGTAGAATTCTATTCTATTTGATTTTATTCAATTCTATTCTGGATAGATTGTTATACTGTGTTTATCTCAGTAGTATCTGAGCACTTTCCACTAGTGAATTTAAGCAAAGTAACTAAAGTCACAAGTTTGTCCTCTAATTTTCTCTCCAGTATGTGTATGAAATGTGTGTAAGGAAGTGTTTTGTTTTGAATTAAAACAAAATTATATACTATCCCCTCTCTCCCTCGCATCCATTCCTATAAGCTACTATCTATCTCCAGTGCTTTAGATACTGATGATGCATTTATGTGTAAGTTTATTTGCATGCTACAAGCCGATTGATTAAAACAGTGTAAAACTTGTCTCAGGTTTTCTTTATGCTCTAAACCAAATACTTGGTGCTGTGGCCAAATACTCTTATTACTGAAGCATGCAAAATGAAATTGTACAACAGTACTGACTAAATTTAAAACTGGTGTTGGATAAACAGAATATATTAGGGACTGAGCCTGAATGACCAGAATGGCTATATCATTTATTACGAGTTATTGATGACCTTTCACAATTCACAAATGGCTCAGGTTCCTTCCACCACTTTTGAGCTATGAGATCATTAATAATGTGTGGAAATAAATAATACATCTAGCATCAGCTCATTGTGTTTCCTATTGCTCTCTTTTTCCTTCCATGTATGGCTTGTGTGTATATAATATTTATTTCAGATACGGCAAAATTCCCACCACCAGCTGTTGAGAAGAAAGTCATATCTCATAGTTATATCATCAGAGAGCTATATTTCATAGCTGTGAGGTTATAGCTATAAAATATACGTTTTTAATGTGTTAAAGAAAACTTGAGACAACTTTTACAGTTATTTTAACCAATAGGATTCTTGTATTCAAATGAACTAAATGTTATAGCTTACATACATTGGGTCAAATTCTACTGTGACTTACACATTGAATTCATTGGCAGTTGCATAAAGTGTCAGTCAGGACAGAACTGACTTTGCAGATCCTCTGAGTACAGTGCAGTCACACCAGGGATGAATAGATTCAGTATATTTAATTATACACTTTAGAAAAGTCTTTTGACCCTAAATGTGCTGTAGCTTCAGTTATCCTCTGCCAAGTCTCCTTGCTTTTAACTCAGAGTAATGCAACTCTCTCAGCCAAGAGCTGAACTGATCCAAAGCCCATTTAAGTTAAATCTTTCCATTGACTTCAAATAGGATTTGGACTGACTCCTAAAAGCAGATGCCATCTCGGATAAATCTATGTGAAAATTTTCCTTAATTTTCTATTAATGATCTTTGCCCTGAAGTTACTTCATTCCCATATTTTCCCAATATTGTATGTAAATGCCATTTTCCATTCTTCATTGTTCGTACAGCTTTCAAAGTTTGTTCTCATCAGCAGGTCTCTTATTTCACTAATAAGAACAATATAGTTGTTCACAATCTCCTCTTTCGGTTTTCTGTTTGTCTTATGCATGTTCACAATTCTGTGGGTCAGGACTGCCATTGGAAGAAGGACTCCTCAGACTGAATTCTATGGCAGTTGCATCCACAGCACTTCTATTCAAGACAAATGCATAATAGAAAATAAGCTGATGGGATTTGTTTTCATATCAGTGTTAATATATTGAGTGGCATTGTAAAGTGGTTAATTATATATGTCAGTTTCAGCTGTTGTCTTGGTACCAGTTGAGGAAACCTCTCTATCAGACAAAAGTCCATAATAACAGGAATTAGGCTTTTTATATAGCAAAACATTGTGATTCTTTGTCGTCTTATACCTCTTATTTAGATTTTAAAACAATTTCTAAGAATGTAAACTGCAAATTCATTATTCATTTATTTAATTAAAAATTAACCTAAAATACAAAAAAAAGTTCACATTTATTGGGATTGATTTTCACACCTTTGCTCACTGTGAGTAGTACTTATTTCGGGCCAGACTGTGATGTCCTTATGCCCATGGGTGACCAGCTACACCAACACATTGTTTCATTGAGAAAATTCTCCAGGCTGGGCAGTCTAGGATCAAAGAGGCAGAGCTGGCCTCCTTGTGGCAAAGCACTGGTAGAGTGGAGAATCTTACCCATTGAGTTCAGTGGATCTGCTCAACATTTGGGGGCTAACAACCTGGGACATATAGTTTCATTAACATAATGTGAAGGTCATTGTCTTGTAAAAGCCTAGAGAGGAACAGCCGTCAGCCAGTATGAGACAGGAGACTGGCTTCAAGACCAGCTTTTTCTTCTCATACCCAGGCTATACAAGTTAAAGGGAAAAATCCTTTCAGGTGATAAGACATTTGTTTTAAAAAGCAAGAGAAAATAGATAGACAGCAGATGGACTGTGTCATAGCAATGACCTGCCATTGAATCAGAAATGGACAAAATTGATGCATGGTGTGCAAGAGGCATAACAAAGCAACTGGATATCCAGGGTAGCAGCAATGCACTGAGGGAAGGGCAACTTCTGGCTAGCACCGTGCCATTGTACCTGTGTGCATGGTGTGCCTGCATGCCTGCAGTGGCAGCTATTATTTCTCTGTGCCTCCTTTCCCTGTATGTTGGTGCTCAGGACTGCTGCCTTGGTCACCCTGCCTTAGTTACACTGCTCATGGTGTAGAAGATAAAACCTCACGTACCAGGAAGATGTCATCCTGGGATGATTCAATGCATGCATTAAAATTACAGTCTCTCAAAAAAATGCGTTTATAGATTGTCCCACCAAAAAAAAGATCTTGCAGTTACATGCATATTGCCACTACAGCAGCAGTAAAAGGGGCAGAGACTGGGAAGATTCTATTTAATTCAGAGTGGTGCTGGTAATTTGGGATAATTTTATCTACAACTGTTCTTCACCGTTCTAATTGTAATCCTTGAGCCTCACTTCTAATCCACAACAGTATTATGCTGCCTCTTCTCTTTCACTCTTGCTCCTTTTTTCTCCTGTACCTGTTCTTCATGTTATGGCAGTCAAGTGCTTGCTGATAGCTTAGGCATGCCAATGTGTAACTAGCATTCCTAGTTCTGTCTCCCAATACTATGAACCCCTCACACATCCAGAAAGCTAAAAGTCACTTCTGTTAACACCAGAATCAATACCTAGACCCAAGGATGTTGTGAGGGTACTTATCATTTGCACAACACTGAAGACAATGGGTCCTTCTTCCTCCTAATGTCTCTAGTGCCTACCTCTGGATGAAAGCAGTCACTCAGATCATTAATTTCTACTTGCTGTGGTCCGCTGAATCATTTAGTTAAATGTTCGGATCTCTCACACCTTCCCTGATGTTTTTTTTCCACCTCAGTCCTGATCAGTCTCTTAACCTACTCATATACTCCTGCTCTTCTTGAAATCATTGGCAAGATTTCTGCTGTCTAGACCCAAATTAGCGTGAGCTTCAGCACCTTCTGCAAAGTGTTCAGCATTCCTAACTCCCAGAATATATCATAGCTAAGCAGTAGTACTTCTGTAGCGCTCAGTGGCCTTAGTCATAGACTGGGACCCATTGTTCCATTGGCTGCATAAAAAGAATAAAGAACATATATCCATAGGGCATAAGGCAGCATCCTTCAGAGATACTACCTGAGATGTTACTGCAACAGTGAATGTACCATGGCAAGGCTGTGCTGTGTAGAGTTATTCAAGTCTGTCCACAGGCACTAGTTCCAGAACCAGAAGCAGTATAGCCCTCTTTAATGAGGCATGTTCTGGTGTAACAGGTCTTGCTTCTCAACAGAATCAAGGAGTTGGGGCACACAGACATACCCAAAGACACTCCTTGCCCCACTTCACAATCTACATATAAGAGACCAACAGGTAAGCATGGGACAATGGATGAGTGCAAGGAAACAGACTACCTAAGTCTAGATGGTAATTTTAGCTTGAAGGTAGCTAAGGAGATATTTTGGAGATGTTCATGGGGACTTTTCCATGTGAAGAAAGAAAGAAAGAAAGAAGGTGCCTGTTTGAAAACTTAACAAATGGACAGTGTATATTGACACCATGAGCTGGTTGTCGGGAGGAGCTGACTTCCTGATACTGAATAGGGAAACTCTAGGTAGGTTGGGGGATAAGTCAAGAAGGACTTGAGAGTGAAGGGGCAGGTTGCTTTTGTTTTTTTATTGAGAAGAGGAAACCAGTGACGGGATTAAAGAGAGAGCAGACATGTTCCAAACAATGGGCTAGGCAAATGATCTTTGCAGCAGAAGTCTAAATAGATATGAGAGGTTTGCAGTTGTCAAGGCCAGAGAAAAGGGATATTGTAGTCACGAAGATGTAAAATGATACGAGTAAAGAGGAAGTGATACCATCTCTTCTCTGATGTTCAGAGCACCCACCAGTTAAGAGTAAATAAAATATCTGTCATTAACATACTGTTTACGCCCTCTCCCCAGATTTTTAACAAAATCGTTAAATTAGATGGGTTTTAAAAATAATCCTTGTGATGTTTGCATTTATTTCATTCTACTTGGTTTAGTCATTCTGCTAGTTTTCAGATCATGTGATAATGTTAAATTAATTTTTCAAGTAAGGTTTTATTTGACTGTGAGAAATGTTGTTTTCGTATCCAAAGGGCTGACCCTCAGCTTGTTTGAATAAGAACAGCTCCACTGAAGTCCATGGAGCTTTCTTTGCTTGCTTGCACCACTGAAAGCTGTGACCTCCAGTATAACATTTACCTCCATTTCTGCATCCACTAATCATGCTAGGCTTTCAAAACAGTGTGTCTGGCAACACTGATGCTTTATAAATCCATACTGCTTATCACTTATGATTTTATTATCTACTGAATGTTTGAGGATTATTTTTTCTTAGAGGACTTTTACTTTTGGTTAGATAATAGATTTATAAGATGGCACTTTGTATGGTGGCAATTTATTTCTGTTGTTGAGGATTGTTAATGTATGTGGTTTTCTCTTCCAGGCTGCCTCCAAATATTTATGAGTTTTTTTAAAAGTAATTGTCAGTGACCTGATACTTTTTTCAGAACAACTCACATTTTCTAGGTATTTTTCTTTAGTGGTTTGTATATTTAAGGATTTTCCATTGCTTTGTAATTTGAAAATTTACTTTTCTTTAAAGACATATTTTATAAAGGGGTTCATTTTCTCACGTCTATGAATTGTAACTGATTACATGCTTATCCCTCATTGGATGATGGGTTTTATCTCAAAGTGCAAAGATCTCTCTATTTAATCCTGATGACAAGGATAGTTCATGCAGCACAGAGAATTAGAAGCTAATCTATAGTCCTTCATTAGTTTTCTCTTATTTCCTTGTAGGATTTAACAGATTCTGAGTAT
Source organism: Gavialis gangeticus (assembly GCF_001723915.1). Lineage (NCBI taxonomy): Eukaryota > Metazoa > Chordata > Crocodylia > Gavialidae > Gavialis > Gavialis gangeticus. The sequence continues at coordinate 62,848,822 of NW_017729032.1, read as the reverse complement.
CCTGGTCTACATGCCTGTGTATTTTTATCAATAGTATCCTTTTATATTTAGATTTTATTTTATGGTTCCAATCTATGAATAATTTATTTGATGACCCATTGGCCACTCCTTTCTTTTCATCTTCTTTGTTTTAATCCATGGTATCTTAATTAAGATGCTTTTTAAGATTCTTCACCTTTTCCTGCAGCACTAGATTTTAATATCTTCTCCCATCTCACCTTTCAAACTCAGAACCCAATCCTTCTCTCACTGTGTCAGTAGGAATTTTTCCATTTTTACCACTGGGTGCAAGAGAAGCTTCATGTTTCTTAATTTAGCAACATCAGCTTTCCTGAAACCAATTATCCATGCACTGCTGCAATCAGTGAACCCATCCCTTACTATGAGGAATCCAAGCTGCTTTTGGTTACTGGCTTCTCCATCACTTCTTAATCAGGGCAGGATCCAGATCTACTTGAATGCTTGTCAGAGCAAATGGAAATACTCATGTTGACTTCAGTGGGAGATGGATCAGGCCTCATATGGATAATATTAAAACTGGCTGGCTACAGTAGGAAGAAGTGGCTGTGATTTTTTTTTTAGGTGGATTAGAACCTATTTTTATTTTTAAGTATAACAGAATATTAAGATGAATTTTTAAAGCAATATATTTTTCCATTGTTGAACAGAAAAATGGAACTTTGGCTCTCATATGTTAACCAGATTTGAGTTATTCACCTTCCAAAATCCATTGAGAAGTGATATATTTTTATTTATTATTTTGCCAGACAGCCAGAATGCAAGCTTTCCTGTGATACTCCATCAATCACTTCCCAGTAGTGGAGAGGTTACTGCATATTGAGGCTAAGGGAGAGGTGATTTACTTGTCATGTTTGTACAGTGAGCTCAGTCCTAGATTTATCCAGAAGAAAGACTTGTATTTGTTAATATGGTTACAAAGAAATATGGACCATGAGAACAGTGCTGTAGCAAGGTGGGGGGCAAGTGGGGTGACTGCCCCAGGTGCTGAAGCAAAAGGGTTCCAATAGGCGCTGCCCAGCCAGAGCTGGGTATGGGACAGAGCGGCAGGTGGATCATTTGAGGGGGTGTGGGGATGGGAGGAGGGCAGCTCCTGCCACTGTGTGCACTCCTGGGCAAGCACTTTGTGCCCCATGGATCTGCGTGTGGAGTGAGGGCAGGCTGCTGTTGTGGGCTTTGCCCTGGGTGCCAAGTTTCATTGCTATGGTACTGCATAGGAAACTGAGTTAAGACAATCCCGACCCCAAACACTTCCAGTTTAGTATGAGACAGCAAAAGATTATAAGCATTCAAAGGGTTACAAGGTAATGAGACCATATTGGTCAGCACTTTAGGTGGTGGTCTCAGGGGAAATAGTATAAATCAGGGGTGGGCAATTATTTCAGGCAGAGGGCAACTTACCGAGTTTTGGCAAGCTGTCAAGGGCTGCATGGGCAGCTCTACCCCTTGACAGATGCCCTACTCCCTGGTCACCATCTTGGGACTGGAAGTCCTGCCCCCTAACCCCTGACCTTTGCCGCAAGAAGTCCCCCCCACTTGACCCAGGAAGTACTCCTTTCAGCAATGGGTTTTGCCATTTTGAAACCAGAAAAATACCAAATTATATTCTAAGAAGTGAACATTTAAAATATTCATTAATTTAATTAAAAATATATATTTTTGTCTTGGTTCACATGTGTTTGTGTAGTGTACATAGAGGTGATTATATATAATAGCTTAAACTAAAGTCCTACTCTTGTATATGGGTATAGGTTTGTGGGGGGCTGTCGGTATGTGGGGTGTGGGATAGGGTGTGTCTGTGGGGGTGGATAGGTGTGGGTGTGTGGGGTGAGGGAGTATGTGGGTGTGTATGTGTGTAGGGCAGTGCGAGGGGGTGTGTGTGTTTGACCTGCTCTATGAACACACACACACACACACACACACACACAGAGTTCTTCCCTACGCGCACACATGCATATACATAGAGTCCCTACCTACACACTAGGCTGTGCGAAACATCACTGTTTAGTTTTGACTTCCGTTTCGCTGTTTTGATGGGACAGTGTTTTGTTTTGAGTCTCATTTCATTTTGAAACCACTGTTTCATTTCATTTTGTCAAAACCGTTTTGCTGTTTCAATGCTGTTTTGATGTTTTGCCCATAGGCTATAATGGGGAAGCATGAAACTGCCTATAACTTTGTCATTTTTTGGCAGATTTGGATGAAAGCAGCAGAAATGGTAGCCCCTTCTGCGGGCATGAAGGCTGCCAAGTTTCAAGGAGATAGGTGTAGGGAATTCTGGGAAACTGCACCTCAAAATTTTGAAAGCAAAACTCATGTCACTGTAAAGTGTGAAGGCACAGGGTGGTGAAAACAGCAGTCATGGTAGCCTCTACTGAGGCCACAAAGCCTGCCAGCTTTCAAGGAATAGGTGTAGGGGTTTCTGGGAAACCACCTCAAGCTGCTGACAAACAAAACTCATGTCGTGTGTGTGTTAAGGCACAGCAGGGTGAACACTGCAAGCATGGTAGCCCCTGCTCAGGCCATGAAGCCTGCCAGGTTTCAAGGAGATAGGTGCAGGGGTTTCTGGGGAACTGCACCTCAAGCTGCTGACGAGCCAAACTCGTGACATGTGTGACTGTGTGTATTAAGGCATGCCCTCACTGGCACTGGGGCCTTTACACGACACAGTAGTGTGCCCCAATGAGGTCTCCTCCTCCCCTACAGCTTCAACCTGGTGCACCACTTTAAATAACAACAGGTAAAATAATAACTTAGTGAGGAGCAGCACAGTAGCACCAGCAGCATCTCAGGCAGCCAAACTGTCACAGAGCCCTTATTTCCTCTCTTGCAGGAGCTTCTTCTTCTTCAGCATATGTGTTAAGGTGTGCCGTCACTGTGTCCTTCCCCCCCTTTCCCCTCCCTCTCCTTACTTTCTGTTTCCCTGCAGACAAGCCCAGCCTCAGCTTCAAAACTTGAAATGTTTCAGAACTTTTGAAATATTTCGACTGCCTTCGTTTCATTTCAAGGCTGTCTCAAAGCCTTTCGTTTCACTTCAATCTCGCCATTTTGAGCTTGAAATGAGTTGAAATAGCATTGAAACAAAGCAGCTGGTGAGATTTTGCACAGCCCTGCTACAGACAGAGTCCCTCCTCGCACGCACGCACGCACGCACGCACGCATGCAGAGTCCCTCCCTATTCTCTCTCTCTCTTTCTCTCACTCACTTACTCACTCTGGGGTACTGGGACAGCCCCATTCTCCTGGTCTGGTGATGCAGCTGAGAGCCACGTGGTGCTGGAGCAAGGCTAGGGCAGGAAGGCAGGGAAATGGCTGGGGGTGGGGCAGGGCTTTGCTGCTGACTCCTCCTGGGTCCTGCTGCCTTTGGCTCCTGTTGTCTTTGACAGGCAGTCAGGAGCAGATAAATATTTTCTAAATTTTTAGGGGTACTGCAGGCCAGATAGAAGGGCCTGGTGGGCTGGATCTGGCCCACGGCCTGTATTTTGCCTACCCCTGGTATAAATTAACCCACTCTCCATTCTAACTTGGATTCCCTTACAGTCTGTCAAATTCCTATAACCAGATACTTTTGTGCGCTCTAAACCTCTGTACTGCACTGCTGGGAAGGTCACACCTTAGCAAGAGGGAATTTTTAGTGGATTACAGCAGGTTCAAGTAACACAGTGGGGGGAAGTGGGCTGAAAGCTGTAGGCCTCCCACAGAAGCCATTTGTAGCTTATTTGTAAGCAAATAATCATAAATACTGTGCATTTGAAATATGGTGTTTTAGATTAGATACTTCCCATGGTTCTCCTGTTATATTTATCTTTTCCTATTACCTGAGTTGCATCTGGTGTCCAGGGCAAATGTGGGGCCATAATGAATAATGAAACTGAAATTTGTTTTCTCTGCATATCATTAAACATTGTGTAAAGGGCATTGTTTCAGTGAACTACTTAGCCACGAGCTCATTTGACAGAATATTTAGAGGAAACGAGCGCAAAAGAATAGAACTTGTGACATGGAATTTACTTTATACAAATGAACATTCATGGAAAATACCTTTAGAGCTTTCACCCAGCAGCAGTGCTTCATAGGGTAGTGTGTATACTCTTTGCACTATAGCTAATGGAGCTGGTCCAAAAAATAGGAAAATGATTTCAGAAAGAAACAGTTGAAGGAGCAAGGATTGGGCAGGAGGATATCATTTATTGGATGAACTGAATGGTTCAGGTAGACTTAGACAAGCTTTTGCATGCAGTACATTCTTCCTCATTTCAGTGGTTTAAAATGGATGTATGTTCTTTTTCAAAATAATCTTCACATAATTTTGGCCAAACCTTTTATCCAAAGTATTATAGAAGTTTCTTTTGTGTGAAAAACATTTCCCCCCAAAATTAGGCTTTTATTAGATAAACATTTTCAACAATAATTTAGAAACTGTTCGGATGCCAAAAAATTTAATGAAAAGTTTCATTTTTGAGTGGAAAATTTCATTTTTTATCAACAAATGTTTGTGAAAAAATGTAAAGCCGCTTGCATAAATAAACATGCTACCTGCTGTTGCAGGCTCATAGCCATAGTTGTCCCTGTGACACATGCACCTTCTCCCTGTGGAGACTTCTGGTGAATAGTTCTACATAGTTATGTATTAACCATCAAGCCCATCGCTTCCCTACCCTAAAATAGTCCTTTATCGTATGGCAAAGCTTCAGTTCCTGATTCAATTTGGCAGAGATTCAGCCCAATTCAGTGG
>NW_017729032.1:62833190-62844051 GCF_001723915.1 Gavialis gangeticus | reverse complement strand
CTACTAGGTCCCTTCTGACCCTTAATCTATGAAACTATGGAACCCTGTGAATTGATTCAGAGAGATTTGGAAAGATTTGATGATTCGGATATAGACACAACTTGAAATGTTTTTTCTACATATGTCAAGGTACCAGGCAGCTTGTGAGATGGTGGGGTGGATGGAGCATCCCACAGGAGCATAGCAGGGTTCCCAGCACACTCAGCAGCAGACTCAACTGCAGAGTGCGCAGGGGACCCCTCCCACCCCCGGCTCGGTGACTGGTGCCTCCTGGGCACCTGGGGTCCCACTGCAGATTATCACTGAGCCGGGAGGGCGTGGGGGGATGTCCACTTCCAGGTCTGCCACTGAGTATGTGGTGGGGAGAGGGGGCGCACTCCTGTGGGATGCTCCATCTGCTCCACCAACTCAGTGTTTATGAGCTGTGCCTGGTACCTCAAGGCATGCAGAAAAAACATTTAACAACGTGTCTATGGCCAAATTGCTGATTCTCTGAATCAGCATCAAATCTTCAGATTCAGCTGAATGGAATTGGGACAGTGATCCAAATCAACTAATCGAATCACTGTCCCCTAAATCAGGCCGAATCTAAATCGAATATGGCCCGCTTCATACACCCCTGTAGGGTAACCCTCATAATGCACAGCTTTTTGGCCCTTCAGTCAAGTGTATCCTCTTCTACATCCAGAAGAACATAATGGGCCTACTGGGTGGTAAGATTTCCGTAACTGGAGTTGTGGTGCGTGTACAGGCCAGATTCCATTTTTAAAAACCATTGGAGTAAAAATTTTTGCCTGCACATAAATAGGAGAGTTGATTTTATATTATTTTGAAATTCAAGTATGATTTTTTCACCGAGTCAGTAGCAGAGGGGTTGAGGTAAAGATAAGGCCTAAAATAGGAGGCCTCTTCAATTTGAACTCTGGAGAGACTTTCATCAATAATGCACTTCAGTTGTACATGCCCTAGCACAGGGGTCGGCAACCCCCGGCATGCGTGCCATTAGTGGCACGCAGAGACTTTTTTCCTGGCACACCGAGAGGCACACAGACAGATTGGGTTTTTTTTTAAGTTGCTGCTCCAGGCTGTCCTGTGCAGCCACAAGTCCAAGCACTGCGGCAGGCACTGGGGTGGAGCCAGAAGAACACAGGCAGGGAGGCTGTCTGTGCTCTACTGTCCCCGCCCCTTGCTCCCAGGCTGCATCCTCCAGCCCGGCTGGCCCCTGGAGGGAGCTGCCCAAGCAGGCAGACGCCCTGTCCCACCGGGGACAGCACTGAGGTGCTGAGTGCTGGGGCTGGGTGGTCGGGACAGGGTCTGGGCAGCATGGGGGGAGGCGCTGCGGGCAAGCCAGCCTGGTTGGGCCCTTAGGAAGAGGGGGTCAGCGGGAAGTGGGGGCTGCCCTGGTGCTCTGCAGGCTTGAGCTGTGGTGGATGGGCAGGCGGGGGTGCCCAGCAGCACTTGTGGTGGGGCCTGGGCAGCCCACGCAGCTCCGCAGGGATGGGCCACAGCCATTCTGTGCACATGAGGATGCTGCCTGGCTGGGGCAGGGTGCTGGGCTTGCGGGGCTTCTCTCTCTGGGATCAGCCTCCCTGTACACTGAGCACAGGGCAGAGCCATCCATGGTGCAGGGGCCTGGCCGTGGGAGCCCCCTGGAGCCTGGGAACAGCTACCGTGGCTGCCTCGGTCTGCCCGGGTCCCAGCCTTGCCCACCCACAGCTCCCCTCAAGGGGCCAGAGCTGGGGCAGGCACTGCACAGAGCTGCCACATGCTACCGGTGCCTGGCTGGCTTGGCCCTGAACACCGGCTGCAGCAGTTGTTCCCAGAGCCTGAGGAACAGCCTGTGGCTGCAGCTTCCACTCCCACTGTACCCAGCACACACACAGACCAAGCAGGAGCCCCCTGAGTCCGGTGTCCTGCCCCAGCCAGGCAGTGTCCCTTTGTGGGCAGGGTGGCTGTGCCCCATTCCCATGGAGCTGTGCAGGCTGGCTGGGCCCCACCTCCGGTGCTGCTGGGCCACCAGCTGTGGCCTGAGTAGCAGAGCCCTGGGGCAGCCCCCGCTCCTCACCTGACACCAGCTCTCTATTTACTGTAAAAAAAAAAAAATCAACATTAATGATTATTAATAGTATTAAATATGCAGTGCATCCTCCCATTCACCCCCTCTGCCCCAGTTCTGTTTTTGTGGCATGCCGGCACTCCAGCACCTTACAAGGTAGACACTGTATTTTTTTCAGCACTCCGGCCAAAAAATGTTGCCTATCCCTGCCCTAGCACATGACCAAAGCCAATTTTAGATGAGAATTTTTTATATACATGTAGGATTTTACCAGTATTCTGTTTTGCTCACAAATCTTATGTCCTCATGGGTCTAAGAACTTAGAGGAATCAAACAACTCCTGTTTCGGCTAGCAATAGGCTGGCAGTGAAGGTGACTTTCGCTTCAGAGGATTGTTTGTCTTATCGTGACATCATTCTGTTTGGTCTTTGAAAACTTCTGTACTCACTGTGAAAATGAAGGAGAATCAATGTTAGCTCTTAATGTACTGCTGATGACGGAACTCAGCCTGACAGTTTCCAAACAAGTCAGTGCATAAAACTGCATTACCTCATATGTCACTGTGATATTTTAAAATAGTTACATAATTACTTTGACCATTGCACTCAGACTGGGTGACAGGATTATGAAACCTGAAACTCATTTCAGAAACTGATTTGATATTTTTCTTACCTTGTCTTCCACTGTAGCCTGTGAGCACACAGAAACCCGAGACATTGCTCAGGACAAGGGGGAGACTTACTAAGAAAGATGAGGAGAGAGGCAATTGGTGACTACATTGTTTGCTTGCATTTGGTGCACTTACAATTTTCATCATCTGTCATCATACTTGAAAGAGCAATCAGGTTTCACCACCTGATTCCTATTGCCATTATTGGACCTAATTGATACCCAAGATGTGATCAGTGTATTTGTAGTGTTCACATGCGACAGGCAGGATTTAGTTGTTTGGGCTTCTCTGCATGAAATCACTTTGAGGTTCAGACTGCTCACATCTCCCTGAACGGCACTAGTTGCACATATTAGAGACTGCTGAGGTTTAGAGCCTTCTATTCTTACCCATCAAGCAGAGGTCAAGTGTAATGCTGCTACTTAGAAGGGAAATTATAAATTGAAGATTGTCCTATAAGCCCAATCAAAAGTCTACTAGGGCCAATGGAAAAGTTCCTATTGATTTTACTAGGCTTTAGATCAGGACCTACTGTAGTACTGCTGGGATTAGCTTCCTCCAAACGGAAGAGGATGAGAATGCACAGTAACCCTGTCCTTTCATATCTGTAACAGAGCTTTCTCTGTGAAGAGAAAATGCCGATGTCTCTTTAAGGACAGTGCTGGAGTTGCATTGTCCAGAGCTTTGGTTAGTTTTGGGCCTGCTATGGCATATTTGCCAAAGCAATACTCTTTCATACTGCCCTCAATATAGAACTGTGCCTTGAAAGACCGTGATAACCTTTATTAAATAACTGCGTACTCTTTGGGATATGCTGAACTTGCCCTACTAAGTATAATGTAAATGCTTTTTTTAATTTAAAGGGAACAGCAAAAATGTGTTACTTTTATAACAGAATCCCTATTTTCAGATTTGTGAATTCACAAATCTACATTGTAGAAACTCTTGCCCTGTTTTGTCTGGCTTTAGACCATAACCTGTGCTATCTGACAGATTTGTTTAATTCAGGACCTCATAGGATTGTGCTTAAGAGCATAATTTGAAGCATGTGAGGGTCCATTTATTAGGCTGCGAAGAGTATTTTTTTTTTTAAGTAACACAATTTTGTAGGGCAGAAATGAAAAATGAATGTGGAAATAAAAGAATCTCAAAGAGACATAGAAAGTACTTGCTGTATCCCACACAGAAAGCAAACCGCATTAAAAAGGCATTTAAATGCCTGAAAGTCTTAATTGACATTCAACTTCAAAAGATTTTCCAAATAAAAATGGAACCACAATATCTGTCTCCTGATCATATGGTTAAGCATGAGGGAAATTCAGCTGATTTTTCTCTCAGATATACAATGAAGTGTGTGACAAAATGTAAAATTGAAAAATTATGCTGGGAACTGAACCTTTTTTGTGTTAGACAAATGGATTCTTTATTTTCCACTCTGTGTACTAGAAGTACAGACAGCAATGGACTGTGTGTGTTAAGAAGCTAAAGGTTATCAATATTAGCTTTAATTTTTTTCTACCCCCTACCACCTTGCCTAATGTTTCAATACATAGGTTTCATTTTTTCAATGTCTAAGTTGTCTCTAAAGTGCCACCTTACTCTACCTTCTGCCAGTTTTTCTATCTGCAATGTGGTACTATGTTACTGATTAATTGAGTGTAATTAGTTTCACCACCTGATTCCTGTTCTTTCCTACACAATGTAGAAAACCCAGTAAGTTAACTGAATGGGAAAGGGCATTTATCAGTTCACCTAAGGAAACACTGACCTTGAAATTGATGCTGGTTATCACCTTATAAAATATTTCCCATAATCTATCAATCAGAAGTTTGCCAAGAACAATGAAATTACACTGTTCTAAACATTTAAAAGTGTTATCAGATCTTTGGTGGGCAATTGACAATAAATGACTGTAATATAGTAAATCATTGTTAACTTGGGAATATAGATGTAAAACTAGCCAGTCAGGAATATCTCCATAAGACATTATATTCTCTGTATTTTTATGGATGAAGCAGCAGCTCTTTTGTGTAGTGAGGCAAACACTAACCCTGCCCATATTTGGAGTGGTACCCATGGGCAACAAGAAGCCCAAACCACTTGGGCTGGAACAAAGAACAGATCTTCTTGCCAATAAGCTGATGGATAGGTGAGCCATTTGAGCCACATAGCCATTTATCTCCAGACCAAACTAGGAAGAAGATTGGGTTTTTTTTTCTGGTTTTTTTTTCATATGCTCCAGAGCATGTATTTTAGGGATGGGGCCTAGGAATACAGTGGTATGAATGATTCACCTTTTTAAAAAAAAAAAAAAAAAAAAAAAAAAAAAAAAGGTTTTGCTGTTGGATTGCATCAACCCAAAATGTTTTTCTGGTATTTTTTTGCTAAGAGGGGGGGAAATGTTTCTAGTTGAAGGAAATGGAACAGTTGTTTTGAGACATTTGCCCACACTGATGCTGGGCTCTCTGCAGCCCCTTTGTCTCCGTGCCCCCTAGCGCTGGGGTCTGCTCACCCCCTTTGTCACTGTACCTCCTAGTGCTGGGGTCCCCACACTGTAGTGGGCCCTCAGTGATGCTTCCTTCTTCCCCAATAGTGTCAGCCTGATCCTCCAGTTTATAAACAGCAACCAAAATATGAGCCCCTGGGCTATAACATAACACAAGTAGTTCAGGGTGTGCTCTGTCCCTTTAAAATAGTCAAACTTCCCCCCAGCACTGAGTGCCTTGTAGGCCAGGGTACCTGGGGAGTTCCTGGAGCCCCATTAGCCCTAGATGCAGCATAACAGGCCGTCACTGCATCTCTAGGCAATTCGTTCCTGGAGGCTTCTTCCCCTTTGGCTGCTGCCAGAGGACTAACCCCTGCTGAGCTCAGCCCTGGGGTTTATATGTGCCCAGGGCCCTGCTATCTTCTGGTCAGCTGACAGGGTGCAGGTGCAGGCTAGTTCCCTTGTTAGCCTGCTGCCATAGCAACCTGCACCTGTGGGGTTTCTGTCTGGCTCTTAGGGCCCTCTCCCTAGGCAGTTTCTGCTCTAAAAGGAGCAGGCACCTTAGTGCCCTGCGACAAGTGGCCTAACTACCAGGGTATAAAATACTTTGGGATGGATTGCTCTCAAACTCTCCTGCTGATGCTGTTACACCTTCATTAAGAGAGTGATTCTGTAGTCTGGAGGTAAGGGCAGTCTTTTAAGGTATGGGAGATGTTAGTTCATATTCCTGTTCTGACTCAATATCTAAGCAAATTATTTTGATAATTTTGAAATGTTTGTCATTTTTGTTTAGGTCAAAACCATTTGGTGAATTCAGTCCCAACTTACAAAGAGCTTTAGCACCCCAGAACCTGTTTTTTGTTGTTGTTGTTTTAGTATTGAGATGGTTCAGGTCTTTCCTGGAAGTTGGTTTCAGGGGTTGTTCTTTTGGGACATTTGGGATTCAGTTTTTTTTTGTTTGTTTGTTTTCTGCCTGTGCCTGGAAACTGAGCTCATCTGGTTGACAATGCCTTGCTTTTGTACTGCCTGAATTTGAGGATCTTGGGGTGACAACTCATAACGTCTTTTCTCAGATACAATTTAGGATCCATTTCTCAACCCTCTCTCTTGTCCCCATCCCAGCTGCTCCCAATGTTGGACTGCCAACATTGATGGACTTCTAGTATAGGCCTCTGTTGGCAGAACTTGAACTCATATGGAATGGGTGCCTGATATTATGTTGGTTCCTGTCCTAACTCTGCGCAGAAGGTGTTTGGGCAAGTTCTCCTGTGCCAAAGTCAGTCGACGGAACAAATTAGAATCCACGGTTTCCGCCCAGAGGGGTTTACAGTCTAAATTTACGCAACACGATGAGTGAGAGTAACATTGGGGTGGTATGGGGTATAGGAGAAACTGTGCTGTTACACAGGTACACGGAGACCCTTTTGTTGGTTTTCTGAATATAATTATTTCATAGCTAATTGAATGAAACTTCTCTTAGGTGACACTACAGATGTTTAGATTTGTCCTGGCTTTCCTGTAACCACAGGAGAGCAGTTTCTTATTAAACTTTTCAGTGTCAGTGAATTAGATCTGAGGCAATAGTGGAAGCAATTTCCTGTCACTAGTCAAATCTGCAGACATAACAAGTCACCACATCTAGTGCCAAGGGTACCAGGCTGGGAGTCAGACCTATGTTTTAGTCCCAGTTCTGTCACTGGAATACTGCATGACTTGGACATGCTCTCTTTTAGGCTCTGTAAGATATGAGCTCCTTGCAGGAGTGCATTAAGCAATGTGATTGTGTCATGTATGGTTTATTCCTCTCATTGTCTCCCTAGAACTATGTGCAGTTTTATGTACCGTTCTGTGTGTTCTATTTTGATAGGTTATTCCTTTTTAATTTTTTGGTAATGGTGAGGCTTTTCCCTCCTTATGTACATATTGCTCTGTGTTTCTATTAAAGAAGGAAGGATGAAAAAGCTTTCTGTGTACTTGGAAAGAAAAGGTGATGAGGCTTGCAAATGTTTCTTATTTCCTGGGGGAGCTTGTTCTATAAACTTAGACTGGCTCCAAGGAAATGCTTTCTCTAGCAGAGAAGAACTGCTCCATGCTTCAGTTCCCCATCTGGGGTAATAATATGCACCTTCATTCATAAAGTGCTTTGTGTTCTGTGGATGATGAATGCCATATAAATCAAGTGAAAAATTAGCTTAATGTCATTTCTAAATTGTTTGTTATTCCAAGAATAACAAAATCAGAGGCACTTGAAGGGACCTTGAGCATCATCTCATCCAACCTGTTGCTCTGAGACAGAGTTCATGGTTCCTAAGAAAGATGGGAATGCAGTTATATACACAGAAAAGTTAAGTGACTTGCCTAATCAAGATAGTGCCAGTGGAGAATAAAGCCCTAATCTGTTGGCTCTCATTCCAGCACTCCATCCCTCAAGAACAAAATGCCCCTGCAGCAAAGTTCATGGTAAAATGATCTCTGGTTAGTAAAGTGAGAGTTGGTTGCAGTCTTATTCACTAGAATGGAGTACTCACATAGCTTTGAATTTGTTGTTTCATCATTAGGCTCTGAGTTTAGATATATTTACTGGATTTAAATCCAGCTCAAAAAAAAATTAGGAGGAGGACAAGATTTGGTACAGCCAATTTGATATCATACCAAGTGTTGTTCCTTTACTAATTCAAGAACGATTCATACTGAAAATCTTATTTGAAGCAGTGATAAAATATGAATGTTCTACACAGTCATGAGATATTACAACCTAGAAACCTAGTAAACAGAAAACAATCAGTAGTTATCTCTTGTTATGCTGTAGAGATTCAGGGTCAGACTTTAAGTGGAACTCTGCTGCTTTTGAAGATCCCAACGTGAGCTTTTAAGATCTGCTTCACAGTGGGTGCATCTACATGTGCATTAATGTGCCTTTCCTAATTCACATTAAATTTAGTACCTCTAATATGAGGTACTAAATAAATGTGCATTGGGCTGTGCTAATGTGCAGTAGTACAAGTACATACTTTTTAGGTGACACTTAATGTGCTGTAGCCTATTCTAGTGCACATTAGTGTATTAGCACAGTTTTTTATGTGCTGCTTTAGGGCACCTTTACATGTGCTCTGGGAGGTGCTGGGGGGCAGCGCTTTAATAGGAGTAGATGTATTTCCATGTCTTCTGTGTCAGTATCACTGCACTTAAAAATGGTGGCGGGGGTGCTTTAATTAAAGCTCATTCAATGAGCTTTAGTTCAAGCACCCTCACCACCATTGTTAAGCACAGGAACACTGATGCATGAGATGTAGAAGGCTGCTGGAGCATGATAATTGCTACGGTCCAGAAGACTCAATTAATTGAGTCTGCTCCAACACACTGAAATTCCAGCATGTCAGAGCAGCCTTTGCACTCATGTATGGGCGCCTTTTATGCACAGTAGAATAGGCTAATACACATTAAAGTATATGTATAGATGTATCCAATATAGTTTGGCTGCATCTACACAAGACGCTGACTGATCAGTAGCTTGTTACTACTGTGCAGTAGCATTGCATGGCAGGAAGCATGATGTGATGCTACTGCTCAGTAGTAACAAGCTACTACACAGGCAGCATCACCTAAAAGCTATTTGGTGATGCTACTGCGCAGTAACTCCAGTTATTGTGCAGTCATTTAATATAGACACAAGTGCTGGTATACACAAGTACAAATGACTGCTTTAATGACTGGACAGTCAGTGTCTCATGTAGACGCAGCCATTGTGTGGAATTTCTTTCTCAAAAATGGGCCAGAGCATGATACTTCTGTTCTCAAATTGTCATTCCCCATCCACATGGGGTAATATTTTGTATCATAAGTACTTCTATTGAAGTCAGTGGGTTTATTAGTAGAGTAAAATACTGTTTTGTATACCTGGTCTAAAGAGCAGTATATTAGCCAGTGAGATCATTTGAGGAGTAAGGTACTCGTTTTGACTAAGGGTGCCAGAGTCTAACTGTTTAGTGAGGAAAACTAAAAACCCTGAACATGTGCAGACTGCAGCATGCAACATATTAATAAAAAGTGCAGATGGGAGAATTCACTGGAGCAAATCAAATTTGCAAATTGAAATAGATGGAATTTCAGTATCCTTTGCAAACTGGCACATCAAATCCTTGCCAGTGCTTTTTAGACTACTTGTTAAAAAGCAGAGCTGTTTCTCATTCCCTGAACTTGATTTGTTAACATGTCTGCTGTCAAAAGATCTGTTTCTTATTTTTGTTGAGTTATACCTTAAATATGTCTCTTTCTGGCTATTTATGCTCTTGTTTCTGTACAGCAGCAGCCAACTGTGGGCCCCAAGTGCTCATTCCTGGCCCTCAGATTTACTCCTGTGCCTTTGATGGGTTGAGTCTGTTCCTGCCTGTATCACAGAGCACCTGAATGGGCCAATCACAGACATTAATCAGCACTGCAATCTCAGCTGTGGAAACAATTTTGCTGGCAAACAGAAGTCCAGTTTTGCTGGACAAGGGCGTTGCTATATAAATTTTAAATGTGTGAAAGCTCATCAGAGCCCTGTTATCAGGACTATTGGAATTTTTTCCTTTCTGTCTTCTCAGTCCAGTTTCTTTCATTCCCTCTAAATCTCATTTTACTTTTTCTTCTCAGTGTCCTTTATGCATCGAATCTAGCTTCTTCTGCTGTAAATTTTTCTTCATTAACGGCCCCCCCCCCCCGAACTTTTCTTTCACTGTGTTTCTTTACTGCCTTCTCCATTTTCAGTTCCCTTCTGTTTCCCTTACCTTCCAAGCTCCTTCCTTCTCCTCCACCCCTGTCTTCCTCAGAAGGCTATCCCCTTTCCAGGCCCAGCTGAGTTGCCTAGCCATTAGGCTACAGAACTGTGCACCTACTTCTGGTTCTGTGAATCTTTCATTTTTTGCTGCCTGCTGGCCAAGCTGTAGCAGAAAGGTAACTTTGTGGTTAATGCATTGTACTAGACGGCTAGAAAAGTGTGTTAGAATCCCCTTGGGATGAATCCCTTTGGGACCCCATGAACCACCAGGGCTAGAACCCAGGTATTCTATTCCTAGGCAAATGCTTAATCCAGCGGTTCCCAAACTCTAACAGATTGTGCACCACCAATTTAAAACAATACAACCTGAAGTACCATGAGCACGTTTTTCAGTTCAACTTTAAGTACCACCAGCAAATTTTTGTCATATAAAGTAATTATAATAAATCTGTTAACGTGTACCACTGACAGGTTGTTTGGATACTGCTGGTGGTACACATACTGCAGATTGGGAACAGCTGTGGCATTAGCTTCTTGTATACAAGGTGACTGGCGGTTCCACCAGCTCTCCTGGAAAGTAACTGCCCAGTCTGGTGCAGTTCTGGATATACCTATTGAAACTTTCAGTTCAAAGAGGATTCACTGAGTGAATTTAGACACTTTCAGGGTCAGGTGGCGATCCTTTTTTTTTCAAGATCACAATTTTGGACTTACGTGCTTAGGTCCTGGTTTAGGGGCTGAATTCTTTTTTTTTTTTTTTTTATCTTTGATATGAGTTAGTATTATTGGCACAATACTTACAGATAAAAATTTATTTAACAACAGGCGAAGAATTTTAATTTAGTTATATTTCATTGCTCTACTGCTCATCCTTTGTTTGTTTTCCAAATG
>NW_017729032.1:62819770-62828190 GCF_001723915.1 Gavialis gangeticus | reverse complement strand
TGTATCTAGCCCTGGTCCAAGCCCTTGGACTCTAAGACTTCTAACTCTGAGGCAGGCTGGAGCTAAATTCCACAAGAAGGTCCTGGATTCAGTGGCTCTCCAATGCAGCAGACAGAAAATTCTACAACAGCTTCATTAACATTTAAAACTGAAGATTGTAATGAATTCAGTATGAGTAATACAGTCAATACACTGCTATTGTGTTTTATTTTGATGTATAATTCAATTGATTAGAAATTTTAGATTTTCAGTTTTTTGAGGTGCCACAGATTTTATATTAACACATAACTGCATCATAGAACTTTGGGGAAATGTTATGGTTTTGGGGACAGGGCAGGGACTAATGGGTGCATTTAACTCTGAAAATCCTGGGAGGATGTTTGGGATAAACCTGTTTATGTGAGTGTTTCTGTTATAAAATACATAAAAATAAAATGTTTACATAAAATAGTTAACTTTGTTCTTGTCACTTTATTCATTTTTAAGTTTCAGAGTTAACACTACTTTGGGATGAATGGAGTGCTTCCCCATTATTTTAGAATGTCTGCAGGATCAGGCAGACCATGTATCAGTTTACACTCTGTGTTGGAAGTCTTTTATCAGGCTCAGTTGTCTTTTGTGTTGAAGGCCAGAGACTCAGTGTAAATTTAAAAATTGTTAGCAAAGAAAGCAAACAAGGAGGGGGAATATTTTCTAAGGCATTTTACTCTGTGTATTTAATGCCTCTGAACAAGCCTCGTTCCACATCCTCTGAACCCACTGGCCACTTCAGATAGCTCCATTTCCTGCTGGGTCAGTTTTTCTAAAATGTTTATTCAGCTCCAGGAAATGATGATTTCCTGAATATCCTGAAACTTCATATTTTTGTTGTTATATCCATGTTTATTTAATGGCATGACTTATTTTGCAAGTGTGCAAAGTACAGCAATCTTCTTTGCCCTTCTTAATTGGAATGGGTTGGGGGGAGTTAGTTGCAGTTCACTGAAACTCAGCATAAGTGAATCTGATTCTGAATTCAGTGGTTTCCTCAGGGAGACGGGTGGGTTTTTTTTCTCGAATACTGGTGTAATTCTGTTGACTGTAGATACTATTCCTTATTGACATCAGCCCTAAACGAGATCAAAACGCAGGCTTTTTAAAAGCGTTTCCTACTATTAATGAAAAATGCCTACAATTTTGAATTTACCATATAAAAAGGTTAAACAGTCACATTTCATTATTTAAAGTTTATTTAAACTTACAGCATTCTTTAAGCTGCAAACAAGTAGCTGGGACCTGACTTTTATTGTTTTCAATAAAAGATGGGAGATATATATCTTGTGGTGGGAGATGATGATCTAAGGGTCCAACTCTGCAATCTGGTGTATGTTTTACTAAACTGTGCAAATCACATACCATCCTGCCAATGATCATTTTACAATGATATAAATCAGGAGTTACAACACTGAAATTGAAGGAGTTACTCTAGTATAAGTCAGAGAGAGAATCAAGCCCAAAGAGTGTAAGTTACATAAAAAATAAGTTAACAAATGTATGTCATAGGGCATATTAGATTTTGGGGCACGCTGTCAAAAAGTAAGCATTCTTCTCTTGTATACTTCATTTCTCCCTCTACATATCATTTAATGTGGTGGAGCCACACAACTGCTTTATCTTTGATGCTTGCCAGATTTTTTTTTCAATTTACCTAAAAAGTAGGCATGGTTTCCCATAAAGGAAGTGTGGTCAGAACTATATCCCTTCCTCAGGTACCTTTTTCTTTTGTCCTTCAAAAGCAATGTAAAATATTGGGAAAAAGGGAGCAAGATCAAAACTGCCCAAACAAGCTTTGAACCATACCTTTTATTCTCTGCACATGCTTGGTCTGTGTAGAGTTGATGCTGTTTCTTCATAATAGTGACGTGTTAGATACTGTGGAATAGAATCACCAGGCCCTCTCAGAGAATCACAACAGCTGATTTGAGAGCTGGCTGTTCTATTTATGTAAGAATGGATTAAATTCAGCCAGATTTGGCCTATCTAAGACTGTCTGTAGCACTGAGGCCCCACAGAGGAGTCACTGATGGAAGATATCATATGTGGAGACTCTATAAAGGAGGTCTGTAACCCTTTGGCTGCATACAGATGTTCAAAAAGCCCAAGGAGGAGTTGATCTAAGTTATGCAGTTTTTTGTAAGCAGCCTAGTTTAGATTGGTAGTGAACAGTATGTACATTCACCCTTGGGGGAGGTGGGGCACAGGTTGCATGCACTGGGTGAGCCCTGCAGGTTAGGGGTACTCCTGCACGTCTTCCAGCATGTCCCATGGGCTCCTTCGGCTGGTGGAGACTGCTGAGCTCAGGTGAGTGCCCAAGCCACCCATGACTGGCTGCTGGGCATAGGCAAACATGACCCCAATTCCTGCCATGTCACTGTGGACCCTCCCCCACTCCCTGCTCTAGACTTCCAGAAAAGACCCAGAGTGAGTGCCCTGTATCATGAATTACATGTGCCTCCATTTCCCAGTCTGCTTGCACCTTGCCATGGTATCTTGATACCTGCATCCAAGCATGGAGACCCAGAAGCTGCAGTGTACCCTGCTTGTTGCCCTGTGTGACTCTTGCTGGAGGCTGTGGGATACCACATATACCCACCTGAACATGATGGGGCATCTGGTCACCATGATGTGCACAGCTTCATGCCCTTGAGCCAGCAGCCAGACATCTCACATAAGTTCGTTTACTGCACTGTGTGCTTGCTAAGTGTCCTGGACTAGGCCACTGACTTTCACATGGCCAGTGAGGACAAGGCCACCCAGGATGCCATGGACACTGGAGTACTTTGGCACCACCACTACTGAGCGCCAGTTCTGGGCCCAGGCTACCAGTACCGACTGGTGGAAGGGGATTGTCCTGGGCACCTGGGCCTATGACATATCATCCGGACCTTCCACATTTGCTAAGTCACCTTCATTGACATTGTCACCCAGCCACATAATGCAGCAGGAGCTCAGTATGCAGCCACCCCTCACTCCAGAGAAGTGGGTGGCCATCGCTGTCATGAAGCTTGTCACCCCCAGCAGTCTCTGCTATGTTGCCATCTGGGAGGTTGCCATCTGCCTGGTCATCCAGAATGTCCTGGCCAATTGTTTCATCTGCCTTATCAACCCACAGGAAGTGGTCACTGGCGTTTGTTGCCTGGGTTTCCTGAACTGCGCAGGGGCCATGGATGGCACTCACATCCCCATCTTGTGCCCACCCTAGGGTGCTCAGGTGGAACTGCAAGGACTACTTCTCTGTCATCCTGAAGGGAGTCATGGGACACCAGGGCTGATTCACCCACGTCTTTGCTGGCTCAGAGGGCAGAGCCCATGATGCCCACATCTTCCACAAGTCCATACTCCCTGAGATGATGGAGGGTGGGTGCTATGGTCCTGGAGTCCCTGGTTTCATCATGGGCATGGTTACCATCCCTCCCCTTATCATCAGGGACCTAGATTACCCCCTCCTGACCTGGCTTATGATGCCCTACAAGAAGCAGCTGAACCTCTGGAAGAAGCAATTCAATTACTGCCTAAGCAGATGGTGGAGTGTGCCTTTGGCCACCTCAAGGTGTGCAGGTGGGCTGTCAACACACTCCTCGAGGTAGAGGATGGGAACCTGCCATAACTTATCATCACTATGTGTCCTCCACAATATCTGTGAGAACAGCTGGGAGGTCTTCTGTGAACCTTGGGCAGAGAAGGCACAGCATGTGGACATGCATATATGGCACAGGGATGGGGGAGAGAGTGAGCCCCTGCTGATGTTGGGAGCACTGGCCCTGCACAGTGGCATGCAGTCCATATTCTTGAAGCCCTGGCTAATCACTCCCTCACTCTTAAAGACCAGGAGCCTGCTCTGGATGAGTAGGGCCAGAGGTCTTCAAGTGCTGATTCCCTGAATAAGATCCTGGACTGTGGATCTTCTGCTCCAGGGTCCTTTGGCTTGCATCCTGGGCAGTGCTGCCCACAACCCAGGTTGCCTGGGCACTATTCCCTTTCCCCTTTGCTCCCCACTTTCCCCAAGGGCGCACACTGGAATCTGCGGGAATGTGGCATGTGGAAGAGATGGGCTTTAGGTTGCAGTTGCCAAACTTTTATCATTTTGTCAAACTTTTCTTATTCTCTTGAATGCTGCCCCTTGGTCCCTCTTCTCATTCAGAGGGGGTGGGAGCAGGGGCAGAGGTAGAGGAGGTTTGTGAAGGGGGTGAAATAACCTGGAAGGGGTGCTTAGGACAGGGAAGGGAGAGCGGGTTGGGGTCAGGGGGAATGCTGCAGGGGCTGAATTCAATAAACACAAAAACTTGGAAGGAAGGCACTGGGTAGGCTTTAGATCTTGCACAGTAATTCCCAGATGTGGGAGTGAAGACTGGGGACTTCTCCATGTAGGAGCTGGACAGCTGGGTGATCCTGGATTCACAGTCCGTCTGAGAATGCTGTGAGGAGGGGGTGGGAATGGGAGATGGCTGAGAGGCCAGGGGAGAGGCAGCTGCTATGCTGGTGGTGGAGGAGGCTGCAGGGTGGGTGGCATCACCACAACAGGGGCCATGGACTCTCCTTCTTGGGACCCCCAGCCCTTCTGTTCTTGCCCTTGGGGTCCATGTCATGCAGCAGGACCAAGCCTGGGGGCTGCCTATCCCTACCAAGGCTGTGGTGCTCCCCTGTAGTGGGATCTGGGCCAGGACGGAGTTTGTGGGGAGTGGAAGAGCTCTTCCCAGGGACCCCCAGCTGGTGGGTGGATGAGCTGTGGCTGGCGGGCTCTGTTGCCTGCTGCAGTCCTAGTGACACTGTGGCCTGGCAGACTGGCAGGCAGTGCTCTCCTCCCAGTTCTGAGCATTTTTGCATCCCTTTAGAACCATCCTAGAACTGCTTGGGGGGAATTCATACATAGGGTGACTGCCAGGGCTGGGGGGGAGTGGATCAGCCCTGGGAGAGGAGCAATCTCCCTTATGACCCTGGCATTAGGGCCCAGGCACCGTGGCCCTCATCCCCTCACCCATCACTTCTCACTGGAATGGTCCTTGCCTTGAGCCTTTCTGTTCCCCCAGACCATGGGTCACTGGCTCCCTTCTACCACTCTTTCTGTCCTGAGTTCTCCTCCCACTCTGGTAGCTCCCAGTCAGGGTGCTGGGGGTGCTGTTCCCCACCTCAGCTGGCGTCCAGGGGTCCCTTCTGTAGGACCCCTGTTCGTATCACCCCAGGGAAGAGTCCCTGGAGTGGGACATGGCATATCATGGGGGATTGGGTGGAAGCCCCTCCTGCCACTCCCAGCTGGGAGAACTGTGGGTTCTCTGCAGGAGGCAGCACTGGTGCCAGTCAAGGGTGTCATAGGTGGATGCAAAGAGGTTCAGGACCCTGCCCATAAATTCCCTCTCCAGGCACTGACTCTGCCAGCTCTGCAGAGGTATGAGTTGCCTCCTCAAAACACTGAGTGACCATTTTGAGCTCCCATTCCAAGAACTGCAGCAGCCTGGGTGTAGGCATCCTCCAGCCTGAGGATGTCCCCTTCCACATCTGGAGTCTCTCCTCATGCTGGTCCCATAGCTCCTAGCACCATGAGTCAGCCGTACACACTTGGAGCTTGGAGGCAGCAACCAGAGCCTACAGCATCTTCTCCTTCTTCAGTGCCTCCTTCAGATCTCCCTTATGTGTTCTACAAGTGTGTAGCCCCCCAGCCTTGGGCTGGTGTTGTGGTCTGTGTGTGCTGTCCTCCCTCACACAGGTGCTGTCTTTGAAGTTAGACAAGAGTGACACAGAATGTTTGTGCGAAGTTGCAACTTTTGCCAATAAAATGAAGTATAAGGGCAGGTGTCTGGGACCCTCTCACCAGTCACCTGGGCACTTATGTACAGATAGCAAGGTATATATGGTAAGTCCCCTGTCTGGACCCTTCCCCTGCCTGGGGCCAGGAGCTGCTGCTGTTCCCCACCTGGGGGAGCAGCAGGCCCTGCAGTGATGCTGGGTTGGATTGCCACTGAGGGAGGGGCTGGGTCCCTCTCCAGGCACTGTGGTGGGCACCTGCTTTGCTCCGTCAGAGGATCTTGGGACCCACAGTCCCACGGGGACTTGATCCATCCCAGGAGTGGGCAGGGACTGTCTACTCCAGGGAATGCCAGAAAAGCTCTTACACTGCCCGCTCCCCCTATTCTTCCCTTACAGCAGAGGCATTTTAGCACTGTGTCTATGCAGGTGTGGTACTTCGCTCCTGATGTTTCCCTGGTGAGAGTCGGCTGGGCCCAGAGGGAAGAGCTTTCTGTACCACTACTCCCAGTGGAATGCCAGTCAATATGCTGTGATCCTTCTGCAGGACATGGTCCCCCAGGAGGTGTTTGACAGCTGGAGGGTTCCCATCTGCTCTGAAGGCACTCTGGGAAAGCCTGGGTTGCCATTCAATGTGAGAGTCCTCCTTATGTGCTATCTGGCTCTTACGTTGAGCTGATATCTGCAGACGACTTCAGAATTGCCACCACTATTGATGCGATGCTGAACCTGTGACCTGATCCTGGGACCAGAGCTGCCTTGGAAGAGTCCTTCTGTATGCTGCCTTTGGTTTTCCAGTACTGTTCTTCTGCTTTGAATACACTGGGAGGAGGTGGGAGTGCAGGTTGCTTTGCTTTCAGGGGTTGGGGAAAGGGGAGGGGGCTGTCTGCGACCAGGCTGGGACTGCAATTGCAGGAGTGGGGGTTGGCCTTGAGGAGTCAGTACAGTGACTACCTGTACCATGGCACTTGGAGTCACCTGGCACCCATGGACTTTCCCCCAGGATCAGATCAGAGGGGAGGGGGAAAGTGCTGGAGTGCCACTTGCAGTCCTTTCTAGATCCACAACTCAGAAGTCACTCTGGCAGTGGTATCCGACTGGCTGAGATAATGGTTCCCATGTGGGACTCCTACCATCACATCTGTGGGAGGGAGAGGGGTTGCTTGGCAAAGGAGAATTTTTGTAATTCCTGCTGTACTGTAACTCAGGAACTCAGTAATTCTCATAGATAGCGGCAAGTTATCCTCTGTCCCTGACCTCAGTGTCCTCTGTGCCACCCAGGCCCTTGGCACTGCCAACCAGAGTGGGATGCTGAGTACCAGAACTTGTACAGGTTAAAGGACTGGGGTGACAGGGGCTTCCACAAGGTGGAGGGGATAGATTTGGACCCCAAGTCCTGGATCTCAATTTCTATAGTGTCAGAGCTTCCCCCTAGCTCCTGTGCATCGTGTTTCCTGCTCCTGACCATGCCTGAGAAGATATCAAGGGAGCTCAGGTCCAAGTGCAGATTCAACTTGGCTCCCACATCCAACAGCAACAGGGAAGACTCCTTGGGTGCTGTCACCATCAGTTGAATTCTTGTCCTGTGGCCCCAGGGGTCCTGCTCCTGGGGACCCGATTGTCCTATTGTCCTGGGGCCTCCCTGCACCACCTTCTCTGGTGTAGTCCCTGCTGATGACTCTCCCATTTCCTGGTGGTGTAGGAATGTAGAGTATCAGTGGCCCTATCTGCAATGAGGAAGCGGGACAGCTCCTCATAGAAGGGCATATTTTGCCTCCTGGCCCCAGACTTTTTGTTGGCGTCATGCACCCACCCATACTTGATCTTCATTCAAGTATTTTTTGGCACAGCACTGCACCCAGTCCCTGTTGTGGCCCACACCTGCATCTGCTGGGCAGTGTGCTTGAAAACATCCCTGTTCCAGTGCCCTCTGTGGAGTTGGTGCTGGATCTCCTCCTCACCTCAGATGGTGACAAGATCCCTCATCTCTCTGTAGTCCCATTTGTTTGATTGGGGTTGGGTAGTGGAGGATAGGTTAGGTTCATCCATAGTCTGCAGCGATGCTTGTGGGGTCTTGGCATCTGTGGGTAGATGAGGGTCTGGCTGTGAGGGGGTGGATGGAAGGCTGAAATGGTAGGCAGATGGAAGGAGCAGTGGATGCATGTAGATATGGGTCCTGGTGTGTGGCTCTCCCTCTCACTGAAGCTGGGTGTGGTCCCTGCTCAAGAGTGACCAGGGCTCCACTGGTCAGGCTACCCCCACAACCTCAAACTTTTCAGCAGCTTCCAGCAGAGATCCTGGGATACTGGCAACACCCTATGCGCCAACCTAGAAATTTCCTTTACCTACAACACAGAGGCAGCTGGCTATGCCCCACCTGCTCCTGCAGTTTTCAGGGGCATCTGCCTGCTTGCCTCAGCTTCAGTGCTCCACCCACCCTACCCAGCCTAGTACTCCAGGACCCTGTAGCTGCATGCCAAAAAACACTTGCAGCACCCCAGGTGTACATGGCCCAGGTATTTGCTGGCAGTGGCCAAGCTGTGGAGGTCAGAGGAATGCCTCTGTGCAGACCCAGCCCCAATGCAGATCCCTTGATACACCAACCCACCAGCTCCTGCTTGGGTTAGGAGGGGGGGGGGGGT
>NW_017729032.1:62801191-62819672 GCF_001723915.1 Gavialis gangeticus | reverse complement strand
GGGGGGGGGGGGTCCAAACTAGGGTCCAGGTGGCAGGGTGCCTAGGTCTGGCTTCTGAGATGTGGTATGTAGCAGCCAGGGTCAATGTGTTATGTGGGAGCCAGGGTCGGGGTCTGTCGGGCTGTGCCTGAGCATGGGAACATGGGTGTCCCTGGCTGCGTATGTGGCAGCCAATGCCAGGGTCCATATGGCTGTACCTTAGCATGGCAGTTCTCTTGGGCGCAGTGTCAGGTCTGTGTGTACATCATGGGGAGCTTTGTGATGGGGTGTGGAGGCACGGCCCGAGAATTTGTATGCCCAGGTCCCAGGGCTACGCAGGAGACACAGACACCTCCTTTTCCCCTGCTGCTTGCCTGTGGCTGACAGATGGGTGGAGGCAAGAGGCAGGGCTGGTAGAAAGACTGTGCTGGATTGGCTCTGGGGCTGTGCCCACTGGGTGCTCAGCCAGAGCAGCTGAGCATAGGCCAAGTGCTAGCATGCCTCTCTGCAAGGGAGAGGTAGTGGGGGCTGCAAAGGAGGACAGACATCTAACTTGAATTGATCGGGAATTGGTACAGGAACGTGATGCGCTTGTATAACCTAGATCAATCTTATTTGAGTGTACCTCAAACTAAGTCTATTTTAGATTGCTTGCACCATTTTTAGACTGGTCTATATGCACCAAACTTTGGTACAGTTATGGGTTTAGATTGATTTCCAATCACTTAGACCAGTCTAAGTGTAATGTCTATACGTGGCCTTTTTTAGCACAGAGGAAATCTATACAACACCAAATAGTGTGGCATCAAGGTTTTGTTGTAGGGAGCAGAGATGAAGCCACAGTGGCCATTCTTATCAGATGTATTCCCCCATATTCCCCACATGATTAAAGGCTGTAATATAGAGGTAGCTGGCTGAAATGGCAGCTGCAGAAGTGGCCTTGTCATACTGATTTTTATCTTCTTGTGGGCTGGGGTTTTTAATTTAATCTTTCCTCATGCTTGGGCCCTTGCTCAACAACTGACTACTTAGACTTTGCAAGGTGAAAAGTGTCTTTCATTCAACGTGCTGGTGCCTATATTAGAACTTGTAAGTATGTGGATGGTTTGCAACTTTTTTTATTTTACCTGTTTGTCACTGAATACAAGTCTGTTGCAGATCTGATAAGAATTCATTTTATTAGGTTGCTGCATTTCCAACACGTCTTACAGTGATAACATAGATTCAGGTTGGACAGGGATGGACACATGCAGAATTAATACTGCATATACAGCAGTATTAGATGTGGTATACAGCAGCAGTGATTGTACCAGTTGACACTGTAGTCAGCTGAGTGTACATCTCTCATTGTTTCACTTGTCAAAGCTTCTCTTTCATTCAGTGTTAAACTAATTTCCTATTACCTGCCTTTCCTTTCACATTTGCTGTCCATCTTCCTGCTTCTGCTGTTGCCATCAGCGGCCATTTCCTGTGTACTTTTGGAGATAACATAGATAAAGATACAGTCAAACCCTTGATAATGTCACATGCATGGGACACACACAAGTCTGTGACATCCAGCAGAATTGACAGTAGCTGGAGCTGCACTCCTGGTAGTGCTGACTTATGGTCTGCTCACTTCCTGAAGGGTAGTACCATGGCTCTAACTTTAGAGGGGTTAGAAAGTCTACCCTATTCCTTTAGAGTATTTTTGTGAAGTTATGCAATATCCAATCAAGTGTTGATGGACTATGCAATACAAAAACCATAAAATCATCCTATTTAAAGTATTATATATATTACAATATATGTATATACTCTCTCTCTCTCTCTCTCATATATATATATATATATATAGTGTGTGTGTGTGTGTGTGTGTATGTGTGTGTATTGGCAATTTGTGTATCTGTGGACCTGGACTCTGTGCTGGTATGTAGGGGCGGCCCCGTGGCTTTTTTTAAAAAAGAACCAGGAGTTGGGGCCAGGAGGGGCAGCCATGGGGTGGGGGGGGGGTGGCCCTGGCAGAGCCCCCAGTGCAGCGTGGGACAGTGGGGGCTGTGGGGATCTCCTCCCCTACCTGGAACCAGCTGGTGACTGTGGGGCTTTTTTTTTTTTTTTAAAAGAACCAGGATGCTGGGGCTGGGCAGGGCAGTCATTGATGGGGCTGGGAGAGCAGGCAGGAGATGGAGCCTGTTTGATTTGGCGATTCGGCTGATTCAGCGGCGGCTGAATCTCCAAATCAGATTTGGCCAAATTGATTCGGGACAGTGATTCAAATCACCAAATCGAATCACCGTCCCCCGAATCAGCTGAATCTGAATCCAGAGCAAATGCTAGCCACTTTTTACAGGCCTAGCACAGATGACTCCCTATTTTTGATTGGGCATTAAGGGCACTTTTACACATGCTCCATGGGTGGGGGGAAGGATGGTGCTTTAATTAGACTGGCTTCAGGAGACAGTCTAATTAAAGCCCCACTGTATTTTGTGTATCAGTGTTCATATGCTTAAAAATGATGGTGGGGGCACTTGAACTAAAGCGTGTTCAATAAGCTTTAGTTCAAGCGGCCCCACTGCCATTTTTAAGCATGGGGATGCTGATACCCAAGATGCAGAATGCTGCTAGAGCACAATAATTGCCACACTCCAGCAGACTCGATTAATTACAGCGCATCAGAGCAGCCTCTTTATTCAGGTATAGGCACACTAAGAGGCACACCTGATACGATCTTCATTGCTCACCATCTGCAGGAAAAATGCAGGGTACAACATAAACCTCTCTACATGGCCTTCTTTGACCTCATGAAAACCTTCAACTCTGTCAACTGAAAAGTGCTGTGGAGTATGGATGAAGTATGTATGCCCACTAAAATTCAGCCTCAATTCTTTGCCTGTTCCATGATGGTATGTGAGCAGTGGTTCTCAGTAACGGATCTATCACAGATCCCTTAGAGGTTAAGACGGGAGTTAAGTAAGGCTGCATCATCGCTCTAACACTCTTCTTGATATTCCTTACTGTGATGCTATATCTGACCACCAACAAACTTCCAGTTGGAATGGGGCTAAACTACTGAATAGATGGTAAGCTGTTTAATCTCAGCTGACTCTGAGCCAAGACTGCCCCAACCTCAATCATTGAGCTCCTGTATGTTGATGATGTTGTAGTAGTGTGTGCTCATTCAGAAGCAGACCTTCAGGCAATCATTGACATCTTCACCAAAGCATGCAAGAAAATGGGACTGATACCTAACATTCAGAAGACTAAGGTCCTCCATCAACAAGTTCTTAGTGAGAAATCCCCAACTCTGGTAATTCAGATTCACAGTGTGACTAGAGAACACTATTTCCCATACCTTGGGGAATGGGAGAACCTTGGGGAATCTCTCACAGAAGGCTAAAATTGATGAAATAAATCCAATATCATCTTGAAGTACAACCTTAGGACACCTGAGAAAATGGGTGTTCAAAGATTGCAACATCAGATCTGAAACCAAGCTCGTGGTTTATCAAGCAGTTGCAATCCCTATCTTACTATATAGAGCTGAGACATGGACAACATACAGGAGACATCTAAAGTTGTTGGAGAAGTACCATCAATGCTGCCTGCAGAACATCTTTCAAATCCAGTGGGAAGACAAATGCACCAACATTAGTGTCCTCTCACAAGCAAACACCATGAGTTAATGAGGTGATGATCATCTAACAACAACTTTG
Source organism: Gavialis gangeticus (assembly GCF_001723915.1). Lineage (NCBI taxonomy): Eukaryota > Metazoa > Chordata > Crocodylia > Gavialidae > Gavialis > Gavialis gangeticus. The sequence continues at coordinate 62,816,001 of NW_017729032.1, read as the reverse complement.
CTGGGCTGACCACATCATCCCGATGTCCAACTCCAGATTCCCAAAGCAAGTTTTATTCTTCCAGCTCAGTCAAGAAGTATGCTTAAGAGGGAAGTGAAAGTGCTACAAGGACATTCTCTTGGGACTGCCCTAAATGGAGTTAGAGTCTGCTGCAGGGATCTTAGTATTTTGAAACCTTATGACAACAGCGGGCAGGGCCATCCCTAGGCAGGGCAAATCACGGGAACTGCCCTGGCCCCACGCTTTGGGGGGCTCCACAGAGCTGGGAGGAGCAGCATTGGCACGGAGCTGGGCGGAGTGGCGGCTCCGTGTCCAGCTGCTTGCTACCGCCCCAACTCCCCCTGCCACTGACGCTGCTGCTGCCAATGGCGGCGGCAGCTTCTTTGGGTCTGGGATCAGAGTGGGGTCGGGGCCCCACATGGGCTGATTTGCCCGGGGCTCTGCACCCTGCGTGGGCCACCTCTGACAGCAGGAGACAGAAAAGCGAGAGCAGCCAAAACAGCGTGTTGCTGACTGAATCAAGAATCTGTGTACTAGTTAATGGAAGGAAAGAGATGTTTTATTACTGAACAGAAAACTTGGGTGGGTGATATTATTCAGGTTTGACTATATCACACAGCTGAGATGACTGTGAAGAGGAAAGGCAATGTTGGCTTTAAAAGCTGTAAATGAAAGACTTTTACACCATTTAGCTGAGGGGTGGGCAATTATTTCGGGCAGAGGGCTGCTTACCACGTTGTGGCAAGCTGTCAAGGGCCACATGGGTAGCCCTGCCCCTTGACAGGTGCCCTACCCCCTGGTCATCATCTTGGGACCAATGTCCCAATGTCTTGGGACCAATGTCCCAGGGCCAGCATCGGTAGGGCCCAGAGCAGGGTGCAGGCTGTCAGGGGTCTGTGGAGCCGAGCTAGCCTGCACCAGCAGGGAGAGGGGGGAGCTGGCCCGGCTCCACAGAGCCCCTGCTGGCCGGGACCCTGTACTCCTGCTGCTCTGCTTTGGGCCCTGCTGGTGCTGGCCCTGGGACATGGGTGAGGACCCTGCTCCTGAACCCACTCACTCCCAGTGCCCCCCCAGCCCCGTGGTACAGGCAGGTGGCAGCGTATAGCCCTGACCCCCTGCTCGCTGGCAGGGAAGAAGCTGGTGCGGAGCATGGGCAGGGGGGAAAGGCAGTTCCTCGCCCGCCCCATGGCCGGCATTCCCTGCTGCAGCCGCTCACAGCCCATTGGTGGCAGCAGAGGCTAACTGAGCAATTCTGCACCCTGGGCAGTGGCAGTGCAAGGGGCAGCGGCTGGGGTGGGTTACCCACAGTGGCTGGGAGGGCAAGCCCCCAAGTCAGTGCCTGTGAGTGGTGCCCTTCTCAACCCCCGTCCCTTAGTTATACAGCTTTGTGGCAGGTTAGAGTGCAGCTTCTACTTTCCTTTCTTGTATCCCGTTTTGCCTATTTATACCAACACACTTAAAGTATGTCTTTACTCTCTTATGTCTTTCCTATACCACTGTTGGCCCACAGGGCAGAAGCTTGTCTCTCCTACTCCTCTGTATTTGCTGCTACTTCCATCTCCTCTCTGTTGTGAGATCAAATACTCTGCCCTGACTACTAAGGTTTCTCTTGAATGCTCACTTTTCCTTTTACCATTTGTTGGCTTCAGGAAGGAATTTGTAAATTGTCATCAGGTATTACATGCCCCCCCAAATATGTTCAGCACTTCCTCCCTGATTCTGTTGAAAATGAGTTGCTAATTTTTTGGATCTCTTTGTTGGTGGTGAAGTCTTTTCCATTCAATGCCCAGAATCTTTCATATGCAGGCACGTGGTTTTGAAGGTATCTAGTTTCCTGTCTAACACTGTGGTAGATCTCCAGGTCTTGCAGCCATTTATTACCACTGATATTAGGTTTCCGTTGAAAATCCTCAGTTTTGTTCTATATGTTTTCCCTGTCCTTGATGTCAGTTCTTTTTTGAAGTCTCTGTTGGTGAATATGGTGCTAGCTGTGAAAGTGAACTGTTCTCCCCTATTCACATTTTTGTGTTCAAGTATTATATCACTTGAAGTTTGGCTTTCAAGGGTATTTGTTATGAAATAACTGCTTTTGAGGCCTGCTTGGTGTGCTATTTATGCCAGGCTCTGTCTGCTAATGTTTTTAAACATTTACTACTTTTAAGCATTTACCATGTACCCATATGTGTTGTCTGTACACTTCATTATTCAGCCTATAGCAATACTGAACAGTACCATTTCATGCAACAGTTCACACTGAACTACCCTGGTACTTCACCCTTACATGGTAGCTATGGAAATTTATGGAAATCAAAAGCAAAATGAAAAATGTTTCTGATTCGAGTAGGACTGAGAGAGAGCTGAGTAAATCACATCAGAGTCAACAACCTACCCAATTCCACTTCCATACCAGTTTCACTAAAACATGTGAATCAGAACAACTTGATATTAGCACCAGTCTCTTAAGGTAGAAATATAGGCTGTAAACAAGAACCGAACAGCAATGAAGTAGCAGGAGATATCTGAATCACAGTAGAGATGGTAAAAGCCCTTAATACTATGCTAATAAAACTAGCAGAGCTGTTCAATGAACTCAGTGAAAATATATCCCAGAATGTTGCTACATTTGTAAGGTAGGCTACTGGGTGCTAAAAAAGCAAGAGCCATATGAATTTGTTTAAATTAACTCTAGGTACTATGCTAATGCAACATGACATTTACAGCTGCCTTGGCTTACCCTGCCATCTTCTGGTGGTACCTGCAGCAAGATCAAAAGTTAGAGGTGAAATGAGATGAAATATTTTATTACTGAGGATACAAGGGCTGGCACCTTTCCAGTAGAACAGTTTCCTTAAATAACCATTTTAAAAATACTGTACAGAATCAGCTCCCTGAACTAAATATGAGGATTTCAGATTTTGATTTAACTTCTTTCAATAATGTATTTACTTTGAACAATTCTCCACTAGTTTAAAGAAACTGTTTTCCTGGCCTGATGTTTCATGCTCTAATATAGGCAGATTTTTAAAACAAACAAACAAACTGTACTGTTCATGTCTCTATCATTATGAAAAGCCAAGGATACTGAGCCAGTAAGAGTGGCTGACTAGCTTAATATTATACTGACTACTTGGCCTCCAAGTTTAAATTGCTCAGTTGCAAATTTCTTCTCAGCCATCCAAAATCTGACTACTTGACACTTTCCACAACAAAGCCACTGATTGGTGGCCTGGTTCTCTATGTCTCTCTCTCTTTTTTTCTCTTTCAGCTAATAACTGTAATAACTTTCTTGCTGGTTTTTTTGCTCCTGTTCCTTTCTGCTTGCAATTTGTCCAAAATTATACTGCCCATCTGGTTTGGTTTTGCTGATGGTATTGTCTCCAGTTCTGCTCCTTCACATAGGCACCAGCTGTCGCTAGAGGTACAAATCCAGTGTTAAACATTCTTTTTTGGCATTTAAGCCGCTGTTGGTTGGAAAAATGGTTTCTCCTTCCCCCAAAGAGGAAAACTTTTTACTAAAAACCAAAATTATTTTTTTTTTGGCAAATAGTGGGTTAGTTATGTCTTAATCCTATATCAATTCTAATAAAAAATGTTCAGTTGAAAGTATAGTGTCACAAAATGAAAATGTGTTTGTTTTGGGTTTTCTGGTGACTGTTTTTCAAAACCATTTTTTTTTTGGTTAAAAAATGGTTTTGATGGAAAACTTTTGACAAGCCCTGAAATGAAATTGTTTATATTATTAACTCATAAAATTGACAGGATTTGGTTCGGTTCCACTGTTCCCTGCCTCCAAAGTTATTCCAGTTTCTGTTTCAGAACATAAGATCCTTGGTTCTGTTCCTGTCTGAAATCCCCATTTCTTCTGATGTTTGTTCTACTAATGCATTTTATTTGAAAAAGTTCCTATGTAGTTCTAGTTCCATTTTTCTTGCTGGATATCCATTGAGTGGATTTTTTTCTTGATCTGCACTGCCTTTTTATTGTAGTCTCCATTCCCCTTAGCTTCTTGTTTCCTGTGAGAAGCCTAACCTAAATCAGGGCTGTCCAACTTTGCAGTTGGCAGCCATGGGCCCCAGGGGCTTCTCCTCCAGGATGATCCCTCATTTCTCCGGCTGCACTGGCAGTGCATGGCCCCCTGCCCTCTGCTCCATGGGCTAACACCTCCGCTATAGAGAGAATCTGAATTTTGCAGAGGTGATGGCAATACCTGAAAGGTGAGTGACCTGGAAATGAAGATCTAGCAACAAAGGCTGCCTATACACATGGTCAGAGGTGCGTGTGTGTGTGGGTGGGGGGCTTTTAATTAGGGTGTTGGTCTAAGTAAAACATGTCATCGTCATGTGTATTAAGCCTTCCCCCCCCCCCCGTGTTTCAAAATGGTTGTGGGGTGCTTTAACTAAAGCTCTTTCAATGAGGTTTAGTTCAAGCACCCCACGGGCATTTTGAAATACACATAACGATGAGGCATCGCTGGAGCGTTCTACTTTGAATGAAACCAGCATGTGTATAGGCAGCCAAAGTGTCTTTGCTCTCTCTTTGGCTGCATCTAGGGAAAACTAGGGAAAACCTATTTTTTCACTTTTTGTGTAATATGACTTCTTCCTAATACAGAGTCAACATCTGATCTCATTTGCACTGCTACTGTAAATTCTACAGAGTTGCAATGAGCTTGATGGCATTACTCTAGATTTCTGCCAATGTGACAGAGATCACAGCATGGTCTTCAGTCCAGTTACTGGCCTGTTCTTCTCAGGTACATCTCTGAAATCAGTAGGAGTTATGCCTATGTACAAAAAAGGCGACTAAACGAGACATAATATTGCTGGGACTGTCTGTATTATTAAGGATACATAAAAACACAAAATCTCTCAACAATATGGGCTCCATCTCTTCAATCACTTCTGGAGCTTCTCAGGTGGAAAACTGCAGGAAATTTACTAGTAAAATGCAGACCTACACTACTAGGGATATTTCTGGGTTTCCTGAGGGTCTGGCAGCCTTCCAGAAGCATGGAAAACAATAATGTGACTTGTCTTTTCCCCACAGAGCTAAGTTGGAACAAGAAAAAATACAGCTACTTATTTTGTGTGTAACTGGGGGACAATGTATAGTAGATAGAATCTTGGTTGCTGGTATGCCAAGCCCCTGAACACTTATTTTGATAAATATGAAGTGTATTTTATTTAAATGCTTCAAACAGGTATTCCTGAATAACACTTTCCTTGACAAAGTGCAAGTAGTCAGTGTGGACAGAGTTGAAATGCTGAAAGATTGTATACTGTCTCTTGGCAAAACTCCTCCCTTGGTAAAGAAATGTTCTCACTAAAGGAAGCACATAATATAGAAAAAATCAATTAAACAGGTAAGCCTCAGGGACTAGATCAAGCATGACTGAAAATAGCAGCAGCTGAAATATTACAGACACCAAGCTACAGCTTTTTTATAGTTACACGGATACAGTAGGGCCTAAAGCAGGCTTGTCCAACATATGGCCCGTGGGCTGCTATGCGGCCGACCAAGCCATTTTCTTCAGCCCAAGGTCCCTCGCTCAGAACAGGCAAGGAGTCCTGGTGCCTGCTCTGCACTCCATGGTGGCGGCAGCAGCAGAGCGGAGCAGTGGGAAGGAGAGGCCGGCAGGGCCAGCCTGTGGGCCCCAGCTGGCAGCGAGGGGAGGGGAGCTGTTTACCCCCACAGGGCTGGGCTCATCAGTGAGCCAGGTCCCGCCACCACTGCCCCGAGGGCTGCATGGCACGGGGCTGCCCCAGCCATGCGTGATTGGACGAGCTAGGGACAGCATGTGCAACTTCTTCTCTGGCTCCACCCCTTGCCCCCGGCTCATGGCTGGGGGAGCTGCAGCATGGTCCACACCCTGCCTGCATGCGTGGTGGATGGAGGCATGGGGTAAGTTCCTGCACGGAGCTGGGGGCGCCTCAGGGCCGGGCCGGGGCTGCAGGGTGCACGGTTGCCAGAGCTGGGCCGGACAGGAGGCAGGAGGAGCCCAGCCCAGAGGCTGCATTTGTCCCTCAGACTGGGACATCTGGGATGGAGAGATACAAGGGAGGGCACACATGCATACACACGTGCACATACACACAAGAATGCACGTTGAAGTGTGTGGCAGTGAGCAGAGTGAGAATAGCTGTCAGGAGCACGGTGCCTTTCTCACCACAGCCAGGACTGCAGACTGGGGCGCTGGCCAGACTGCGGGCTCTGCATGGGTTCTGTCTGACACACACCTCTGGCCCTGTCCCTGTCCCCCATCCTGACATCTGCAGCTGCATCCTGGCCATGAGTCCCTGGCTGGGCAGGGGCAGCCAGCCTCAGCCTCACACTCCCCTCTCTGCTTACGGCAGGATGTGGCCAGGCCAGACTGGGCTGTCCACATGGGGCTGCAATGCGGCTGACTTTGACTTAGCCCCGCAGCACACAGCCAGGGTGCAGCCGCAGGGGCCAGAAAGGGGGCCGAGCCATGAGTCAGAGCAGGGCAGACAGAGCACATGCAGCATCCCCAGCCTGGCCAGCACCCCAGTCCCCACCCCAGCTGTAAATTCGGAGCAGGTAAAAATCTTTGTAAAAATACTGTCCAGTATTGTGTTTGCTTCTGTTTCTCTTTGTGTGGGATTGGGGGTTTAACTTGTTACTACTTGTTAAAGATGTGTTACTAACAACTTATTTATTCAATAAAAGTAAATCTTGAAGATTATTCTAAAAAATACCCATATTTTGTTGCTTTGATTAGTTTCCACTCTGACTGATATCTTTTCTGCATTTGATTTGTTGACTTGCATTATGCTTCTTTCATTCATTGAGAAGTGAGTAGAAGCGAAAGTGTTTATTTTAGTCAAGTGTTTGGTATTATTTTATTCTTGCTTTTATATTGTTTTTATTTTGGATTTTAAACCACATTTCCAGATGCATTTCATCGTCACTTCCTGCAACTTTGTTGGTGTCAAAAGTCACGAGACATCACTTCCTGATGTGATACCACTTCCTGTGAGGTCTTTGAATATGGCTTGCCAGCCCACTGAGTGATAAAGTTCATGATCTGGCCCCACATTCAAAAAGGTTGGACACCCCTGGCCTAAAGCATAGGACCATATTTAGTATTTGAAGAATAGTTTTAAAATGAGATTTACATAGGTGAAACCTTCAGTGTTTGCTTGACCTGACTTCTAATGTTGAGGCTCACATTTCAGTGCTTCAGAAAAAGATCTAATCTTTGTAATGAGATTTATCCAGACCAGAGATGTCCAACTCATATGGTTGGAGAGAAAAAAATGCATTTTTATTGTTGGCTTGTGAGCCAGGACACAAATTTACAACTAAATGCTTCCCTCAGTTCACTAAAAAAATTCTTCCTTTTAGGTCTTTGGATATGTCTGCCTTATATTTCTTCTCTCTTCCCTTTCTTCCTTTTCCTGTTCAATTCCCTCTTTCCTCTTTTTATGTACGTTGTTTCCCCTCAAGTTTCCTTCACTGCAAGTGTTCCCTTCCATAGCTCAGAGTCCCTGCTAAGTCTAGCATTGAAATCACTAAGAAGAATTATCTTACCCTCTTTAGGTAGAGATGATGGGACTTGGTCAAGTTTAGACTAGATCTTCCTTTTGTCATCTGCATAAAGAGCCAGGTGTATACACCGATGACTGTTGCATGTTTTCTGTAGGTCAATGGAAGATGAAGGGTCTTAGACCCTTGTTGATACCAACTGGACATTTGGCATCTGAATAACAATGTTGGTCTTGATAGCAAAGCCAGCTCTGTAAATGTGTCTGTCTTTTTCAATTTTTCCTGTACATCTGGTCTTGCTAAGTGCAGCAATATTAGTATCAAATCATGCAAGTTCTCTAGCTACTAGTGCTGTCCTTTACCTTGGTCAGTCACTGTTAGGGTTGTCCCTCAAGGTGTGGATGTTCCAAGTTGCAGACTTTATTTATTGATTCAGACTGCAGGCAGTGATCACACTGGATGTGGTTTTTTCCACATGTGGGGTGAGCAGAATGGATCTGCTGAATTACACATCTGTCTTAGTTCCAAGTACAAAATGACCATCATGTAATCATCACCTCTGCGTAGATCCATGACTATCGGCTTCTGATAATCACTAGCACCTGTCCCTGTCACCACTCACCCATCACTATAGGTCTTGTTGTTGAAGGAAGATGCCTGCACATGCCTTTGTTTAACATGAGAATGCCATTGTACATCAACAACTGCACAATACTTTGGGCAAAAGAAACCTTAATCCGATTGCAAGAAGAACCTAGATGATCGGAGTTTTCTCCTCTCTGTAGCCTCCATTCTTTGAGGCCATTGTGATGTATTTCTTCTTTATCAACCTGCTCTGCCATTGAAGACTTTCATTATATTTTTGGATTGTTATTAGTTTGGAAACCTCACTCTCAACCTTACTGCCATGGGTGATTCTTCCAGGAGTACAAAACTCCAGAAGGTATCACTCTTGAGGTCATTGATAGACCCAACCCTCTCCACCATGTTAAGGTTGCAATCCTGGGGAGGACCCTTGGAAAGAAAGGGGTGGGGAAAGTCAATTCAAATTCTATTCTTCTCCTGAACAAGTGTTCAGACCATGATCGTGTCATCACAACTCCCCACCCCATCAAAGAAACAAATGGAAAACATCATGGATGCACCCCCACTGAAAAAAATGGGCAGCTGATTCACTACATCATAGAACATGTCCAGGACTGGCACAATGTTCATATCAGAACTATGACCAGCTCATACTACTGCTGGACTGATCATCACTTGATATGTTCTATCATGTCAATGTATACTACCCCAAAATGGTAAAAATAAAAGAACCAACCAAGGAAGAGGTTCAATATGAAGTGCTTGAAAACCCCTGCTAAAAATGATCATTTCCAGCAGTACCTTAATGAGAAATTCTCCAACTCCCCTGATGATCTTGATATCAATGTTCAATGGGAGAGTCTCAGGAAATCCACAAGGAATGTGAAGAATCCCTAAGCTTCTTCACAAAAAAAATCAGAATTGGTTGGATGAGAATGATAAGGAAATTTAAGCTCTCGTTAGCAGAAAAAGGATATCCTTCAAAGCTTGGCAAATGACCTTCTGCTCCAAAGAGAAGCAAGACACATATTGCCACATTAAAGTGGAGACCCTAAGAAAAATTTAAGAGTGAAAGAAAAAGTGGTGGGGTGACAAAGCAAATGTGATCCAGAAGTTTGCTGACAGCCATGATGTGTGTAATTTCTTCAGTGCAGCCAAAGCTGTCTATGGGCCAAGCTGACAAGGACCTGTCCCTCTGAGGTCTAAAGATGGAGCAACACTCTCATAAAAGACAGCTACACCATTAATGCATGGTGGAAAGAACACTGTCAAGAACTTCTGAACCAAGATTCCAACATCAAAGATAAAGCCATCAAAGGCATTCCATAATACCCCACTAAGGAGTACCTTGTAGACCCACCAACCTATCAAGAGGCTTTGAAAGCCATTGAGCAGATGAAGAATAACAAACCATGTGGCCCTGATGGAATACCAGCTGAAATGTATAAGCAAGGTGGAAAAAAGTACTGTCACCAACTACATGCTATGATTCTGAAAATATGGAAACATGAACAGATTCCCAGTGACCTGGGACATAGCAGGTTCATAACCATATTCAAGGAAGTAGATAGGTTGAATTGCAGCAAGCACTGTCCATAGCTGCGAAGATCTTCGCTCACATTCTGCTCAATAAACTCCCTTCTTTTGCTGAGGAGATTCTATCTGAGTACCAATGTAATTTCAAACCATTCAGAGGTACATAGACATGATCTTTGTTGCCAGATCACTGCAGAAGAAATCAGACATGGCCTTCATTGATCTAACTTAGGCCTTTGATTTAATCAACAGGAAGGCCCTATGGAAGATCCTTATGAGATTTGGATGCTCACTAAAATTTGTTACCATCATCAGTCTTCTTCATGATGACATGACAGCAACTGTCCTAAGCAATAGCTCAGAAAAAGAGCTCTTTTTCATTAGAACTGGAGTCAAGAAAGGATGCATGATTACACCAACACTTTTGTTTCATTTATATTGCAGATATTCTGCATCTCATTGCAGATAAGCTTCCATCTGGAGTCAGCATCCAGTGTCACATGGATGGGAAGCCCTTTAACATCAACTGGTTATGTTCCAAATTCAAGCTAACCAACACCACCTTTACTAATCTTCAATACACTGACAATTATGTCATGTGTGCCCACTCAATTAAAGAGCTCCAGGTCGCTCTTGCCTGCTTCTGTGAAGTGTTTAAAATGCTTGGACTCACTGGCTGCATCTACATGAGATGCTTACTGCACAGTATCTCATTACTGCTGTGCAGTAGCTCATAACTATGCAGGGCATGAACCATGATGTGATGGTACTTAGGGCTGTGTGAAGCTTCAGTCCCTAATTCGATTTGGTGGAGATTTGGCCCAATTTGGTGGCTGAATCTCTGAATCTGAATCAAATCAGAAGACCCTTTAATTTCTGAATTGAATTGGAACCCTCTGAATCGATTTGGAGAGATTCTGAAAGATTTGATGATTTGGACATAGACACAGCTTTAAATGTTTCTTCTACATACCTCTAAGTAGCAGGTGGCTCGTGAACACTGTGATGCTGGAGTGCATGGAGTGTCCCACAGGAGTGTCCCACACTTGGCAGCAGACCCAGAAGTGGACCAGAAGCACTTCCGGTCCACTTCCAGGTCCACCGGGGTGTGGGCTGGGCCCCCTCCGCCCATGCCCTCTTAGCTTGGCAACTGGTGCCTTCTGGGTTTTGGGTGGAGGCACCCGGGTCTGCTCGTGGCCAATTGCTGATCCAGGAGGGTGAAGGGGGCCCCCCAGCCCACTCCCCAGAGGACCTGGAAATGGACTAGAAACACTTCTGGTCCGCTTCCAGGTTTGCTGCTGAGCATGTGGAGGGCCCCCCCACACTCCTGTGGGTTGCTCCATGTGCCTCATCATTGCAGCATTCACAAGCTGTGCTGGTACCTCGAGGTATGTAGAAAAAACATTTAAAGCTGTGTCTATGTCTGAATCACTCATTCTCTGAATCAGCATCAAACCTTCAGATTCGGATTTGGTTAAATCAAATCAAGGATAGTGATCCTAATCAAAGAATCGATTCACTCTCCCTGATTCAGGCTGAATCCGAATCCAAACTGAATAGGCCCACTTTGCACACTCCTAATGGTACTGCACAGTAATATCAAACTAATGTGCAGTGGTAATGAGCTGCTGTACAGTCTATATCACCAGGAAGCCATATGGGGATGCTACGGCATAGTAATGCCTGTTACTGTGCAGTCATTTAGTACTTGGGTATTAAAGTACTAAATGACTGTGCAGTAACAACTGTCTCATGTAGACGCAGCCACTGTCAACTTCACAAAAACCAAGATACTTTACCAGCCTAACCCAAACCAACCACCTGCTCCCCCACATAATAAAATTAGAGGGCAGTCCTTGGAGAATGTTGAGTGTTTTCCCTACCTTTCTCAAAACATAAACACAGATTAAGATATTGAACACAGAATAAAATATGTCTTGGACATCTCTAAAATTGTCTTTGATGATCATGACATCAGGACCTAAACAAAACTTCTTGTTTACCAGGCTTTTGCCATCCCTACCCTGCTTTATGGGTGTGGAACTTGGATAGCTTATCAGAAACAACTGAAAGCCCTGGAATGTTACCATTAGCAGTGTCTACAGAAAATCTTGAAGAATGAATTACCAGTGTCCTGGCTCAAGCAAATACTACCAGCATTGAACCCATATTTATATGGCACCAGCTCCATTAGACAGAACATGTCATAAGGATGCCTGACAACCATTTTCAGAACAAGTCCTATACTCCCAACTTGCCAATGGTCACTGCTATAGAGTTAGACAAAAAAGAGATTCAAGGACATCTTGAAGACCAATATGAAGAAATGCAATATTTACATCAATACCTGGGAGACTTGAACACTGAATTGTCTTTAATGGCACCGTGAAGTATAACAAGGTATGAATCATTTTGAACAAACTTGCCTCACTGTAGAGATGAATAGATGAGAGAGACAAAGGGAAAGAACTGTGACCCATCATCACCAAGATCTATTCCTTCCCTCTATAACTATATGCCATGTCTACACTTGTACATGCATATCTCAGTTGGCCTCTTCAGTCATCCCCGGACTCACTCATGACTTTCCTATCTACTTGAAGACTATCATCCTCATATTAAGGAACTTCTGGTGATGATGAAAAATGTCACTTCTGCAACTCCACCGAAAGACTCCAAAGTGTCTTTGCTTAGGGTTTGCATTAACATTGCAAGGAGGTGGGATGTTTGCATCTCTGAGTGCCATTATCTTGGGGTATCAGGAATACATCACTCCTGAAATTTGCTTTGCATTAGGAAGGTTGTTGCAGCCATGAGAATTGGAAATTTCCTTTTCTTAAAATGTAAGCTGAAACTTTTCAGAATATGAACGTGCAAGATGGTGAGCATAAAATTGTCCCATGTGCAGGGTACAGTCCATGGGCTGAGTATGACATGTTTGATATAGAAGATGGTGAAATTTTCAGCTCAGTTAACACAAATATTAAGTCTGAAGAAAGATGAATTTAGCATGTCCCAGCTCTCAGAACAAGACGACATTGAATTGGCACTGCCTGGCAGGCTGTCTGCATTGCTACCAGAGAACAGCCAGCAATTAAGAGCAGTGTTTAGGGGCCAGATCCCTCAATGACATTTGAGGTTTCACCTGAGGAAAATCATATTACTTGGATTTAAAATCAAAACATGAAACTGTCATACAAAACCTGAAAAACTCAGTAATAATTCCAACTTTTAATTCCCATTTCCCCCTCTGAAATAAATTATGATGAAGTTTAGATTCACTTGATTAGTAATTGAAAGACATTCTGAAAATGAGATTTAAATGCCAAAATAAATCTGGTGGGGCATTACCTTTCCTTAAGTATGTAAGATATTCCTTAACACAGTCATTAAATGTAGTTTATCTGTAGAAGGGGAGGTAGAGATTAATGAGTTGAACAGAAATGATGAATTAACTGAGCATGATGAGGTGCACTTGCAAAATGAGCTACTGTACCTAACAATTTTGAAAAAATAAAAAAAATATTAAATCTGTATCCTCTAGAGAAGATGAAAGTATTATTACCAAAGGCTGAACTTCTAGTACCAGTGTTACAATAGACTTTTTCCATACTAATTGGGGAACAGACATTTGAGTAATGATCTGGTGGGAGGTATTTTTCTGTAACTGCTGTACTGGTTCTATATTTATCATTCTTTTACAGTATTTCTCTAATGTTAAGCATATTATTAAGCAAATTATTTAACAGCTTGAATGAATGTAGACTTGGATTTCTTGAATATTACTAAGGAATTTTGTGTGACTGAATTTTGTAGGTTCATTGTAACAGGGAACCCTAACCCTGTCACCAGAAAGCAGGTCTGCCCCTTTAAGGCCAGAACTTTCTGGGCATGGAGTGCTGGTGAGGAAGGGGTTAAATGCTCAGCCTGGCCAGCTAGTCAGCTGACTGGAAGGGGCAGGACTATAAAAACCCTGGGCAGAACAGCAGTATGGGGGACAGCAGCTGAAGGGGAAGGAGTGCCTCTGAGAGCTCCACAGAGAAGCTGGGTGAGCAGTCCAAAGGCAGGAATGACATAAGCCATGGGGAGACAGCAGCTGCACCACAACAAGGACTGTAGCCAGCAGAAGGGAGCTGAGGCATGAACCCAGTGAACGTAAGCTGACCTGCTGCTTTGTATGATCATATTGGTTGGTGACAGTTATTATTTTTTTTCTTTTTGGCGGGTTATTGAATAAGACCGGCAGTTTCGGTGAGGCTATTAGGGGAAGGAGGAGCCCTTATTTTGGGGACCCACTATGGAGTGGTGACCCTGGTGCCAGTGAGGGTGTGGCTTTTGGGGGCACAGACCCTGGTGCCAGTGAGGGCACAGGTTTTGGGGGTACAGACCCCAGCACCTGAAGGTGTTATCTTAAAGAGGTTGGGGAGGTCTGGTGCTGCTGGGGTGCAATTTTATTTTGTTTTTTTTTTGGACTGAGAGGGTGCAAGTTTGGGGTCATCCCCTGGTTTTGGACTTGTGACCCCCTGGCTGTGGGGCTGGTGCCTAGGCCTCTGGGCTGGTGGGGGGGCGGCGGGCTCCAGATTAGAGCAGGAAAGGGGGTCACAAGCCTCAAGACACCAGAAAAGGCTAGAGCCTTGGAGTTAAACCCTGTTTAGTGGATTTAGATGGGGAGGCCTAGCTAGAGAAAAACAGGGGACAAACCCGCATAGCTGAAAGGCCCCAACATATACAATAGGCAGTCTCCTGCTCGTAAGAACATCATCATAATAATTTCCATCAAGACATGGCAGGCGAGTATAGGGCGGGACATAAGAACCCCAAAGAAGGCCAAGGGTGCCCCACATAAGGCACAGATTACCAGGAAAATGGCGTTGGGGAGGGCGACCTGTTACATTCATCTTGATGCACCTGAAAGAGACTCAGCATGAAATACTACCGCTGGTTTAATGTAAGCTATCAATTAAAATCAGTGGTGCTCAACTTTCCAATCCCACAGGCTGGATGAGTGGTATGGGGCAAGTCTATGGGCAAGATCCCATGCACAAGGTCAGCCAGTGTGCAGGTGCTATCCCACACACTAGGTCCAGCCATGTATTGGCCTGACCCTGTGCACAGCCCAATCCTGCACACCAGCCCAACCCAATTCACCATCTCCACCACAGGCTGCTCCCAATCCCACCGCT
>NW_017729032.1:62781610-62796191 GCF_001723915.1 Gavialis gangeticus | reverse complement strand
TGGGGCAAGTCTATGGGCAAGATCCCATGCACAAGGTCAGCCAGTGTGCAGGTGCTATCCCACACACTAGGTCCAGCCATGTATTGGCCTGACCCTGTGCACAGCCCAATCCTGCACACCAGCCCAACCCAATTCACCATCTCCACCACAGGCTGATCATCTAGCATTCAGGGTTATATCATGCAGCTCCCAGGACTCCCCATGGGTCCAGAGATTTGGCAGTTGAAGAGTGGCAATTAGTGATACTACCACACCCCTGCCATCAAGTTTTCAGACCTGTGGTGAGCCTTGTGGGACAGATGACACTGTTCCACAGGTCAGATTTATCCTGCACACTGGAGATTGAGCACCACTGATTTAAGTCTGTTGAGTTAAGCCACTGTAAAAAAAAAATGTGTATACATAATTATTTTGGTATGAAGACTGGATCTTCAGATGGTTTTTCTACCAGTGTCATTATCTTGTTTAAGGGTTTTCTACCAGTGTCATTATCATGTTTCTTTCTTTTTTAAATTTTCAACCAAACTAATTAACCCAGTAGTCAGAGAGTGGATGCCCAGTCAAGGACAGATGGGCTTATCCCATCGGGAACTAAAATTGAGCAAAATGTTTTTTTCTGAATAGAAAATTTACCATAAAACATATTTGGAACAAAACATGTTTGGTAATTTGGTTGAATTTGATATATAGTTTTGAATACAGAAAAATGAAGGGAAACTTTTTGTAAACATTCAAACAGTTCATTTCAACATATTCAAAGGAAAAGTTTTATTTTGCAATGCCAAAATGCTTTGTTTTGACATTTTCAAAACCAATTTTTTCTGTTTGTGCAAAATTTTATCTACATTTTTTTACTTTTTTTTGAAAGAGCAAAATAAACTAAAATTGAAATATAAGATTAGATTTCGACTCAAATGAAACATTTTGGGTTCACCCCAGATGAAACTTTTCTATCTTCTTTTTTTTTTCCTTTTTCATTAAAAATATTTTAAAATTATTTCAACCCTTTAGTCCTGCTGACACCTACTAGGGCTCCAAGGTCAGAGATTCGGTGATAGCTTGGAGGTCCTCACAAGATGACCAATACTCAATTGTTTGGGAGAGATGTAGGAAGTGAGTAGGTACCTGTAGAAACCCAAGATTAGGGGAACAAGCTGAGTTTAGAAAAGACTTTCATGTTGATGGTCTATAGAGAGGAAGCAGAAGGTTGCAGGGAGACTTGGCTTGCAACATGGCTTGTGCAATGTAGTCCTTATAGTGGCCAGATAAGATCCTGTGGAATATCCTGGGTCAAAGGGAAAAAGGCACACTTGGTATATTGAACTTGTGCTATTTTGAAGAACTGAATCTGAAGTCCCAAAGAGAAGTGGACTGGAATTCTATGGATTGTTTGTCCTTTAGTGCATGGGCTAGTAAATTAGCTTACCAGTTACCAGATTCAACTCCTAATTTTGGCACAGTTATAGTAGTACGAAGGAGCCTTCTATGTGGATAGCTTTCTTGTACAAGAAGGTACATTGGTATACACTTATGCACTTGTATAATTGCATCCACAATACTGGGGGGGTGTACTCCTTTTATCAATCCTGGTATCATTAAAGTAGTTCATTTTTGGTGGGTACACACTGACATCACCTAAGATAACCTCTGGAAATCTGCCCTCCTTCCAACGTCTCATGTTTCATATCTGACAATAGAGCACCCCAAAACTGAGCTGTAATTAAAAAAATAATAATGGCATGGGATTGCATTTTAATTTTTGGAGATATTTTTTCCACCTTGGGGCAAAGTACAATCGCTCCTGAAGTACTCATTGATTGAAATCTTACCATTCTTTAGCAGTATTGTTTTGTTGTGGTATTATGGTTAAATATTTAGTGTTTTTTTTCTGACTGCTATTTACAGTGTGAGTTATGGACAGTATTTCTACTGAACTTCAGTACAATCTCACTATTTTGTCATGATGTAACATTCTAGTCAACTGGAATCATTTGACAGTTTTGTTGAGTAGTAGAAGAAAATCTGTTATGTGCCAAAATGTTCAGAAATAGCCAATCTAGTGGTACGTACAAAATATGTCTATGTGAAAAAGCACAGTCATGGTGTGGGCACATGAGCAACTAATTGTGAGGTAAGTAAGGATGGGAATTTAAAATACTTGGACAAGCCTTTGCCTGTGTGCACACTCTTGCCCTTTGGAAAATAGAAGCTAACATGTCATAGCTTAGCCTTTACTAGTAGGTAAGAGCACCCACCCACACAGGAAGTTACCACAGAGCAGCTGATGTGTAAATCCTCTGCTCCTGTCTAACTCAAAGTAACCTGTTTGTGTGCTTATGCCCTAATTTATGTTTGTGAGCCTAAAAGAAAGGATGAATTATTTATGTAATATATACAACTTCATGGTGCTTATTTTTGAAAATTGGTTCAGTCAGTCAACAAATCAAATCATTTTCAAATGACAAAACTCTTATACAGCATGCACAACACAGCATGCAGCCCCCAGTCACTTAGACATTTGAATAATGGGATTGAGTGCACACCAAGCAAATTTGTCGGTAACACTAAGTTGGGTGGAGTTGCAGACACTCTGGAGAGCTGGCCTAAGATCCAGAATGATCTGGGAAAAACTGGAAAAATGAAACAAAATCAGTTGGGTGAAGTTCAGCAAGGAGCAGGGTTCAAATTACAGGGGAGCTCAGGAGGCGTGGGGGTGAGCCCCCCATGAGACAAGAGCCCTTCTATAAGATTTGAAAATCATAACCTGGGTGGGGTGTCTATGATTTTATTAAGGCATTGTGAGGGCAGTCCAGTTTTTTTTGCAGACCCCACCCAAGATCAAAGTGTAATTTAAACCCTGGCAAGGACAAGTATAAAGTCCTGCCCTTAGGATGGAAGAAATGCATGTACAATATAGTATAGATGGGCTGCAGAGAAGCACCTGGGAGTTATAGTGGCATATATAACCTGAATATGAATTCTTCCCACTAGGCTACAGGGATATGATAGATTTCTGGCTCCCCTGTATCAACAGAGCAGTGTAAAACTGGCAGAATGGGGCTAAGGATCTGGCCCACTCCACTCCATGGAAACCAGTATACGGTCTATGCAAGGCCTTAGGATTTGACCATCTGGTCTGCCTTGGACAATTCTTGTAGCATGGAAACCAAGAAGAAAGCTTATTGGGTTGATCTTGTAAGAATAGCTGAATGAAAAATCATTTTCTAATAAATGAGCCATGTAGAAACTTAGTCCTATTATTGCTTTTTAAGAAGAACATGTTCATTGTTTATCTTAAAAGCATATATATCAAAAGTTTTTTCTGTGATTATTGATATATACCATAAGTAGCTTTAACATAAGCAGCTCACTTGTTCATAGTCCTGTGATTAAGTCATAGACCACAAAAGTGGTTGAGATTGTAAATACATAACTTTCCACTCATGAGTAGAGTTGGTTGGCAATTTCCTGAGTAAATCTATTGTTAACCCCCATTGCAAAATGCTGATTCATCAAAATGGAAACATTTCATGGAAATGCATCAATTTCCATGAATTTCTGCCAAAACAGGCAGTTTTCTGTCAGAAACCTCCCTGTTCCCTTAGTACTCAGCACTGGACCTTAGGACTTCCAGGGTCCACAATTCTGGTGTAACTGTGCTATAAAAATCGCTACCCTCTTGATCCTGTGGTAGGGGACTTCTCTGACACCAGGCCAGCAGCTCCAGGTGTCATCTGAAGTTGTGTGTGGCCAATTGCTTTGTTTTGCAAAAATCAAATAGGTTTATGTTATTCTGAATGGGTTTTTTTCAGCTCTCTTCATGGAGTAATGAGGTGGTGAGGCAAGTTACCCTGGATAGTCATGTCCAGCCTTTGATTTGCTGAAGATTACCCAATGGTTGGTCTGGACTGATATTGTTGGTCATCCCTCCCCCCATACTCCCTCACACTGTGTCATAGTACATTTGACACAATTATTTTATGTCCATTCTCTTGCCTTTCCTCTGTGACTTGACAGTCTTTTTCTCAGCCATCATTTTGTGTACTCTTGCTTTCTAGTTTTAATAATGCTTTTAAAAATGCTTATTTTGTGACTCTTCCCCTATTTCCTCCTAATCTGCAATCTCTGTGCTACTCAAAATGTGTATGGTTCTCCTATTGGTGCCATCATGCTATGCTTCATGTATAGACAAACATGACAAAGGAGAGCAGAAAAGAACTTGAGGAAGAGAGCCACTACCAGATCCTACAGTGCTATTTATGGCTCCTTTTGTAGTGATCACAGGGTTCAGTAAACACAGGCATATGTGCAATAGAAAGACTAAACAAAGAACTTTACTGTGGAGCAGTAGGCAACCTCTACAGGTTCTTGGTCTTTCTCTAACAGACTAACAACTACCACCCAACTGAGAAACAATTTCCCAATTCCCAACTATTCTAAATTAGGGGGTGTCTTGAAAGGATAACTTCTATCACTACATTTTCCCTCTTAACAATAATTACAAAACTAATTAAGACACAATTCAGTTAATAGCTCTCCATCTATGGAGGAGAGGTTACTAGGTCATTACTCTGGAGTGAGTCTTTATTACTCACTTTCCTATTCCTCCTTTTCTGCAGCTTTTTAACAAGTCTCTGTGAGTCTTTCAGGAGGTTTCACTTTCTTCTCAAACTGATGAAGTATCAAATTCAATTTCCAATGTGTTTCTGGTGAGAAGTGTTTCTTCCAAGTCTGGATAGACTTGAGTCCTTATTCTGGGATCTAATTGCCTTGCAATTTTTGCAGCTGTGTTTTTGCACATAGCACAAAGTTCATTAGCTACTGACCACTGAGGCTGTTTTCCTTTTTCTACATGACAGCATTTGCAATTGTGCCTGCACGTGCATTTCTTCCCATAGTGCTGAAGATGGACATGGTTATTCCTTATGTTTTGTGAGAACTGGAGTGCAGGCGTATTCACATTTGGGTCATGACAGCCATGAGGATCGTCTTGTACTGTAAGCACTTACTTAACTATATTCAGTTTCTCATAAACTGTCAGACCTAAAATTGGTGTCACTTCCTGAGGTAACACAATGAATAGGAGTTTGTATGTTCTAGTTTTATACTGAATGTTAGTAATGCATTTCCCTCAGTGGTATATTTGTTTATGAATAGGCAGTTATTTTCATGTTTCTAGGATTTACTTTTGGACTTAATTGAAATTTTCTATATTCATGCTCTGGTTAAACATTAAGCTGAGCTCCAGTGTCCAGTTTAAATGAAACTACTGTCCCTTGTACTTCCACTGAAGTCCATTTAATTGATTTTGCTTGATATAGCCATATCCATATAACATTCTGCTGATATTCTATCAACTGTATGCAATTGAGGTTCTTTGTGTTTGGGATCTGCAACACCTGATAAAATGGTTCCTCTTGTTACAGTTAAAACAGCTCTCCAAATATTTGCAGCCATGTTGGCTCTTTACCCTCTCTCCTTAGTATTCTCCTTGCCAATGGAAAATTTCACTTTGTGAGGTGGCTTCTTACCAGCATCTTCTCTGTGACTTTTTCTGGTCACATTCTCTCATGGCTACTGAATGGATGGCTCCTTTTGATGTACAGTATTCAGCTCTACAGCCTGGGCCTGCACAGTTTTTCTTCTGCAGCCTGGGCCTGCACAGTTTTTGCTGTCCTGCACATTTGGACAATCTTTTCTTGGGACAAGTCTATCTCATGCAACAGCCATTCTTGTAATACAGTGTCAGCAATGCCACAAATAATCCTATCTCTTATCAGATATTCTGTCAAGTTCCTAAAAGCACAGGTCTTACTCTGTCTTTTTAATTAATTGCTCTATAAAATGTTCAGCTATTTGCTTTCATGTAAAAAAATCTGTCTCTTTCAAGAGTCCCATTCTTTTTTGCCATGCAGTGCTCAGGTTTGGACAGTATTTTACTTAATTTCATATTTTGATCTTTCTTAAGGTAAAGTTGTTATAAACAGCTTCCTCTCCTATAAAATGCAAGAAAATAAACTATTTGTTTTTTGTCATTTTTCTCTTTTGGTTCTGTGGCTGCAAGGTACCACTCAAACTTTTGTCTTACTGCCCTCTAGTTCTCTGCTATATTGCCCAACAGTAAAAGGGGAAATGGAGTAGAAAGCAAAACTTCCTTTTCATTTTGACTATAACTCTGCAGTAAAATGACTTCCAGAGGCCTTTGTCCTTCCATTTGGCTGTGTTGCTCCTCCTGCTCTCGGTTTCCAGCTTCTCGTTTAGTTTGGATCTCAAATTCTTTGTCATTCACTACTCCTAACACCACGTAGTGATCACCAGGTTCAATAAACACAGCATATCTGAATGAGAGGAACTAAACAATGAACTGTATTGTGGAGCAGCAGGCAACTTCTACAGATCTTTGATCTCTTTATAAGTAACTAACAACTACAACCTAACTCTGGGACCATCTTCCAATTCCCAAATCTTCTAAATTAGGGAGTGCCTCTAAATTATAATTTTTATCACTGCACCTTTAATAGGGGTTGCTAATGCAGGAAAGAAGTCAAGCAGTCTGTCTTACCCCCCTCCCCCCCCGGACTGTGATGCATATATTCTATCTTTGTAGTTAGAACATGGAGAGCATCTAGGGTCTTACAGCTTTCCTTCTCTTTCATTGTTCATCTTTTACCCTATGTACAGATTAGGAAACACAGACATAAGAGCTCTGTTAAGAAAGAATATCTGGCCTTTGAACCATACATTTTGTGGGAATAATAAACTTGTCTGATTAGTGCAAAAAATGAACACAATTCTGCTGACTTAGACTTTTTATGACCTGGCAATATGGTATCCACAGTATCTGCAGTCTGTTATTCATTGTCTGCAATTTGCAGACCAAACTTCTAATACCATCTTTTAATGCTTCTCAAAGACAGTTTTTCTGACTCAGACCTAAGTATACTTTCACCCTATGACTCATTAACATAGTCATTTTGTGCTGTGTAATGGAGGACTTTCCCCATTATTGCTCCAAAGGAAAGAAATTTTTCCTGACATTTTTTTTTGAGAAGCTGAGAGAGCATCACCTTCCAGGTGAAAAGGGAGGGAATCTTTTCTTAGCACTATCAACTTGATCAAACCTCTTCATTTGCATAACAATTTTCTCATTCAGCATTCTCAAATTGATATTCTGCACCTGAAACTTATATAACTGGGTGTCCCATTGCTTATGCCAGAATAGATTCATGATATGCATGCCCAGTAAGAGAATAGTTCTCAAAGGCCCTTATTCAGAAAAGCATGTACACGGGGCTTAAGGCCATCTTTCAAGGTTCAGGAAAACACTTAAGCACAGGCTTAAATATAGGCATGTGCTTAGTTCTTTTGACTGCAGTGGGACTTATGTATGTGCTTAAAATTAAACACTTACTTAAGCAGTTTTCTGAATAGGGATGCTTTCCAGAATTGAGGTAAGAATAATGATTGGCATGGCAAACGTCTCAACTATGTATCAGTAGTAGTAGACTACAAGCTCTTCTCCCTGGCATTGTTTCTTGTGGTCAATATATTTTAAAAGATTTTTAATTAGCATATTTTATTTCTGTATAGTTGGACAACCCTAGTGTATAGTCTACACTAGGGTTGTCCAACTGGTGGCCTATGACCAGTTAGCATGTGGCCTGTGGGTCCCAGCAGCTACATCTTCCACTGCCACATACTGTAAGATGGTCTAGGGGGCCTGTGTTCCCCTGCCACAACCCATTTAGAAGGGGGCTGTGCATTGCCACCACAGCCCCACACACCTGGTGGCCAAGGAGGTTGTGCTCATTGGCATAGCACATGCAATGTGGGGGATCCTAGGGGTTGCCTGACAGCATGCAGCCTACATGGTGTGTGGCTCAGGGTGCATGCAGACCCCATGTAGCCCCCACCTGTGTCAAAGTTGGACAGTTCTGGTCAAACCTAGTATTCCCTATGTACAGTCAGTTACTGTTTGTGTGGGTTTTCATACAGCAAGGGGAAAGAAAAACATTTGAAACATGAAGGTTGGAAATGAGAGTAAAATTACTAAAACTGGATGGAGGAATATAGTGTTTGATATAGTATTTGAAGCTTGTTTTTACCCTATTGAAATGACTAGATTTCACACAGACTGTGTCCCTAAACCAATGTCTCATGCAATCCTAACCTATACCTCCTAGACATCAGGATTTTTATTTTCCTGAAATTTTTTATTTCTTTAAAAAATATTTTAATGAGAAAAATTCTGAAGCACTGAAATGTCCTAGTTTTACATGCTTCCGAGTGCTTCACAAGTTACTTTCTTGTGAACCTTAAGAGCTAGGCAGCTTACAAAGTGCATAATGAAAGAGGCAGCCTTTACAATATTTTATGGGCAATTTCATTTTTTTATTTTGAATGTGAAGAAGAATGTTAAGGGGTATTAAAGTTAGAACATGCTGTGAGCAATTGCACGTTATTCTAATATAATAAAGGGCTTAGTCCACTTGTATGCCTGTCTGTAGCATGCTTGGAGCACACTGGTTACTGAAACAAGCAATCAGAGTGCTCCAAGAGGTGCCAGAGGATTGGAAAAGGGCCAGTGTGGTCCCCATTTTCCAAAAAGGAAGGAAGGAGGACCCAGGAAACTATAGGCCCGTTAGTCTTACCTCGGTCCTGGGGAAGCTTTTTGAGAAAATTATCCAGGTGCGTATCTGTGAGGGGCCAGCATGGGAGGTTATGCTTAGGGGCAACCAGCATGGGTTCATTAGAGGCAGGTCCAGTCAGACCAACCTGTTGGCCTTCTATGACCAGGTCACAAAAGCCTTAAATGCAGGTGTTGCAGTGGACATAGTCTTTCTGGACTTTGGGAAGGCCTTTGACACGGTCTCTCACCCCATTCTCATTAAAAAATTAGGCGACTGTGGTGTTGATGCCTATACAGTCAGATGGGTCACTAATTAGCTGAAGGGCTGCACCCAGAGAGTAGTGGTGGACGGGTCATTTTCGACCTTGAGGGATGTGGGCAGTGGGGTACCCTGGGTCTCGGTCCTTGGGCCCGCACTGTTCAACCTCTTCATCAGCGACTTGGACAAGGGGGTGAAAAGCACCTTGTTCAAATTCGTGGATGACACTAAGATGTGGGGAGAAGGCACACTAGAGGAGAGGGACAGACTGCAATTAGATCTGGACAGGTTATAGGGGTGGGCGGATGAGAGCAGGATGGGCTTCAATCCTGACAAGTGCAAGGTATTGTACCTGGGGAGGAAGATCCAGCAGCATACCCATAGGCTGGGCAACTCTCTTCTCATCAACGCAGAGGCAGAAAAGGATCTTAGAGTCATTATAGACTCCAAGATGAATATGGGCCGACAATGTGGGGACGTGGTCAGGAAGGCTAAGCACACCTTGTCATGCATCCACAGATGCATCTCAAGCAGGTCCAAGGAGGTGACCCTCCCCCTCTATGTGACATTGGTCAAGCCGCAGCTGGAGTACTGCGTCCAGTTCTGGGCACTGCACTTCAGGAGGGATGTGGACAGAATCGAGAGGGTCCAGAGGAGGGCCACTCGCATGATCAGGGGGCAGCAAGGCAGGCCCTATGAGCGGAGGCTATGGGACTTGAACCTGTTCAGCCTCCACAAGAGAAGGCTGAGAGGGGATCTGGTGGCTATCTACAAATTGACCATGGGGGACCAGCAGGCAATAGGAGAGTCCCTGTTCCCCCAAGCACTACCGGGAGTAACAAGGAATAACGGCCATAAGTTGATGGACAGTAGATTCAGGCTAGATATCAGGAGGTTGGACTTGATGATCTGTTCAGGCCCCTTCTGACCCTACCAACTATGAAACTGTGAAGAGTGCTACAGGCAGGAGTCAGTGGCAGTGACACAGTGGTGCAAAGCCATGATGGCAGGAATGGAGGGGACAGAGTGCAGCATGGGTTGCTGGTGGAGGGAGATGGAGGGGATGGTCCCCTCCCTCCCCCCACTCCTGGGAGGCGGCAGAAGATGCTCATGTTTTAAGTGCTGTTAATGTGTTTTAATTGTAATGTGTAACTTCAACCTAATGTAGAAGTTCTATAGTACATTTTTACTGTGATTGCCATAAGGAACATAAAGTTTTGGGAAAAGAAAGGGACATAAATGGAGAGGACAAAGGGCAAATACTTAGGGATAAAGAAATTACACTGAAGTAACTTAAAAAAAAATAACATATTGCAACATATTGTGGACCCGGTCCTGCTCATTTGGCTTCATATGAGATTCAATGGCTTGATATTGGCCTCAGTGATAGCACGATTAAGCTCAAAGTGTCTCTGTTAATAATATCATTCCTTTGAGTTATATTCTACAGTAAAGTTCAGTGTAATGCAGGACTTAGCAGCATATGACTTGCAGGCTGGATTTGGCCTGCTAAGGCACTGGATCTGGCCTTTGGAGCTGGAGGGCTTTGCCTGCTCCTATGCTGCTGGCACTTCTCTCAGCCCACCCTCATCCTTTTCTTTTGGTTCCCTGGCACTCAGTTTCCAGACAGTGTGGGGCTGGCCCAGGGCTGGTGGGGCTCAGGAAGAGGTCATGTAGCTTCCAGCTGTGTCCATGCTACAACTGCGGGGGCAGGGAAGGGGAGAGGAGTAAAGCAGCAGCAGCATGGATGCAGATTGCACCTCCCCAGCCCCAGTGTGGCCCAAAATCAGGCAGGTAAGCCTGCATGCAGCCAGGGAGTTTGTGGGGGAGGAGTGTTGGGAGAAGCAGCCACAGGTCCCAGCTGTCTGCCTTGGTATGAGTGCAGGGAAAGCTTCCCCCACCATTGATGTACTGCCAGAGCTACTCAGCCCATACCAGACTAGAGCTAGGTTGTTTTGTCCTGTGGCTTATTAAAAGTTGCTGACCACTATTCCAGTGCATTATGCATGTCCTTGTTCATACTTCAGAATCACTCCTTTAATTTAGTGTCAGGAAGATATTGTCATGCTTGGTCATGGGCAGCTATGTCTGGGGGTCACTCAGGTTCAAAAGGCTGACTGAGGTTTGGGAGGAGTGAGCAGCCAGTCTGAGAACAGGGTCTGGGAACAAGTTGAGTTAGGGAGATGGATGATCAAGCAAGGTGTGGAGTCCTCAAGAAAGCCAAGCTGAGAAAGCAGGAAATCAAACAGAGTAGGGTCCTAGGGATAAGCTTAGTTGGGAATCTGAAGGATCAGACAGAAAACAGTCAGAGGGGGAGCCAAGCTGAGAAGCCAGGTGGTCAGAGAGCAGACACAAGCCATAAGGAACAGCAAAGCACTCTGAGTTCAAGTTGAGCCATGTTGCCCAGGTACTTCCTGTTTCAGGTCAGGAGTTTGTATGGGAGGGACCTTGACTGGACACTTTAGTGGCAGGGAGTGGGTGGATGGTCAGCCTTGCCCAGCCTGTATGGTCAGCTGGAGAAATGTCAGACTGGGATGAGCAGCTGAGGCCCCAGGTCCAAGGCTATGGTGTGAATGGTATTTAAACTGATATGTTGGTTTTCTACATACCCTGCCTCAAACACTGGGAACTTCAGAGGACAGCCTAGCCCACCTGCTCCTCCAGGTCAATGTTCTTATAAATATCAAGGAATTTTCTTATGTGATTCCTTGGGTGATTCATTCTCATCTACTGGAGAAACAGGACGAGGTAAATCATTTGCTGTGTCTGATGCATTAGCTGTTATGAAGTGTAAAGACAGTAGAAAAGGAAAATATGAGAGATGTCATATTGGGCCAGACAACAAGCCCATCTAGGCCAGTATCCTGTTTCTCAGTGGCAAACAGTAGGATGACTCACTGCATTCATGCAAGAATTGGGCATTTTCTGGAAGTGGACAGAAGAACAGAATTTTATCTTAGCAAATATTGTATATAACAAAATTTTCGCATCTTCAGAAACTTAGGTACTGATCACAGTAATACTAATCAGTAAGCATAGTTGGAGTTCATTTCAAGTTAAGCCTGGTTATTGGGTTTTGCTATGTGAAGGGTACAGCAAGCATTAGGTATTGTGTAGTCATTACATTTCTTTTTCTAGTTTGTTCTTTTGTCTCCTCCTGCCTGTATTGCTTAAACTGTGGCATGAAGTTCTGTTTTAAAATTCTCTTTCTCATGTGACATATCAGTGAGAGTAATCTATCTCCTGGCTTTTTCCAAGGGGGATTGAGTTAGTAACACAGGTCCTCCTCATGTTGTTTCAATGAAATTATTTATGGGAAAGTTAAGAAAAGTGTAGAGGAAATAATCTTATTATTAAAGACCTAGGAATGGAGGAAGATGAATGAAACTGGAGGTTATAAATTAAATGAGGAGTGGGAACCAAGAACAACACCAAAAAATCAACAATAACAGAGACAATAAGACCAAGGACAAAAAGGGCAGCAAAAATTGCAGGATCGAATTCCACTTTCACATTATGCCAGTTGAACACCATTGATTTTAACACCTGATTTGCACTGTGAGAAGATTACTGAGAAGATTCCTGAGCAGGGTTTTTAAGAGTCAGTGGGCACCTCTACACATTCACTAATGCACAGTGGTTACTGCACATTTATTAAATAGAGTTATGCACAGTAGTGCCGGTGAATATCTTTTACATGATGCCACTGCTCAGTAGCCTAATAATACTGAGCAGTAGCATATTAACTGTTTGTGCTGTGATGTGCTACTGTGCAGTACTGTTAGGCTATTGTGCTGTTAGCGTCTTGTGTAGACACGCCCAGTAATGGTTCTTTTATGTCTTCAGTCAGATTTTGAGCTGAGGGGAAACTAGAGTTAATCTATGATTTTCAAAGCTACTATATTGATTTGAACTCTTGGAGGATCTGGTCCTGATGTGCTTCATGTTTTCATTATATGAATGTTGAATATTTACATGGGAACTGTTTATTCAAATCAGCACGACAGTTGGTTACAACTGTTTTATCAAAGTTTTGTTATTTTATATAGGAAAGATATTGTAGATACTCAGCTAGATCAAATTCAGAAATACACAAAGGACTTTTGTTGGGGTTACACTGGCATAAAATAAATCTGAACTGTATCTGGGTCTCTTGATGACAAATCACTGAATTGCAACCTTGATTTCCTTATTATTTTGGTTCACTGTGCAATAGACCCTTTAATTAAGCAGAGTGGTTGCTTGAGGCTGAAATCCTCTTTTCCTTTTAAGACAGGAAAAAGATGTAATTGGTAAGAGAGGGAAGTAGACATCTTTAGATAAATGAAATTATTTATAACCCCATGCCAGTCTTTTTCTTTTATGTTTTACTTATTTTGAAAACTTACTGCAAATGTGTATGATTTTCTTTTTGAGATCTACAAAAGATAATGATGATTGAATAGGAAATTGCAGGAATAAATAATTCAGGTATAAATTGGAACTGTAGAACCCCAATTTGAAGCCTAGTAAACCTCCAGTTACCTGAATGATTTACATCACAAGCTTCCAATATGTTCAAATATTTCTCAGAGATTTCTTCTATCTAAAACCTTATTTATCTAAATAATTTTTGTTCCCTGAAACATTTCAGAGAGATGAGGTTATACTGAGAAAAAATGAGAGTGAACACCATTATAGTGTAGGGTTTCTTGGATCTATAGCTTGTCTTTTCTCACTTAAGAGACTCTTTGTGTAACATAAGGTAAATAATGACCATTTAATGCATGTGCTCTTGATTCCAGTTTTCTTCCTAGTTGTAATGTTCTCATGTTTGTAAATTCAACTAACTGTTCCATAAAAGTTTAATAATGCACACTTTCAAATTAGAGGATTTTGGGTATCTTGTAATAGCATGACATGCCACAAGATGACATAAAAATTCTGTTTCATTGAGTTATTCCTGTAAAACTTTCTGTGTACTTTCTAATGCCTGCTTTTTTGCAAGAAGATCTCAACCCAGTTTCCTTTGCGTCTGTAATAAAAGTGGATAATATGTATAATTATGCTGGCTCTCTACTTTTGTTGCCTGCATCTAAACATCTCTCTACTTTTTTATGGCTAAAGAAGTCCTTTAGCTCAACTGATTGAGACCAGTATTTGTGGTGCTGGGTTCAATCCCTACTATGTATTGCCCAGAATGTATTGCCAGGAAACATAATTTGGGTTAGTTACACATACATGCACAATTATAATGTGGAAAATGAATCACATTTTAATATGGTAGGTATTTATTTTTGGACCTGTGTCAATTGTATGGTTCCTGACATACTAAGAAGCCATCTGAAATCAGTGAGGGAAAAGTGGGGTATTTGTCAGTATTGTCTGTTCAGCATTTATTCTGCTCCAGCACCCAGATTGGTCCTGTCCCTCTAGTCCTTGCATCAATTCTACCCCATCTATTTGTTCTGCCCCCTCCAGCCCTCACACCTGCTCTTCGGCATTTCCAAGGGTTATTAACCTGCCCTTTTCCCTAGCAATTGTCCCCAGAGAGGTTCCCTCTACAGCCTTTCCTAGGCCAGGTATTGCAAAGAAGCATAGAAGCCATCCCATAATTCACGGGGGGGGGGGGGGGGGGGAAAAAAAAAAAAAAGGCCCCCCGGGGCGGGGGGGTTTTTTTGCCCCCTTTTCCTCTTTTTTTTTCCTTGTAAAAA
>NW_017729032.1:62774189-62781402 GCF_001723915.1 Gavialis gangeticus | reverse complement strand
GGGAGAAAAGAAAAACAGAGCTGCCCTGAGCTGCTGGGTTCTTTCTGCTCCCTTACTCCTTTTTGCTTCCTGTTAGAATAATGACTTGGGAGGAAGGGCAGGGGGATGAAAAGGAGCTGTGCCTACTCTGTTTGACAGCCTGGGGAGAACTGAGAGGAATTTGGGAGAGGAAGGGGGTTCCTTTTCCCAGAGGGTAGATAAGTGGGGAAGGCAGCCAACCAGTTCCCTCAACTGGTACAAAAATGTGAGTCCCTCAGTGACCCAGCTTGCCTTTTAAAAAATTTATTTCCCAGGTTCGTGGTCCTTTGTGACTCAACACATTTTAAGCCCTGGTGATGATTCATGGAACAATCATCCACAAGTTCCTTACAACAAGAAGTTCTGGGTTGTGGATCAACAAAGTAATTCTAAGTCTGACATCATCCAGCATAGTGTAGTTTCATGTCTGCTGTTATGGTGGTATAGAGATGGGATTTTATTGTCATTAGTGTTTCGTCTGTGGTTGAGCACAGAGTTGAAATAATTCTTTTGTGCTGGAGCTTGTCCATACCAGCCTGACTCTTCCACTGTGTAACAGGGGGCTGTCTCAAGGCCGGTTCAATCATTGGCCTGCCCACCTGTCTAGGGAAGTCTGACCACCTAACTCTCCTACCATGCCTTTGTTAGAATTGAGAAGTTGTTTCTAGGTGGGAGGCTGCCCATTTAATGCCCTGATGCCAAGGGTGTATAGCTCCAAATCACCCCTACACCATTTCCCATAGCTCACAGATGACATCACTATATGGCCCTGACCCCACACTGAGCCCCCTTAGATTAAATTCAGACCCCAGCTCAGGTGGTGTAACCTCTGCCATCATCCTGGGCTACAAGCTCCCTAGAGTCCTTTCCTTCTTGGCAGTGTTCCCCTCCAGGACCTTTGGCCTCACAGGCCCTGGCCTCACCTCTAGGCCAGTTGGGACTCCAGGCCTCTGATTATGGCCATCCCTCAAGGTGAGCATTCTTGCCTTTTGACCCTTGTGGTCCTGGCGCCAGCATAGGCCAGTAGAGGTTCTCTGGGTAGGTTCTCCAGCAGCTAGTCCTCTCTCCTGTATGGTTTCACCTTCTCAGGCCCTCCAAACACTGTTCTCACTCTGTGATCTTGTGGACCACATAGTTACTCTGGGCCCACTGTCCTGGGTCCACTGTTTCACCCTTAATGGGCTCACTTGCTCTCTTCCCTTCACTTGGGCCACTAGTTCACTCCCTCACTGGGGCTCCTGGGCCTTATGCCTCTTTGGCCTCAGGTATCTAATGACATGCCTGGACCCCTAGCCTGTCCCCTCTATGGGGTTACCCGACAGGCTGTGGGGACTGAGGCTTTCCAACACTCCATCCTCACCTTTCACTGGGGAGGCACAGGCATGGCATTTCCTAGAGACTGCCCCACCATAGGCAGCCCCATCACATCATCTAACCCCAGCCGGGTATAGGTTCAGGTCATGCCCCAGGACCAGAAATCTCTTGCATCCCCATAGTTCCTACCCTTAACCTGCAGATGTTCTAGGAGCACCAGCTGGGCGATGTTCATCCTTCAGGTCCCTGCAGCAACTGCCAGCTCAGTTCCTAGGGCCTGGGCTAGTACTCAGGCTGCCCAGACCTCCTCCAAATAGGGGCCCGCTTGCAGTCATGTGAGTACTAATTAGGCCTAACCACATCTGCTGGCTGCTCCACAGTCTATTTAAGCTTCTTAAAGTGTCAGGCACAACCTGTGCTCTGCCACACACTGCCAAATGTCATTTTCTTCCTTCCTATTTTTTTGGTCATTACAGACTCTTTTTTGGGCAAGGTGGAAGAAATGAGTGCTTTGATGCAGAAGTGGACAATAAAATAAATTTCTGTCCAGGACAGTATTGCACATCTGTGTGCTAACAGGGAATGAATTACGATTCTCCAAAAGCCTGAACCCAGAAAACTCTTATCTACAACAACTGTATCCTATTTATGTTCCTAAATAGACAAATAACCCATTCCCTTTACAAAACAAATCTCTAATCATGATGTTGCAGAGAAACAGAAAAGCAGTGTTTGCCCAGAAAGCATGTATGTTGTTTCTTCATTCACATAAGGCAAAGCTCAGAGAGAACCCACCACACCCAGAAGTAAAGACAGCAGTAATAAATGAAATCCAAGAAAACTAATACACTCTTGTAATTTTTAAAACTTTTTTCCTTTCTTTTTCTTCTTGTCCCAGGCAGCTTTCCAGCCAACTACTTAAGTGTACAGCATTTGTAAAGAGAAATCCATCTGCAGGTCATGTAGTCTATCCCCCAAAATTCCAGACATTCCCTGTTGCACTAGTGATTTCAGTGATTATCCTTTAGTACAGGACCTGCAAGCTGAGGGTGCAAATTTAACTTTTGTGGGGACACTGTGGGCAAAAACTTCTTGTTCATATACTTGCTTCATTTGAAGGCCTAGCAAAATGCCTCCCTTTTTTATGTCCCCGAGCATGTGAACTAGATTCTTGCCTACAAAAGCTCATGTCTTTCTGAACCAGTTCATTTACAAGATGCCACAAGATGCCTATCTTCTGCCTCCCTTTTTATGGTCTGTTCCCCCATTTCTGGTCACACTTCATCCTTTTTTGCTAGCACCTTTCCCTCCCCCTCTCAAAAGACATGGAATCAGATCTTTTCTTTGTCAGTTTTTCCCAGTTAACCAGGCACATTGTTTCTTCTGAGATTATACTAATCATGGGTTACTGGCACCTTCACAACACAGAGCCAAAATGTCCTGTGTGGGTGGTATTTTCAAAAAATGTTCTGTCAGCCCAATACTATATGCATTAAATAATAATAATAATCCATTGACTGCAGTGGGAGCAGAGTTACGGCAATACTGAGCACTGATGAAAATCCATATTTCCCATTTTTTTACACTGGGGGGGAGTGGGGAGGGATATGAATATGGAACAATTACCTCAATAAGCGAGAGCATATGCAGAGAGAGCCTCTCATGATGCAGGATCCTCTCAGAAAAAAGACAGGAAGTTGGTTCACATTTAACGAGTACAGGACCTGGGAATAGAGTTAATAAATTATATAGCTATGAGCCTGATCCTCGTAATACTGTAATTAGTCAGATACATTCATAGACCATAGCATTTGGATCAGTTATGCGAGGATGACTGTTTCAGTCTGTGCAATATTCCAGTATTGTCACAGCCAAATACTTTAAAAAAAAAACACAAAAAAACCCCCAAACCCAGAGCCAAAATGAAATCCACAAATCAGACATCCCAAACTTGTGAGATTTCTGATAAAAATACATAATAATAGGGGTTCCTTTTATTTACCTCTGGTTCCAGAGCTTTTATAGTGGTATTGAGCCATATTTTCAAGTTTCCCTCTGCAAGCAGAAGTGACAGATATTTATCCTTTTAAAAAATGAAAGGTGAATGTCGTGTTCAAATCTCTGGATTTCAGCAGTGGGGAATTTAGCATTAAATATTTTAAAACTCATGGTAATATCACAGGAGTTGTTCACAATGGTTTTCTTGTGCAATTTTCTTCTTGTTGTTGAAAACTGTGACTGAACAAAAAGTCCTGTATTTAAGTGTTTGAATTTTGAGGTATCTGAAATCTAGATTCGTATTTTGCAGCTTGGGCTCTTTCTGTGCAGGGATATAAAAGATGTATCGTGAGACTAGGATGTAGAGAGGTTTTGAAACTAGAAACTAATTAATTCTGTATCTCTAGAGATTGTAGACTTTTCTCTTTCTATTACCTGGCTCTGCCTTAAGTCTTCTGTATTCTTTGACTTTTTTATATAAAAGGATCATTCATATTTTATTGGATCATTCATGTTTTCTTTAAAATAATAAGAAATAAGAAATAAAGAACAAGGAACAGGATTCAGGACACTAGCAATGCATCTTGGAGTGAATGCATTATGGAACAGTACCGTCATCACAGCCACATGTGGTATTGTTTACTCCTGTCAGTGTAAATGATTAATGTGGAAAAACTGCAATTGAACAAATAAGACTGATGAGACTTTTACAGGATGTTTTTATGTAATTTAAAACAATTTCTATACAGGACATTGGAAACAGTAATGAAGGCAGCTGGTACTGTCAACTTCTCTCTTTCTCTTTTTTATTTCTTCTTCATCTCTGGCCACATCCTGTCTCCACTCCAGAGATGCCAAGTTTTAGTTTAGGGTAGGAGAGGGAATAATACAGGACCAGTAGGAGATTTAGATTTCTATCAGTGCTTAAGCCCAGGTTCTGCAAATTCTGCAGGTTCTGTAGAACAGTATATGAGTTAGTTTTAAACATTGTTACAAACTACTGAATCTCTTTCTAAAGAAGGTCATCTTCTTAAAATTTTCACCTTTAAGAGGAAAAAATGTGGTATTGTAAGCAATTTAAATTTGTAGGCATCTGACATTTTTCTTATGGTGCCAGTAACAAAACTTTCTCTTGGCATATTGAAAAATGAGATTTAATATACTTCCTAACCGGAGATCCTGCAGACAACGCAGGATTTCTCAATACTGAACTTCATTTTGACAGTCAAAGAGTTAATTATTGACTTAAAATTTAGCATGTGTCTAGGTACTAGTGATCACAACCTTTTATAAATTTATTTTATGCAGACAGAATGTGGCATAGCCGGCAATATGTATACTGGAATTTTTTTCCAAAGGTTAAAGAAATTTCTGGCTTAACTGACCAGGCATATAAGTTTAAAATGGGAAGCATGAATGAAAATTGGGAATTGTTCAAGGATATCCTTTTGGATGCCAAAAAAGATGTAATTCCATGAATATGAAAAAAATTTGAATATGAATGTAATTCATACAATTCCATGTAATTCCATGAATATGAAAAAGGTTTTGCCTAGCAAAAAGATTTTGCTAGGCAAAAAGTACCTTGGCTAAAAGGAGGTATAGAAGCAGCAGTAAAATAAAACATAAACTTATAAAGAATGGGGGGAAGGAATTAAATGGCCCTACAACTTAAAGTAAAAATAATCATAATAATATGGGTGACTGATAAAAAGAAGTTAGAGGAATTGATAAAATAACAGTGGCCCAGCACTGAAGGTAAGGGACAACATTTTTAAATGTGTTAATGATAAAAACAATATCAGGATCCGTACAAGTTCATTGCTGGATGTGAATGGTAACCTTTTAAACAATGTTGCAGGAAAAGCAGATAGGTTCAGCTGCTGATTCTGTTTTGTATTTACATCCTTTTCATATAATGCTAAATTGTGGAATAGAAAGTTTGCCAACTTCAACAAAGAAGGATTTGAGGCAGCATATGCTAAAAGTAAGTACTTCCAAATAGGTATACTATAGAAATCTTCACCCAAGAGTCTTGAAAGAACTATCTAAGGAGCTCCCTGACATACCAATATTAATTTTTAACAAATCTTTGAAACCTGAAGAATACCAAAGGCATAGAATAGAGCCTCCAATATTTAAAGGGTGACCCAGAAAGTGGTAGACAGTTTGTCTTGATGTCATTCCCAGGCAAGATAATGGAACACTTAATCCTATACTCTAAAAACAAGGAATTAGACATTTAAAAAAATATAATTCGTGCTAGCCAGCATAGTTTCACAGAAGAGAAGAGAAGAGGTTTGAGAAAATGAGAGGTCTGGTTAAGTGCCAATGTGCCAATAAAACATATAACAAAAAAACCCTTGCCTCATGTGTTACCATAGTTTATTTGAATTTCTCAAAGCCATGTGACATCTAGATTTAAAAAAACTTTTGTGGAAATAACAGGACAGATGTTACCTGGATTAAAAACTGGCATCCTGACAGATATAAAATATTATTGTTAATGGGGTTGGAGTGTTCTAGCTGTGAAAGTTCAGGAAATACGTGCGAGGCAAGGACTTTTTTGACATTATTTTCTATTGGACCAACCATATAGTTGCGAGAGATATTAGACAAGCTTTCAGGCATAAAGTCACAAGGAAGGGCACTTTGTGCTCAAAAGCTTGCCTAACATCTCTCCCAAATATATAGCTACGCCAATAAATTATACCACGCCCCCCCCGCAAAAAATAAATAAATCCTTGCCTTTCGTATTGTCAGTGATGAAATTTTAATAAGCAGGCCTCCTGCTAGAGTTGTGTGCATAGTGATTTATTCTTGGTTCAACATGACAATGATAAAAAATCTTTGCTGGTAAAATTTGCAAACTGGTAAATAATGAAGGAGGCAATTTAAAGCTTTAGAGTAATCTGAATCACCTGTATAAATGGTCACAGTTCAACAAAATATGTTTTAATACTATCCATTCTATGCTAATATATTTTGGAACCAAAAGAGAATGCAGATTTTATCTATAAGATGGAAGACTCTCTTGGAAAGCAGTAACTTGGAGAAGAATGTAGAGGTCAGCAATCTCAACACAGTTTCAATACAATGGCAAACAGTGCTAATGTGATCTTTGAGTGTATAGAAAAAGCAATATTGAGCAGAAGATGGAACATTATCTTGCCTTTGTACACAGTTTTTGTGAGATGGAGTGGTACAGAATGCTGTATCTAGTTTTAGGCTAGGGACAGAAGATATACACAAACCAATTTAAGTGATCAGAAACTGGTTTAAACCTGTAACACAGCATAAGTTCAGTGCACATAAAACCATTTCAGAATGGCCGAAACTAGTTTAAGATAAACCTGGTTGACTGTAGTATCAGACTTAACTGATTTGGGTCAAACCAGTTTCATAGAATCATAGAAGTAGGGTCGGAAGGGACCTTGTAGATCTTCAAGTCCGACCCCCTGCCTGGGCAGAAGAAAAACTGGGCTCAAATGACTCCAGCCAGGTAGGCATCAAGCCTCTTCTGAAAGACCCCCCAGGGTAGGAACCAGCACCACTTCCCTTGGAAGTTGGTTCCAGATCCTAGCCGACCTAACTGTGAAGTAGTTCTTGCGGATGTCTAATCTAAACCTACTCTCCAACAACTTATGGCCGTTATTCCTTGTTATGCCAGGGAGCGCTAGGGGAAACAAGGTCTCTCCCAAACCCTTCTGGTCCTCCCTGGTGAGTTTATAGACTGTCACCAGGTCCCCCCTCAGCCTTCTCTTGTGAAGGTTGAACAGGTTCAGGTCCTGCAGTCTCTCATTGTAGGGTCTGCCCTGTTGTCCCCCGGATCATGCGGGTGGCCCTCCTCTGGACCCTCTCAATGTTGTCCACATCCCTCCTG
>NW_017729032.1:62747747-62774068 GCF_001723915.1 Gavialis gangeticus | reverse complement strand
AGCCAATCTGCAATCCATCTGACTGTGTAGGCATCAATCCCACAGTCGCCTAGTTTTTTAATGAGGATGGGGTGGGAGATGGTGTCAAAGGCCTTGCTCGGGTGGTGTCTCCTTGTTGGTAGCCTCCCTGCTCCCGGCTGGAGTGCCCAGCTGACTGCAAACCCCTCTCCTCCTCCTGCTCCCAGCCAGCTGCAAATCTCCACCCCACCTCACTCTTGTGTGATGCTCCACCCACCCCACCAGTCTGAGTTCACCTGCTGCACCTGCCTAGACCCCTTCCTGGTTTAAATTAAACCAGAGTCCTCTCTGCTCCAGAGAGCAGGGCTGGCCCCACCACTCTGTTTTCTATCCTGAGCAGGGACAGCCATGGATGTGGTGAGACACTGGCAGGTATGGCCCCATTAAGGCAAAGTGGGGAGGGGAAAGAGGGAAAAATTACCCCCTCCCTGCCTTGTTAATTTTTCCCTCTTTCCCCTCCCTCACCACCACAGCTGGGGCCTGCCTCTTGCCTGTAAGCAGGGGAGAGGTTGGGGGGCTGGAAGACCTTGTCTGTGGTCCCCAGGGGCAGAAGGGATAGAGGGAGGAATTAACCCCCTCCCTCACCTTAATGGGGCCATGCCAAGATGATGTCTGACTAGGTCCTGCTGCAGGAGCAGCAAGGGGAGGGGGAGAGCCAGCAGCCTCTGTGTCAGAGTGTCCTGGAGGGACTTTATTCCTCCCCCTCCCTTCCTTGTTCCACTGGCAGGGACCACAGCTGTCCCAGCATGGCCCCATTAAAACTAAGAGGGCAGGGAGGGGGTTAATTCCCCCCCTTCCCACCAGAGGACTGCATCTGGGGTGGAGCAACCCACACCACCCCCTGCCCAGCCTCATAGGGGGACACTTCTCCCTGCTTCCCACTTTCCCCACCCATGGGGCAGGGAGGGGGGCTCTGTGCATGACTGCCCATCCTCAGAGGGGTGCTCTTTCCCCTGCTCCTCCCCCCACAACATGGGATGGGGAGGAGGGCTCTGTGCACATCTGCCTGGCCCTGGCCCTGGCCCTGGCCCTGGCCCTGGAAGGGAACTATTCCCACTCCTCCTCTGGAGGGGGTCTCTGTTCAGTGCTGGAGTGGGGCTCATCACCCTCCTCCTCCCCCCCGCCTCCCCCACTGCTAGGGGGCAGGGATGGGGGGCTCTGTGTGGGCCTGCCCAGCTCAGCCCATCTTGGGCATGGGGAGTGGCTGTCACTGAGCTGCAGCTGCCAGGGATGGCTCTGCCTCCATGGTCTAGGCCAGTACTGTTCAGCCCTGGCTGAGGCAGCCACACAGCAAGGCTGGGCCAGGCCATGCTGCAGGTGTGGGGCCATCCTTGGCAGCTTCAGCCCTGTCAGCAGTGCAGCCTGCCCCGGCGTGCATGGGTGGTGGCTGGCCAGGCAGCGGCCTACCTGGGGAGGGGGGAAGAGGAGGAGCCGGGGAAAGAGTCCCCTTCTGAGGCCAGGCAGTCCTGCACAGAGTCCTCCTCCCTGCCATGTGGGTGGGGAAAGTTGGGGGAAACAGGGGGAAGAGTTCCCCTCTGAGGCTTGGCAGCCCTGCACAAAGCCCCCCCTCCCTGCCCCAAATCAGTGGGAGGGTGGGGGAAGAGTCCCCCTCTTGTGCCAGGCAGGGCTGTGTTCCTGGATTACTCCTGGCTGTCAGGTAGCTGCTGGGGTGGCAGAGCTTTTCCCTCCTCTTCCTCCACCACTACAGGGGTCTGGTCACACTCACTCTTCTCCCACCCTCGGAACCCTGCAGGCAAAGGTTCTGGTTTAACCCCCTCCTCAGTCTTGCTTGGGTTGGCTGGGGCCTGGCTATATTCCTCCTCTGCTCAGCTTCCCTGTGGAAGGGAAGAGCTGCTCTAGCATCCCTGGGTTTCTGGTTTGAGCAACTATAGGCACGTGCCTGTATTTCTGGAATAAAATAAGAACATCTATCCACTTGCAAACCAGTTCAATCTCTGCAAGTTAGACTAACCTGAAAAAGTTGAATCAATTCAGGCTCAGGTTTTTAAAATATCTGTCCCTAACCTTAATGTCTACATTTCAAGAAGAGTGTATACGCTGCAGCACTGTTATCCTCAAATACAAACCATTTACATAGACAATGATGACAAGCTGTCTTTCTTAGGAATGTGTTTTAATCCAGTTTTGAGGAGAAAGTCTATATACTTTCCTGCTGAAGTGATTGGCTTTAGTTATTAAGGTAAACAGTAAAGAGTAGGGCTAGGGACAGACATTGCACATAAACGAATTTAAGTGATCAGAAACTGGTTTAGACCTATAACAGAATAGATATTCAGACTTAATTGATTTGGGTCAAACTGGTTTATACAATGTCTGTTCCAGAACCTTTGCTGGTTTAAGTTAAATCAGATTCCTGCTCTGGCACAGACTTGAAAGCACAGCAGGATCTTCTGGCTTCTCCATTCCCCCTTCCTCCCCTCTCATCATTTGCTGCTTAAGCAGAGATCCCTTCCTCCTCTCTCCCACAGCAGGGACCATAGCCAGCATGTGGTATGCTAGCTAATGCTGTGTAAGGCAGATAGGACTGTGTTCTCTTAGGACTCTTTGGAGCTAATCAGCAGCTCAGCTGGTAATGTCCCTGCATTCCTTCCTTTGGAAAAGCTGTTTAAGAAGAGCTTGAACTAATGAGAGAAACTTTGTTTTCTAATGGGGTGCTAAATGCTGATAACAGAGCTGATAAATGTTCTGTTATCAAGGAGGGGAAGGGGACCACTCCCAAATCACAGCATCCTGCCAGGGTCTGGCCATGCCTCCCTCAGCTCAGCCCTGTGGACGGGAAGGGAGGGCTGCTTTAACACCCCCCCCACCCCTGGCTTCTAGGCTGAGCCACTGCAGGCATGTGCCGGCATTTTTTAAGTCCAAAGGGGATGTCTGAGCAGTTACAAAGTGATTTAGCTTAGCCGCGTTAGACTAACCTTCAAAGATTGAATCAATTTGGGCTCAGGTTTTTTGAAACTCTGCCCCTAGCCTAGTGTTTGATAAAAGGGTGAGATGGTGCAGTGGGGAGGATAGGGAAGAAGATGGTCGAGAGATCTAATCCTACTACAGAACTAATTGTGTAACAAGAGTTATCTCAGTTTGTGAGATGAGGCTAAGTGTGTATATCCTCCTTTGTGAAGTGTTTGGAGGTCTAGTCATGAACAATTCTAAGTATACAGTATTGCATTTGTGTGTTTCTTATAATTTTAGGTCCATAATGTATTCATTCTAAATTCCTGTGCTTATGGAATTAATGTGGTTTTTGAAAAAAACTGGTATCTTATTAAAAATCTGATTATATTTACCTTAAGAAAAGAAACATAAGAAGGAATAGGTTTAGAGGCTAGACAGTGGTAACAAAGAACAGTGAGTCATGCTCACCACAAGTAAAAGTGCTGAGCCTTTGATGAGGTATACAAAAATTAATAACACATTTCTTTCTCTCTCTCAGGCATCCCTACTATATAGCAGAGTCCAATATTACTTTCTTAGGTACTAGCATTACCAATTAAATCATGAAGGCTTTATAAATCTTTTATTGAAATGTAGTTGGTTCTAAACCAGGTGGGGGGGTGGAATTGAGGACTCTTTGCTCAAAGTGTTTATGATAAGCTTTAATATTTTGCATACTTTTTTTCCCCTCCAAAATTCCTGGGTTGCCATCACTTGAGTTTTTGTAACCTACTAATTTGATAGGGGACAAGCAGACTTACAGCTTGCTGTTGTCATCATTTTAAGCAAATACTAAAAAGAGAATCTGAAGCTCTTCTGAGGTAAATATGTTGGTCTGATTTCTGGAGATTTGACTGTTTTTCTCACTTGCAGCTCCGACTGTGTTATTCCCAATATAGGACATTCTTGAGCCTTCATATCACACTGTGGAAATCAAGTTACCCAGATCACTCCACCATCACCTGAAATGTGTGTAAAGGACAATTTAACTGTTTGTGTATAGACATCCCACTCCGTGAACTGGGTTTCTGTATTGATTCAATAAACACGATAGAAACATTTGAACACTTACTGAAATCTTTTAGCTTCCATATCAGATGGATCAAGCTATTTAGCAACCTACAGATCTCTAAGTTTCAAACCCAGAGCTTTAGAAAAATCCTGGGGGGTCGTACTCATTGAACCATTGTTGTTTGATAACTATTTTCACTCTGGTTGTCTAGTCATAACAAGATAATCCTCTTGAGTGAGGCAGCTGGATACGTTAAGAGACTGTTTGAGGAGTGAAGACACTGCTAGTCCCAAGTGTATGTTTTTTATGCCAGATGCTCAAAATAAAATCAGATTTAGTGGCTTTATTTCCTCTTGTTAAATATAAGTGATGTTTTCAATTCCAGCTAGAGACAGAACCCACCATTTCTGGCTGGGAAATTCAGATTGGCTTCAACTAAAGTTATAAGATGGAACTAGAATATAGGAGAAAACATAAATCAAACCTTTAAAACTAGTTTTAATTTGCAAATTCAAAATTCACCCAGCTTGAACTTTCTTTTTAGTTTATTTTACTAGACTCTGGATTTGCTCTCAGCCCTTCTTTCTTTAACTTAACATAAATCCAGATTTGTCTCCTTGTTGTGTTTTGCAAGGTTTGATTTTTAATGCAGCATTTGGCTTAAAGCAGAAGTTGTACCATAAAGGACAAAATTCCTGCTGTGCATATCTTCTGTAACTGAAGTGAATTTATGCCTACAATTAATATGGTTCATAGCATTTGACTTTTCTGGGTGCAATGCCACATGATTACCATAGACATTACACACATTTTCCATTTTATTCATTTAAACTGAAATCCATGAAGGGTCAATACTTCAGGCAGAAACCCTTAATTTTTCCACCAGGCAGAGACTGACTAACCAACAGGGGTACAATCTTCCCTGACCCACAAACATGCTTCAGGTCTGGATTTAGTAGAGGCAATTTATATGAGGCAGAATATAAGTTTCCTGCATCTATGCTGTGCATGAGCTTTGTTGGGGTCTTCATTTGATTTGGGTTGGTTTGCATGGTGCTTAATAAGCCCATGACATGTACTCGGTACTGGTTCCACTTCCTTTGTGGGTGCAATTCAAAATGTTGTTCTTTATCTCTAAGGTTGCTCGAGGGAAGCAGGGTGGACACAGAGCTTTAGTTATGCACCCCATAGCCATTTTGAAATGCGGGTTGGGGGTGCTTAATACATGTAATGCTGCGGCAATGCTACAGTGTTCTAATTAGAATGTGGAACAGACCTAAGTAATCAAGTCCGCTCTGACACAGTCTAATTAGAATGCATTGGAGCATGGGTATAAGCAGCCTAAGGTTTTCGGAAATATCTAGGAAATCTAGGTGTCTCTCTCTCTCTCTCTTTCTTTTTTTTTTTTTGCTTCCCAAATTAAGTTTCCATACAGGGCACTGGCTTAGAGGTCTAACTAGAAAGGTTTGCACCCTGAACAGTGGCAATGATGGTTGCCATTCTTGCATCCCCACTAAAAGCCCTGGCAGATGTTCAGACAATGGGACTGGGATCTGAGGAATTTTACATCACGATTTGTCGTGATCTAGTTGTAGACAATTTGCAAAGATAAAAAAAGGTGAAATTTTAGATAAATTTACTTTTTGCTGAAGAAATTGTCCTTTCCCATATGTATAAATATCTTAGAAAAATAGGAACTTTCCTGCAACCTGACCATTTAGGGTTGTTCTTTTATATTCTTTGTCCCCTGCTCTTTCGGATCTCACTGTCCATTTCCTCCTCCCACCTACACACACCTGTTCCTGATCTAGCAAATTTCACCATAGTCACATACAATATTCAAAGAGCAAACAGATATGAACCTTGGCACGGAGTAAAATAAGCAACTTACGTTCCATCTTTTTGGTTTGAGTTAAAATCACACAACTCATTGAGTGTCAGTGGGTGCATCTACACATGTAATTATGGTACCTAAATAAACCGCAACTTATTGCTCCAGGTGCGCCATTTGAATGTGTGCCCAGGAGCAATTAACTCCAGAGCAATAAGCTCCGCAGTTTATTCAGGTGTAGCATGTGGAGCTGGGGTGAAGCAGCCCCAGCTGGCAGGAGCCCCTGGAGGTCACCTGCCAGCCTGATGTAATGTGCAAACATGTAATGTGCAAATAAGGGGAAAATCTTTGATTCAGTCTAGTCAATCATAGGATTGTTGTGCTCCTAGGCTAAGCCCATAACAATTTTCCATTGTTGTTTATGATGGACAGATTAGAAATAAAAGGAGAACATAGCCCCCAAACACCTAACTACTACTTGCTGTATTTTAACATACACAGTGTAAAAACATTCAGTATCATTTTTAACAGCACAATTAACCTGCAGCTAGTTAAGGGATTAAACATAATTTTTCTCAACTTGAGTGACCCTTTCCCCTAAATTAAGCTGCCCATTTAGCGCTCTTAATACATACATGGATAATTTAAACCATGTGGCTGCAAATTGAGAACATGGGCTTTTGAACTATGTACTTTCTTTCACATGTTGGTACTCCTCCCTAGAGAGAGACTTAAGTCCCACGATCATGTAAAAGACGAATTAGTGTCTTTTTGATTAAATGTTTTGTGATCTATATTTTTTTCAGCCACAGTGCAGTGTATACTCCTGAGAGGTGTGTTCAATTTATAAGACATAGTACTTAGAAGAATTCTTATTC
The DNA here is from genome assembly GCF_001723915.1 of Gavialis gangeticus. Lineage (NCBI taxonomy): Eukaryota > Metazoa > Chordata > Crocodylia > Gavialidae > Gavialis > Gavialis gangeticus. The sequence goes on along the minus strand of NW_017729032.1, from coordinate 62,767,377 downwards.
CATTTATCAGCAAAAACAAATGAAAGGAGTTCAATGTGTCCGTGATAGGAATTGGTTTTAAAAGTAGTTTCACAGATTGACAGAATACATAGATTACATGCACAGAGACACTGGAGAAAAAAGGCAATTTTACTTTCTTTGGGAGCATTAAAATTAATTTTAAAACATTAAATTGTCCTTCAGTGGGAGAAATATTCAGTGCCAGCCTGACTACCTTGTGATCTGAGCAGAAAAATGTTAGAGTCAAGAGTATATTCAACTATTGATTTAAATTATAGCCTTCAGAAAATAATCCACCATTCACTTTAATAGCAACAGTCATAGAATCAGTTTAAAAAAATGAACACAACATGGTGTTCTGACATTAAAAATGTTTCTTTTCATGTTTTTATTTATATAAAACTTTAAAGGGGCTTCTCTGTTGGAAGCTCAGTTACACTTTAGCCTTAGGCATCTTTCATGTTGATCCAAGGAAGGTTCATAACTAGTTTTCTCTAGTCAGTGGCTCATGAGATACATCTGGTCCCATCATTTTATCTGCAGTCAGAAAAGACACAGAATGCTCTCTTACACTAGTTTACCACAAACACTCCTTAGTACTTTGTTCCCCAGAGACACAATGTGGGCTTGCCTTTCTTGCCACGGTCTGGGATTCCTCCCTCTGGAAAGGCTGATGACTAAGATTCCTCTCTCACAACAGGTCATCGAATGCACCTTTTAGAATTACATTTTAAATCCCATCTTCTGCATCCGTTAAGCCTTTTTCCTGTTTAAACTGGCAGTACTGATGCACAGGATACTGTCATATTGGTTAAATATTCTTGCCTTCAGCTAAAAGCTCCAGATGTCATTTCAAAATACAAGTGTGTAATTCTGAAATGAAAGGAAGAAGTTTTTCCTGCCAAATTTTATATGTAAAACCTCTCAAAGTTTAGATAGTCCCATGTAACACTGCCTAGAGTTGATTTATCCTTGTAAAGTGTGCAACTCTTATGCAAAACACCCACCTAGTAGTAGGATAAATGCCTGACACTGGAGGGGTTTGCTTTTATGACAGACACATAGCCATACATTTTGCATATATGGTTTCATGAATATGAACCTCAGTTTATGTCTGTGTGTGACAGACTTTCTAATGATAGAAATCATTTGTATGATTCGTGCCAACTTACCTGAATGCCTGTTACTATTAGCTTTATTATTCATTTTCAGTCCTTGAATCAACAGTGCTTCTCTTACTGAAACAAATTGTAATATTGGGATGCAGGACATTCAAAGCTATTAGAATATTACTTTTTGGCTTGTTTGGTAAAATACAGTTACATGAACCAGCATTTTCTAAACTATTTCTAGTGAATGATGCCATTCCTTCAATTCATCATTCTGTAATTGCTCTGAAGCATTAGATATTGGCCCCAGCTAAGGGTGGAAATTTTTACTGGGATGCCCTAGTACTCCTGATGACACTTAGACACATCTCAGGTTCCTGGCTGGAGGGTCTTACTCTTTTGCTAAGGTCAAGCCAATTGCCAGATACGGGGTCAGGAAGGTACTGCCCTTGGCATCAGATTTTACCTTCATCTGTAGTGTGGTTCTCATCCTAGGACCCTTTGAACATATGTTATTCCATTATTTTTCTGTCAGTGCAGTGGCAGGGAATTGGTGTTGCCAAGAGCATAACTAGAGGGCCAGCAGCACTCTGCATCTCATCTCTGGTGTTTGCACTGTGACTGTCATGTGTGAGGGGTGGAATGGATGAACATCAGAAACCTTGGGGTAAATAGTTGCTGGCAAGTGCAGGGGGATGTCCAGGATGACCCGAGAGGTTGTTGCCTGTCCTACATAACAACTGTAACAATGATAAATAAAATACAATCTTGATATGTAACAGTGCAGCTGAACATGTTGAATAATACATGGTCTATAAATGTATCTTCATCTCTCTTGCTTCCTGATTTTGTAGGGATGTGGGGGAATAGGGTGGAGGGGGTAGTGATCATTTATATTGCTAGGTAGTGTCATGTGAATAATATGACACTTTTCACCTCACTGATTATTTTGTTTGAATAGCCAGGAATAAAGTTAATATATTTCCTCCCTTTTTGTGTGTGTGTTATGATATTCATTTATATTGAGTAATGCTTGTAAAAGCCCTTTGCTTTCTACATTCCTTACAGTTCCACTTCAATTATCAGCAGAAATCAAGTCAATACTTCCTTCAGCAAGAATGCTAGTAGTAGTAAATAAATGAAGCAGTTGTTAAACCCCTTTTGTATACAATTTCATGTGCACGTAGTTGCAATAATGTGAGTCAAGTTAGATGTTTAAGAAGTTCAAGCATATGGTTATGTCATTTTGAAATGTGTTGCTCTTAAACATTCTTAATAGTTTCCTAATTGGGGCCACAAAATCACTTAAATTTGCAAATGTTCTGTTAGTACTTTGTATAGAATTGTTTTGGCTTTATCTCCAGGATTTTCTAACTGCTGTTTGGATACTATTTAGCTATCATAGAAATACCTACCAACTAAAAAAGAAGATGTGAACAGTTGTCATTATTGGACAGCTAACTCACATTCCTTAAACTACTGAAGTTATGAAATTAATATTTCAATCAAACTCTCCAGTTTTTAATCTGAGGTTTGCCTTGATTTATTTTATTCTTTATGGTATACAAACTTGATGACAGCTTGAGAAGAAAAAATATTTTATTTCAGGGAGCAAAACTAGATTACAGCATGTTTAGTGGTTTTAATTAAATTACAGAACTGCTAGTCTCTTTTTCTTTTCTTAATATTCACTCTTCATTTTTCTTTTCACTGATAACCAGTTGACAAGGGAAAGCTTTTATTCCCTCTTGATATATTTTGTTCTGTTTTGCAAATTGCAGTTACTGGTTTCTCAGAGATGCACTAGAGTGGTAAGTGGTTATCTTCAATATTGCAAAATCCCAGTCCATTAAAACATGCACTGTTTCTCTGTCTTTGTTTTTGTTTGTCTAGGGTTCTCAAACTTTTTTAGACTAAAGGTGTCCTTCATTAGACTCCAGGCAGTCTCAGAAAATGCCAACTTTTTAGTTTTCACTTGTTTTTTGACAGAGCAGTTCTTCTGTTGCAAAGAATTCCAAATGACCACAGCAGGTCAGGATGGGTTTAACACAGTGGATTGCTAGTTTGAAGTCTCTATGTTTGTCTTGTGAATCATATTTGCCCACCTAATAGTGCTAATGTTACGAGGCACATTGCAGAACTCTAGAAAGATTTCAAGGCACCAAGATGCAGTGAACCTTTGTGAGAATCACTGGTCTAATCTCTAGCCCTCTCCTTTACGTTAGTGAGAAGACTTTCCATGTATTAAATCTACATACTATATGGCATTTCCATGTATACTTATATACTGGGAACTGAGAGCTCTAAGGAAGAGCCTAATTCTGCGATTGATCAGTTCTACATACGTGGTTAGTTTTCAGTAGAATTGCTCATACTCATGAAATCACTTGCATCATGGTCCTGGTCACATTACATGGTGCACTGTTGGAAAGCACTATGAGGCCCAGTATACAAGTGTTATTAGAACAGATTCTGAAGAGGAGTCAATGTGTGGACTTTAGGGTCTACTTGCACAGCACTGTTAGCAGGGTTGGTCCTGCTGATTCATGAAGTCTGATCTGTTCAATTTAACAAACATTTGAAGGGAACTCTGCCTAGATTCCTAGCAGGTTTGCCCTGGAATCCTGGGAGCCCACTGCAGTTGTCCAGTGAAATTACTATTCTGGTCCATATCAGGGCCACAGCTAGAGAAATTATAAAGAGAGTCCATTTCACTCAGGGGCTTCAGAGAGGCCCCAAGAGCTTCAGAATGAGACTGAGACCAATTTAAAAAAATGGAACTTCCTGTAAACTGGAGACTGCTGTTTGGCCACTTGTACCCATCAACTGATAGCAGGACCATGGCTAGGATTTGAGACGAGCAAAACCAACTCTGAAAAGAAAAGCAAATTGCTGCATGGCAGATTATGCTGTCATGTGGCTTATTCTTTGAAGGACTAGTAAATAAATAGCAAATTAAAGCATGATGTTATATGTATAGTTGTTGAATCTGAAAATTATTTATAATGGCCTCTTCTAAATCTCTACACATGCTATGTTAAGCCCTGGAGGAGAGAAAGAAGAGAATGATAGAACAGAAAAACAGAAGGAAAAAAGCAAGCAAATACAACCCTATAATTAGTAAGTGTTTGTGGATGTTTTTATTCTATTTCCTACAAGTATTTTCTGAAGTATCCCTGATAACTTTGTTTTATACATCATTTTGCAATATTGGTATGTGATTTTAAGACTTTAAAAATGTCAGTATGTGATCCTATTTTAATTTGTCTTAATTATATAAATATACAGTATTTCATTTAATGCTGTTAAGAATATAGTTTCCGTTAGTGGTGTGCAAAACGGGCCATATTCGGTTTTGATTCAGCCTGAATTGGGGACAGAGATTTGATTCACTGATTCATTTCACTGTCCCCAATTTGATTCAGCCAAATCCAAATCTAAAGATTTGATGCTGAGTCAGACACAGCTTTAAATGTTTTTTTCTACATACCTCGAGGTACCAGACGCAGCTTGTGAATGCTGCAATTGTGGGGCAGATGGAGCATCCTGCAGGAGCATGGGGGGGCCGCCCGTGAGCTGGGCAGTGAATCCAGAAGTGGACCAAAAGTACTTCTGGTCTACTTCTGGGTCCACCGCCGAGTGCGCAGGGGTGGGGTCTCAGCCACTTTGGGGAGGGACCCTGGGTGCCCCCCCCAAGACCCAGGAGGCATGAGTCTCCAAGCCGGGGTGAGGGGGGCAGGGCGCCGGGGTGGGGGGCGGTGCACTCCGTGGTGGACCCAGAAGTGGACTGGAAGTGCTTTTGGTCCACTTCTGGCTCTGCTGCTGAGCATGCTGGGGAGTCTCCTGTGCTCTTGTGAGATGCTCCTTCCACCCCACCATCATAGCATTCACAAGCCGCCTGGTACCTTCAGGTATATCAAAAAAACATTTAGAGCTGTGTCTATATCCAAATCACCAAATCTTTCCGAATCTCTCCAAATCGATTCGAAGGGTTCCAATTCAATTTGGAGAGATTAAAGAGTCTCTTGATTTGATTCAGATTTGGAGATTCAGCTACTGAATCAGGCTGAACCTCTGCTAAATCAAATCAGGGACCAAAAGTTTCACACAGCCCTAGTTTCCATGTAAATGTATTGCTGCTCTTTTTTTTTCTCCTCAGTAACAGGGCAGCAAAGCAAAGCACTGGAACAGGTTACCCAAGTAGTTTTTGAAATTGCCTTCATTGGAGATGTTTAAGCACAGGTTGACCAAATGTTGTGTAGTTTTGTTTTGCCTTGCTAAGTAAATGGAATGAAACTTTTTAGTAATGTTGTAAGGCAGTTGCCAGAAATGGCATGTTAAACCAAGACATGGTGCTCCAATTGTTTTTTTTATATAATTGCCTTTGATCAATCATGATTTTGTTTGACTTCTGATTGATGATTTCTTATGAGCTGATAAGGGATCATGCAAAGTTCTTTCCTCCGCTTGCCTCTATGGGAGTTTTTTTCCCCACCTGTCATTTCTGAAAAAAAGACAAGCTGTCCTTGCCAGTCCTCACTTCTGTCCATAGCTCTTTGGAAGATTTAAGAAGTGCCTCATTTTTTTGCATTAGGAGTATGTCAAATTTTCGGAAGTAGACCAGACTAAAGAAGAAAGGTGTGTGTGTGTGTGAGAGAGAGAGAGAGAGAGAGAGACAGAGAGAGAGAGAGAGGCTGTATCTGAGCCTCCCTGTCCCAAATAGTTTCAAGAATTTGCCAATATGTTGTTCATACCTCACATGATTAACTACTCGTTTCAAAATAACAAGTTTTCATCCTGAAGAGAAAATAAAAGGAGACCCTAATATCTGTCTGCAGGAATTGGGGTCCCAAATGCACACTGCCTTTCTTCAGCCCTGTTGCTCCCCGCTTCACCTGGATCCAGGTCATACTTGTCCACAGTCAGCAGATGGGCAAGACCTTGTATAGCACAGACCAGTTCCCCCAAACAGCTTTACCATTCAAGCATGAGCCTTTTCAATTAACTGCTCAAGAACTTGTAATTATGAGGTACAAACAAACAATGTGTCATATTTTATTCTTTCCACATTTGCAAATCTTAACCTGCTAGGAGAACTAATGCTTCACAGGAAAAAAGTAAGACCCCCAATCACTGGAAAGAAACTGGAGTAATTTTTTTAACAATCAATGTATAAGCACCCAGAGGATAATAAAGTGATCAAATACTGGCAACATGAGTTTGTCAAGAACAAATAACATCAACTCAAGTAAATGTATTTCTTCAACCAGATTGTTAGCTGAGTCAATAAGAGATATGTAGGAGATGGGATAAACTTAACTTCAGTGAAGTCTTTGATGCTGTTCTGGATGACATTCTTATAAGCAAACTGGGGTAATTTATAACATATGATGTAATGTGTTACACATGATGTTACACATGTTGTAACAAACTGGGGAAATATGTTACACTGTAAGATGAGTTCACTACCACGTGAGCTAATGGTTCATTATCAAACTGGAGAGGCATTTCAAGAGGCATTCCACATGTACCTGTCATGGGTGTGAAGAAGTGAACAAGATGAAATTTAGTAAAGTTGAGTGCAAAGTGCTTTACTTAGGAAGAAGAAAGCAAATGAATAAATACAAACTGGGGAATCATAGAATCATAGGGCTGCAAGAGACCCCAAAGGTCCAGCCCCCTGCATAAGCCGGAAATACATCTGGGGTCAGGTGACCCCAGCCAGGTGACAGTCCAGTCTTCTTTTGAAGACCTCCAGCGTGGGTGATTGCACCACCTCTGCGGGGAGCTTGTCCCACAGTGTGGACACCCTAGTTGTGAAGAATTTTTTCCTAATGTTCAGCCTGAAACTATCTTCCAGGAGTTTGTGGCCGTTGTTTCTAGTTTTTCCCCAGGGTGCCCTGGTGAACAGTTGCTCACTAAGCCCCTAATTTACCTCTCTGAGATAGCAGTAAGCCACAATCAGGTCTCTTTTCAGCCTTCTTTTCTTAAGACTGAAGAGTCTGAGATCCCTCAGCCTCTTCTCATATGGCTTGCCATGCAAGTCTCTGATCATATGGGTGGCCCTTCTCTGGACCCTCTCAAGTTTTAGCATGTCCTTGTTGAAGTGTGTTGCCCAGAACTGGATGCAATACTCCAGCTGCAGCTGCACCAATGTTGAGTAAAGTGGGAGAATCACTTCTTTGGTTTTACTGGAGAAGCATCGATTGATGCATGCCAGAGTTTTATTGCCCCTAGCAGTAACTGTGTCACACTGTTAGCTCATATTCATACTGTGGTCTATTGTTACCCCCAGATGCCTTTCATTTGTAGAGCTAGTCAGGTTAACATTGTCCAGCCTGTAGGTGGGCTGGGGGTTCTTCCTTCCCAGATGCAGCACTTTGCATTTCTCTATGTTGAACTTCATCTGGTTCCGTTCTGCCCAACATGCCAGCCTATCTAGGTCTGCTTGTGTCTGCAGCCTATCTGCGGGTGTGTCCGCGCAACCCCATGTCTTGGTGTTGTCCACCAACTTGGCCAATGGGATTTTCACCCCCCCCTCATCCAGGTTGTTGATGAAGATGTTGAACAGCACTGGGCCAAGCACTGACCCCTGGGGTACACCACTGCCCACATCTTGTCAGGATAACACCAATCCATTCATCTGGATTCTCCGCGTCCTAACCCGCAACCAGTTGACAGTCCCACAGTTAAGCCCAGTATCTTCCAGTTTTCTGATCAGTATCTCATAGGATACCAGGTCAAAGGCTTTCTGGAAGTTGAAGTATATGATGTCAACTGCTTTCCTCTAGTCCAGGTGACAAGTCACCTGATCATAGAAAGAAATGAGGTTGGTCAGACAAGACCTGCCTGTGGCAAAGCCATGCTAGCTGTCATTCAGTATCATGCCTTCTGTAAGTTTGTCGCAAACTTAAATAATTGTCTAGGTAGCAATACAGCAGGGCATTTATAGTGAATGACAAACTAAGTATGACTTATCACTGTGATGCTCTTGCAAAAAGCAAATATCATCTAGGACATATTAACAGGAGCAGTGATTGTAAGGCACAGGAGGTAATTATTCGGCTTTAGTCAGCAGTGGTGAGGTGTCAGTTGGAATACTGTGTCCATTTTTGGGCACATAGTTTAAGAAATATGTGGATGAATTGAACAGGGTTCAGAGGAGAAGAAGAATGATCAGTAGTATAAATAATATGGCCTAGGAAGAAGAGTTGAAGGAATGGGGTTTATCTAGTTTAGAAAAAATAAGGCTGAGGGGGCACATAAGAACAGTCTTCAATATATAACAGGTTGTTATAAAGAGGATGCTGAAGAAGAACAAGGAAAAATCAACTTAATTTGCAGCAAAGATGATTTAGCCTGGAAAGCAGGAGTTACAAGAAACTTTCTAATTAGAAGTAAAGCAGTATAGCAGGCTTCTAGGGACACTGTAGAATCCTCCACTGAAGGCTTTTAAAAATTAGCCATATGTTTGGTCCTGCCTCAGTGCAACAGGTTGAATTAGATGATCTCTTGAGGTCCCTTCCAGCCCTATGTATTGGTGGTTAATGTAGAGTAGTGTAAGACCCTACCTACCTATTCCTGTTCCTGCTTTATTGAGTAGTAAACTCCTATTTCCTTCTTGGGAGCAAGACCCAGAACTAAAATTGTTCAAACCAACTGAACATGTGGGATTTGTATGGCTAATATGTGTAATAAATATCCCTGCTTGTAGTTCTAGGAATATATTTTGCTAATTTTTTACCAAATGACCAGTGCATGGAAATGTTTCTCATGTGATAAGATGATGAAGATCCCCAAAATCTCCACAGTAATAACTCTACAATAAATAGTCATGAGCTATAGAGTTGATGCTGGTGTACTCCTTGTAAATATACAAAACCCAATAGATTACTCATTGTTATAAGAAAGAGATTCCACCAAACACTTGTTAGTAACAATGATTCAGGAATCCAATCTGACTTTAACTTCAGCTATGTAGTTCCGAGGTAACATCCTGTATCACAGTACCGATATTTAGTATGATGTAGTTCAGGACACTTTTTAGAAGGTATTACCCAGTTCCACCTCGAAGTGATCCACAAAGGAATATAAGCTACTTTAGTTATTTGCTGACTGTTCCAATAGTCACTACAAAAAGCACCCAAATATTACTGATAACATTCCAGGCCTATTTATCACATACCACCTACATCTGCTCTACTGATCTGTGTTCTGTGCCAAGATCCTAAGGTTCCATAGGGCTACAGAAGGCTGTAGCAATCACCTCCATGGAGAGCATAGTGTTGTGATATGCAGGTTTATGTGAGGCTTAACTAATTCACAGTCTTTGTGCAGACTCTGTGTAGAGCTGAAATTCACCTGGTTACATTAATATGTCCTTATTCATGCACCAGCATTCATTATTCTGATGATATTGCATCCATTGTGGAATGCTGATGTATGACACTGATCTGTAGGGGATTTGGTCAAAGGGTCTTTCAAGAACTAGAGTATGGTTGGGCAAAGTTTTTGCTACTAAAATAATACTAAAATAAATGTTTTACAACAGTGCAAAGTCCTTTGAGAAGTATGAATCCCACCTTCAATATGAGATCCAGGCTTCAGCAGGGTCCTGAGGAAACCAGCACAGTGCATGGTGGGTAGTGACTCAGAATAGGATTCAGGTGTCTACAGAGACACATACCATTTATGAGTAAAAACTAGAGTGAGGTGTGTAAGTCACTTCTGTGTTGAATATTCCTTTTATTCTGACCATGGGGAGCATTCTTCAGATTCAAATTCTCTTGGCATTTTTCCTCTTCTTTTAATATTTCTACATCTAAACTTAAAAAGGGAATATACTCTATTCTTCAAATTAGCATCTATTCTGAATTCATTTAGAAAATAAATAGTCAGATCTGCTCCACACTGGCTATAAACAGTAGCTAATCTATAGTACTCATGGTCTGGACAATATTTCTCTCTGGCATTCTTTTGCACACTTTGACCTTCCTCCAGCAGGAAAATGAAATCTAGTAGTTTAAAATAAAGTGGGAGAAGAAGTCAGAAACTAAATCATGTTAAACTCTGCATTTTTACCAACCCACATTTTATCAAACCAGTAAATAGCTAATATGATTTTATCTCATATCTACTCTTTCATAACCTTTACTAACTCTTCTTCCCCCACCCGCCCTTCCAGCAGGCTCTGGCTTATTTCAGTTTAAAAATTTTCCAAACTTTAATGTCAAAACATACATTTTACTCAGTGCTTTGACTTTCTAATCCTGATGAACTTGCTGGGCTGGATTTTCAAAAAGCTCAAGGACTCAGCAGCTTTCATGGAAGATGACCTATTTTGAAAATCTGGCCTGTTGTGGTCCAAAATCTGCCCTTGTTTATGCCCCATGTTTCTGTTCCTGAGCCTGGTTCTGAACACTCTTATTTCTAAGTATTCTCACTGACTTCAGCAACAGAACTTACATAAGTAAGGATGATCGGTCCATTTATTTATATGATTCTAGATTTAACTCCTACCTAAACCTCAGATTCTTACACTGATGCCCTAAATCCATGGAAGTAAAATATCTAACATTACAGTTGAAATGAATTAAATACTACTATTCCCTGGCTGTGTAGGCAGTAGAGATCCTTGGCTGCTTTCACACTCCCCCCCCCCACCCTTCTTTCTGTCAAGGACATATTTTTCCCACAATGAGTAATGGGTAATTCATAGTGAGTGTTCATCACCTTACTCAATATTACTTCTCCATCTTCTCCATGGTTGGCCTTAAGGTTGGGCATCCATAGGAATGGCCTTCCAAGAGATCCTTATCTAGTTTGTCTTCCTGTCATCTTATCTGTTCTGCGCAAAGAAGCTGGGATTTTACTACATGTGTTACATGTGGTTCTTCATAAATCATTTCCAATTCCTTGTGAAATCTTCTTTTCCATATATCACTCTCCCTTCCTGTCCCAAATTTCATTTCACTATATTACTTGGTATTTAGCTGTCCGTATTCTTTCTTAGTAAGTGCCCAGGTCTCACATCCATATAAAATAGTGGACCTCATAGTAGTCATATTTATGAAGTTTGTCCCGTCTCCACTGGTGTTTAGAGCTAAATATTTCCTCCAGAGAAAAGTAAAACATCCATATATCTATACATACCGGTCATAGTCCCATCTTTTTTCTAAATAGTTGAACTGACAACATTTTATCTGCAGTGGGGTTATTTTTCAGGAATCAGCACTGCTGTGATCCTCCTCTCCCCTCTGCATTATCAGTAAATCTGTATAAAGATATCAAAAAATAGGACTACAAAAGTTTTAATAAGGAGAGAGACATCACAATAGTTTGTACACTGCATCTTATCCTCCCTTTTTCAAAATTAAGAATGATTGTTTCCTTCCATTTCTTTGGGATATTTTCAAATTTCCAAATCATGAAAATTAATTCATAAAGTTTTTTAATTTATGTGTTTGTGTTTTTAATAATTCAGTGGGAAAGCTATCAATACCTGATGCTTTGTTCCTGAGCATTTGTATTGCTTCTTGAATCTCTTTAAAAGCCTTTTTTCCACAGACTGCTCAGCTGTCTGGAAAATGATAATTTATTGTTCTCCTTTCTCAATCTCACCAGCTTGCTATTCATTAAAGGACTCCACCATCTTTCCATAGTTGCAGTCTTTGTAACAGAAAGGTTTCTGTTTTTGTCCTTTTTATCAAATCTGATCCCAACTGATATTGTTTGGACACTACATTGAAATTCCTGAAAAAATTCACTCAGAAGTACTATCTTGGTCTATTTGCTGTATCAAGCCAAACACGTGATGTCTTTTTGCATTGTTTTACCAGCCTCTTGGCTTCCTTTTTCTTTACAATGTTCCACTATGTTAGACTAATTGTGATTTTGAAGTCTGAAAATCTTTCCTGCATGTTCATCTGCTGTTGCTTTCCTAGAGTCTCCATCAACAGATTCCTTTTCTTTTATTGGAGTGTTCTTTATGGCTAGGGACATTCAAAAAGCCTGAGCCTGAACTGATTCAATCTTTTCAGGTTAGTCTAACCTACCTAGGCTGAACCGGATTGCAACTGTACAGGCATTCCCTCTGGACTGAAGAAATACTGGCACATCCCAGCAGTGGCTCAGGCTAGAAGTTGAGGGAGCACTAGAGCAGCCCTCCCTTCCCTTTCATAGTGCTGAGCTGAGGAAGGGCATGGATAAGCCCTGGCAGGAAACTCTGATTAGGGAGGGGTGTAAAGCCCCACCTTGCCTGCATGATCCCAGGCTTTTCCCTGCTCACTGCTCAAGGGACAGGAGTGTTGCCAGACCCCAGCCCTGGTCTAGCACTCTGAGGCAAAGGGGGGCGGGGAGGGGCTGTGCAGTGTATGCATCTATTTATGATACTGAGCTTCCCAATCTCCTCTCTCTGCTTCTTCATATTGTCTGCAAACCTGACAGGTGAGGGAACCAGCAGCGGGGGCTGATAATAGCATTTATCAGCTGATCAGCAAAACAAAAACCTCATTAGTTCAAGCTCTTCTTAAACATCTTTTTACAAGGAAGGAGCTGAGGGACATTACCAGCTGACCTGTTGATTAGCTCCATAAAGCCCTAAGTGGACACTGTTCTGTCTGCCTGCCCCAGTGAAACTGAGGGCACACATACACAGAAACCTCTCAGCGTTAGATAGTATACCACTTGCTTCAGGTCTGTGGGGCTGTGGTCTGTGCTGTGGGAGATGGGAGGGAGGGAGGAATCCCTGTTTGAGCAGTGAGCAGCCATTGGGGTGAGGGTTGCAGTGGGGAAGCAAGGCAGACCCTGCTGTGCCTGCAGTCTCCTCTGGAGCTCTGGCTGGGGGGCATAGGGGTGGGGCCAGCCCTGTTCTCTGGAGCAGAGAGCACAGTCCAGCACAGCACAGCCCAACCCAGGGCTGCAAAGTATCTGGGATTCTGGGGGACTTTGGTTTAACTTAATCCAGGAAGAGGTCTGGGACAGACATTGCATAAACTGGTTTGACCCAAATCAGTTAAGACTGATACTGCATTTAACCAGGTTTATCTTTAACCAGTTTCAGCCCTTTTGAAGTTGGCTTATGTGCACTGAACTTATGTTCTGTTACAGGTTTAAACCAGTTTCTGATTACTTAAACTGGTTTATGTGTAATGTCTGTCCCTAGCATATGACATTTCTAATGGCTCCCATTTAGCATCAAGTTCTTCTGTAAGACACTTCTAAAGCCTGAAACTATTCTTAACTGATACTTGGTATCCCTGTCCTCACAATGGTTCTGTGCTGTATCTGCAGATCATTTGTTTTACTTATCTTATTATTGTAGTAAGTCTGTCTCTTACTGGTAATCTTATAAAACTGTGCTGCGAGTCACAGTCATGGCCCTTAGACATCTGATACCTTCAGTGTTATTCTTATGCCTTGCATTGATAAGTTTGCAGTCTATCTGATTGGTGATAATCCGCTTTCTAGGTACCCATGCACACTTGTGAATGCTCTTATAAGGAAATGTGTAGTGAAACCCATGCATGCAATAAATGTTTTCTGAGCTACCACAGTGTACCTACCTTACTGCTTATTCTCTTGCTCTCCTCTTAAAGCTTGTTCATCAATAATAAGTTGAATTAATATGTTGAATTTAGCTTTTATAAATATATAGTGTTAATAGATGACACTCAAAGAATGAGGGTAAATCTGTACCAGTACCCAGAATTTATCCACTAATTTTTCCCCCACTGAGCTCCATGTGGCTGTAGTTAAACTGGTATGAATACCTGTTTTTTAAGTATTTTGTTTTTATATTCTCTGTTAATTACAGCTTGGCCCACTGAGAGCCAGCCTCTTCAGTTCACTCTCAGGCCATAAACTAAATATTATATGTACTGATAAGCTACCAATTGTCGTCTTGCATGAAATTTCTCTACAGTTTGGCAACCTTCTTTTTTTTTTAAGAAAAGGAGCCACCCAATATTAAAATAAAATTGTATATGCTATTGTTCACTTATAAGTAAGCCGACTGATAATTGTGTGCATGAATGGCTATTTAGGTGTCTAACCAGTGACTTACATACACATGGTTCTGTAATAATTTCACATCAGATCCAAATGGTTTCTGCAGGCACCAGAACATGATTTAGGCAGAATTTAGGCATCCAAGTCCCACATAACAACCCAGGTCAACCCTGCTCCAGTGGCTCCAAGGCCACTTAGACACTTTGAATCATTAAGTGGTTCCAGTACATCTTGGAAAGTTCTCTTGGCAACTAGAGTTAGATTTATGAGTATGCTTAGAAGGGGTCTGGTTTGAGCAACTGCATGTCTTACTCTTGCCTAATTTCAATTGCACTGGATCTCAGAGTCAGGAGGCACCTAAACTCTAAGACCCCAACTCATTCACAGAAGATGCGCACATCTACTTTGAGTTAAGAACACCGTGGAGTGGTGATACTTACTATTTGTGTAATAGCTTAGGGCATTTGTACACATCATGGGGGTTTACTTCGGTTTAATCATGAACCAGTTAATTATGGCCTAAGTAGTAACCCAGCCACACATTAATGCAGTTAATGGTACAGTAAAATGAGGAATAAGCCGCAAAGTTATACAAAAAATGTGCAATAACTTTGTGGCTGGTTTCCATAGCACCTTAAATTTCACGTGTGGCCAGGCATCAGTTGAATGGGCCTTCCAGGCCATGTGCCTCCCATGCTGTCCTGAGGCCTGATCAGCTGACTGTTGCTCTCAGCTTCAGGGGTGCAATGATGCATGCTTGGTTTCACTGCACCCTAGAGGCTAGGAGCAACAGCTGATCAGGTCTCCCCACCTCTAGGGCACATCAGAGTCAAGGACTATAGTGGGTCCCTGAGGGTGGAAGATGTACCATAATTACTCAAATACAAGACAAACTTTCCCCACCCCGCAATTGGCATGGGGTAAAAAGCCACTTGTCTTAACTGTGTACAATGAAATCTCACTAAATACATTGCCTATCATTAAACTGCTGCCAAAAGCAGCATGTGCTCAGTAAAGGAAACCAACTATGAAGTTGATTAGATGCAGCCATCAGTGAGCATGACTATAAAACACATGGCCTATATTAGGCAAACATGCAGATGGGAACCTTTTTTGGCCCTTAAAAAATTGGGAACAAGCGCCAGGTCTGGAGGTTCTGCAATATCAGGCCAGCACCAGAAGGGCCAGAGCCATCCCTGACACTGCCCTCTTGGTGCCAAAAATACTTGATTTAGCCAAAAGGCCAAGATGCTGATGGGATTTTTTTATTATAAAACAGCTAAAATAAACTATATTAAAACAAAACTTGACAACGTCCCTTACAGCAATACCTTGTTCTTATTATACCCTTTCCATCATTAACACACTAACCTCTCACAAACTACCTACAAACCAGGAGGAAGCAACAACTTCCACTCTGTCTCTCAGTCCTTTTGGAAGAAACACCAACATTCTTCTTTCCTCCATTTCTTCTCTGCCCTCTCCTTCCCTATCTCATCTGCATCTTGATCCACATAGTATTTCAATTCCTATATTGCTAGCTCCAAACATTCTCTTCTGCTGAAATCTAGTCCCTTGAACAACAGTTGGTTTCCCACCTTTCATGTCACTACTGTTGCACCAAGTAGTATGGTTCTCAGTCTTTGTGTCTCCACTCCTTTGGGGTGCCCATATGTGTGCTCAGGAGGCACTTTAATAAGAGTGGTTCCTGGAGACTTGCTGTAATTAAATCACTGCAGCATCATGTGTATTAAGTCCCTGTGCATTAAAAAATGTCTGTAGGACACTTTAGGGCTCATTTGACAAGCTTTAGTTAAAGTGCCTCAATGGCCATTTTAAAACCTTACACATGTGAAGGTGATGCTAGAGCATTCTAACTAGAACTTGTCAGAGCACACATATAGGCACCCTTTGGTATTTACCCCAATAACACCTTTTCATAACTTAAGTCACAGTTCATATTGATCACCCTAAAAAACCCCAGTGTACCCCTTCCCTTTGCACAAAAGGGCAGTCCCAAAATACATGTGATACAGATTCTTCAGCCCCTCATCCCACTCTCAAGCATGCTGCTGATCTTACCAAATCCCATTTATGCTGAATGCTCCTCAGGAAGAATATTCAATATCATCATCCATATGATATCCATATGTTCTCCTTTCTATTATCTGTCACTTCTTTCCACACATTTGCCATCTGTTTTTTTCCATCTAATCCCTATCTATTGTTATCTTGCCTTTCTTTCTTATCATATTAAACACCTTTTTATGGCCTTTCAAGCACTCCAATCCTACTCCTCTAGTTTATTTACCTTGATGAAACTCTCCATCTTTGCATAGTGGGACAGTGGCTGCCACCTCCATGTTTTTTTCCAACCTCCTCTGTACATGCCCCATCTTCTTAATGTTCCTCCTGCCAAGTAAAGAAGAAACATGCAGTCTTCCCCACCCCCTCCATTGCCTCTTTACAGAACATACTTATAAACTAAGTATACACAACGTTTTCCAAATCTGGTATTCCCCAGCCATCTAATTCCCTGGCTTTGTATAGCTCTATTTTGGCTAGCCTTTCTCTTTTACTTTCCTGCCAAAAAAATGCATATCTTCCTCTGTACCTTCCTTATCTGCTGCTGTGGCAGTGGATACACCACTCTCATATAATGGATGATTGGCAAGAGTACTGTTTTTACTGAAGCCAATTTCTCCTATGTCTTTTTTCCTTCCCTTTTGGCATCCATTCAGATTCCTAAGATCTTAATTACATTGTCTACCACCTGCAGCCTGAACTTCTGTAAATTCTCTTAATTCCTCACTCCCATCAATGTACTTTTCATCTTATTTAATTTTGACCTTGACACTTCATCATAGTCCTCAGTATGCTTCAATACTCCCTTGATTCATATGATGTCCTGAGCCATTATGTTCACATCATCCATATATAATATAAATTTAATTTTTCTTCCTCTGGGTATCTTCACACTGCTCATTAGCTTATCATCACAAATTCTCTGTACCGATGGCTCCATCACCCACACAAAAAGTAAGGGGACAGCAGGCATCCATGTCTCATCCCTGTTTGTGTGCGGAAGGCTTTGCTCAAGTAACCATTTACCAGTACTCGGCTTCCCACTTTACTGTATAACACTTCGACTCATCTGATCCCGTCCTCCACAATACTTTAAACATAAAATCATGTTCAACCCAATCATAAGTTTTTTCCAGGTCTAAACTCATTAGTACCATATTTCTTTTCCTTTCTTGCACATCTGAAATGACATTTCTCATTAGCCACTGAATCTGGGATACCCTCCTCTCAGGAATGGCACATGTTTGTTCTTCTTGTATCACATCTGCTAAATAGTCACACATTCTTTTGGACAGTACTTTTGCCATAAATTTGTAGTCTAAATTTAGAAGGATTATTGGCCTCCAGTTGCCTAAAGTTCTCTTTCAGGTTGGCTGATCTCCTCTGGCAGGCTTTAAACTAGGCTTGTGGGGGGAAGGGGAGGATGAGGTCGGAGGGAGCCTTGGAACACCAAACCAAGTGTTGCCCACCAGAACAGCCCAGCCAAGACTGACGATGAGCATGAGAAATACCCAGGTAAGAGACAGGGGCCTGGATAGTCCTGTGGTTAGGGGGGCAGTGCATAGACCTTCAGGAGGCCTTAAATGCCTATACACTAATGCTCGTGGTATGGGGAACTTGCCCTCCTGTTAGCTAACATAAACCCAGACATAGTGGGGCTCACCAAAATATGGTGGGATCCAAGGCACAACTGGGTGGTGAACATCAAGGGCTGTAGGCTGTACAGGAGGGATAGAATGGGGAGGAAAGTTGGGGGTGTGGCACTTTATGTCAAAGAGCAATTCACATGCTCAACAAGCAGCACTGGGTCACAGGAGTGGCAGACTGAAGTGCTCTGGGTCAGAATACAAGGGGGGCGGGGGGAGAGGGACTTAACAGTGGGGGTCTACTACAGAACACCCAACCAGGGAGAAGAGCTAGACTGGGAATTCTCAGGTCAGCTCGCAGAGGCAGTTAAGTCAAAGGATGTGGTCATCATGGGTCACCTAAACTATCCAGACATCTGCTAGGAAGAGCAGTCAGCCAGGTCTGACTGCTCACGTAGGTTCCTAGCCATGTTACAGGACCTCCATCAAACCCAGGAGGTGCACAGTCCCACCAGGGGAAAAGCCTTATTAGACCTGGTCCTGGCCACGAGCGACGACTTGGTGAGGGGACTGCGGGTGCTCGATCACTTGGGCAAGAGCGATCATCACCTATTGGAATTAATCATCCAGAGCAGGGTGGCAAAGGCCTGCAGCAAGACAGCAGCTCTGGATGGCAGGAGGGTGGATTTCATTGAGCTAAGGAGACTAGTCGGGGAGGCACTGAGGTCCTGGAGAGGTGGGGAGTTGGAAGTCCAAGAAGAGCAGTTGTTCCTTATGGAGACGATCCACCAAGCCCAAAGGGTGGCGATCCCAGCACGGATCAAAGCGGGCAAGAGTGCTCAAAAGCCCCCATAGCTAACCAAAAGCATCCAGGAATATCTCAAAGCTAAAAAGAAGGTGTATACCCAATGGAAGGGAGAGGCCATC
Organism: Gavialis gangeticus; assembly: GCF_001723915.1. Classification (NCBI taxonomy): domain Eukaryota; kingdom Metazoa; phylum Chordata; order Crocodylia; family Gavialidae; genus Gavialis; species Gavialis gangeticus. Next base: position 62,748,662 of record NW_017729032.1, on the reverse strand, counting down.
ACCAGGGAAGACTATACCTCCCTTGCTCGGGATTGTAGGGGGGTTGTTAGAAAGCCCAAAGTAGAGCTAGAACTGGGACTAGCACCCTGGATCAAGGATAACAAGAAATCCTTTTTTAAATACACAGGGAGTAAAAAGAAGGTTCCAGGTAATGTGGGGCCTCTGCAGGACACGCTAGGAAATCTAGTGGTCTCACCAGACAACAAAGCTAACCTATTTAACAATTTCTTTGCCTCCATTTTTCTGAGCAGGGGCCAGGTCATCCCCCCCATCGGGATCCCCGATGTTCCCAGGGGAGGCACAGCCAGGCCCAGGGTCAGAGAGGATCTAGTCAGGGAACTTTTGGTGGGACTGGACATGTTCAAATCAGCAGGGCCTGATGATCTCCACCCCAGAGTTCTTAGAGAATTAGCAGAGGTCATTGTGGGACCCCTGGCACACTTTACAAGCACTTGTGGTACTCTGACGAGGTGACAGAGGACTGGAAAAGGGCTAATGTGGTCCCCATTTTCAAAAAAAAGGGAGGAAGGACGACCCAGGAAATTATAGGCCTGATGGTCTTACCTCGGTCCTGGGGAAACTCGTTGAGAAAATTATCCAGATGCACATCTGCGAGGGGCAAGCAGGGGAGTGTATGCTTAGGGGCAACCAACATGGGTTCATTAGAGGCAGGTCCTGTCAGACCAACCTGGTGGCCTTCTATGACCAGGTCACAAAATCCTTGGATGCAGGTGTTGCGGTGGACGTAGTCTTTCTGGATTTTAGGAAGGCCTTCGACACTGTCTCTCACCCCATTCTCATTAAAAAACTAGAAGACTGTGGCATTGATACCTACACAGTCAGATAGGTTGCCAATCAGCTGAAGGGCTGCACCCAGAGAATGGTGGTGGACGGGTCATTTTTGATCTGGAGGGA
>NW_017729032.1:62743619-62745721 GCF_001723915.1 Gavialis gangeticus | reverse complement strand
GTGGATGCACGACAAGGTGCAGTTGGCCTTCCTAGCTGCCCCGCCCCTACGAGTCCAGCTCCAGCTCCCTGCTGCAGCAGGCAGGGACTGCCTGAATCATTGAAGCTCTCCAAATCTTTTCTGAATCGGCCTTTTTATTGGTCCCCTGATTAAATTTGGATTTAGAGATTCGGTCACCGAATTGGCCGAATCTCCTCCAAATCAAATCAGTACCTGAAGCTTCGCACAGCCCTAACATCCAACACCTTCACCCTCTTTTCTACTTCTTCAGTTCTCATCACACTCAGATCCTTCCTTCTTTTTCTTCAGTTTCACTAAAAAATACAGCATCCTTCCCCCTTCTCCACCCAAAGTGTTTTGGTCAGAAATATTTTCTCATCTGTTGTCATCTTGAACCATTTTCAGTCCATTGCTTTATGTCTTCCAGTTCTTCTTTCTTTCATACTCCTCTAACTGCCTCCTTTAATAGTTCCTGCTTCCTTGCCTGTAGTTGTTCTAGCTCTTACACCCTCTTGTTCACTTCTCTTCAACCAATATTTCTGAAAAATTATCTTGTTCATCTCTTGAATATTGTCCACCATTCCTAGATGCTTTGGTAGTATCTCTTCAGCATCCTTCATACAGTTCCACATATTCTTGACAAGTCTTCTCATCTTGTAATAACTGAACATTTAGCTTCCACTTGCCTTTCTCCCCTACCTTCACTTTTATCTAAATTGACATCCATTCTGAACATCCAGTGATTGCTGAAGGTCACATCTACAATATTCTTGGGCATTTTTACATGTGCTTTGGGCGGTGGGGGGATGTTTAATTAGAGCAGCTCTGAGAGAAACTATAATTAAAGTGCCTGCAGCATCTCATGTATCAATGTTCCTGTGTTTCAAAATGGCAGTGAGGATGCTTTAAATAAAGCTCATCAAATGAGCTTTAGTTAAAGTTTTCCTGCCACCATTTTGAATCATGGGGATGCTAATACACAAGATGTGGAGGCTGCTGGAGTGTGCCAATTAGTGCACTCCTGCAGTCTCCATGTCTCATGTATCAGCATCCTTGTGCTTCAAAATGGCAGCAGCCTTGATTAATTGAATCTTCCCCGATGCACTGTTATTACAGTGCATCAGAGCAGCCTCTCCACATGTCTACAGGCACCCCTTCTTTCCAATCCCTAGTCCATTTGACATTAATACAAAATCAATCCTCAACATCTATCTGCCATTTGGTTCCATCCTTGTAGTTACCTTCTCACTGGCCCAAACAGCCTTTAAACCTTCTTCTTTTATATCATTGATCAGTACTTTGATGAGCTGTCTAGTAGGGCTGTGTGAAATTTCACTGGCTGTTTCATTTTGATGCTGTTTCGAACTCATTTTGAGTTCAAAACAGCAAAATTGAAATGAAACAAAGTGCATCAAAACAGCTTCAAAACAAAACAAGGGCACTCAAAAAATTTCAAAAGTTTCAAAATGCATGGGCGACTGGTGCCTCCCAAGTCTGGGGGGCACCAGGTCACCAACTAGAGGGGGTCCCCTAGCAGCCAATCACCAATTGAGGGGGGTCCCCAATCAGCTAATTGCCAACTGAGGGGAGGGGGGCAGTGACTGATCACTGAGCCTGAAATCACCAGTGGCGAAACCGTAAGTGCACTTCTGTTGGCACTTCTGGTTCCGTGGCTGGAGTTTTGTGGGGGAGGGGTGCACGGCCAATCTCAGGAGGTGCATGTGCATCTGCGTGCACCCGTACGTGTCACCAATGTTGTTTTGAGTTTCAAAGCTGAAGATGGGCTTGCCTGCAGGGAAACAGAAAGTAAGAAGGGGGAGGGAGAAGAGTGGAGAAGAACTGCTCTAACATTGACTGTGTGGCTGGCCAGTAACTATTGATCCTTCCCTGTGGTCCCTTCAATCCCAGTGCTCTGGGGGAGGGATGGAAAAACAGCATAAAAGGCTGTTTGGCCTGCTTTAGGCCTTGGGATCAGTTACTGATCTATCTTCCAGAAGTTCAGGAGCATTAGACAACAAAGGCTACTACTACCATTGATGTCCTACTTGCTAGCCTAGCAAGTGGGATTCCACAATACCTTTTGCTTTATTTCTAGACCCTTT
>NW_017729032.1:62732626-62738619 GCF_001723915.1 Gavialis gangeticus | reverse complement strand
ATTTCTAGACCCTTTTATTTTATTATTATATTCATTGATTTATTCTTTTCATTTCCATAATTATATTGCATACTATAGTATAGAAGTTATATAGGAAGACACATATACATTTATATATTTTTATTTTTATACATTTATATATTTCATATTATACTATAGAATTTATATAGGAAGACACATATGCTTTTATATAGTTTAATAAAGACAAGACACTATGAAACACACCATGCAGCATGCTGGAAAGGCAGCTGGCAAGCCTTCAGAGAGGGGTGGAGGAGGGGGTAGAGGAAGAGGGGTAAGTTATTCCCTCTCCCAAACTGAGACACAGCCTCTTTCCTACAACTAGCAGGCATGAGGCTTCCACTAGTACAGGCAGCAAGGAGAGGGGATCAGTGCCAGTGTCACTGCCTGTGCCTGAGTCTGCATCCCCTCCAAGAGTGCCAGCCATAACCCCCCACCACTACCATGACAACAAGCAGCAGCACTAGCACCAGTATGACAGTCTCCTCCACCCCAATTTCACTTCCCATACCGAGCCTTCCAGTGCCAGAGGAAGAGCTGGAGCTGGATCTGGATCTGAGTGCCCTAGCAAGGGAAATTCTGGGGAAGGAGGGGGAATCAGCTGAGTTTGTGCTTCACACCTCTCAAGTTTCCCCTAGAGCCAGGTCTTCTTCCCCAGGCAGAACTTCAGAGGAGGTTGAGGTAGAGGTTGTGGAGGCAAGTGTCTCAGCTGAATCTGCTCCTCCTGTTTCTGTGCCTCTGCCTGCTGAGGAGGGGAAAATTGCAGCATCCACACATGTACCTGCACCCCAGAAGTGAGTGGGTAGTGTAGTCTGGGATTATTTTGAGCTGACAGATGATCCCATGGATGCTGTCTGTCTGCACTGCTGAGCCAAGACCAACTAGGACAAGGGAACAAAACACATGAGCACCACGGGGATGCTGATGCACCTCTGCAGGCACCACCCTCTTGCCCTTGCTCCTCCTCAGCTTGGCAGCAGTGGGAGCATGCCCACAGGGAAGTCCCCCTCTCACTGCAATTCTCCGTTACCTCAAAGCAGAGGCAGCACCTATCTATGGGGATCACCTGGCTAAGGAGGGCATTGCCAGCACTGAGGGTCTTGGTGGTCTTGAGGAAGTGTTTGAGGATCACCAAGATCTGGGAGATGGTATCCCACTCAGCTCTGTTAAGACGGCCGCTGATCCCGATCTTCCCGAGCAAGGCCTATGGATGGCCTTCTGTTGCTGCACCAGCCTCTTGTGCATCAGGTATATGGAGTTCCACCAAGTCTCCACAACCTGCATGATTTTGTACTGCAGGAACATAAAGAATGTTCAGCTCTGCTTGTTTGTCCCACAGCATCTTGCCTCCCTTGATGGTCTAGTGGAAGTAGCCTGCCACCTTCCTGCATTTTGAAATCAGCTTGCTGGTGGTGCTGGCACTGTCACCGGCAGCTCTGTCCCCCTCCAAGGCATCCCGGACTACAACATGGAACTTGTGTACCACACAGCAGATTCCAACAAAGTTGGCATCATGGACTGCCTCGACCATATTGGCCCCATTGTCGGTGACCATGAATCCATGAGTGAGCTTGCCCTGCCCAATGAGCCACCCCTGCACCAAGAGGTTTATGGCCCCCGTGATTTCTGTAGCCATGTGGGACTCATCCATCACCTCAGCTTGAAGGAGAGCCTATTGACAGCCTGACTGGTTGCACCAGTGCCCTGTGAGGTACAAGTAGGTGTGATCTACATCCTGGCTGCTCCAGATGTCCGAGGTGAAGTGTATGGCTACCTGCGGCCCTGCTTTGTGCTGCGCCTCCCTCAAGTACTCCCTGCATACCTCATACAGAAAGGGCACCACCGTCCTGTGAAAGGTGGTGCATGTGGGCACTTGGTATGATGGGACTATGAGTGCCATGATCTGCCTGAACCCTGGCTGCTCAACTAAGAAGGGTTGGCCACCTAGAGCAGAAATCTCCCCAATGCTCTGGGTGACCTCGTTTGCCTTTGGAACGCGCCCCTCTTTTTCTGTGTCTTTCCCCCACTGCTCCAGGGTGGCCTGCCTCTGCTTTGTGGGCACAGGAGCTTTGAAGCGAGAGGGGGACTTCCCTCTAGGCATGCTCCTGCTGGTGCCAGGTTGATGAGTGGGTGCTGCCTCCTGAGATGTAGCAGTATCGTCATGGTGGTGAAGTATTTCACCTCCTTGCCCCAGCTGATCTGCCTTTGGCAGTGCTGGCAGATAGCATACTTGGGATTATCTGTCACCCCAGAATGATCCCACACTACACTACTTCCCCACCCCTGCTTCTGGTTTGAGGGTGGGGATCCTGCCTTATCCCCCTCCTGAGCAGGAGAGGCACAACAACAGGGGAAGTTGATCCACTTGCCTCCACAGCCTCTTCTGAGGTGCCTTCCAGAGAAGGAGACCTGGCTCTAGGGGAACTTTGAGGGGTGTGGAGCACAAACTCAGATTACCCCTCAGTCCCCAGAATTTCTTTAGCTAGGGTGCTCAGATCCCTTCATTCCAGATCCAGCTTCTCCTCTGGCCCTGGGAGGTTCACACTAGGAAATGAAATTGGGGTGGAGGAGACTGTCATTCTGCTGCTGGTAGCTAATTCTTGTGCTGCAGAGGTATTGCAGGTGCAGGGACAAGTACAGCTCCCACCTCCTTGCTCCCACTGGAAGCAGAAGACTCATGGCTGCCGGGAACGAGGATGTGTCTATGTTTGGGGGGGGAGGGAGGGGAACTTGCAGCTCTATATCTCCTCCTACTCCCTCTAGCCCCTCTCCCTCCCCTGCCAGAAGACCTGGCACCTGCTTTTCCAACACACTTCATATTAATCTTTCCTGTGCTGGAAAATGTGTCTCTGTGTGTGCTGCTGTCTGTGTGTGCTGCTGTAATATCTCTCTTTCATTTTTCTCTGATGTATAACTGTGTCTGACTTCTTCTTCAGAGTTGTGTTTAGTCTGTGTGTGTGTAACTGTATAATATCTCTTCTTCTTCTCTGATGTATGACTGCCTGACTTCTTCTGTGTTGTGTTTAATATCTATTTTTCTTCTATGATGTATGTATCTGACTTTTTCTGTGTTGTGTTTAGTCTGTATGTGTATGTGCATGTGTGTGTAACTATATAATATATCTTCTTCTTCTCTGTGTATGTGTGTGAGTGTGTGTAATGTGTGTCTTTCTTGCACAGTGATGGGTCACACTCCAGGGAAAACACAGCTTTCTTTTTAAAAAGTGTGTGGGGGGGAGGATAACAAAAACAGGGACAAATAAAAGGTTATTGGGGGAAGAATGAGTTGGAAGAAATGGACTGGATAGGGATAAGTAGAAGGATTCTAGTTAGTAAGCTGTATCCAATCCTTTCCAAGAACAGAGACTAGCAGGAGACTGAGTAGATAGAAAACCAAGCCAGTCCACTACCTTTCAGACACTGTTGCTGAGGCAGAAACAGCTTACAAAAGGCACAGAAAGCCTGCAGACAGAAGCTAATATGCTATGTCCCTCCCCCAGACCACTATGATTAGAAGGGAACTCAGGGAAAGATCACAGTCACTGGCCAGCTATAGATGTCAGTCTTTGCCCCATCCCCTCCCTCTTCTCAGTTTCTGTTCCCCTGAAAGACTGCCTTCTGAATCTCCAAATCTTTTCTGAGTTGAATTGGAGGCTCCAAATCGATTCATAGGGTTTTTTTTTCCTCTTGATTCAATTCGGGTTCAGTGATTCAGCCTCCAAATTGGGCCAAATCTTCTCCAAATTGAATCGGTGACCAAAGCTTCACACATCCATCATGCTAGTGCACATTAAATGCAATGTCCCTTACTGCTGACTGTTTTTCAAGTTATGGCGAGCCACGGCATGGCATACAGTTCACTCAGAATCCCTGTGTTATGCCCTCTCTCAGCCTGGCACATATAATTAGTGTAGCCAAGTCCTCCAAAAGATGAAACTGGACCAGGTTGTCCTGCACCTCATCTGCATATAAAGTTTTGGAGTATCCCAGGATTTGTGACAAGAACATCCAGTTCCAGTACCAAATTCACACTTGTATCCTTTCTGGGGGGGATATCTGGAGCATACACACATACTAAGCCACTTTGAACTGTGGGGTCACCGTGGAGGGCAGGGCCACACTAATCATATGTGCCAGGATGAGGGTGTGACATAGGAGTGCTGGGTGAACTGTATGCAATGCCAGGTCTCCAGGAGAGAAGGGGCAGTACTAGTGAGGCCCAAGAAGGGCGGGATGAGAGAGACCAGGTGAGAGCTGATGGAGAGTGAGAGGCCTCTTTGAGAGGGAAGTGGTATCAGTGTGGCCCTAGCAGGGCTGAGAGAATGAGACTCAATGCTGTGATGAGTTGGGCCCAGCCTCAGGCCGGAGCTTGGCACAGCTGTGAGCAACATCTCTGTGAGGCTTGGGATGTAGTACAGGGGTGGTTGAAGCTGCACGCATAGGCCCAGGAGAACAGGGCATTCAGTAGGTAGCCTCCTGCCTAATTATTTAACAGCAAGGCATGGCAGGAGAGAGAGGGGGGTGGTGTGCCCAGAGGCAGTGGGAGACCAGCACTGTGGCTGGTTGGGAAGCTCCCACTTTCACCACAACCAGCATGTGCTCTAGGGTCCTGCATACCTCCATGATGGCCTCCTTGGCAGTGGCCTTGCCCATGCCAAATGAGTGCCACACATACTGCAGGCTGGTGAGCATGGCCAGCTTGAGCAGTGCCAGGGCCAGGCAATGTCAGTGGGGATGGTTGGGCACATGCCAGTGTCCTGGCACTCCAGGTGGGGCTGGAGCTGGTGGAGCAGGTCCGCAAAGGTGGTCTGGGTCATCCAAAAGGTGATCCCCCACTGCTTATAATCCCATTTCTGCTGCACCAGGTTAAGTCACCAGTGCTGGCTGGTGCAACAGGTCCAGAGGGCTGGAGACCCAGGAGGGTGACAGCAGTCCCAGCAGTGGCTTCCTGGAGCTCCTCATTGGCATTGCTGATAGCAGCATTTGCGCAGTGGTGGGGATTCTGGGAGGGCACATGGAGTGTGGGCAGGTGGTCGCTGCATATGGAGGAGCCAAGCAGGGCGAGACAGCCATGGACCAGGTGATGATGAGCAGAGCAGGCCAGCAGGGTGACCAAGGTGGCACACAGGATCGGGGGACCCTGTTCCTCACTGCCAGGGTCAGGGGCTGAGGCAGCCATAGTGCAGAGAGGCAGAGGGGGCACAAACACAGCTGCCATGTGCTCCCTCTGCACATGCCATGCTGCTCCTCTGGGCACAGGAACTGGCTGCCCAGAGAACACAGAGAGGAGCTAGATTTTAAAGATGGCTGCCAAGTGGTGGGACCAGAGGCTGGAGTTGTCCATGGTGGACACAGGGATACATGGCAGGGCTGGAGGAACCAGGCAGTAAATTTGCTTCTAGGTCCCTGCATGTGTAGATGTCTAGAGTAAATAGCTAGTAAGCTACTAGATATATAGGGAGCTATACGTGGAGTAAAACGAAGGCCCAGGGTGGTATAGGACCACAACTGAATGGGAAAAAGCAATTGGTGACAGACAGGGGGGACAAGTCTGAACTCTTCAATGAGTTCTCAGTGCCTTAGTGTTCCTAAGCGAGGGGCAAGACAAGTCTCACAATGAGATTGTAGAGAGGCAACAGCAGGGTGCCAGACTACCAAGCATTGACCTTGAGATGGTGCAGAGTCACTTGGAAGGACTGGATGCGTTTAAGTCGGCAGGCCCGGATGATCTCCATCCGAGGGTACTGAAGACACTGGCTAATGTAATTGCACAGCCACTGGCAAGAATATTTGAGCACTTGTGGCACATGGGTCAGTGTGGTCCCTATTTTCAAGAAGGGGAGGAAGAAGGATCCAGGCAACTACAGGCCAGTCAGTCTCACCTCCATCCTTGGCAAAGTCTTCGAAAAGATTATTAAGGCTCATATATGTGAGAGCCCAGCAGGAAAAATTATGCTGAGGGGAAACCAGCA
>NW_017729032.1:62708120-62732301 GCF_001723915.1 Gavialis gangeticus | reverse complement strand
CAAGAGGGATGTGGATAACCTGGAGAGGGTCCAGAGAAGGGCCACTCATATGGTTAAAGGCTTGCAGGCCAAGCCCTACGAGGAGAGACTAGGGCACCTGGACCTCTTCAGCCTCCGCAAGAGAAGATTGAGAGGCGACCTTGTGGCTGCCTATAAATTCATCATGGGGGTGCAGAAGGGAATTGGTGAGGCTCTGCTCATCAAAGCACCTCTGGGGGTCACAAGAAATAATGGCCATAAGCTAGCAGAGAGCGGATTTAGACTGGACATTAGGAAGAACTTCTTCATAGTTAGAGTAGCCAAAATATGGATTGGGCTCCCAAGGCAGGTAGTGCTCTCCCCTACCCTGGGGGTCTTCAACCAGAGGTTAGATAGGCATCTGGCTGGGGTCATCTGAACCCAGCACACTTTCCTGTCTATGCAGGGGGTTGGACTCGATGATCTATTGAGGTCTCTTCCGACCCTAACATCTGTGAATCTACTACGCAGTAAATTTAGTCGCAACTACATGCACATGTGGATGCACCCACTAAATGCCAGAGTACTGCTTAAAAGTATGTTTGTGAAACACCTGCTCTAAAACTTGTTGCAGTTTAAAAAGAAGCTAAGATGCATCAATTTTGAATGAGTTAAATGCATGGGTGCTATATGTAAATTGCTATAGCTGTGTTTCATTGTTTCATTTCAAGGTTATTGTTTTCATGTTTGCTTCTCACTTTCACATGCTCTGGGAGAGGGGTTGACCATAAAGGAAGCGGAAAAGGGGCCTCCAGGGAGAAAAGGTGGCAGGAAGCGGAGAGCAAAGGTCTACCTGATTCCCTAGTTTTATTTTCATTGCTGTAGCTGTGGGTGGGAGACAAATTTAAGGCAAACCTGCAATAATTAGATTCTATACCTGGAAAATTATGACTAATTTATAAATTTTCCATATATAGAATCTAATTATATATAAATTTTCCATATATAGAATCTTATAATCTGGGTCATTTTCTATTCAAATAAATGTGGTAGTCAGCTAATCAGGCCTCCCAGCCTTGGGAGCACAGCAGAGCACTTGATTCCAATGCACTCCCAAGGCTGGAAGCAGGAATCGGTTGACTGGCTTGCTACTTGCTGGTTCAGGGAGAGCTCAGGATAGTGATCCTGTGCTCCCCCTGCACTGGCAATATGGGGTAATTGGGATCTGATCATAGGTGGAGGAGAAAAAATTATTTGTGGGGGGCTGAGTGCAAGCATGCGTGCACTCATGTGCAGCTCCCCCATTCCCAGTGGGGCACAGGACAGAGACAGAACTGGCTCGTCTGCGGAGCACCCCGTGCAGGGAAGAGATAGCAGCTCTCACCACTGTGCGCACCCTGAGAGGGCATGGGGGGCTTGTGCCCCCAGATCTGCATGAGGGTAGGTGGGCTGCTGCTGTGGGCTGGGGCCAGGGCTCCAATGGGCTCTTCCCAGTGGGCGGGGGGCAGGAGCCTCAGCAGTGCTGCACTCAGGGCAGGTAGCGGCAGCATTGGGAGGGTGGGTTGGGGGGGCTACGATGAATTTTGGGGTGGCTGAAGCCCCCCCCATAACCTACTCCCAGAGTCACTGCCACCTGCCCCAAGCGCAGCCCGGCCCAGCCGCACACCGGGAAGAGCCTGGCACTGCCCCGGACACAGCCCACAGCAGCAGCTTGCTTCCCCCCCTCCTCCATCTCCATGCAGATCTGGGGGGCACATGCCCTCCATGCCTCCTGGGCTGTACATAGCAGCAGGAGCCGCACCCCCTCAACAAGCCACTCGTGGCTCTGTCCCATGCCCCACCCCACCCCGCTCTGCCCAGCTATGCAGCGCCTGTCCCCCTCCCACTCCCTTGTCACCCCTGCTACAGTTGCCGGAAGCCTGCAGAGCTGGGTTGCTTTATGGCACTACTGGTGTTCTGCATTGGGGGAGGGGGGCTGAGCCCCTTTAGCTCCCACTTCCACCGCCTATGGATGTGATCCTCATTCCTACCTTTGTGCTTCCTGCCATGCATGCATATCATGGCAGGAGGGACATTTGTTGGAATTGTACATCAGATCCCATGGCACCTCTAACTGAATGTCTGCCAGGGGTGAAAGAGAAGATAAAGGAATGTTTTGATGGAAGTCTCAGTGCTTTCATAGGGAGCATAAAATTCATAGTAGGAGGGTTCTTCAGTCTAACTGGCAAAGATATGACAAATTCCAATAACTGGAAGCTAGGCGTGAGTTACCTGACTAAAGTGTAAGAGTGATCCTGTCACCCACTCTGGGTGTATAAGTCCCCCAATATAGGAAGAGGGTCACCCTCCAAAGATTTGTATGTTTCTCCCAATTCGTATTCCAAAAGGGATAATTGAATCACTCTTACACTAGTCGGGTAACTCAGCCTGAGTCTCAAGCTGCTTTTTGGATGTCCACCTTGTGAAATAGAATTCTGCCTAGTTGAACTAAAAATAAAGCACAAATGTTTAACAGTGAGTGTTAACAATAAGAACAACTTAAGAGCTGAGGTTAATTCTCCATTGCTGGGCATTTTTAAAATCATGATGGCATAGTTTTCTAAAAGAGATGCTCTATTTTAGACACAGCTTTTGAACTTGAAGCAGAAATTAATTCAGAGATGTTCCCTGGCCTGTGTTATGCAGGAGGTCAAAATGATCCTTTCTGACATTAGAAGCTATGAAAGCTATGCCAGTGCCTCAACTACGAGGCATCCTTTCTCCTTTTTGCATCTAAGGCTTTTAGAAATCATCTTTTTTATTTCTTTCAGCAGCTTACGGTGAATAGGGGATGTTTACAAGCAGAAATTCTTTGAAAAAGAGAGCCACCTGTCAGAGACCCACTTGAAAGTCTATAAAACTCAGCTCTGAAGCAACACAAATGACTTTTTTGGATTTGACAAGAATTCCAACTTTGCACTGAGCCATGTTCATTTGAGATTTTTTACTGAGTGGCTGACGTATAAAAGGTGCTAACAGCTGCTATGCATTTTGGATCCTGCCCGACCTTAAAGCCAATAGTACTTTCATATTCAAGAAGTGAAAACCTCATACTCTTTAATGTTAAAATGAACTGTATGTAACACAGATTAAGCCACTCATAATGGCGCAGAGGTAAAAAAATACTCTCATCAGGGATTTTGCCACAGGTGAGAGGCTCCAAAGCCCATTGAGCGCTCTCAGATCTCTGTTAGCTAAGAAAAGGGTTAAATTAGTGTATGACCAGACCATACCTCTTCAACTGCCTCCCTTTGTTCGGGCTGAGCTGAATGCGGGCACAGAGGTTGTGGGCAATTCGCCACCTTCCAGATGGACTCACTGCCTCTCATTTTCTTCTTTTCTTTTTCTTGCTGCAGGCTAAATCCTGATCTCACTAAAGTCAGTGGCAAAGCTCTCATATGTTTCTATGTGACCAAGATTTGGCCCTGCATAAATGAGTCAGAGTAAAATGGATAATGTGTTATGACAGATTATTTGTACTGAGGCATATAGAAAAAAACTCAAAATGTCGGTCACAATTTTGACCATTGTAACGGCTGAAGTAGTACTGAGTCCTCCTGCACACTCACCGAATTATCTTTGTTCTGAACACTGCAATTCAGGCACCCAAACAATCTTCTTTCCCCTCACCGTTCATATGTGGCCCAATGTGTTAAGGTCAAGATCTGTGCTCTGGGGAGAAGCAGATGGTATTCTGAGTGATATGTTTTCACTCACTGGACATGAATATGAAAAAGCCTTCTATTTTATGATTCTTATTTTCCAGGGGTATGAAAGTCAGTAATGTAGAACAGTTTTAGAGACTCTTGATATATGAATAAACATGTGTGTTGCAAGAGTTTATTTTGGTCTTTGTGCTAACTATGAATTCCTAAGATTAATAGATACCCCTATACGATATATCATTGTTTTTATTAACTTGGCTCAAACATAGATCTGTGCCAAAAGACTGTTTCAATTTGTGTAGGTTTATAATAATTCTGACCTTCGTAATGAACTAAGCAAAACAACCCTAGAGTCAGTAAATGCTCATTTTGCAGAAGTCTTTATAGTATAAATACAAATACCTCAGAGATATTCTGAAGTGTTTATGATGTAGCAGGGCTATATTTCTGAGGGCATGTGACAAAATCATTGCAGGAAACTCTCTGCAAACAAATTGTATTAAATCTGAGAGCCTGGTCCTGTAGTCCTGAAGTCTGAACTGTGCAGTTCTGAGCTTTGAATAAGAAGTAGTTTTATACTGTTATAACAGTAGACTAATGGCCAGTCCACAATTGCAGTTTGGTCTTGGGTTCTCCTTCTTACTGAAAAAATATCCTGCACCATGCAAATGTTTGGAACAATTTACTTTCTTCTCCATGTCTGCATCAGCTGTGGTATTGTGTTGAACTGGTTATGCTTGGACTTAAGTGCCTATGCCTTTCCTTCTCCTCACCCTCCTTACCCAAACAGCTACCTGGGAAAGAAGTAACAGCCATGTAAAGTCTCTTCTTCATGTTATGACCCATGAGCATGGGCAGGGAACTAAGGAGATAATGCACCGTCTATACATTCATTTGCTGTGGCACCAATTTACTCGCCAGTAAATTACTCAGAAGTAAATGGTGCTGGGCATGAATCTACACGTGCGGAGAAGCAGGAGCAGATTTGCTGGCAATGGCTGCAAATCTGCTCCTGCTTCCTGGGGTCCTGCAATGGACCCTGGCTGTCATTGGGGTAGCTCCAGGCTCCAGCTGCAGCCGCCGGCAGCTGGCAGCATTCTTTAAAAGGCAGCCCCACTCCCTGCCCAGTCACTACCATGGCCAGGAGCAGTGCAGGGACAGCACATGGCAGTGCTCTCTTCTCTGCCTCCACCTCCGCCTCCCTGCGCAATGGCTGCTCCTTCCCCTGCCTCAGGCAGCAATGACCAGTGTCCCACACTCCTGCTGGCCACCATCCTGGCCCTCTGGACCCATTGTGCTGTCCACTCCCCGTCTCTCTCTTGGGATGACTTCCTACTGACCACTTCTCGCCATCCCAGGGCTGCCACTGTGCACCTGCTGCTTCAACCCCAATAGCTTAGCTGGACTGTAGCAGAGATGCCAGGGCTGCTGTTGCCCTCCTGGGCTTCCAGCCCTGCTGTCTCTGGGTGTACTGGGCCAGCCAGGACAGCTGACTGCATGTTGTCCAACACACATGGGATGACTAGCAGGGGCTGGAGGTATTCTGCATGACCTGGGCTACCTTCTGGAATCTTCTGGAGCAGCTCTGGCCACACCTGGAGTGGCAGAACACAGCCACGTGGCTGCCCCTCCTCACAGATACCCAGCTGATCCTCGCCCTGCTCAAGCTGGCCACTAATGCCAGCCTGTGGTATGTCAGCCACCTGTTTGGCATGGGCAAGGCCACCACCAGGGAAGCCAGCCTGGAGGTGTGCGGTGCTCTCCAGGACATGCTAGAGCACACTGTGCTCTATGTGCACGACTCCCTGCTTGTAGTGATAGGGTTCTGTGACCTGTAATTCCCCCAGTGCACTGAATGGGACCCACATCCCTGTCACCTGCTTACCTCATGGAGATGGCCCCTACTACATCTGGAGGGGCTTTCACTCCGTGGTGCTCCAAGCTGTTGTGGACCCCTGAGGTGCCTTTTTGCACATGAGTGCCAGCTGGGTGGGCAGTGCCCACACCATCTGTGTCTCCTGAAACTCTGGCCTGCCAGGCCTGCTGGAGAGCAGGTGCTTCACACCAGGGGTACTGGGCATGCAGCTGTGCACCAGGGTGGCCCTGCCCATCCTCATTAGGATCCCTGCCTACCCATTCCTGCCCTGGCTCATGTGGGCCTACACACTGCACCCCCACCAGGCCTGCTTTAACTGCTGCCTCAGTTGGACCCAGGCCCTGGTGAAGGGCACCGTCAGCCATCTGAAGGAACGGGGGCACACCCTCACCACCCACCTCAAATTCACCAAGGACAACCTCCTGCGGATAACTGTTGCAGCTTATGTGCTGCATAACATCTGTGAGGCCTCAGTGAAGGAAGTGTGGTGCAGGATGCCTGGGAATGGTGCTGGCAATGGGAGCACTAGCTGTGACAGTGGTGGCAGTGGAGGCCCCCCACCGAGCCCCCAGGAGAGCTGCGCACCCACCAGCGGGGGCCAGGGCACTGAGTGCAGTAGGTGCTGGCCAACCACCTCCTCCACCACTCCCCACTCTAGCCTGTCTGCACCGCTGCCCAGAGATTCCTCACCCTGCCCAGCCCACCCCACCCCCAGCACCACATTCAATGTAGACATGTCTCGTAAGAACAAGTTTTTATTTCCTTCGTATCAACCAGCATCCCCTTCCCCACTTCCTTCCCAAGAAACAGAGCCACTCCATGCACCACCAATAGAAAAATCTTCCCTGTGAAAACTATGTGCAATGTCCTTTGTGTACTGTCCTGGGGTTGGGAGCCATGGGGTGTTGGCACCTTGGAGGCAAAGCCTGGGGATAGGTGGCCAGGACCCTGGCCTCTGGCTACTCTCCACCAGGTTTGCATGCTGCAGTGAATGTGATGAGTGGAGAGCTCACCCAGGGGCAACAGTGGCTAGTGCTCCCCCAGTGTGGGTGGCTCTCACTCTGGTAGGTGGTGTCACAGCT
Organism: Gavialis gangeticus; assembly: GCF_001723915.1. Taxonomy (NCBI): domain Eukaryota; kingdom Metazoa; phylum Chordata; order Crocodylia; family Gavialidae; genus Gavialis; species Gavialis gangeticus. The sequence continues at coordinate 62,725,681 of NW_017729032.1, read as the reverse complement.
GTGAGCAATGGCATGCAGCTCCAGGTGGTGTCCTTGGACAGTGGTGCACAGCAAGTGGGCATTGGGGTGGGGGGCCCCCTGAAGAGGTGCTGGCAGTACTGGTGGCCAGCGGTGTCATGGCCAGCTGAGCCTCATGGTGGGGCCTGGAGCTGCAGAGCTGGCATGGCAGGTTCTGTCCTGGGCTCCCTGAGCTGCTGGTTAAAGGTGCAGCTGGGGAGTGCAATGGGATGGGCAGCTGCAGGCCCAAGGGGCCATCTCCCAGTGATGTATCACAATGGTTGCCAAGCCGGGGCGGGAGCTTGGGCAGGCCACATGTGCTGCTATACACAGAATGGCTGTAGCTTGGGTCCCAGGGCATGAGGATGTCTGCCAGTTGCCACCTAAAGGGCACTTTCCAACTGACAATTGTGGTCAGCGATGGCAACCCACTGTGCCCACAAGGCCTTGACCTTTATGTGGCACTGCCACGCTGACCGGTTGGGCTCATGCTCCTGCATCTGGCCTGACAACCCCTCTTAGACATGGGCATTGGAGCGCCTGCACCACTCAAACTGGTGCTGCACCTCTGCCTTGCCCCAGAGCACCACAAGTCACCAGTCTCCTCCTGCAAGCATTTCGGACCCCAGGAGGTGGGCTCAGGTGTGGGCATGGGTGTTGGTAAAGACATCACCATCTGGGGTCCCATGCTGGCTTGCTGGGCCTCCAAGTGGCTGTCCCTGTGCAGCTGCCTGCTGTGCCCAGCATGGGGGCCTAGCATGGGACTGGCATCCATATGGCTGAGGCAATGTCCGACAGTACGTAAAGGCTTAAGGCAGAGTTCTGGGGGGTGTTGTGGGCAGGTGGAGCTGGCCCTAGCAGCCAGAAGCTGCCTGCAACTGGGCCTGGGTGCTGACAGGCCCGGCTGCAGCCTGAAGCAACCTGTAGACCTGGGTGGCATGGGCCTGGCAGCTGCGTGGCACTAAGGTGCCAGGCAGCAGTGCTGGGGTGCAGGTAGGCTGGTAAAGGTAGACTGTGGTCTGCCCAGGGGAACAAAGGGTCTGGAGTTGACTCAGACTGCCTGTTGGTGTGCACCAGGGTTCAAAATGCCAGAAGGCTTTAAAGGCCTGGGGCAGGAACTGCCAGGGCTGCCATAGAGGCAGCTCAGCCCTGGGGCAGGAAAGGCTCCCAGCCCAGAGCCCTGAGGCTAGCCTCAGGCCAGCTCCCTAGTGACATGGCTGACCCCCTCCCCACCCCCTGCATCCAGCTGGCTGGCCGGAAATTCAATTTAATAGAGTAGAATGCTGGTTAACACAGCTTTTACTGTACTCGTATTCACAGGTACTCTCCTCTGGCAGCATTTATTTGTTTATCATGACTTAATAGGGCTGCATGTGTAGAAGTGGAGACTTCACTGTGGAGCTAATTAGTCAGCTTCACAGTAAAGGTCTCATGTAAATGTGCTCAGTTACATCAATGCAACTGTCATGTGTCCATGTGGCAGTTTACTATAGGCAAACTGGCTATTACATGCTGACCCATTTCTTAATAGTGAGGCACTGCAATCATGCCTACTGCAAGAGTTTGTCAAGTATAATTTATCCAAGCTGTGCTTGGATAAATATTGTGGAGCGTGATTTGGCCCTGTGGTGGACTGTTTACTTGAAGGCAACTGAGCTACTTATAACAGGGATGCTCAAACTCTGGCCTACAGGCCAGATTCAGCTCACAAAATTGTGTCATCCAGGTCATAGGGTTCCCCAAGTATCTTGAGGTTTGGCAGTGGGGAAACAATGGCAGCATTAGTTCCCATGTTCCTGCTACCAGATTTCTGGGCCTGTGGGGAATCCTGAAGGGCGGATAATGTGGCCCTGGATCATGCCAATGCAGGGATCTGGATAGGCCAAGTGTGTGGGGGCACACAGGATTGGGCCTGTGAGGTCAGGCCGACACATGGGCAGATCTGTATATACAAGGTCGGGCCAATGTGCTGGATCAGACCCACAGGCTGACCCCAGGAAGGATGCAGCCCACAGACCAATCCCACCCCACTTACCTGGCCTGTGGGGTAGAAGGTTGGTGCCACTGACTTATATGATTAAAGTTTGCAGAGTCAGCCCAAGAATTTGTTCTGTATTCACTAAAGTAAAGTAAAAAAGGGAAGAAAACTTGACGGTGTTTTGATATCTACTTTAATGCTCAAAGGGCCTGGCTTAAAGGGCATTTATAGATGTAGTCTGTAGTGGGGGGTGGGGAGCACTTGAATTAGTGCAGCTCTGAGATCTGTGCTAATTAAAAGCACCTAGAGCATCACATGTATCAGTGTCCCCACACTAAAAAATGGCAATGGGGTGCTTTGAACTAAGGCTTGTCAAACAAACTTTAGTTTAAAGTGCCCTGCTGCCATTTTTCAGCATGGGGACATTGATACATGTGATGCTGGAGTCTGCTGGAGCGCAGCATTTACCATGCCCCAGTGGACTTGGTTAATTGAGTCTGCTCCGACATGCTGTAATTACAGCATGGTGGAGCAGCCTCCCTGCATGTGTATAGGAGCCTAAAGCTCATTAAAGTAAGTGGACGGGATCTCACTGATTTCTTTCTTGGATGCTTGGATTAGAGTCTAAAATTCTTCATGTGCCAAGAGGGGTATAGGGTAGAAAACCATGGAAAAGGCACTTAAACATTTTCACTCTAATCCCTCACCTGTAGCAGTTGTTGGGAAAAAAACTTTTGCCAAACATCCCTTCTCATCATGCTCAGTACAGAGATTTCCTGAACTTGGCCAGCCAACCAAAACATTAATTTTTACTAAGACGCACATTACTCTCCCAGCTTCCCCCCACCTTCTTCACTGGCTCAAGTAACATTAAAAGTCTTTCTCACACACAGAAAAAGAAGGAAATTCAGAATTAAGTCTGTCACTTCCTTAAGAACATCGTGTATTTTTTTACCCTCTCTGGCTGACGATGGGAGGTAAGGCTGGAAGTGGAAGCCAGAATACTAAATTTCATGTTGAGAGAGTCACAGTAATAGAAATGAGTTTTCAGACAGGATTCTTACTTGCATCTGAAGAATTTGCAGCTGTATCCTTTTGCACACAAAAACCGCCTACATATTTGTGTGCAAAGAATTGCAAATGCACTGTGGCATTTGTCTACATACTTACCAATTTTGCACACTTAAATGAATGTGGCTGAAAATTTTATTACTATGACATTTGGCAAAAAAAGGGAAATTTCTGTGAAACTATCAGACACCTCTATAATACACAGTATATTGACTCTAGACACTGTATAATGACCCAATCAATGAACACTTTTGGAAACTCTCTGGAAGATGACTAACATAGCAAATCAGTGCTGCACAATTAAAAGAATAGGTAGCCATGCAACACTCATTCTGTTTTGAATGCGAATAGTACATGCTGTATGTGTACTGAAAATCATTTTTGTACAGTAGCTTCTTTATGAATTTTGGTGTCTGGGTTTTTAAATGTTTGAAATGCAGCTGAGTTATCAATCTACATTATGGATGGCTGATGTATGCAAATATTTTAAAACATTCCAAATGTTCAGGCTTTTTCTGTAGAAGCCAGTGTTTAGAATTGCCAGAACACACCGATGTTTCACTGACAAAGCCCCAAGGCATTGTTTGGATTAGAATAGAGGAAAAATAATTTCTGAAATCATCAAGCTGGTTCTCTGTTTGGTTTTGGCTGGTTTTTTGGACTCTTGAGCTATGTCCAGTTGAGCAGGGGTGTGCACTTGCAGCAGCACAAATAGTAGTGGCACAAATTTGTGCTGCTACTTTGTGCCTCAGCATATGACCCTGTGTGTGTCTTTTGCTGTGGGACACATTGTCCCACAGTGGGCAAACTATCCATGCCTAGCTCCTCCATGATCCTGGTGTGCTGCTCCCATCAGGCTCCATGTGCTGCATAAGAGGGAGAGGGGCTGACTGGGGCACCTGTGCCCCAGCCATCTGGGTATTGGCACATGGAGATGGAGGAGCAGTCACCCCAGGGCTGCTTGCTCCCTCATCTCAAGGCACACTCAGCACAGGGGCTCTGCAGGGCACAGAGCTGGGGGAGCAGGCAGCCCTGAGCTGTCTGTCTCCCCATCTCCGTGTTTGTCTTGGTACACACTATTTTGGCATGCTTTTTTTTCTGGGTGGGTTTTTTTTTGCTGATGGGAAATCCCAGTAGCAAATTTTGCCTCCGCACCACAAATAAGCAGCACCATGCATGATATAATGTGCAACACGTGTGGTTTATCATACCACAAACTGCACATTCCTGCATGTGTGGATGCAGCCTTGGTATGCCAACAATGTTTGAGGTACTAGGCAAGTGAGCATTAGCCTGTTTTAATTTGCATTAACTAAGGACCACAGGGCATTTCTGCTCTGGGAGTGGAGGGTGGTATGCTTTAATTAAAGCTGCTTCTAGAGCCACTCTAATTAAAGTGCCTGGAGCATCTTGTGTATCAGCATCCCCAGACTTAAAAATTGTGGCAGGGGTGCTTTACCTGAAGCTCATTGAATGAGAATTAAAGTGCCGCCACAGCCATTTTTTAAGCGTGGTGATGCTGATATATGAGATGCTGGAGTTTGCTGGAGTGTGGCAGTTACCATGCTCCAGCCAAGTTGATTAATTGTGCAGTAACAACTGTGCAGTCAGCCACTCATGTAGACACACCCACTGAAATGTTTTGAAGCTTAGTTACTTAATATTCGCTAAACAGGTGGAAAGTCTTATTTGATGTAAATGAAAATTACTATCAGTAAAGTCTAAGGCCAAATTATAAATGCTTGCAGAATGGTGAAGGGTGGGGGAGGGAGAGAAAATGTATAATGCAAGTTCTGGCAGGTACAGTTTAGCAGCAGGACTCATGTATGCAGCCAAAGGGCCTGATCTTGGTCTCCCTGAAGTCAATGATAAGACTTTCATTGACTTCACTGCAGTAGGCCTAGATGCAAAAGACAGTGTATGTGTAAGCCTTTATATTTCTCTGCAATAGGGAGAATATCTGAGGGGAGTATCCAGCTTTGCTGATCTCTAGTGGATATGTTCAGATCTGAACCTCTAGGCAAGGGAAAGGCTTTACACATAAACCAGTTTAAGTGATCAGAAACTGGTTTAAACCTGTAACAGAACAGATGTTCAGTGTAAAAAAAACAGTTTGAAAATGGCTGAAAGCAGTTTGAGATAAACCTGGTTGAATGTAGTATCAGACTTAACTGATTTGGCTCAAACCAGTTTATGCAATGTCTGTCCCAGACCCCTTGCTGATTTAAAATAATCCAGACTACTACAGTATGCTCTCTGGGATGGGCGGGGCTCTCTGCTCCACAGCATGGCTGGCCCCACCCCTCTGCTCCCAAGTTGCAGCTCCGGCAGAGACTGCAGGTGCAACAGGGTTGGCTGGCTTCCCCCTGCCCTACATCTCCCCTCACTGCTCGAGCAGGAATTCCCCCCTCCCTCCCATCCCCCACAGCACAGATCCCAGCCCCACAGACCCTAGGTGTGTTGTATGCTAGCTAATGCCAGGATGTGTCTGTGTGTGTCTCTCTCCAATTCCACTGGGACAGGCAGACAAAACAGTGACCACTTAGGTCTTTTTGGAGCTAATCAACAGGTTAGCTGGTAAGCTGTTTAAGAAGAGTTTGAACTAATGGAGAAAGGCTGTTGTTTTGCTGCTGGGGTGATAAACACTGTTATCAGATCCCTGCTGTCTTGCTTGCCTGTCAGTTTGTTGCAGACTGTATAAAGCAGGGAGAGGGAGATTGAAAAGCTCTGTATCATCAACAGATGTAGGCACTGCACCTCCTTTCCCTCTCAACCTCAGAGTGCTAGCCCGGGACTGGGGTCTGGCAACACTCCTGCTCCTTGAGTAGACAGCAGGGAAAAGCGTGGGATGATGCAGGCAGACCTCCCTAATCAGAGGTCTTGCCAGGGCCTGGCCATGCCTCTCCCTCATCTCAGCAGTCTGGAAGGGAAGGGAGAGCTGCTTTAGAGTTCCCCGATTTCTAGCTTAAGCCACTACAGGCATGTGCCCGCATTTCCTCAGTCCAGAAAGAATTTCTGTTGGATTACAAACTGGTTAAGCCTAGCCAGGTTAGACTAACCTGCAAAGATTGACTCAATTCAGGCTCAGGCTTTTTGAATGTCTGACCCTAACCATAGAATGACCCTCAGAGAACCACTCTAGAGACTCAGATCTGAATGTATCCAAGGTAATTAAAAATGTGGCAAATACTAAATCCCTCAAAAAGCTAATACCTTGAAGCACTTTTATGTAGCTTAAGGCCTGCATTGGTTTTGGAGCCAGCAGATAATGCCAGGAAAGAAGATGAAGCAACCTTTTGCCAGTCCTTCCTTTGTAAAAGCTCACTGCACAGCAGGAAGAAGGAAAATTTACTTTAACTAAGGCCAAGTCAGTGGTTTAATCTTTGTAAACATGTCTTAAGTGCTCTGCCTCTTATCTGTATGCCACGGCTTTTGTACCAGAAAGAATAGCTAAAAGTTACTCAGCCAGCAATATCACAGTTTAGACATAAAAATTATTCATTAATCACTTTCTGTCAGTCCTCTTTCTTTGTCATTATTTTACTGATGAGCAGGGATCCTGGTTTTGATTTAAAAAAATCCCCAATTTTTGGATTATAAAAGTAACCCAGAATCCATTTTTCCATTATTAAAATGAAACACCACTATATATAACTATATATAAATATATATATATATATATAGTTATAGATTATATATATATATATATATATATATATATGCATGCGCAAACACATATATATCAACTATAATATAAATATATAACTACTTATATATGTATGGTGTGTCTTTATATATGTATGTAAGTATAGTAGCATTTCATTTTAATCACAGAAAAATGTGGATTTGGGATTATTATTTTTAATCCAAAAATTGGGGATTTTTTTTAAATCAGAGAAAACCAGGATCCCTGCTGATGAGACTAGAAGTGGTCTAACAGAAACTGTGGCTACCTCAGAAGGTTATGAAAGTTTTGAAGAGAGTCTTAAACACTGAAACAGAAAAAATGCTTGTACAACTAAATATCACTTCTCCAGCATTCTCAGAAAAAAGTCTTTCATGTACTGAAACTTCCTTTGAATACTTAGGATGATATAAACTAAACTGGGAGTCGAAAGCAGTCTATAATTACAGTGATAAATCAAATAATACTATTTAAAATGCTGTTTATGTTAAAATTGAAATCCCTGTGTTTATCTTATTTTGTCTTCCTTGAGTTTCTGAAGTAGCACTTTATTGTGGACCATTGCAATGCAGCAGAAATATGTATTGCAGGCAGTGTTGTGTAAAACCAAGCTTTCATCAGACTTTGAGGGAAAAAAGGTTTTTTTACATTAAATGGGATATATGTTTGCATATGATTTTTATGGAGTGTGACAAGATTTTGTGTGTGACATGCCATGATATAAACAACGCAACATAAGCTAACATTGAAATTTAAGGAACAAAAAATTACTTCTTTTGGATGAAAGACTGAATAACTGACCTTATCCTCATTGCATGGATTTATTATTTTATTTAGCTCTTATCTCTGCACTTAAATGTTGTGACCAACTGAGAATATCTTTGTGAAATAGTCTATTACTAACCTTTCTGCCCAGGTATTTCCTCTTTTCTATATTTCTATCCATTATTCCTTATTACTCAATTGGATAATGAAAACAGGACTTCTGCTGTATGCCATCTGGTATCTACATTGTTCACCGGAACCATAATCCTTTGCTTCTGACATTACAGCTGATTACCCTGAAAAAAAAGAAGATTGTGAAGACCTTTTCCTTCTGAATCTGTTTCTGAACCAATCTGCTGGGTTGGCGTTAGCAGATATCTGTATTCAGCTGGAAGCATCATCTCTTTTAAAGAGGTGTAAAAATTTGGGTTCTTCTAGTTTCCAGAGAAACCAGTGGGACGTGTCTGTTGTGAGTGAAGTCTGCTAGGAAGAGGGCAGTGAGGGTATAAAAAAAATTCTCTCTCACAAGGAGAAAGTCTGAGAGAGATCAGTAGCCCTTCTAATGACGCTTTTCAATAAGGCAACCAGAGATCAAGCAGGACCTGCAAATTACGTCCTATGGGAGTGTAAGGAGAAGGTGCTTGTTGAAGATTTAAAGGGCAGTTAATGTAGGACGTTGCTTTATGGAGGGGTGGCCTGCCTGAGAACAAACATTGATTTCACTGCTTAGATTCCCAGACATTGAGTTTACGGTATGTTTACGGTGTTTACCTGCGCTCCAGAGGCACTGAGTGCTGGATTGGAACTGTTAGGTTTTATCCTTCAAACAAGGAAAGATGTTTACCCAGATCCTTGGAGGAGGACTATGTCCCAGGAAATGGAAAAGACTATGAGTACGGTTTGTCTTATTTGGTTTGGCTTGGATTTTTGTTTTCCCTGAAAAGGGTGGAGTTTTCTAAGTTAGTCTAAGCTACTCAGCAGTAAGTGAGAAGGAGGATAATGACCTAAAAATTATAGATAACCACTTCCTAATTCCAAAAGTGTTGCAACCAGTCCAGGGTGTGTGAGGAGGGCTGCTGTATCAGACCTCATCTGTGTAGTTAAAGAGGAATTGATCATGAAATTAAAAACTAGTGATTGTTTAGTTGCGGCTGATCATAACTTGGTTATATATATTTTGTGCAAGTAGAATAAAATCCAAACCAATGCAAGATATATGCTGTACTTTAAAAGGGACAGTTTCACAAAGCTGAAAATGATTATGAACCAAATCATCTGGGAAAAAATATTTAAACTGAAAAATGTAAATGATAATTGAGAACTGTTTAAAAGTATTTAACCAGCTGTCCTTAGGTGCCAGAAATGAGAAAGATGGCAGCATTGTTTAAAACAATACAAACAAAGCAAAATGCCTGATTGGAGGGGAAGTAAAAGCACTTACAACTAAAGTATAGATCATGAAAAAGGGGAATTCTAATAATGCATATAAATTAGAAAATTGTATAAAATTGATAAAGGAAGAAAAGGACATAAGAAGAAATCTATAGCCAGCAGAAGTAAGGACAATAAGGAGAAGCTTTTCCTAAAAGTATATTCACAGCAAAAGGAATCCTAGAAATGCCATTAGTCTGCTACTAGATGGTAATTGTAGAATTGTCAATTTTAATGTAGACAATGCAGAAACATTTGATAAATATTTCTTTTCTGTATTTGGAGAAAAGATTTGCTTACCAAGGTAGCAGTCCCAGCTGCATTCCAGGAATGGGCTTGCTCAGCTACTTGACTAGCTCCAGTTCCTCATTTCAAGGACTGCTCTTCACACCTGTCAATCTGAAATCAGCTCCTGGCCTAGCCTACAAATACAACACCTAGTTTTTCCCCTGCTCCAGTCTTGATTCTTGGTTCCCAATCCTTGCTGCTTGATCCCTGGTTTCTGGTCCTTGCCTCAAGGTTCTTAGTTCCAGCTTCCTGACTCTTCTCCTGACCATTTCCTGACTCTTCTCCTGGCCTTGGGACCACCATGACCTGCTGGCTAGGTAATTGGCTCCATGGTCGGACCCAGAGGGTGGTGGTTGATGGAAGTCAACCGTCATGGTGCCCTGTGACCAGTGGGGTCCCTCAAAGCTCTGTCTTTGGACCTATATTGTTCAACCTCTTCATTAATGATATGGACATTGGAGTCAGAAGCGGATTGGCCAAGTTCACTGATGATACCAAACTTTGGGGTAAAGCATCCACGCCTGAGGACAGGGGAATTCCAGGCTGATCTTGACAGGCTCAGGAAATGGGCGGATGAGAACCTGATGGTGTTTAACACTGAAAAATGCAAGGTTCTCCACCTTGGGAGGAAAAACCTGAAGCATGTTTATCGGCTCAGCAGTGCTATGCTGACTAGCACTACAGATGAGAGGGACTTGGGGGCCAGGATTGACCACAAGGTGAACATGAGTCTTCAGTGTGATGCTGCAGCTAGTAAAGCAAGCAAAAACCTGGCTTGCATCCATAGTTGCTTCTCAAGCAAATCCCAGGACATCATTCTCCCATTGTACTTGGCCTCGGTGAGGCCGCAGCTGGAGTACTGTTTTGGGCTCCACAATTCAAAAAGGATGTAGAGCAGGTTGAGAGAGTCCAGAGGAGAGCCACGTGCATGATCAGAGGTCAGGAAAACAGACTTTATGATGAAAGGCTGAGAGATATGGGACTCTTCAGCCTGGAAAAGTGCAGGCTCAAGGGCAATCTGATGGCCACCTATAAGTTTATAAGGGGTGTTCACCAGGATCTGGGTGAACATTTTTTCACGAGAGCGCCCCAAGGGATGACAAGGTTGAATGGTTATAAGCTCCTGCAAGACCATTTCAGGCTGGACTTCTTTACTGTCCAAGCCTCCAAGGTCTGGAATAGAATGGTGCCAGAAGTGGTTCAAGAACCTAATTGAATGCCTTCAAGAGAAACCTGGATGTTTTTCTTGCTGGGATCCAATGGCCCCAGCTGACTTCCTGCCCCTGGGGCAGGGGGCTGGACTTGATGATCTTCCGAGGTCCCTTCCAGCCCTAATTTCTATTAAATCTATGAGTCTATGAAGTTTGTCTTCTGCCTTTTAACCTCTGGTCCCAACCTGTAGCTTTTGACCTTAAGCAGACTTCAACCCGGAATACTGAACCTCCCTTTTGCTGGATTTGGCATCTTTGAGTATGGTTTCTGGCTTGTGACCTCTTCTTGGCTCTTGACAACCTACTAGGGCCTTGTTCATGCTAACATCACTGCTCTGGGGGATAAACCTGGATCAGGGGAAGAGCTGGGACACTGCCAAAGCAAATCACACAGCCAGGAGAGGTGGAAAGAGATAGGTGTACCCAACTTGTAGGCTTTAAAAGGACTGCTGGACACCTTGGGGTAGGCAGCCAAGGCAGGCAAGGCTGAAAGTTGATGCTCAAGGGAACTCTTTGGTTTTTCCCTTTGGCAAAGGCAGAGATGGGGAAAAGAGTGTTTTATTGTATTAGTTATTCTAATATTTTTTTCAAATTGAACAATATGTTTCCATGGGGAGGAGGAGTGGGTTGTTGTGGGGAGAGAGGTAAAGCTTGGGAGCAACCGGAAGTGGGGAAATTCCTTGGGTGTAAGGTAGGGAGTGGGAATGGTATGATGTGAAAGAATTTGGGGGGCTGGGATATATGTTTTCTTTTACTGAGGTACTGAATGTCAGTTGAGAAGTGAACTTGGGTTTGGTGAGGAGTGTTTTCTTTGATCAGAGGCAGGGCAGAGCAAAGATTCTTGGAGATGGAATGGAAGAGACAGAGTCTTGGCTACAAAGTGGAAGAAAAGGATAACAAACCCAGTGATTAGTAATAGCAGGGGACAGCAGGTCATTTGGTCAGAAGAGGTAACTGATGCTTTCAGACAATTCTCTAAAGCCCCATGACAAAGGAGGAGGTGGCCAGGGCAGCCGGCCCAGATGGGTTTATAGTGGAATGTTTCAGGGCTCTACAAGACATCTGAACTCCTCTGTTAGCAGACTTGTTAATGAGCTTATGCACAAAGGAGATATTCCCTCCTTTTGGAATGAAGCCAGCAGGATGGTTGTATAAGCTAGGGAGGGAAAGGATTGGTCTGACTGCCCCTCACATAGTCCTATCTAGCAGGGGTGCACTGGTACATTTACCTTTGATTCCTGTTCTGCCTGGAAGTGGCAGCAGCATTTCTAGTCAGGCAATGCTGAGGTAGTCCTTTGACTTCATGGCTCATTATAATCTACCTCATCCCTTCTAAACTCTTCACTCCATGAGTATTAATGACCCTAGGAGCTTTGTAATGGTCTAGATGTTCCACCAATCAAGCTTGCCTTTCTTCTACAACTTTACTGCCTGTTAGCTGCTTCTGGTGACACAGCTTCCCTTTCACAGCCCTGCAGACTATTTTGAACTCATTCCAATCATACAAAAGTGGAGCTGGAAGGGAGCTCCAGAGGTCACATCTAGTCCAACCCCTTGCCTGAGGCAGGGTCAGCCCTGTCCAAACCATCTCATACAAATAGCCAGTCCCATAAGGTTTCTTATATGCGGACACACTGCAGATAATATTAGGAAACCCCTTCACTTAGTATCTAGCATGTGTAAAACACTATCCAGAGTGTCTTTCTTGAGGGCAGCCTACACAGTGGCAGATAGAGCAGGGAGTAGAAAGCAGAGCAACAGATCAGGCAAAGGAGGGGGATCAGAGTAGCAATTAACGGCTCCCCTGTCAAAAATGTTGCCCCCCCCCCCCAGCAGTGGTTTTTAACCTTTTCAGATTGGCATCACGCTGTTTAAAAATATGGTTTATGGGGCTTGCCTGTTTGAAGAGGGGCAGGGAGGAGGAGCAGCCACCAGGCAAGAGTCTGCGTGCACCTCATTTGTCTCCTCTCTCGGCAGTTCCCTTCCATGGCTGTCATGGCACCCTGGGACACTGTGGCAGCCTGGTGCTGCTGTAGATGCAGAAAAGGCCTTTGGCTGAGTAACGTGAGCATATATGGGGCTCTGTTAGGAACGTGGTTTTGCAGAGCTCTGTATCCACACTTGACACTATAAGGAGTGCCACTCCGGGTCAAACCAATGGTCTCTCCCGGTGTCCTGTCTCCAACAGCAGCAGAAGTGGATGGTATAGAGGGAGAGCATTAAACCAGATCTCTCTAGTGATCTGTCCCATCTTCCCTACCCTCCTTGGCATCCCTTATTAGAGATGCCAGAGGAAATGTCTCCAGCTGATCTGTTCAATAGCAATGAATAGATCAATCATCCAGGTATTTGTCCAGCCCTTTGTTGAGCCTGGATCTGCTCTCTGCCTCCACCCCCTCCTGTAGCAATGAAGTCCCCAGGTGTTGGATTAAAAGTACTTTCCCTTTCTTCTACTTTATATAAGAACCCTGGAGGTTTTGTACTAGTGACTGGAAGCCTCTCATGCAGCTTTACATTGACAAGAGGATGTAACAGGGACAACCCCTAGCCCCACGAGTGTTTGTTCCCATCGTGGAAACTCTGGCCATGGCAGGATTCCCAGATAAAAGGAACAAAGGATGAATCAGGAGTGGACCACCAGGCCAATGGTATGCTGCTGCTAATAAAAGACCTTCTGTCTTGCCTCAAAACATCAGCATTCCAGCCAAGTAGCATCAGCACAGTCTCTGGGCCTGAAGTCAATGATGATATGGCTGATCCTGCATTAGGCAGGGGGTCCCTTCTAGCCCTACTTCTCTATGACTCTTTGATAAATCAGTCGTGTTGGGTGCTGGTGTTTCTGAGAGCCTTAAGCAAGAATGGGAAAGACTTTGATTTTTTTACGCCACTTAAACTTCTAACGCGCTCCCTAGGTATTAACCTCACAGCAAAGCACTAGGGCCTTTTTCATGGTAATTATTTACCAGTCTGGTGTGAAATAAGAAAAGCCCTAAACAAATTGTTGGGGGGAGATGGAGATGTTCTGGGTGGGCAGAATATCCACCATGAAAGTGAGCATAGTCTCTAACCTTTGCGTTTTTTATTCCAGTGTTTCTCTGTCTAGCAGAGAGCACTTTAAAGGCTTGGCATGCTGTTCTCCTGAATTTCAGCTGGGAAAATATAAGGCCAAGCGTGAGCACATCAGTATTACACAGGCCATCGAAGATGGGTGGCTTGAGGTCCCCAATGTGATTCCATGGTGTCACACAGCTCAATGGAAGGACGTTGGCAATGGGGGTGTGGAACCATGTTCAAAGCAGTGAGTTGCTATAGGATGAGAATGGGGTGAGAGAATGGATTTCCCAGATGTATGTTGCGTAAGAGAGAAATTCAGAACAAATAAACCTGGAGGACCAACCCTTGATCCAGGCTGCTCAGAGCATCCTGGAGAAGCATGAAACGTTGCTTTCCTCTCTTGCCTTGCCATTAACGACCTTTGTTAGAAATAAAGACTGCCTGTGTAGACTTTATTGAACCTATAGATCTGCTTGGGCCTGGTGGGTATTACCCAATCAGCCCTCCTTTTTTAGGGAAGGGTATGAGACATTACCAAGAAATCTGTGCTAACTCTAATATGGCAGTAGTCTCTAGGGCTGTGCAAAATTTTGCTGGCTGTTTCATTTCAACACTTTTTTGACTCATTTTGAGGTCAAAACAGCAAAGTCAAAATGCAACAAAGGGCGTCGAAACAGCCTTGAAACAAAATGAGGCTAGCGGAAATGTTTTGAAAGTCAAAACATTTCAACCATAGCACTGGGAATGGGAAGTAAGTCCAGCTGGCACGATCTAGTGCAGCTGGCCTGACTCCCTGCCCCGATGTGATCTAGTGCAGGGGATAGGAAGGCAGCCCAGCTGGGCTGAGTTTCCCCAGCCTGACTGTGGGGCTGGGCTTAGGAATGGTCGGGTGAAATGTTGAAACAGTGTCAAAACAGCCTCACTGTTTCGATGAACTGAAACAGTGAGGCTGTTTCTACTCGAAATTAAATTCAATACAAAACACTGTTCCGTCCAGACCTCGAAACTGAAGTCTGAATGGAACAGTGCCATTTTGCACAGCCCTAGTAGTCACCCTTCCCTGCCACTCCCCCAAGTATTGCCACACTAAAGATTTTATAATAAAAAACACATAAAAAGCTCTCTCTAAATCACTTACCTCTTTTGAGCAAATGACATAGGCAGGTGCAGGAGAAAAAGGGTGAATCTCTAATATCTATGTAGTTTTCAAAGGGAAAAAGATGAATGGGAAGACAAAACAGATGAAGTCTTGGGGGAAGAGACCCAGGGAAAGAACCTGAGCTGGGGCAAGGGGGAGGAATATGGGAATAGGATTATGCATCTTCTTTATGGATTTTACACAAAGAAAACTCTTGATGACTGATTCACAGATGGGCCCTGTCTCCAACTGGGATCCAACAAACATTTCCTAATGGCAATGTATCATGTTGGAGAGGCTGCGGAGAAAGGTTCCTCTTTCTAGATGTGGTCACTGTGCCCTGTGCCCACTGTGCCCACTGTGTCCAAATTCTGGGGGAAAGTGATGAGAATAATATGATAACTGATGTAATGGGCTTTGGACCCACTGGTTTTTCTAATGAAAACCCCAGCAAAGCCCAGTAAAGGAAGTTGGTTGTTTGTTGAATAAAAAGATGAGATCCCACTTGTTTTTAGCTGCTGGATTGTTTATTGCTCAAAATTTGAAGGAATCTTTCTCTCTCTGACACACACACACATACACTCACACGCTGAATATATGATATGTTAAAGTATGGGATATTCAGGAGTTGGACTAGATGACCTCCAAAGGTCCCTTCCAGCCCCACTGCTCTATGATTCTATGCCAGAGAAACTATCCCCTCAGGTTAGATTTGTGAATAAAGAGACGAGAGAGAGAGAGCACGAGATTTAGAAATTGGGAAGCTATTCCTGACCTATGCAGAGGACAAAAATCTCATCAGTCACTATGGCAGTCTTTAGCCAGATACTTTACATGTGAATTGCTATTATTGTTAGATGTATGTATATAATCCTGGTCTTTTTAGCAGTGGCAACAGTGTGTAAGACTTGGTACACATTACCATATTACCTTGCATATTACACACATGCCCCCAAATCAGCTGATGGACACTGCAGCTTGCGTTAAAGATGAGAACATGCAGCTATAGCATCAGGTGCAGTCTGAGCCCCTGGGGTGAGGGTAAAAGGGAGGTCAGGGCTCCCTGGCTGCTAGCTGTGGCCATTTGCTCTTTCCCCTGGCAGAGCTCATGTTGAACAGGCTGCTGCTCTGTTCCTCCCACGTACCAGGATATTCAAGGCAAGATCTTCTTTATTTCTCTCGTCCTTTGTTCTGCCTTTCAAAAGCAAGGCCCTTATCCTTTTCCAGGGTGTGCTGTATGTGACAGCAGCATGATAGAAGTCATAGAGAAGTGGGGCTAGAAGGTCCCTCCAGAGGTCACAGGTAGTCCAACCCCTGCCTGAGGCAGGATCAGTCCTATCCAAACCATCTTATACAATCCATAATCTAAATGCTACATAAGACAAATGTAGTGACTATGATAACTGCAACCTCACAGCCTCCCTGTGTATCATGCCTGTGTCAGTGCTTTGTTTCTAGATCTGCCTGAATTGAAAAGAAAAAAAACAGCTGAAGGATTAGATCAAGAACCCCCTTTTCATTCTTCTATTAAGGAAAAAAAGAAGGGGGAAAATTGGGTCATGCATTTGGGATAGAAAGTCAGACGAGATGGGCTGAAGCTATTGGGCTGTTGCTCTTTCCAAACTACCCCTGCCTGCCAAAAGCCAAAAGGAGCCAAATACAAGCCAGAAAGAGGACATAAAAAACAGCCATGCATAAATACAGTTTCTTGGAGTAGGCCTGGCTTTTCCTAGAAGCGCCGCTGCCAGAGAAAGGCCAGGGAATGATCCCATAAGCCACCCTCTCATCAGATCCCAGGGAATATGTGCAGCATCTGGCTATTTAGGACACTGAGTTTATTCCCTGGACCCCTGACAGATCATAGCATCATGGGAAAAGTTGGGCTGGCAGGGATCTCACTAGGTCACATCTAGTCCAGCCCTTGCTCAAGGTGGGATTGGTCACAGCAATATCAAATAGGCCCCCTTTTGGCCAGCCAAACTAGTTGGTAAAGAGGAGAAATAAAGTGAGGAAGGCAGCCTGTTCAATTTAGCACAGGACTCTGGTGTGGGCTGATACTAGCTCTGTTTGGACTCTCTTCAGCTGTTCTGAATAATCTTACATACAGGCTGGGCTGGATTTGGATATTGTGGTTACTGGGCACACAGGGCTTTGGACATGAGTGCCCCTGGAAGCACTGTGCTTGGGATTTGACCTGTACGCCAGGGTTCCCTTCCCACCTTGCTGGGAAAATCCAGTTCTGTGACTCCATGGCCTCCTCCTCAAAGCATTGAGACATCCTGGCAGAACTAGTGTCCCCCTAAAAGGTAAGAACCCTGTGAATGGGAGCACCCCCAAGATCTGCCTCTGGATAGGTCTATGAGATGGACAGCCGAACTAGTCCTTTCCCTCCCAAGGTCACACAACCAGCCCGGCTTCCTTTCAAGAGGAGGGAATATCTCCTCAGTGTACAAGTTCATTAACCAATCTGCTAATACCCCTTGTAGAGCCCTGTAACATTCAGCTACAAAACCATCTGTTCCTGCTGCCTTGGTGGTGTCCAGCTTTTTAATACCCCTGTCCCTGTAATGGGGCATTTAGAGAACTGTTCATAAGCATCAGTTACCTCTTAGAATCTAGTAGAGACAAAGGGCTGGAAGGGACCTCCAGAGGTTATGTCTAGTCCAACCCCCAGCTTGAGGCAGGATCAGCCCTGTCCAAACCATTCCAGACAAATTCATAATCTAAACTTTATTAAATTACTGTCAACACTGACACACCAGGCATCACACCTGCTTCAGGGAAAGTAGGGGGACCAGAACAGCTAATGTCTTGCTTCTATAAACATTATTGCTCAAGAGATCCCAGGCAGAGGCCATGCCTCTGCTACAGAGGAAGACAAACCCCCACCCTTCCCTGATTTGTACTGATCTGACCGGGGGGGGGGGGGGGGGGGGGGGGGGG
>NW_017729032.1:62700812-62703120 GCF_001723915.1 Gavialis gangeticus | reverse complement strand
AATCTCTTCCTGCCCCAAATGTGGTGTTGGTCTGACCCTGAGTGGAGAGGCAAGACCCCGTAACCAGGAACCCCTGGGATTGAATCACAGCAGGAGCACTGGCACAGCCCAGTCACCATCCCCAGCCTGGGCTGCAGCCAACACCCAGTGTTGCTGAGGAAAGTGAAAAAAAAATCTTTTGACACGTAGCAAGAGGGGGAAAAGCATCCTTCCTGGCCCTGTGTGGCAACCAGCACAGCCCAGAAGTCAGAGAGAAACCAGACACCCTCTGCTCTGCTCTGCTCTGCTCTGCAGCCTGGGGACAGCAAGCAGCTCTACACACTGACTGGAGAGCTGGAACTCCCTTTTTCTATCCTATCTCCCTCCTATACATTTATTCCAGCTGTTTTATTCTTGTTTCTAACCAAGCCACCGTGGAAGGGCTGCTTCCTTCTCGGGTTGCTGAGCATGGTGCTCTCCAATTTCTACCCACTCTGGGCTGTCGAGCTTGTCCTTGTGGTTGTGAGCAAAGCATGTGGGACAGTCTTCTCCACTTTCAGCTTTACAGAGCACTCCAGGCATCACTACACCTAGGTCATCCTTACCCAGTGGCTGTCCAGCCTCTCCCTGAACACCTCCACCGATGGAGAGTCCCTGGGTATCTATCCCACTGCCTTGCTCTGACAGTGAAGACGTTTTTCATGGTGTCCAACCTAAGCCTATTTGGCTGCCACTTCAAACCACTATCCTGCATCCTGCTCTCTGCAGTGAAAGCTACTCTCCTGCTTCTCTGTGAAGCCCATCTGGTGCCTGAAGACAGCCACTATATCCCCTCTGAGCTGCCTTCTCCACAAACTGAACATTCTCAGCTCCTTCAGCCGCTCTGTAGCTTTGCCTTCCAGGCCCTTTGTGGTGTTTGTCACCCATCTTTGCTCTTTCTCTAAAGCTGAGCCCACAATGCACATCATAATCTAGAAGTTGTGTAGCAATGTCCCCTCCCCATGTCTTTCACCCCATACGCCTGTTGACACAGCCCAAAGCCACATATACCTAGATACATTACATTGCAGACTCATGTTGTGGAGGTGACCCACCAAGTTGCTCAGCTGTTTCTTAGCCCATTATCATATATTATTTGTGCTCTTGGTCATTCTTCCCCAGATGCAACCCCTTGCATCGATCTGCTTCAAACCCCTCTGACAGTCTGATGCCATGGGGCAGGTGTTTGGGAAAGCAGTGCTTGCTGATGGGTAAGTAAAGCTTTGGGAGGATTTGCAGCAAGAGAAGCAGCCCATAAGCACGGAGAAGTGGGAAAATGTGCGGCAGAGGGTGAGGGTGCTGCTGGAGCCCAAGCCCAAGCACATCAAGGAGATGCTGAACTTGGCCGTACACGTTGTCCTTGAAGCCTGAGGCCTTGTGGAGGAATGCATGCATGGTCATCCAGTGCAATGGGGGGAGCTGGTGTTCATCTCTGGGAATGAGGAAAATAGAGTTGAGGTGTACATCAATGCGGGGATCACCTTTTACATGGTCAATGAGAGCATTTGGGTGGCTTTTGTTAAGAGATTCATGAGAGAACTCTATGACCTGCCATTCAATTTCCTGCTGTTCTGCCTTCATGACACTCAAAGAGAACCTGCTGGTGAGGTCCAGACCATCCAACTAGAAGGTGCCAAGTGTACACCCTACTTTCCTCCTAGAACCCAAGAATCCTCAAACCCTCCTTCCACCATCATAGAATCATAGAAAATGGGGGCTGGAAGGGACCTCAGGAGGCCATCTAGTCCAACCCCCTGCTCAAAACAGGACCAGCCCCACTTAGATCATCCTAGCCAAGGTTTTGTCTCCCCAGGCCTTGAAAACCTTCAAGGATAGAGACTCTACAACCTCTCCAGAGAGCCTGTTCTAGCTCTTTACTGCCCTCCTGGTGAGAAAGTTTTTCCTCATATCTCAAACCAAACTTCCCTTGCTGTAACTTGAGACCATTGCTCCTTGTTCTGTCATTCGCCACCACTGAGAGCAGTCTAGCTCCATCTGCTTTATAACCACCCTTCAGGTAGTTGAAGGCTGCTATTAAATCCCCTGTCAGTCTTCTCTTCACTAGAGATGGGGAGTTGATTGCTTTTGAATTTGGAGTATTTTGGGGAAAGTTTGTTTTGTTGTAACTTCTTATTTTAATATTTTGTTCCCTTTTTATTTTTCCCCCTGTCTTTTATTGTAACCTGCCTTGGGTCTGTTTGGGAAAGGCGACATGTAAATCAAATAAGTAAATAAATGGTAGCTAGAGCCTATGTTGCATAAATTGCTGGTTTTATCCCCTGGAGGCTAG
>NW_017729032.1:62699734-62700801 GCF_001723915.1 Gavialis gangeticus | reverse complement strand
AAGAAACATAGAGAAAAGTATCTATTTTCGCTACACCTACTCTTGCCTTCCCTGACAATATCAAATAATGATGATGAAATTAATTTTATTCTAGTGGTAACCAAGGAGGATATTAAACAAGAATGCCTTAAGGTAAACATGTAGGTCCAGATAATTTTATTGAAGAGTCTTAAAAGAGTTGGCTAGAAGACTCTGTAGAATGTTAATGTTTCATGTACAATCCTAGCCTCAGTGTGCAGGTAGTTTACAAGGCCCATTGTTATGAACGGAATTCATGCAGGTGAGTACTTTTTGTCCTTTTGTACTTTTATATGTGAGCAGGAGGGGTTTAGAGAAAAGAGTAGAAGGTTAATTTTTTTGCTATTAAAAATAGGTAGCTACCTCAAAAAAATTCCTGGGCGCATTCAAATCAAATGTTTAGTTTGCTTCAGCTGTGTTCACACTCCTGTCCTCACTAACTAGGTATATTCAAGTAGCTAAGTTTGCTGATAGGATTTCTCACAGAAACAGCAGATTTTAACAAGATATTATTAGACAAGGTTAGATGTTCAGATAATTATTGTAATTGAAATAAACACTGAGACACCAAAAATGACATCAGTTGCATCTGTGAAAAGAAGCTATTAGCTGCTCCTGCTGTCCTGCTTGGGTCAGAAGGGACTCGAAGGGCACGTCCAGATGAGTGCGCATGTGCCTCTTGCCCCATCTCAAACCCCTTGGAGATGGGGCAA
Organism: Gavialis gangeticus; assembly: GCF_001723915.1. Classification (NCBI taxonomy): domain Eukaryota; kingdom Metazoa; phylum Chordata; order Crocodylia; family Gavialidae; genus Gavialis; species Gavialis gangeticus. The sequence continues at coordinate 62,700,070 of NW_017729032.1, read as the reverse complement.
GAGGCATATGTGGGAATGAAAAAATGTTCCCTGCGCTGCAAGTTTGCAGCACGGGGAGAAAATTAGACCCCTGGATATCCAGGGGTATAAAAAAAATGGACTTAAAAAAAGCAGGGCAGGGCACGAGGCAACCAGAGGCTGGGTCCTCCACAGAGATGCTCTGGCTCCCAGAGCATCTCAGTGGTTGGCCCCTTGCCCTGGTGGTGAACCACACAGCCTGCCAGGCAGCATGCTGCAGCACCAGAGCTCAAGTGCTGGTAAGTAAGAGGTCGGGGGGCTGGAGGAGGGCAGAGGGGACTATGAGGGGACCCCTGCTGGCCCTGTCCATTCCCCGAG
>NW_017729032.1:62699207-62699538 GCF_001723915.1 Gavialis gangeticus | reverse complement strand
ATGTGGAGCAGCAATCAGGGGGCTGGGGTGGGGCATGTGGGCCTTGCAGAGGGGGTTGGTAGCCCCTGTGGTGGTCATTTGGCCCCTCTGTGAGGGCCGTGGCCCCTCTGTGAGGGCTGTAGCCCTTGTGTGGGGGCCATAGTCCCTGTGTGGGTGGCGTAGTCCCTGTGTGGGGGCTGTAACCCCTCTTTGGGGCTGTAGCCCCTGTTGGGGGACCATAGCCCCTGTGTGGGGGCTGTAACCCCTGTGGGGGGGGCCGTAAAATATATATTCATGTTTCATGAATTCATGAATACATGTGTTTAGAATTAACTTTATTATTATGATAGGG
>NW_017729032.1:62693482-62694207 GCF_001723915.1 Gavialis gangeticus | reverse complement strand
CGAGGCAACCAGAGGCTGGGTCCTCCACAGAGATGCTCTGGCTCCCAGAGCATCTCAGTGGTTGGCCCCTTGCCCTGGTGGTGAACCACACAGCCTGCCAGGCAGCATGCTGCAGCACCAGAGCTCAAGTGCTGGTAAGTAAGAGGTCGGGGGGCTGGAGGAGGGCAGAGGGGACTATGAGGGGACCCCTGCTGGCCCTGTCCATTCCCCGAGCCCCCCCACAGCCCTGCCCTGCCTGGGCCCATCCACCGCCTGTCCCCCAAACCCCCCAATCCCTTTCCTGCCTGGCTCCACCCCCTGCCTGCCCCCACCAGGCCCCCCTGATCAGACCCATCCTTACTTGCACCCCCAGGCCCCATGATGGATGCCCCCCAACCCTAGGCACTAGCACTTTAAAAAAAAAAAGGAAAAAAAAGCCTCTACTTACCCTAGAAGGGGCTATGGGGGCTCCGGGGACTCCTGGCAGAGCACCCCCAGGCAACACAGGGCAGCAAAGGGAAAGAGGGCCCAGGCTAGGGCCACTGGGGCTGTCCCCCTGCCCTGTGTTGTGCGGGTAGGGGCCCCAGTGACACAGATGGCAGCTGGACTGCCGGTAACTGCTGGGGTTTTTGTTTTGGTATTTAATATTGCGATGCTAGGGTGGCAGGGCAGGGATCGGGGGCTCTGTGGGGCAGGCAGGGGATGGGGCTGGGCAGGGCAGGGGACAAGGCAGCCATTGGGGGGGT
>NW_017729032.1:62689029-62693448 GCF_001723915.1 Gavialis gangeticus | reverse complement strand
CTGGGTGGGGCAGCCATTGGGGGGGCTGCAGCAGCTGGCAGTGGATAGGGCCATGTGGAGCAGCAATCAGGGGGCTGGGGTGGGGCATGTGGGCCTTGCAGAGGGGGTTGGTAGCCCCTGTGGTGGTCATTTGGCCCCTCTGTGAGGGCCGTGGCCCCTCTGTGAGGGCTGTAGCCCTTGTGTGGGGGCCATAGTCCCTGTGTGGGTGGCGTAGTCCCTGTGTGGGGGCTGTAACCCCTCTTTGGGGCTGTAGCCCCTGTTGGGGGACCATAGCCCCTGTGTGGGGGCTGTAACCCCTGTGGGGGGGGCCGTAAAATATATATTCATGTTTCATGAATTCATGAATACATGTGTTTAGAATTAACTTTATTATTATGATAGGGACACTGGTAGGCTTCCACATTGCTTTAACACTGTAGATATATCAATAAAACATAGCCCAACTGATTGCTGTCTCTGTCTCTCTCTCCCTCTCTCTCTATATATATAAAGTGGTCTTTTGTTTTAATTGTGGAAGAACATGGATTTTGAGGTATTTTACAGAATGACTTTAGGATGTTTTTAAATCAGGGATTTTTCAGGTTTCCAATAGGAAGCACCAGAATTCCTGATGAGACCCTGCCTGCTCAGAGCTGGCACCTTCGACCCAGCTGGCTGTGGCTGACCTCCTGGCCAAATGGAGCCAGGAAGACATGCTTTGACAGTTCAAAGCAGGCCACCACACCTGGAATGTCTTCCGGGTGATAGCTGCCCATATGGCCAGGCAGGGGGCATGCATGGCAGTAGTGCCACACAGAGGCCAACTCTGCAGCCACAGCCTACTGGCAGCTGACCCAGAGGGACAGATGCCTCTACTGGCTCTGCAGTCCTCTTCCAGGTCGGGCTGGTGTGCAGCAGGTCACAGCCAGGCAGCAGCCCCCACTGCCAGACTGCTGCAGTGTATAAAGGGTGCAGGGAACTCTCAGGGCTGCTTCAGCAGTCCAGCTGGTACAAGGGGTAGTGTCCCTAGGTACCAATTGGCTGGGGCCCAGAAGCTCCTGAGAGTGAGTAGCCCTGAGCTACTTGCCAGGGTAGCTTTTTGTACTGATAGGGCCAGGACAGGGCAGCTTTTTATACTGCTGGGGATGACACAGGTACTGGCCCTGGGCTCTAGGTTCCCCTGGCTACAGATCCAGGAGGAACCAGGCAGGGTTATTTTGCCCCAAGTGGCACAATTTGCTCCACAACAAAGTGCATGTCCGAGCACATGCGCTGAGGCAAAAATCCCTGGCTCAAATTTGCACCACTTCTATTTGAGCTGCTATAAATGCATGTGCTTGCATGTGTGGACATGCCCTAAGGGTATGTGCACATGGCAGCAGCATGCATGGCCAGGAGGGAGCCATGAGTGTGTATGTGCAGAGGCACGCATTTTCCATGCAACACCCCTGCATGTGCACTCCAGCACATGGCAAATTGACCTGAGTGGGGTAGGGGAGGCTTGGGATAGCACCTGTGGTAGCCTTACCTAGGATTCTGGAGGCCTCCCAGGGCAGCAGTGGCACCAAGTCAGCCACTTGGAGCCTGACCAGCATACAGAGTGTGGCTTTGGCTGGCCAGGTTCCCTTCTGGCCATGCATGCTGCTGCTGTGTGCACCATGCCACATTTTGCAGCACTTTATTAGCCGCATGGCAAACAGGTGCACATGTGCCGCATTCAGTTTTTGGAGTCTCAAAGTGCTTTGAGGCACTGCAAATGGCACGTGCACGCTCATTGGGATGTGCCCTAAGTGCTTCTTTTAAATGTTCAGGTGCTAGGTCAGGCTTGAGAATCTAATGGGGGTTTCATCTCTTCCTCAAGACTTCATTTCTCAGATGAAGAGAGGGAAAGAGTAAGATACAATGTTGACAGGTTGTTCTTCTATCATTTAGTGCTTGAAACAAGGTGCCAACTTTCAACCTACTTCCAATGGCTTTTCATTGCCAATGTAGATGAGCATGCATGATACCATGACACCAGCTCCTTTACCATTAGTTTCTTATTTGTGGTTTTGGAGGTTCTTTATGTGCTGTTCTGAGAAGAGCTGAGAAGTGCAGGAAATCAGGGCTATTAATGAGTGTCAGAACCAGTGGTCAGTCAATACTATTTTGATGAGGGGGGTGTTCTCCTCAGTCAACTCTGAAGTCATGCTTTTCCTATTGCTCCATTCCCTGGAACATCTTAATTCAGTCTGACCACAAAACCAAATATTTTGTTCTAAACTCAAAACTATATATATTGCATCCATTGTTTTATTTGTGGGCACAGGTGGATTAATGCATGGGCCAGTGAGGCCTGGGCCCAGGGGCTCCTGCTGAGCATTGGCCCCCAAATGCCTGGGTTTCTCCCCCACCCTTGCCATGCCTGGGTTTTCTTGGAAATGACAGGTCCTGCATGGGATATGGCCAGGAACACAGCTGGGCAGTGCTCTACGATGTAAGCGTGTGCCACCCTTGCACTGCCTCCATGCCCCACTGCCATGCCTTTGTTCTCCAGGCTCTGTTCCCCATTGCCCCTGTGTGCTGCCTCCTGGGGAAGCCTTGGACTAGGGGTGCAGCACAGTGGGGAGGAGAAGCATCCTCAGAAGGATCAGTTGTGGGGGAAGTGTAACAGGTCACCCTCCCCCGCACCATCTTCCCTGGTAATCTATGCCTTATGTGGGGTGCTCTTGGGGTCTTCTTTGAAGTTCTTATGTCCCATCCTATACTTGCCTGCCACATCTTGATGGAAATTATTATGATGAAGTTCTTGCAAGTGGGAGACTGCCTATTGTACTGTGTATGTTGGGGCCTTTTGCCTATGTGGGCCTGACCCCTGTCTTTCTCTAGCTAGGCCTGCCCATCGAAACCCACCAAACAGGGTTTGACTCCAAGGCTCTAGCCTTTTTCGGTGTCTTGTGGCTCATGGCCCCCTTTCCTGCTCAAGCCTGGCCCAGAGGCCTGGGTGCTGGCCCTACAGCCAGGGGTTTGCAAGTTTAGAACCAGGCTATGACCCCAAACTTGCACCCTCTCAGTCCAAAAGAAGTAAACAAAACAAAGTTGCACCCCAGGTGCACCAGACCTCCCTGGCCTTTTTAAGATTGTGTCCTCAGGTGCCACAGTCAGTGCATCCCAAAATCCTGTGCCCCACTGGCACCAGGGTCTATGTACCCCCAAAAGCTGCACCTTTGCTGGTGCTGGAGTCTGTGCACCCAAAAGGTGCCCGAGTCTGTGTGCCCACACTGCCGCCGGGGTCCTCACTCCGTAGCAGGCCCCCAAAATGAGGCCTCCTCCTTCCCCTAATAGCCTCACCCAAACCACCGGTCTTATTCATTAATCAAAAAGAAAAAAATAAATAAACAGTCCCATCTGTGGGTAATAACTGCAACCAGCTAATGTGATAAAAGCAGCATATCAGCTTACATTCACAGGGTCTGTGCTTCAGCTCCCCACTGTCAGCTAACATCCTTGCTGTGATATGGCTGTCGTCTCTCCGGGGCTTCCGGGGTTCCCTTCTTCCCACCTTTGGACTACTCACCCAGCTTCTCCATGCTGCTCTCTGAAACACTCCTTGCCCTTTCACTGCTGCTCTGCCTAGGGGTTTTATAGTCCTGCCCCTTCTGGCCAGCTGACTAGCTGGCCAGGCTCCGCATTTAACCCCTTCATTACCAGCACTCTATGCCCAGAAAGTTCTGGCCTTAAGAGTGGACGTGCCTTCTGGTGACAGGGCAAGGGTTCCCTGTTACAGGGAGAGAAGGAGGTCCTGTGAGGGGAAAGTGTGTATGTGTCTGCATGTGTTCATGGCAGGAAGAGTGTGTTTGTGTCTGTATGTCTATGCACAGAGAGTAAAGTGTGTGTGTGTGTGTGTTTGTGGTAGAGAGAGTTTGTGTGTGTGTGTGTATGTCCATGCGCATGCCAGAGAGTGAGAGGTGTGTGTATGTATCCATATGCATGACAGGGAGTGAGAGTGCCCCTGGGGGAAAAGCAGCAGCGTGGAGAGCCCTGAGCCTGCAGCAGGCAGCCCACATCTACCCTTGCCCCACTGGGCTCCACTATGGCTGTGGCAGAGGAAGTGGGGCAGGGAGGAGAGGAGGGCAGGTAACACCCCCACCCTCAGCCTGGCCAGGTCCACCTAGCCTCCCCCAAGGGGCACAGAGATCCTCCCTGCCCTAGGCAGCAGCAGCACCAGGAGGGAAAGGAGCCCCACCTCCTGCTGGAGCCTGGCTCCCATGTGGGAGGGGTCCTCCAATTCTGTGTTTGCCTGGGGCCCCAATAAACCTTAATCTGCCTCTGTTTGTGGATTCAGCAAAGAAGCCATAGTCAGCTTTCAGGAACGTAGTTTCATAGTTTCTGGGGTCAGAAGGGACCTGAGTAGATCATCTAGTCCGACCCCCTGCCATGGCAGGAAAGAGTACTGGGGTC
>NW_017729032.1:62664520-62688725 GCF_001723915.1 Gavialis gangeticus | reverse complement strand
CCTCCTCTGGACCCTCTCCATGCTGTCCACATCCCTCTTAAAGTGCAGCACCCAGAACTGGACGCAGTACTCCAGCTGCAGCCTGACCAGTGCCGCATAGAGGGGGAGGATCACCTCCTTGGACCTGCTTGAGATGCATCTGTGGAAGAGGAAGAGTTTAATAGGCATGATGAGTTTTATACACTTTTTCCATTCTCATCATCTCCGTGTGAGTCTATAGGTTTCCAGTCTCCACTGTTGCCAATTCTCCTGACTTTAGAGTAAGTCTCACAGTATTTGGTGTCTTACTTAAAGTCCATGTTTCTGGAGATAAATTAATTTAAACTTCCACAGTTTTTAAAGTAGGTTTGCGTTTGTGGAGTAAAGTCTGAACATGTTATTTAAGTGCTCCCTACAGACTCAGAAGCCTGAACTCAAGGAACCTAAAATTTATTATTATTATTTTTTAATCTCATAATTTTTCAGGGCCTGAGGATTCATTAGTGTTTGAGGTTGGCAGTATTTCATTTCCTCCATCATTACTTCAGGGATGCGAAGGCCTTCTAGAAACTGTTGCAATGGCTGGCTGTGGCCTTAGTTAAAGGCCCTGCTCTTACTCAGAAAAAATCTTTTCCAACACCCCAAATGTTAAACAGGTGTGTTAATATTTACCTCTCCTATGATGACTTGGGAGGGTTAATTGGTGTTATTAAAGTGTTTACATATCTGCCAATGAAAGATCCTTGGAGTAAAGTATTTTTATTATTTACTAATTGTGTTTGGCCACTCTTATGACTTTTTTAGTGCTTCTTATCCAAGGTACACTATGCATGGAACAGAGCCCAAGTCCTTGCTATACGTTATTTTTTCCAGATACATTCCATTTCCTAAAATAATTTATAAGTATCTATTATACATTCCAGTTGAAAACTAAATTCTGTTCATCCTTTTCCTATCTCTTTTTCTGAGGTAGCTGGCATGTGGATTTTTTTTTTCATAAACAGTGTGTTATTTTTACTTATGATCAACAGAAATATTTGGATTGGCTGTTGCAGATAAACTGTTTGGTGTTTACTGGCACCCACAAGAATAAAACTTGCAGCAATTTTAAGTGGAAGCTAAATTCTAATATTGGCCTTATACTGAGAGCCTTTTGTATTCGCCATTTCCTAATTGTGAAAACAATATATGTTAGATTCTGCATGCATCAGCATTTTAATATAACTGTTACCATGTGGTCAAAGAGCGAAATTCAGGATTTGTATTTCCATGACTAAAACTTCACCTGAATATATAGGTATCATGAGAAAGCACACAAGATTCAGACAGAGTGAGCTTGAATAACAGCCTCCTACATATGCTTTCTGCAGTGTGTAGATCTTGGAAGAGAGAAGTCACAAAGCATTTTCTCCTTCTCAATTTCTAAAACTGATACAAAGTCCTAACTTCTAAATTGATAGCAGACACAAGGTAAGTCACACTGGAGAACAGTAAAGGTTAACACCATTGTAGTCAGTTACTGCATAGGTCACCAGGATGATGTTGGGGGGTGTTAGTGAGTAACAGAAAGGCAGCAGGTAGACAGGACAACAGTGGAATCAACAATGAGCAATCAAAAGGTAGAAGTGACTAAATGGAGGTCTATGCCAGAGAAGCAGCAGGTGAATGTCTCTGTGTGTAAGTCAGTCTCAGGAGACAGAGTATCAGCAAGACTAAGCTAAAATTAAAATTTACAAAGGTTTAATAAATCCTACAAGAAAAATTGTAAAATTTGGCCTAATCTATTTAGCAATTTAAAGGAAAACAAAGCTCATTCACTGGCTCAGCTTTGTTTTTTTGGCAGTTCTGGAGTTTCCTATATCAGGAAGAAATATTACAGAACCATAGCACCTGGCACTGGCTGTTTCCTCATCTGCTACATGATAACCCCAACTGTGAGAATCTAGTAAAAAGGAATAGGAGTCAACACCTTAGAGATTCCTTTTAAGATAGCCAGAGAAACCCCAAATAACTATTTATATGAATTACAATATCCACAATTACACAAGCTAGGATGAAAAAGTAGGAGTTACATAAATTATGTTAACCTTTGTGCTTCAGGGTATAAGGCAAGCACTGAGGTTAAACAGAAACTGTCTCCAGGGGCATGTTATTGTGTAACTGTGCATTATTCAGATTTTATAGCTTCCTTGGAAGCCTCTACCCCTGACAACTTTCAGAGATAGAATACTAGACCAGGGAAAACATAGATCTAATCTAGGATAACAATTCCTAATTCCTAATATTTCCATATTAGTTAGAGGTGACTTTCTGTTCTTTTACTTTTTCTTATACAAGGCAGTTACAGCATCTATATGAAGCGTATAATGAAAATGTTTCAAGAATGTTATTTGAAGGCTGGAAGAGTACATTTAGTGTAAAATTTTCCTGAGAAATATCTGTTTTCCACTGTTTTTATCATAATGATTTATATAGTGCCTTATTTGTTTCAGCTAAAATGATGCTGAAGAACAGGTAGGACACCAGATAGCAGACAAGAAGTTAGACAGTATCAGTTCACTCATCAGTGAAAATTGAAAAATCCAGAATATGTACAGCAACTTTCTTCTGAAACATATCTTTGCTCCACAAGTTCCCCAAAAACAAGAGCTATCCACCCTTTTTAAAATTTCAGGTACCAAATCTTGCCTTGAAACCCAATAACCCATGCAAAATTACCATGATCGCATGAGTCCAAGGAGTAATTGTGCATACAAAGAACTAATTAGATCAATCTGCATGTGAACCCCTGGATTTGTATGCACAAACACATGCAAATGAGATATACCAGTGCCTGCAGTCTTGGGCTTCTGCCCTTTTGAGAATCAGTTCCTGGTGTTTATAAATAGAGGGCTAGATTCTATGATCCCTGCTGACACCGCTTTACAGACAAGTACAATGAAATATAACAATAATGATTTTTTTTACATCACTTTAGACTTTTGCCATGTTTTTTGGAAGGTTATTACTGGATACTGGTAGCTTTTGAGACATATGGGCTACTCATTTCTGTATCTCCTACGTGTCTGAAATCCCTGTTGAAATCAGATCCATACTGATAAAATATCATCAAAACTTACTGCCAACAGGCTGCACAAGTAATGCTTTTTATATTGGACCTAGGGTAGCAGGTAGGCATCACTTATGTGCATGAAGTCCCTCTGTGGATGTAGGCCTAACACTCCAGTCCTTTCTGAGTCCTAAATGTCCTTCTGAATGCAATGGCAGCTTCCTGGACACTAGGTGCTTCCCCACCCAACTCTTATATGTATTAAAAATTATCAGGTGAAATTCTCTTTTTTCCAGTGCCAACATCAGGCCAGCAGACCTCTGCAGTCATTAAAGTAAGGTTTAAATGAGATCCTACTTTACAGTAGCAACTCTGAGCCACTCCCAAGAAAGTTGCCACAAAGCATGCATCTGCATTCACCCCTTTTCTTTGTGCATCAAGTCCCAGAACAAGGTGATGCAGCAGCCTCAGAGCAGCCTTGAGTCTGTAAGCATATGTAAGCAAAGAGTCTATGGATGGTGCTCAGCGCATGCTCTAGGCCACTCTAATGCCTCATTTTAGAGAGTTGGCATGTGTGGAGCAAATGGACAGAGACAGCTACGCAGAAGTGCAGCTTAAAACAGCATAGAGGAGATGTCCTTAGTATCTTATCTAATGTTAACTCCATGTGCAATGCATTGTTGGTGCATGCTTTCCCATCTGAGTACATATGAATCATAGCCCTTTTAACATGAAGGTATTCTTGCACGTGTTCTGCCTCACAGCTGGAAATAGTAAAAGGAAGTTGAATCTGCATCTTATATTCAGGCAGATTTGGAGTTTGCAAATCTTCAACAATCTGTGTGCTAAAAAGCCCATCGCAATGTCTATTGGCCAGCTTTCCTAGGGCATGGTCATTGTTTTCATTATATAGTAATTGCTTCCTGCAAGAGAAATGGCTGTTTGCTTTTGTGCTGTGCCACACCATTCCATGCACTACCTCCATTCTTCACTCTTTGCAGCATGAAAACATCTTCAGTTTTACTCCTGTCATCAGACTAAATGATTGACCTGGCAAATGTGTGTTGATAAAAAGTATCTACAGCTTTTTAAAATAGCTGTTACCAGAGTTTCAAAACTCTTGCAGTATTCTTAATCATATTTACCCCTCCACAATCTTACCGCTAAGGTCAGTCCTACTAGGCTATCACTATTTAAAGAATCACATGGAATCTTGTTTTGGTAGATACGTTGCTTCATTGCCAATTATGGGGTAACCTCTAACTTCTGGATCAGATTCTAGGCTATGATTAGTGGCAATTAGGGTTGGGTAATTCACCGGTCAAATAAAGTTTGGTCAATTGACCAGTCAAATATTGGTCAATAATTGTAAAAAATTGTCAATAGGTCCAAATATACACAGAAAAAGCACAACTTTTCCATTATGAAATGTGTCAAAAAAACAATAAAAAGTCTTACTTATGTCAAGAAAGCTACCAAAATGTATATTTTTTTTTGGTAAAATTGCTATAATCTTTTCCCAGTCAAAAATATGCAGTCAACTGCCCGGTCAGTTGACAATACTTGACCAATCAATTGACCAGCTAGTGATGGTAAACTGATGCTCATACAGGCTCTTTGAAAATTGACTTCAGTATAGTTATTAGAAAAGCATTTGCTCATTAATTCAGCTGTCAAGTGCTTCAAGAGGTCTATGGACATCAAAATGTTGAATCCAAGATTGAAAAAAGAATGCTGCCATGGATGGAACGGATATATGAAACACCCTAGCAATTGACACACAATGGAGCTATGATTGTGAAGCTTAGAAAATGGCAGGCTGTACCACTGGTTATCAGCTGACCGATGTTTTTCCATAAACCGTACACTATTTTATTTGACCTTTGAACTTCAAACATGTTTTATGTTTTGATTCACTCCACCCATATTGAAATAATTCTTGTGGGCTTTTTCATGTTACAACTTGGGTGCATGCTACTGTGGTCAGTTTTAATAGGTATTAATGTAGTGAGTAGCAAGCAAATTATAACTGTTTCACATTAGGCATAATTTTACAGCAGACAATTTTATAAGGAGACTGGAATGAATCAAATACAGTCATTTGAATTAAAATATCTTTTACATTCCCAGTGTTGCAGTGGAACTGATGACAAACCTAGAGAAGCATGCTAGAACAAACAGACCAGAAAATTAAATTCTTCTAGCTTTCATATGCCACAGTAGGAACTATTTAATTTTTTTCCCTCTTCCTTTCTTTTTTTTCTTTCTGCCTTGGGAGAGGAGAATGGCTAAGCCTCTCATTTCCAAATCCTGTTAAATATATTTCCTCTTACAACTCTCAGAGAACTGTGAGCTCTCCAATATAATTTGCTGTGATCTAGTGGCATTTCATTTGCATGGGAATAATATCCCATGGCTGAAGTGAAAGGTAGAGTCTCAAGACTCCCACGCTTCATTTTTTGGTTCTACTACTGGCTGACTCTTTGTCACTGGGTGAATCACTTAGGGTCTGTGTGCAAGGCAGAAGCAGGATTCAGAGTCTTGCTACTAATTCCTACCGTATGGGTGTGTCTACACATGCACTTAATGCATCTTAAGGTTACTGCACACCAAAATAAGGTGCAGTAAACTGTACCCAGGAATGCTTTTACATGTGTACCCACATCAGGAGCAAATTTGCTTCCAACAGGAGCAGTTGAGTCCAGAGCTGCTACTGCCCATCTTCCCTGCTCTGCCTCACTGCAGCAGCCAAGAGGAGCTCCAGATACCCCCTGTGCCAGGCCCAAGCTGGCAGGAGGCACAGAGGTCAGTCCTGGCCTCTGGGGAGTGGGGAACATGGGATCGCAGCCAGGCTAAGTGGCACCGACTTTGGGTGATGCCCCATGGCTGAGTGGAAGCAGCGCCCTGAGGGGTCTTTGCTTGCTGAGAGGATGAGGCAGCTCTCTGTCCCTGGTCCTAGCACTGTTTAGCTCCCAGGTCCCTGCAAGGAGCTGGGAGCTGAACAACACTGGGATGGGAGAGCTCTCTGTCCCTGCAGTTCCAGGCCGGGAACAGAAATCTTTCCCATCTCCTCAGTCCAGCCACTGCCTGTGCAGCTCACACCCCAGTCAGCTCCAACTCCCTGCCTGTGCCTGGGAGGATGCAGGAGCTGAGCAGTTCTGGGACAGGGCAAAGACATGGTGGGGAGGGGAGGTAAGCAGCATTGGGACCAAGGGGAGATGTAGGGGCAGTAAGCATCATTGGGCCTGGGGGGGGGAGCTGCAGGGAGGTAAGCAGCACCAGGACTGGGGGAAGACATGGGGGGATAACCAGGGCTCTCTCACCCTGGCCCTGGCCCTGGCCCCGGCCCTGGCCCTGGCCCTGCTTACTCCCCCCACCCATGTCCTCCTTTCCCTCTCCCCTCCCCCCAATCATGGTGCTGCTCAGCTCCTGGCTTCCTCCAGGCACCTGTTCCCTGGGAGTGGGAGCCAACTGGGGCATGTGCTGCATGGGCAGCAGTAGGGCTGAGGGGATGGGGAAGCTCTTTGTCCCCAACCCAGCACTGTTGGGACAGAGTTCCTCCATCCCCTCAGCAAACAAAGCCAGGGGAGAGCTCATGGTGCTGCTGAGGCACCACCCCAAACCAGTGCTGCTGAGCCAGGCTGCAATCCTGAGCCCCACACTAGAGCTGTGGACAGCTTTCCCCCACCTCCTGTGGCCCTCTGCTGCCTAAGCTGACTTGGAAGAAATTGTTCCCAGTCAGCATCGACACATATGCTCCTGTGCAGTAGCTAATGTGCCACTAGTCTGTTACCTGTATTTGTTGGTATGAGCAAATGGCGCATTAGCCTAATTTACTATGCAGTAAGTCCCATGCATGTATAGATGGTGATGCATTACTGCATATTAAATTAGTCTAATGAACGAAGCATCTCAAGTAGATGGACCCTATGTGCATTCATCCTGGAAACAAGGCTGTAGGGTCCCACTCCCTAGATCTGGGCTTCTGGTGGGCTTAGAAGGGACAGCTTTGGGTGCCCCAAGGGTGTCCTTACCTCCTCATTTCCAGAGTGGATGAATATGGAATGGGAGTGAGAACAGGAGTGGAACTTCGTTCTTCAGCAGCAAGACTGAGCATCCTGTCACCACAGCGCAGGCATACCCTGAAAACCTCTGAACCACGTCCTCAACTGGTGCACAGCACTACAGCTCTATCAGTTGGTGCTCTGTCTTTTGTTTTACATTTAGTAAAATAAGGATAATAAAGCAGTTATGATATCTGTCACATATGGCTGATGAGAGGATGAATTAGGCACTGTTTGTAGAGGACTTTGTGATGCAGGGATCAAAAGGGCTACATCTGTCCCTCTGTTTTAAGGTTTTCTATAGTGCTCATCACTATAGATTCAATAGTGCTGATCCTGCAAACACGTGTGGATGCTTATCTTTCCTCATGTGAAGAGCCCCATTGATTAGCTAAGCCCTGATGTCACTCATCACACAGTTGTGCATTCCTGTTCTCTCTATCCCCAAATGCCAGGAGTGTTTTTCAAGTCTAGTAATGGGACTACTTACATGAATAAACTTAAACATATGTGCTTAACTTGAAAGTGGTATGTCTTGCTGTTTTTCTTCCAAAATTCAGAAATATATTTAAAAATGCAAGCTCCATAAATATGTTAGAAGAGGCAAAACACTGCATATTTCTTTGTTCTCCATATGCTTTTAATATTATGACAAGCTATAAAGACATTTCTGAAGAGATGGGCTTTCTTCTTCTGCGTGCTAGTATTCCTGATGTTCAGATCCAAGTACAGGAAAAAGTAGAGAAAAATTTACTGGTAATTTTAGTTTTTTCATACTGTATTATTTATTTCTTCACAGTTGGGTGTTCATGCATCTTTCTATGCTAATATCTTTAACAGAGATTGAAATCCAGTACATTTTCACTAACCAAAATGACTTTTGGCTTTTATAAACATTGTCCTCTCTTCAGTCCCACAATGCTGCCAGCTCTCATGATTTTATCATGAGTCTTTCAATAGCTGGCATTTTTTCATAAGGTCTCAGCTCAGGCAGTCATGTAATTACATGAGAATCTTTGCTTTCATTTTTTTTAAAGTTTTGAGCCTTCATAGTTGCTAGAAAATAAAACCTTATAGGATCAGAAACCAAAAAAGGGATAAAAAAGCAAAACTTATACTTAAAAAAAAATCATCTGATTTTTAAGCTAGTCTTGTGATTTTGGCACCTGAGTTCTGGTTTTTAAATCTTTGAGGCTGTCAATGTTGGAGCTACCCAAAAACAACTTATTTTAAACTATTTTTAAAGCAGTAACAATAAACATCCTGGATGCCTTATACATTTTGTCTGAATGCCTTATACATTTTGCACTATCCCTTAACTCCCTACTTGTACTTGAAGGCTGTGAGTTATCCTGTTCAAATATGCTTCTAAGAGAAAGTTTAAAGGTTCAGTCTGCATGTAGACCTTTGGAAGCAGGGGCTAACTACAGACATTCAGGAAGCTAAATCAGGTTCAAAATGGCCATCCAATTTAAACTTAGTTTGTCCCAGTGCTAACCTTACACCTACAGACCAGCTCTCAGTGACCAGCAATCAGTCTAAACCTGTAACTAAGCAGAAGTTCCAGGCACACAAACCAGTCTAAAAATTGCAGAATCTAGTTTAAGATAAACCTGGATCTGTGTTGTATCAGACTCATTTGATTTAGATCAAACCATTGCATGGAATTTCTATCCACTGTCCCTATACAGCTCCAGGGCTGGGAAGAACTAACCACTCGCCTTAGCCCCAGGGCTGCTCTTTTCACTCCACCTTCCCCTGCATTCATCTCTCTTTGCCTCTGCCCTCCAGCCCCTTGCTCCTCCAACCCCATGAGCAAGCACTGTCAACCCACATCCCACAAGCCACTCTGGGTGCAGCTGCTTTTATCAGTATTTGCTGCTGCCAGAGCTGAGCAAGTAAGTCCAAGTGGGGGAAGAGGTAGAAAGGATGGGGTGTGAGTTCACTGCGGGGGATGCCAGCCCACCCCTACCCACTGTTGTGTTGTGCTCCCTCACCTCTTGCAGGTTGCACCTGAACCACCCTACTCCACCCCCTACACCACCCATGGGTCATGCCTGCCCCCCACCCCATCTGTGGGTCCTGTTTGCCTTCCCTAAACTACTCACAGGTTGTGCCTGCCCTCCTTACCCCACCTGCAGGCCACGCCTCCCCCCCAACCCTCAGTCTGTGTCTGCTCCTGAATGCATCTGTAGGTCATGCCTGCGCCTCCCATCCCAACCACAGATCATGCCTGCTCCCCCTACCCCACCCATGGGTCACGGGTTGCAGGTCATGTCTGTCCCCCACACCCTACCCATGGGTTGCACCTGCCCCCTTCCCAACTGCAAGTTGCACCTTCTCCCCCTACAGGCTGCATATGCTCCCTCTACCCCTTGCCTGCCCCCCTACTTCAGCCACAGGTTGTGTCTACTCCCTCTACCCCTTGAAAGTCATACCTGCCCCTCACCCCACCCATGCCTTGCACTTGCCCCATCCCATCCCAACCATGGGTCACACCTGCCCCCCTACCCCACCTATGAGTCATACCTCCCCCTACCCACAGCAGGCCCTCTATCCCCACCAGCCTGCTGGACC
Source organism: Gavialis gangeticus (assembly GCF_001723915.1). NCBI lineage: Eukaryota > Metazoa > Chordata > Crocodylia > Gavialidae > Gavialis > Gavialis gangeticus. The sequence goes on along the minus strand of NW_017729032.1, from coordinate 62,679,056 downwards.
CATAACCCTCTGGCTAGCCCTCCCCACCATCCTGACTTACCTGATATTGGGCAGCTATTTTGAATCAATTTAACCTCCCCCTAATGCCCTTGAATGTCTGTAGTTAGCCAGCAAGTTTGCCACTGAGGGAGTTTGGGGGGAGGGGGCTCCAGTAAACTTCTTTCTGGAGGAAGCAAGTACAGGTGGTGGCATTGTCCAAAGAGGAGTCATGTTTGTGGTGTCTATTTTGGAGGATGGACTTATTCAAAGGCTTCCAGGAAATAAACTGTTTTCAATAGGCAGACTCCCTTAGGGAGGATCACAATTGAAACAGGCACAGTGAACTCCTCAAAGATGTGAAACCAAACTAGCAATGAAAGATGCAATCTGTAGACTGCTAAGGTAGCAGGATGAATTGAGGCTTAAGTTTGACAGGTACAGATGTATGATTAGTCCATGCTATATGCTACAACATGCTCCAGTATTGCTACTAGTGTCTTTTAATGGTCAGCCTTTATCTGAATTTCCAGTGAGCTGTTTTGGAGAGTCTCCTCTAATCAGACTGGGAAAGGACTAGAGGTTTTCTACGCCCTTTGGAAGACTGAAGAGAAGTAAATGTACAATCATCATGTATAAGTGTGGCAGGAACTCCAAAATGAATGAAGTGCAGGGCTTGGTGATATGCTTTTCTATGAGAAAAGCACATGTGGGATTCTGGGATATGTAAGGAGGTGATGAAGAAGCTTCTGTGAAACTTCTTTACAACAGTTCAAGACGTATTCTGGTCTAATCCCCAAGCAGGGCTATAGATTTTCTTATGGGTCTCCCCCAAGAAGCTTATACAGATTCTTACAGCACTGGGTCTTGTTCTCAATGGCATGTTCATGGTGGGGCTTTGGTGGGGCTAGTTATGCAAATCAGTAACCTCATACCTGTCAGTGCTGTCCTTAGGGAAGAAGACAGGAAATAGTGCAGGAGAAGAGCAACTGGAGAGGAACTGGTGAGTTCTCCAGGGTGGAGACCAGAGTCCCCCAGATATCATTGGTGTCCATAGCACCAGGAGATCTTCTCTGTGCAGCCACAAACATCTGAGTTTTCCACACTTTCCAAGTTAGGAAACTTTTTTCTTAAGTTTCCTCCTTCCGTAAGTTTTAGGCCATGTACATTCAGTGTGTCCTAAGAGAGTCAGTACTGCCCCAAGAGAAACCATGAATGTATAGATGTTCAGGATTTTTCTCCCAGAGTAAAAATGGCCACTCTAGGAGAAAAATAACCTGGGAACAGCAAGAGTTATATCACTCCCAGGAGAGTTTTTTCTGTCAGAGCATTTCTACAAATTTAGGTGAGGAAGAGGAAGAGAGGTCTGTGTGTTTTAAAACTGAGATCTTCCATTCTGTTCCTCTGGCCACATGTATGCAATTTTTTTGCTGCTTGTGGTGTTTGTATATGTATATGGCTACAGACGACTTATACAGTTTGCCTGACCCATGCTATTATTTCATGCTCAAAAAAAATTGTTTCTTTAATATTAGCATTTTCTAGAAGCATTTTTTAAAGATGGTTTCTGTACAAAAACCAAGACTGATTTGCTTGTCTGCAGTTGAGGAGAACTTGACACACCTCCACAGAGTGTGTGCACCAAAGATAGAAGAGTATATATTTGTTTTTGAGAACATGATCTTAGGATTTGGGAGAGCTGTTCTTTGTTCCAAGCTCTGCCACAGGCCTACTGTGTGTTCTTGCATGAGAATTGTTTCTTCTCTCTTTCCTCTGTTCATTCTCTTCTATGAAATGGGGATATAAGACTTTGCCTGTCATACTTTCTTCCCTGAAGGGGCTGTGGGAATGAATTCTGCACAACATTTTTAGTGTGAAAAGTACAGTATAAAACCTAAGTATCACCAGTATTATCTGGAGACTGTTGCTATTGGAGTGTTCCAGATAAATGTGACATGACTGCAAGGCTATGCATTGGCTTGGTTACCAATAACCATACCTTTTCTGTATCAGACCAGGTATTGGTGTTTGCCAGGTCCTTGAAACATTTGCTTCCTTCAGGTGAACTCAATTCAGTTTATCTTTAATTCAACTTCAGCCAGCTATTTTTCATTCAAGTTACATTTCCTTCACTTGACAAAGCTAGTGCTGGATGAAAAGAACATCCAGATATGAGGAGCTGTGTGGTGACTAGTGTTTTGTCTCATGAGTCACTGTCTGAGAGTCCTGAAAAGTATCTGTTCATCATCATGACTCTTTCAGATCCAATCATAGAAAAGGTTATAGCTAACGTAGAGCAATTCTGTCAGCACTCACCAGTACACTAAGGTGGGTGTGGCAGTGCATCTTTGGTGCCTGCCACTTTAAGGGCAGGAGCAGGCAGCCACCATGTGCCTGATGAGGGCAGCCATTTTCAAACATAGGCCAGAGAGGAGGCAGTCTGTGTTGAGCAGCCATGGGTGCAACATTTGGCTGAGCTGCTCCTGGAACACCTTGGAGTTAAGGGTGAGGCTATGTGGATGGAGGAGGCCTCAGTGGTCCTGGACATGACCTAAAACTGTACCCTGTTGGGATAGGGAGGCCTGGTGGGACTGCCAGTGGCGTGGCAGACCCACTTAAATACCAGGACTGTGAACCTCACCAGTGTAAGCTGGGTCATGATGCTTAAACCCCAGCCCCCACCTTCAGGTGGGTTACTAAGAGGGAGGAGTGGGACCAGCCATGGCTGCAGCCACCTGAGCCTGCAGGGGTGCAAGACCCCGGAGGCCCTGGGGAGGCAGCAGTTGTGTGTCCCCAGAGGAGGAGCAGTTGTGTGGCCCCAGAGTGATAATGGATCATGCATTAGATCCCATTGTGTGACCCTGAAAGAGCAGGGGCATCAGTGAGCCCTCCCAGAGTAGGGTGCATCTTCACAACCTGAAGGACTGGGTGTTGAGTAGGATTGAAGGGATGGTCTGAAAGGCAGGCCCAGGGGTTGTGTTGAGTAGGGCTGAAGGACAGCTGGAAGGGCAACATGTGGGCCAACCCCCCACAAGATCATGGTGCTGTGTATAAGGAGCCCGGTGAGGGGCTAGTGTGAAGTTGGCCCTCCGTTTGGTGAATTGGCTGGCACTACCCAGGTAAGGGTCACGGAAGAGGCCCAAGAGACTTCATGTTGCCAGCCAAGGTGGGATTCAGATAAGCCTGATTGCCAGAAGGGTCACTGCAGGAGAGAGCAGGGCAGAGTGAAGGGGGCACAGTATGGTGCAGCGAGCAAGAGACCCTGTGAGAGGGGGTGGATTGTGAGAGGCCCCTGTGAGAGCGGGATGGTATGAGTGTGTGTGTGTGTGTGTGTGTATGTGTGTGTGAGACCTGACAGAGAACTAGATTTGGTCCAGCTTGTGGGCAGGAATATGATAACGTATTGGATGCTGTCTGCAAGGCATGGGCCACAGTGTAGGAAAGGTACGGAGCCATGGATAGTGCCCCTGGCATAAGGGCATAGAACAGCCTCCCATTGTTCTGTGCCCTGCAGCCTCCTACGTTTACTACCAGTTTGTTGTAATAGCAAAGTCATGGCAGGCGAGACTGGGTGGCCTGCCCTACGTAGACAGGTGGGCAGGCTGACTTGAGACTCGGTCCTGAGCTTGTCCCCTGTCACAGTGGGTCAACAAATACCATTCAGGCCAATTGAGTAAAAGGTTGCTGAAAAAACAAATACTTCTAACACTGGATTTCATTTCCTTCCTGGTCTGTAATTAAACTGTATCTAAATTATCAGTAGATTGTCCATGTTCATCAACCATCTCTGCTGAGAATTGCCTCCTTACTTATCTTGAAAGTGCTCTTTCCAGAGCTGCTTGTTTCTGGTGTAGGAAGATGCTAATTGGGAACCTCTCATTTACTCATTCTTCCGAGGTTAGTAAGTTTTTTCAGTGTGGTTGTCCCTTTCATGAAGAATATTATTACCTTTACCATGTATGTAATGCATTTGGTAAAAAGTGTGAAGTTCTACTATCTAGTCCAGAAGACCTTTTACTATCTTTTCTCCGACACCTGAGGAAGGGTGTTTGTGCCCGAAAGCTTGCAATTAAATAATTGTTTTTGCAAAAATCTTCTTGATCTAATAAAAGATATCACCTCTATCACGAGCCCGGATTTCCTTTTCCTCTGGACCAATACAACTACAACCTGGCTATCTAGTCCAGGCACTTTGTACAATTTTCATTCCCCTGTAGACAGCAGTAGGAATATCAGCATAGACTTTTCCTTCACTTCAGTTGTTAGTCAGGCATTTAAAAACAGATACCTGACTGCACCCGTCGGCTTCGATCATCCAGTCACGTGCCACCTGGCTTTGGGTGTGTAGGGCTGTCCGTCTCTCCGTCCCTGTGATCTTACTGCACGGACGTCCCGCCCCAGGGTAGTCTCTTCCCCAATCTCATCTGCCACGACTTTGTTTGTTTCTTCAGTGGTAGAGTCCGACTACTGGGGCTTGCACGTGTCTGGGATCTCTAGACAGCAGTCTTCCATGAGGCTCCAACCTCCTCTACACCTCGCCCTGATACCCAGCCTCGATGAGTCGCTGATGTCTCTCGGCCCAACCCTCGCCTATTGGTGTTCTGGGCTGTCCTGTGGAGACGTATTAGGTCTAACCCAACCCCCAAATCTGAATTATACCTTTATGCGTCTACACGGTGTCTCTATTCCCTCTAAAGCGAAACCCTTCCTCTGATTGAGCCAGCTCTAGGGCTCTATGCGACAGACCTTCCAACCCCTCCAAAAGTGGGAAACAGAAAGAAACAAAAGAAGAAACACTGTTAATACCAGTAAGCCCCTGACTACACAAAATGGGCTAGCCGAGAATTTCTAGCTGGCCCTGTCCTGAGTACACATACATCTGGCAATTTTCACATTCTCCCTTCCATACTGCGGACCCCCTGCGTGTTGGCTGGATCCTTGGTGGTCTCTCTAGTTCCGCCTACCCTGAGTCCCCCGCCAGGCAGCTCTATGCAGTTGGAACTTGTCTTCTGCAGCCCCTCCTGCTGCTTAGGCTCTCCGTTCCCCGCCTGGGTTTGCTCCTGGAGCTTTTCCGAACCTGCACCAATCCCACCTGGCTCAACTCCTCGAGTTCCATCACTCTCCCCTCTTCTTCGGGGCAGTCTTTGTTGTCACCTTCTTCCTCGGATCCTCTCCCTTGAATCCTTCATCTGAGTGAGACGCATCCGACTCCTCTCTCTCTCTGCCGATGCTGGTGTCCTCTGTATGATGGGCTTCGAGGCAGACTTCTGCCCCATGAGAAGCAGTCCTGCCTCCTCTTACACCTAATTGGGGTTCCAGGGATACCTTCCCTGTTGACTCTTCTTCTGGTTTTCCTCCCCCTGCTCCTTCACCCGCACCACCTCTTATCCTCCCGTGCCGGCTCCTCCCACTCCTCTCCACAGCTGGCTGCAGTTTTAAAAAAACGCGGCTAACAAGCTGTGTGGGTCCCACCACCACTTCCAGTTTCACCACAGCCCCAGCTGCAGGTAAGGGGTTCTCCATTTTTTTCTCTCTCTCCTTGCCTTCCCTGTTATATTCTGGCCCCCAGGGTCCCCCCTTAGCCCCTCAGGGTCTGTCCCCTGTATCCTCCCTGTGACACTGACTAAATGGAAAAATAAAATTAATTTATGAAGTACATGGGGAAAAACATATTGAACACTTTTAATCACTATAGAACACAAGAGAAATGTACAGTCTGTAATGCTCTTCAGAGGCACTTTTATAGCTTTGCATGATAAAAATAAACCAGCAGTGAATATCAAATTAAAATAACTACTCATAATACTGCAGATAGAAAAAATAGCCAGTGTCTCGATAATTCACATCCGTTAATAATACTTAAAAACAGTAGGCATCAGAATTGCATAAGGTCACCAGATCCCTAATGCACTTGTGCATCTTAAGACTGACCTAAATCCTTTTTGAAGCATTTTAGTGAGATCTAAATGGTCTTGCACAAGTTATCTGTATTGACTTGAATTTCATCCTAATCATCACCTTTATTCCTGCATAGGAGGATTTTCCTCAGTTATTTGTCAACCTCTTTAACAAATTAAAAAGTAATGCAATACCTACAGAAACCCTTCCAGCTTCCTGAGAGAAGTTCTCAATGAAGATTACAAATGCGCTGGTACATTTGATCTCTCTCAGTCCCAATTTTAAATTACTAGTCAATTAAATAACACCCCTGAAAATATAGACCAAGAATCCATTCAGAAACTGATCACTTGTGGTTGGCAAAAGATATAAGATAGTTAGAAGTGCCTTTCTTTCATTTTCCTCTCCAGTAGAGGTTTGACCATTTCCAGGAACTATCAAATCTTCCTATGATCTGTGGTGATTCCTATGGTCCTGTTTATTATTTTTCCCTCCAGTATGAGCAAAATCCCCTTACCCTCTGCCTCCTCTAACTTCTTCCTCCTGCAGTCCCTTCCCCCTCTCTTTACTGTCTGACCTTTCTTTCTCTGAGCACGTGGAAGCAAGGGGCAAATTAGAAAACACTGACCTTGAAATACCTGCAATAATTTGCTCTACAAGTACCCATAGACTTAGTTCATCCAGAATTGATGCATTTTATCTTTTTTGACACTGCTGCAAATTTGAGCATAGGTACTCCATAAATACACTTTTAAGCTGCACTTTTATACCTACTTATCTATAGTACAAACTATATATGATATTAGTCCAAAGCCAAGAGAAGAAATCATACTTGCTTTTTGCATAAACATTTCTTCCTTGAGGAGTGCCAGAGTCCATATCCTACATTTATTAATATATCTCTGAGGAGGTGTTCTGTATCTCAGAGGTAGCATATGCACTTATAGGTATTCTTATGGTTGCTATAGCTGCTGTGGTAAGTGCTCACTCATATAAAATCTTTGCTGGCCACAGCACAAGTTAAACCAGCTCCTGGCAGGCTTAACTCATTCACTGGCCTTCTGGGAAACTGTTCTGAGCCTTTCTTTTAATCAGTTAGTATACAGTCATTTCTTGCGCTCAGCCTTAAACAGCTGCAACTTTCTTGCACTTCCCACTGATTTTTGATCCAGGTGTTCCTCTTGGAGACATTTCTTAATTACCACATTTGGACCACTCAGAGGGAAAGGAGTTTAATGAAAACAACAGTCTGGTAGTGGCATGTGATTGATGTTATGCTGTAGTGCTGCTTTGCTTAAGGTGTAACTGCTGTTTAGCAGCAGTGGCTCTAATGACTTCACATAAGGAGAAGAAATGTTTCAGCTGGGAAGTTTCTAGAAGGGCCCATCTAGTCCTCTTCATGTGCAGATAAAGGCACAATGGGATCTAATGCATGATCCACACAAACACACTTCTTGACATGCCACATGTGGCAGGAGGTGTGATTGTGGGATCATGCATTAGATCCCATCGTACTGTATTCCTGATGCAGGGTGAGCCCAATCCCAGGCTCCCCCTGTACCATCAAGAAATAAGCCCTTCAGTTGAGTGGCTCCCAGCTGCATGGGTACCTCACATACTCCCAAAGCTGGCAGGCTGCAACAGCTGCAGTTTTCCAGCCTCAGGGGTGTGGGGAGCCACTGAAGGTGGAAGACCATGACAGCTGTGATCTCCCAACTCTAGGGGCTCCATGCACCCTGGGAGCTGAGAGATCACATCCAGCTGGGTCCTGGCACCAGGAAGGGCACTGCCAGGACCCAGAATAGGCAGCTGCTGGGTCTAAGAGTCTGTTTAATTGTGGGACTCCCAGGCCCAGCTGAACATGGTGCAACCCTGACAGGGCTTCCAGCCACAGGGGAGACCCTGCTACATGTGCAAAATTAAAGCTCAATAGTGACCAGCTTTAAAGTTAGCAGACATTTTTGAGGTGTAACTTTATAGCGGGTTGGAGCTTTTTATGGCATGGTAAGTACTTTGCATGTGGAGCTGGTGTCAAGGTAATTGTGCAATTAACCAGCGAATTGTGCAATACCTGTCATGTGTAGAGGGGGCTGAAGAAATACAACTTTGAATGAGAATCTATGCTTTATCCAAAACCTACAGCCCTAAGGGAAGGCAGCTTTTGGTAGCTTTAAGCCACTCTTGCACACTGCTGAGCCTGAAACTGGAAGCCTAGATAAAAGCCAGCCCTAAGAACTAATTTGATTTTCAGCAGCTCCCGCAGGTATAAGGCTGTGGCAAGTAGCCTACCGAGGGCTGGGCAGCTGGGGCACGGACCTTGGGTGCTGACTAACAGTGGAGTGCGAGAATGGAGATGGGGGGCACCGAAGTGGCAGCATCAAGCTGGGCTTGGCAAAGGCTCACCCAGAGGATGGAGGCTGCTGTAGTACCTGGAGGTTTGTGATGTGGAAATAACTTTTTACTATTCATAGAAACGTATATGCAGCTATTTCCAATGCAGAGATAATTGTTTTGCTGTTGCCCTTGCAAGAGTCATGTGGCTGCCTAATTTTGTTCTCTGCCCCTGAAGTTCCCACTGACCTTACCCAGACTGTCTCATGGGACCCCACATCCTGGATACTCTGTGTGTCCAGGAGGATTTACCCCAAGTCACATCTTTCCTGTTTTGTAAAATCCTAACTAGATTAATAACATTAAGGTAACAACAGCAGACAACAACTATTACAAACTCAAACTAACAACGTCTCAACCAGTGTCTTTGGTCATTTCAGCAATCATCTAGCTCTACTGTATTACAGCTCCTCTTTGTTTATGTTCTTGTCTGCATTCAAATAGTCTCCTGGTCACATTTTGGGTCAACTTGAGTGCATCTACACAAGATATTACTGCACAGTTGAGTAATGAACTGTTTCGTAAATGGCTCAGCATCTACATGTGTGCCCCTATTAGGGTGCATGAAACTAATAAATTTGTAGGGTAGGACTTGTATTTACAAGTGGAAAGCAAGCAGAAAGCCACCATGAAGCAGGGCCTACATTGCTTTGAGATGGAGAAGGTCAATGCTGAGATACAAAAGAGGAATCAGAGGCAGGCAAAACAAGATGGGAGTTGGCACGCTGGTGCAAGCTCAACTGGAGCTCCCAGCCCTCTGCCCTCCCCTCACCAGAAGATGGGGACCTCCAATTCGCTCCCCACCCCTTCAGCAGTAGCTAGAGAACCCCAAGAATGAGCTCCCTCCACTGCCTTTCCCCCTCCCATTCTGAAAACAGGTGCACTGGCAGAGAGCTGTGAGCATTGCTGTGGGAACCTGGCTACAGGCTCCCAGCCAGCAGCTAGATCCCTATCCCCCCATGAACCACCAGTTAACATCTGTTTGGTCAGGGGCAGGCAATGTTTTTTGGCCGGAATGCCAAAAAACCACAACGTCTACCTTAGAAGGTGCCAGAGTGCCAACATGCCAGAGCCCAGAGCAGCTGTTTGCAGCCTCCTGGCTGTAGCTGGCCCACAGAGCCCGCAGCAGGGCTTGCAGCCTCCCAGCCACCTGCTGGGAGCAGCCTGGACTCTGTGGCTGGCAGCAGCTGCTTAGACCCTGGGCTGGTGGTGGTGTGCCGAGCAAAATGGCTTTGCGTGCCATGCTCAGCACACGTGCCGGGGGTTGCTGCCCCTAATCTGGGGTAATGCTGTAACTCAGAATGCTTTGCAAACAATGTTCTGAATTACAGCTGGGAGCTGCACTTCTCAGAGGGCGGGTGAGCCAAGACAGGCTTCTATGCCTGCTCTCCTGGCAGGAGTGTGAGAGATCCTGGCATACTGGAGAACTTCAACTTAAGCGGCACATCTTGGAGAGTGGCCATACCTTAATGGAACAGGAGCTGGGTAATGTGGATCAGACATAATTCTACCTTGGAGTGGTGTAACTTTGAGTGGTGTAATGAGTGCTTAAAACCATTTTAAGATGTTAATATTCAGACAATCCAGGGCTTAAGAGCTCCAGGAGCCGCCCAAAATTACTATGTAACAAAGCCTTTTGCCTTGCCCATCCCCTGCTGCATTCATCATGGCTTCTCCTCCTCCACTCCCATGGCTCTGTTCAGGGCACTGAAATAGCTACAGCTCTGCTTGTAGCCCTGCCCTAGGGCTTGTGAGGAAGACCTCAGGAAACAGCCTTACAATTTTCTTCCACAGTTACTGCACAAAGGGAATCCTCCTTCAGCGGTATATTGGGTTTCATGCATCTGGTAAACACTGCAGAGTTATGTTTGTTAATCAGATTATGCTAATACAATCTTAGCACAAGTTGTCCCTTTGTGGACAAAATTCAGAAAAAAACTGCATGGAAACAATTATATAGTGCTTTCCGAAGCTGGACCATAGCATTATTTCTTAACATGAGCCCATATCCTATAACTATTTACTTATATGTGTAAAGTTTATACCTGTGAATTTTTCCATAGACTTCACTGGGACTGCTTATGTGTACCAAATTAGGCTCACATACAAGTGTTTGTAGGATTGAGGCCATAGTCTGTAATATTCTTGGGTGTAGACACAAACCAGTTTTGGTCTGCAGCCATGCTTTTAAAAACTTCAATAAACAAATACTGTTATAGACACAATCAAAGGATGCCTTCCTCCATCCCTAAATCCTAATGGATATTTTCATTATAATAAGCTACCAAAATTATCCTTTTTGCCTTGGAAATATTCTTACCGGTTGCATGTTGATTGGCAGATGCATTCCATTTTAATGACATACAAATTTGAAGGGCAATGTGCTTTCAAACATAATAAAGTGGAATTTTTTCTCCACATCTGGAACCTAGTAGATAAGTACCTAAATTAGGGAAACAAATAAGAAATAACTTTGTAGTCAACATTTTATAATATGTATCCATATGTAGCATATTTATGTATCATTGAATATTAGGTAGGCCTATTTTACTCTTTTATCTCTTGTTTATAGAACAACGAAGAACTTGCAAATAAGAAAACAAATATTTTTGGCAATCTTTCATTCAGAAATTGAAGAGAAATAGGAGACCATGAGGAGCCACTTTTCTGCTTTTTTAAAATGTAATTGGTATTTCCAGTAGAAAATACAACTCACAAGTATACTGAATTTGTTTTTAAAAACTGACTTTAAATTTATTCCTCTGTAAAATGAGAATAAGACTTAACTCTCTGACATGCAGTGAAAATAGACTAATGTTTAGAAGTCATTTGAAGATCCTCAAATATGAGGCATAATGTAAACCAATAGGTAATGAATAAAAATAATAACTTTAAAAACCCAACTGAATGTCCAGACAGTTAAAATTTCAAATAGTTAATGGACTTACAGGTTGGCTTTATGACATCTGGAGAAATTACTCTGGTAATGACTCTTTCTATGCTTTGAGATAGCAGGGCATTTTGGTTGATTGATACAATAATTGATGGTATATTATATTATTTCTTCAAACTGTATTTTTTTTATTGGCTTTGGTTTTGTGCTAACACTGCCTAGTCAGTTTTTCAGATTCCTCTCCTAGTGAAGTGGGATTGGTCCTTGTGGAAAAATATTGCATGTGTTTGTGTAGAATAATTGAGGAATAATGCATACACGCATAGGAGGAACAGGTATATTGAGGTTGTTCAGGCCATCTGAATTCTGACATTCCATTTCTTTTGAGCATTTGACTTTACAACCTGAATAACAATTAAAAGCAATTTGAAATGGAATATAGAAATTCAGCACATAAGAAAATAAAGGAGAGCTGTGTTTCTGAGCCCCTTCCCTTCATGGCCAGTGAAAGGGGGGTGGGGAAAGAAAGCTATATGTTTGTACAGTGCTTACCACAGCATGACCCAAACCTCTAACTGATACTGCAATAATAAGTAAATTAGCAGTAACAATCACGCCCTCAAAAATAATAGGAGAGGGGATAGATGATAGAGCTCAGAAACAGCAAATTGAGAAAATACAATCATCTCTTTATTATACTACAGTAATTCTGAGGTATAGAATGGTTAGTGTCATCAGTCTTTCTTTGCCGGAGGGGAAAAAATGGATGGTTGTTACTTGGATCTTGATGAATGTCTGAAAATCACAATTGAAAAAGTGGATTAAATAGTGCAACACAATTCATAAACAGGAAGGAGACGGTTTTGGGTAAGTGGGACCAGATGACAGACAATTCTTCAGTGACTATAGATACTTCTCCTTTTGTCCCAGGGTGAAGATATAGCTATAGATACACTTTTATTTCTCACGTGCTTAAATACTTATTTAATACAGAAAACTCATGAAGTAAAATTCAGACCTTCTGTAAGTGCATGTGCGTCTTATATGAAAGTTTTAGGGTCAAATTCCATGGGGACTCAAATTGTGATGTAAGCTAAATGGTAAGTGGAGAAACACAAGATGTAGCAGACACCACGGAGCAAAAAACAATGCAGAACAAAGACAGATTTGTGTTGTTATGGGTGTGCTAGCCCAGGAAATCTGGGTCTCACCACAGAGGCCTAAAAAGGGTAGAAGGGGTTTTCAGGAGAAAACATGAATAAGGAGCCTGAAGCTGGCCTACGAGGCTGGTAATGGGCTGGTTTCCTGGAGTACCTTCAAAGATGCCCTGTGCCTAGGCAAGAGCTCTGAGGAGAGGTGACGTGGGAATGGTAGCAGTAGTCCCTTCAACATTTAGTGTCCTTGGGTGGGAGTTTGTTAAAGAGAGAGAGCCTGAGCAACTCAGTGGCTTTAAGAGACCACTGGAACCTGTTGTTGTTCCCTGGAAGCAGGAAGAGAGTAAATGTAGACCCCTGAAGAAGAGTGGAGGCCCATGCACAGTCCTCTGCACCAAGAGAAATAGTTCACAACCAGATAGTGACAGACCGAGGGGAGATATAAATGTTCATAATAAGACCAGTGGTTCAGAAAGGGCAAAGAGCTAGGGGGAGGACAATGTTGGAATTGCTGACATTTCAAACTTTTGTTACCCAAAAGGGACAGCCAAACTGCTGGCCTATGTTATTGTGGAGAAACTGAGGCAACGGTCAGAGGAGTCGTATGGCAGAGGTAAACGTTGTATCAACCTGACTGAAATAAGGAATGATGTCAATGCTGTTGTAAGTGGTATGTAGGTCAGAAAGCGGATTTGAGTGCCAGAGTGTTCCATGTTACATAAATCTGGAATTCATTCATTGTGCAAAAAGGAGTCTGATTCCACTTAATCACGCAGGAGTTGAAAGAGAGGGATGTGGATGGAAAAGGGAGTGTGGTCAGTCCAAAAAGGGAATATTCCAAGGACATGTCAAGAAGAAAGTCCTGCTAAAGAAATTCAGCCATTTGGCTCAGAATAAAAAAACCTCCAAGATGTGTCATCCTCAGATAATGTCTCCTTTCCAAGTAATAGTATACTGACATCCTCATTAGCAGATAGCTGGGCAACCTGTACTGGATTGTCTGGATTCAGAAGGAGGCTCCCACTCGCTGGCTGTTACTTTACCCCAGACAAAGTAAACTGAGAGGTGCCCCTCGCCCCCTTCACCTACCTGTGATCTAAACCTGGCAGAAAGAGTCCTCTATTCTTTTCTTTTCTTTTTTGCGTTTTATTTTCTTTATTACTGCTAATTACTAGGCCTTATATTTTATTTCAAAAGCTGCATAGGAAGTAGCCAGGATAGCATGAATGCATTGCCAGAGTTCTGGCATAAAGACAAACGAACCATACAAGAGCCTAACCACATTCCCCATTACTTCAACTGTGTATGCACATTCAATTACCGTGACACTGAGGAGAGGAAATTTAAATGTAAACTGTGCACCCACCTAATAAACCTTACAGTAGCTTAATGTTTATAGGAATGATGCCTTGAGCAAGACCCATAAACCCAGAAGGGGAAAGATTTATACTCTTCTAACATTTCTTAGACCTGTTTATCTCTTAACTTACCCTAAATTGTTAACTCCATCTGAGAGATTCAAGTCCCTGGTGGATTTTTTGAGCCCTCTTCATTAGAACAGTTATGCTTACTGAGTCTGGGATTAGAAATAGCAACCACGTGATGTATATGCCCAGTTGGAACTGACTAAATCAACTTGGATTTTGAATACAAGTCTTCCAAATGCACTAGTTATGATTAACCTGCAGCTTTAAAATTGTCCCTTCCCCCCCACCAAAAAATGTCAAGTAACGAGGAAATTTGCTCTCAATCTGTTTAAAAAAAAAAGGTGAACTAAATTAGTAAAATAAGTTGTTTACATCACTCTAGCAATAGGAGTCCTGCTGTTTTCAATAAATAGAAAAAAATTCCCCTTTTCTGACCCTCATGCTGCAGTACTAGAGAATATTGTGCTTTTCTGATGTTTGATTGGAACTCTGAACCCAAAAAATCCATAGACTACATACAAGAGAGATCCACAATGTCAAGAAGAGGTAATTTTTGAATGGAGAAAGTCTGTGTTCAGGTGCCTTTATTGAGTGACATTTTGAGGCACTGTCTAGTATCTGGGGATAATTTTGTGTTGGGGACGAAGGCTAGGATTTTCAAAACTGTTGTAGGAGGCTAGGCACCTTTGTTTAAATTCAGCTTATTAGGATATAGGCATCTATGATCTGTAGGTTCCTTTAGCTGGGATTTTCAAGAAACTGTGATATGGAGGCCTGGATCTTAGAGAGAATGAATG
>NW_017729032.1:62658707-62664509 GCF_001723915.1 Gavialis gangeticus | reverse complement strand
ACTGTGATATGGAGGCCTGGATCTTAGAGAGAATGAATGTGTGTATTTTCAGATATGTTGGTTGATCACATTCCACTAGAATAGCCAAGTGTGGGAATTTGTGCCACAACTTATACTGTGATATTTTGCATTCTTCTCTGCTTAAAACAGCATTTGAGGTATTAAAAATGGGCAAGGAAAAAGAAATGCTCAGGATTTGCGTTCAGATCAACAGCACATCCCTCTTTCTAAACCTGGTTTTCATAAAAAAAAATAAACAGTTTTATAGACTGACTGGAAGCAAAGAATATTTACTCTGAGGGTTCTTATTTATACATATTTAGACAGAATTTATACTTCACCATATATAGACTCTGGGAGATGGGAAGCTCAGTGGTAATCTGTTGTAATAATAGAAATTCTTAGGTTGGGACCTTCAATGAGGACCTGGAGTGGATTATACCAATGTGACCTGCTATTATAGTTTTCTTCAGTCCTCTTTTAACCACCCAATCTGTAAGCAGAGAAAATAATTTTGTAACCTGAACATTTCTTGTGAAAATTAAGAGTTCTGAAATACTTTGTGAGGCCCAAACCATCACCGCTACCCCACGTGTCTATGGGGATGAAAAACCTGCATTTACTCCTTTTGAGGCAAATTTAACAGCACCATAAAACCATGGGCCTGTGGAAGAACACAGGGAAAACCAATGTAGGCTTGATTTATGATACACTGCAATAGGATTGAGCTCATCAATATATGATTTTTTTGCAAAAAATAATGGCAATTCAAAAGTTGTGTGCTTTTCATGCAGGCTGCGTGCTTCCCACATACACATCAGAGACACAAAATGAAAATCTAACCCATGAAGAGCATTTTTTTATGCAATCAATACACTTTTGGGGACAGAGGATAACATTGTGCTTTGAATTGCCACAGGCTTAGGCTCAAATAATTATGGCTGCACAGTGGGACAGCGGTGTAAATAGTATGTGTTATGGGAGAAGCTTGTAGTGATTTCTCTACACTTCCAACATAAGGCATTATTACAACCTATTGTTTTAGAAGCCTTTACCTCTCAACTATTCACAGAACACAGGAAGATAATCTGCAAGTTTTGAAAGTGCCCTTTCTTTCTCCTGTACAACTTCTGATGTGTTATGAAGGACTAAAAATCACCTTTAACTTTCTCTTGCTTCTGTTCCTTAAGGAAATTTGGCAAGTTGGCATAGCAACAACTAACCACCAACACTTTCTGGAGTCATAAATTGCTGCCAAAATGGCAATGGCAGCAGGATATAATGGGAACTTCCAAAACAGCTGAAGTGTAGGTAGGGGAGAAGAGGTGGGGGAGAAGAGAGATTTCAGCTGGATACCCACCCCACCTAGGCCTGAGGTAGGGAAAGAGAAATGAGTCCAGTTGGATTCCTCTCCCCGGACCAAGCAATTCATTCCTCTCTGACACCTGGACCAAGCAATTAATTCCCACTCTAAAATAATGACCTTCTGCTAGCTACTGTTGTTAGTCTTCTAGTTCAGGAGGCAGCAGTTTGTACAGCGGTGCAGAAAGTTCAGTAGTTAAGCCCCACTACTGCTGCATGGTTGGGAAGGTGGGAAGCGATTATTACCATTGGACAACTTATATTTATTTTTAGATTTTTTTTCTTTTAAATAACACTTTGAAAATTAATTGCTGCTGATAGGTGGACCAGCCTGCTTAGCAAGAACTGTGGGGATAGCATTCCCAAAGGGGTGTGCTGCTGACCACTTCTGACCAGCAGTACTGTAGGGGATAAGCTGCAGGAGAGAAAATAGAGATCAGCTGGACTCCCACACTAACTGGGCACAACCGAGGGCCCCAGTGGCCAGTATCCCCTTGTGGGGGCACTACAGGCAACACTACCTCTTGTTGAGGGAAGGAGCAGAGAATGAGTGTTTCACATTCCTTAGGTGCTTTTTGTTTTGCCACTGCACCATGTGGGCAAAGAAAATGAAAAGCTGTTTAACAACTCATTTAGAAATCAGAGACCACTTCCCCCAGTAACATAGATGACTGAGCCAGCAGCCCTAGGCACCACCACTGTTGGGGAAGGTGACAGTAGGGGTGGGAAGGACACAAAAGCAGGAGGTGCTGCAGCAGAGGCTGATTACCCCACCACAGCTGGTATGACAGGAACTGGTGCTGTTTCATGAGTCACAGCTGCTGTGGACATGCAGGTTTCCTGTTAACCTCTTACTTCCCCCTTCCTATTCCCATTGCTCTTCCGAGGCTTCCCATATTGATTCAGATGCCAGTGCAGTCATCGTACTTCCAAGGTGTCTTGTGCCAAGATGGCTGAATTCCTTATGTGATCCTGGCCCCTGGGGAAGGCTGTAACACTTAGGAACATGGGACTCGTTTCGTATCTGTCACTTGTAAACCTCTGCAAATTTCCACCCAGTAATGAATTTTACACAAGGGGGCATGTCTACACGAGACACCATAATGCGCAGCCACCTATTCTACTGCAGATCAGCACATTGCTGCAAAAACCATACTAATGCAGTAATCTGCAGTAGAATTAGTCTACTGCATGTTAAGCATCACAAAAAAACGTTCGCCTTTGCTACTGTGCATTAGTGTGGGATAATGCACCCGTATGTAGTACCTCATATTAGAGGTACTAAACTTAACCCAAGGGTGCATTAATGAACATGTAGATATGCCCAGGAAGAACAATATACCTGGACACCATAACATCTGATTGAGGTAGGGGTTTAAATATCAGAGTAACTGGGCATCCAACAGATCTCAACTATTCAGACAGCTTGAGCAGCAAGGGCTGACAGGAGATTTTCTCAGGGCCATACCAATTGCCAAATTTGGGGTCAGTATATGTCCGCCAGATCACACTGAAAGGACTGTAGGGGATTTTGTTTTTTTTCCATACCATGTGGCATGGATCCTCTGACCTGAACAAGGGAACTTGATGCCCAGAAAGCTTGTCCAGCAGCTCTACCAACTATGCCATTCGTCCAGTAAAAGTTCTATCAAAAATATTTGCCTCTATGAGCAGATATAAACCATTTATTTCTCCCTCGTTGTAGTGGCAGGGCATTGGCAGGTAAAAGCAGGGGAGACATGAATATTGCCAGTGCCCTACCATTTCAAGGAGAGGGAAGCATTTAGTTAATATATGGTCAGAAGAGCCTTGGGCAAGGACTGTGACCCATGCTACACAGGTAGGCAGTTGTGCCCAAGTTTGTGTCAATCTGACATAGAGGAAAAATTCTTTCCTGGTCCGAAATCTGGCAATTGGTATGACTGAGAAAATCTGCTGTCATCTCTGGGCACAAGCTGCACTCTGAACTGGAAGCAGGGTAGCTGTTTCTTCATAGCACTGCTGGTGGGCTATTTAACGTGAAAGCAACTTACGGGGCACTCAGCAGTGCTAATTAGCCCATCCACAGTGCCCTACAGTTCAAGAGGTAGCCTATGTGGACCAGTGCAGAGTGTTTGCAAGTGCTGCTGCCAGGCACAGCAAGTCTGATTTGCAGATATGGCCTACTGGTTTTTGATCAGGCCATTTTGTGCTCAGCAGCTTGAGAGCGAGTACCAGTGAGCATACCTATTGTGCTCAACTGCACAGTGCACAATTACCTCACAAAAAAGACAGAATTTCCTTAGGCTTTGTTGAAATCTGATCAAGTTCTGAAATGATTTTCAAAATAAGAGCATTTTAATTTCCTCTTTCTCTCAAATCCACCAGTATTCCTCATTAAATCTGTTTCCATGCAGATTTCCAAGTTTTGTATTTCAGTCAGCCTTGTGAAAAATAAGAATTAGTAGTTTGTTTGTTTTTTACTGGGAAAACTGCAAGATTGCATTCATGCCAGCCTCAAAAATGGTTCAACAAAATTTCCTCAATGTTTCATAATATATATTTTTTTGTATAGAAAATCCAGAGTAAAATCAAGTCCCATTGATTAGCAGTTCCCATTGATAGGCAGTTCTCATTGATGTCACCCGAGGTGGATTTTATCTCGTGTGTAAAGTTTCAGTCTAAAAGGAATATGTTCATAAAGTTATGTATATCTGAAAACAGGGGCTGCAGCTATTTTGTAGTCTTAATTATGTTTCCCTAGACGTTCATATTGTAATAAAAACGCATGCACATACTATTGTTCATGTTTACACCAGAATACATTTACAACAAATCTGCTGGTTTCAAGTAAATTAATTGGATTTACATTTTAAAAAGAGGAGTACAGAATTTGGAGCTCTCTGTGTGACTTGAAATCAGTATGATAATAAAACTGAGAACACTATATTGTTACTGTATTATGCCCAATGTCAGATATGCCCAATTAGCCTATGCTGGGATTTTGTGAGTGATGATATTCATTTCACACAGCCCATGTCTGTTCCAGCTGGAATGATAGGAGATGCAAACTTTGACTTATGCAGTTGAAAGAGATATTGTTTGATGGAAGCGTGTGGGTGGTGAGTAAAACAAGCAGCTAAGTGTAAGCAGGAGAAGCAAGTGCTCTCCTTCTCCCCCACCCTATGTAATTTTTGACGTAATGAGCATTGCTCCCAATTTTCCTTGCAAATAGGCACGACGCTGGTGACCATGGCAACTGTCATGCTCAAAAGATGTCCTGTCAGGAGCCATGAAAGGCCTAGAGACATTTGTATTAGATGGTCACAGCCATGCTAGCTAATACTTAACAAATACACTACTAGCCTGCATTCGTCAATATGAAGAGCACAAACATTTGTGTTCTATTAAACAGAAATTAATAAGGCTCAAATAGGAAGAAACCAAACTGGACTGTTTTTTTTTGTGTATACAGCTGTGTTATGAAGTAATACAGGGAACGTTAGTATGAATAATGATTGCACATGTGCATTCAATTTATTTCTTTTACTTCTTATATGGTCTCCCCTTAACCCTTTTTCTCTATAGGGTTTTCAGAATTCAAACACAGGTTTAACAGCTGTCTGAGACATGGGTTTCAACTGTTCTTTTCAGACTATGGAGGTCCAATAGCATTTCTTTATTTTAAAAGGCTCTGTGGGTCACTGGTAAGTTGTATTTCTGCAAAACATTCACATACTCAGTGACTGATTCCATGAAACCTGTGGTTTGATTTTTACCAAGCAAAAAAAGTTCCATGCTTCTGCACAGCAAGGGCCATATCCTTAACCAGTGTAAAGCATCGTAACTCCTTTAACTATAATGAAACCATGTGGATAAACACTAGCTAAGGAGTTGACCCACCCTGAATCTATACATGAAAAAAAAAGATGAATCCCCTGTTTTCAGCTGAGCAGAAAATCAAAAGTGAAAGTTTAGGGGGAAAGCAGATTCTCCTCATATGACAACCCTTCTTCTGGCTCTCTGACACTGAACATAATTCAGAGCAGTTCCTTCTACTCACTGCTAGAAGTAAACAACAAAAGTAGACTGTGTTACACAGTTTGACAATGACAGTCTGTACTCAGCCTTATAGGCCACAAAAGGCTCTGGTAGCTTTGCTTTCTCCAGTCAGCTTAACCTTTCTTCTTTTCTTCCAAGAATTAAAAAAAAAAATTGGCCAGCATCCTGGCTCAGCCATGGGGCCAGGCCAACTGCCCTGTGCCTGCATATATACCAGTGCCTAGATTCCCTCTGTCTTAACTGTTCATAATTCTTTGTTAATCATGTTTGAATGTGCTAATTTTATAGGCCTCAGAAATAATTGTCCCAGTGGCTTATTTTTATCCAGCAAGGCTTTTATTCCCATAAGGACAGTTTTGCAACAGTCTGAAAGCTTAAATATTTGTGCCAGGACTCCCC
>NW_017729032.1:62658123-62658659 GCF_001723915.1 Gavialis gangeticus | reverse complement strand
AACAGTCTGAAAGCTTAAATATTTGTGCCAGGACTCCCCCCTTCCTCCCTCCCCCTCCCCCCTGTTTCTCCTTCCACTGCTTTCTATCTTTCTTTTAGGCTGTGAAACTCCTATTATCCTACTAAACCTCCATCTTTCAGGCTAAACTGAATAAGACCCTTCATGCCAGGCTGGGCAAGTGGGAGGGAGGTAGCAAATGGAAAACATTTCTTTTTAGATGTGATTGTAAAACAGGAATTTGCAATGCTGTTAGCCTGCACATGTCCAGACCTGGAAGTCTGCAGAAAAACTAACTCTTCTTTAGTAATGTAGATAGGTAATCAAGTGGGTTACAGGGTTATACAGATTTTGGTGGTTGTTTTCTTTGTTTTCTTAGTTCAAGGAGAAGCCAATTAATGGTGGAAGATTAGTGACTCCTGTTCCCAGACCCCAAACCCCAGGTCCAAGCAACCATGAG
The DNA here is from genome assembly GCF_001723915.1 of Gavialis gangeticus. Taxonomy (NCBI): domain Eukaryota; kingdom Metazoa; phylum Chordata; order Crocodylia; family Gavialidae; genus Gavialis; species Gavialis gangeticus. Next base: position 62,658,202 of record NW_017729032.1, on the reverse strand, counting down.
CTTTGTGGAGTTCAAAGTCAAAACTGGATTTGTGTCTCCAGATTTTGTAGTTTAATTTCTACTTCATATACATATAGGA
>NW_017729032.1:62623492-62653123 GCF_001723915.1 Gavialis gangeticus | reverse complement strand
TGTGGAGTTCAAAGTCAAAACTGGATTTGTGTCTCCAGATTTTGTAGTTTAATTTCTACTTCATATACATATAGGATAGGGACAGACATTCAAAAAGCCTGAGCCTGAATTGATTCAATCTTTGAAGGTTAATCTAACCTGCAATGCTTGAACCAGTTTGGAGGTGGTTAGACATTTCCTTTTCATTCCAGAAATGCAGGTACATGCCTACAGTGGCTCAAGCTAGAAGCCAGGTGGTGCTAGAGCAGCCCTCCCTTCACTTCACAGTGCTGTGCTGAGAACCGTGTGGCCAGGTCCCGGCAGGACACTATGATTAGCCCAGCAGGGAATTGATAACAGTGTTTATCACACCTAACCCAGTGTTTATCACCCTGTTAAGAAAACAACAGAGGGACATTACCAACTACCTGTTGATTCTGCCTTTGTCACAGCAGGGACCAGAGATACAGATAACTTTCACAGATAACTTTCAACAAGGCAGAGGGGAGGAGAGCGGGGGGAGCAGCCTGCAAGTCTCTGCCAGAGCTGCTGCCAGGGACCAGGGAGGTGGGGCCAGCTCTGCTGTGAAGCAAAGAGCCCTGCCCAGCCCAGAGAGCATGCTGGGAGTCTCTGGTTTAACTTAAACCAGCAAGGGGTCTGGGACAGACATTGCATGAACCAGTTTGACCCAAATCAGTTAAGTCTGATACTACATTCAACCAGGTTTATCGCAAACCAGTTTCAGCTATTTTCAAACTGGGTTATGTGGACTGAGCATCTGTTCTGTTACAGGTTTAAACTAGTTTCTGATCACTTAAAACGGTTTATGCATAATGTCTGTCCCTAGCCATAGAATGCAATGATGAAGAGCACTTCTAAGGAGTGCTAAGGATCTTCTGCTTCCACTGGCACCAGTGAGAACTGAGGATGCTCGACACTGGAGCTAGTCAGCAGCTTCTAAGAGAATAAAACTGTTTGTTAAAAGTAAACATTTCATGGCAATGTATCTGTTTCAATTAAACTTTTTTGTGACAATTTCATGGAACCTAGATATGATTTCTGGTCAAAATCAGAAAGATACATTTACCTGAGAATACCCTGTTAGTTAAAGAACTTGTCTGGGATGTGGGAGACCTAATTTCCAGCCCCTGGTTTGAATCAAGCAGACCAGAAGCTCAGACTGAGGTCTTCTGCATTCTTTGAAGGAACTTGTTTTTACTCTGCATCACAGTGAAAACAAATATAGAAAGTTTTTCACAAAATATTTCATGAAACAGAACTCTTGTTTTCAGTTTGGGTCAAAAAAGCACTTCAGAGAAGCATTTACCTTGCAGGACAGGACTGGTTTTTCTACAGGTTTTTTTTCTCCTACACAGTTGTGTTGAGATGGGGAAATACATAAACCAGTGTTCATCAACTTCCTCTCTGCATTAAACTTATTGCTGAGCAAGCTCATGAAGCAGCTAGTCAAAAGCCAACTACAAGACCAACTCATTGAAGCTAAAATCCTATATCAGTGATTCTCAAATAAAGTGGGGTACTATAGCCATGGCATCCACTGCCAAGTGAAACTGGCCCACACACCTGCTGCAAAGCCAGACTGGGAAGCAGCTGTGGCAGAAGCAGGTGCCCCCACCTGCATTGAGTTTATCTGATAAATCTAACATAGCCAGGTGTATATTTTCCTGCTACATACCTTCCTGACAGTAGCAGCTGGGAAGACACAGAGAAACTTCCAGGATGTGGGTCTGCTGCTAGGTAGAACTGCTTCACATGTCTCTGTTTCTAGGAGGGGCATGTAGGATCAGGCCAGGAAAGGCTGAGACATAGAGCACTAGATTTATCAGATAACCCTAATGCAGGCCAGAGCACCCTCTCCTTCCATAGCTGCAATCTGATCTGGCTCTGTATAAAATGTACAAGGCAGCACTTGGCTGTGGCCGTAGTAATACCCTAGTTGAGAAAGACTGAAATAAGCTGAGCCAATACAGCAGTGGTTCTCAACTGTGTTGCTCTAAATTTGGAAAAATGATGGAGTGGGGAGGGCTTTAATTTAACAAAGACTGAAAACCAATGTCCTATGTCCTGCACAATTTGGATTCAGGCTAGGATGCAGAACTTACACCATCCAAATAGTACTAATAAATGAGCTCCTCCTGTAAACAAATAGAGGGAAAAGATCCATTCTCATTCTCCTGTTTTTTCTGCAGCATTCATCCCTGTCATCCATAAGAAACTGGTGTCTTGCTTGAGAGAAATGACAAAAATGAGGATAATGGGTAGATTTGTTTTTATTTTTTATCCAATTATTGTTTGATGTGCAATAAATAAATAGTCTTGGGAATAGAAACCAGACTTGAGGCTACTTAGGTGAGAACCTCTCACCACAAGGCTATAGAATCAGGCCTCTCTGTTAGCTGTATTTTCAAGTGAAAGTGACCACTGTATTTTGTATGGAAATCAATTTGCTTTGAGCCTGCCCAACCATTCAGGCCCTTGTGGAAACTTACAGAAGAGTTTAGGTGCTGCTCTGAGTCACGGCCAATGAGGACCTGACACAAATTAAGCAGTTCTTTGTTTCACTCTGTCTCCTTGAATCAAGGCTGTTTCTTTAGCCCCTTCATCTTTGTTAGTTCAGTGTCTTGAACGAGAACAATAGATGGAAGAAATGTGAATTAACTAGCCACAGTCAGGAATGCTATAACACCTAACAGTCATTGACACAAAACTCTGTGGGTGCATCAACATGTGCAGTTTGTGCACCTGAATTTTCTGCACAGAAAATTCAGGCTAATTAAAGTGCTTCCCAGGGTATGTCTATATGTGTGCCCCCACTGGAAGCAAATTGAGCCCAGCAGGAGCAGCCCAGTCCCGGGCTGCTCCTGCCCTGCTATGCCCCCCTGCAACAGTCAGGGGAAGCTTCCCCTGATCAGCTAGGATCCCTGGGTGCCAGAGGCTTAGCCCCAAGCTCTGGAGGGCAGGGAGGAGCTGACCTGGCTGGATGGGCACCTCCATTCCAGCTTGGGGGGAGATCGGACTGGCCCCAAACAGGGGAGAGGGGAAAAGCTGGGTGGGCAGCTACCTCCCAGCTTCTTTCTTGGCTGGGTGGGCAGCTGCCTCCCAGATCTGTTGAGATTGGAATGGTCCCCATCTCCACAGGGCTGGGAGGCAGCTTCCCAGCAGCTAGGGCAGCTCCCCCCATTCCCTGTGGGCCCCTGCTGTCTAGGCTGACTGGGTGCAATTTGCTTCCATTCAGTGTCTAGATGTGTGGTACAGCACATTAGTTAATGTGTCATTTTTTAGTACCTGTATCTACAGGTACTGTAAAATAGCACATTAGACTAATATACTGTGCAGTTATTGCTGAGCACATGTAGATGGTGACACCTTACTGTGAGTTAGATTAATGTGCAGTACAGTGTCTCATGTAGATGTACCCAGTTTGAATATTCCATTGGCGATAACTAGGGAACTACCGAATTTGCAATTGTACGATTTTCACAGAAACCACATATTTGGGTGGGGTCCCCAAAAATGGCAGGCTCTATGAAAAACAGTTGGCTCCATGATTTTGGTGGGCTCCCTAAAAACAAAACAAAACAAAACAAAACAAAACAAATAAAAATCCCAAGCTGAAAGCAGAGAAAAGGGAGGTTTGTTGCAATCCTGCAATCCTGAAGCACCAGGAGGTTTGTTGCGGGGACAGAGCAGGGGGTGGAGAGGGAGGGAGGAGAGAGGGCCAAGACACAAATCAGAAGCTGAGCCCATGATGTAGACTCAGTCCAGGACCAGTCAGGGAAGTGGGAGGGTTTGGTGCTGCCTTTTAAAACAGCTGCAGACATGCTGGTACAGTGTGCTGCAGCCTCAGAAGGATTCTTCAGCATCACCACTGAGAAGAAATCCTCCAAGATGTCCAAACATGTTCCAGTGCTGGACTATGTAGGACAGTATCCTGCAGAGACCTTGCATGCAGATGGAGGTAGACTGTTGTGTACTGCCTGCAGTATGACTCTGGATGCGTTAAGGAAAACCAATATAGATCAACACTTAGTCCGAGGAACATATGAAGTGAAAGACTGTTGCAAAGGCTGAAGGTCAGAGCAAGAAACAAGTGACTGTGTCCTTACTCTTTAAAAAGGAACACAGGAAGCCTCTTGGGAGGTGAGAGGTGGCATTTTCCCTTGTGGAGGCTTTTGTGGCAGCATACATACCACTGGAGAAACTTGATCACTCAAAGTTAAGGGACTACCTGAACGAAAACACTGGCAGTTTTTGCCTCACATGCACAATCCACAAAATCTGCATTGTCAGAGTATGAATCCTTCTCCAATGTGTTCAATGAAGCCACTGACCCTCAGGATAACTATCTGCTGCCCATTTTATTTGTGCCGAGGAGCTGGACAGACCAGGAACTCGCTGTATTTCGAACAACCAGTCTACCTCACGTCTGTCAATTTTTCTACCATGTCTCAGGCCACCTTGAAGTCAGTTGTTACCAATGGCTAACATTTAACAAGATCTCAGCATTCCTGTTCAACAATGCCATATACATGTGCAAAGCTTTCTCTGATGTACTCCAAGAAATGCAGCCCAATGCAGATAATATCACCTGCAATGCACACATTCTGTCTTCAGTAAGTGACATCCAGCACACACAGTTCCCTGATGCAGCTAGCCTGATGTCTTCCTTCAATAAGCCTTCAAGCACTGTCCAGTCCATAAGGTCCAGTAAGGGAGTTCATCACCACTTAAAGTGGGGACTCACATGGCACTGTGTTGCTGCCATCAGAGCCTCTGCTCACAAGGTAGAATTCATGATTCAACAAAGTCTGTTACCACCAAGCATATGCAGTTTGTGAGCAGGGAGATGGAAATCACGCCCAGCACTCAGTGCATGCTTAAACTTTGCAGTCTCTTAAGGCAAGGTGATATTCAAGATCAAGTGATGTTTGTAGCTGAAAATGCTGGTTTGAAGGCCAGCAGGCTGTGATCCACCATGCATACAACAAGCTGATAGATTTGGTAAGCTGGGTCAAAGAGAAGGCAGTGTAAGAACTGTCAAGCTGTCCTCATGAAAACCAGCAGACACAGGACCTGTTTCAGGCAATAGCTGTGAAGCTGAACCTGTAATACAGTATGACCTGTCACTGCCACCATGGTTCAGACAACCAACTAAAACCTTCCTTAGTTCTGTTCACACTTTGGACCCCAACCAGGTGTCTGTTCTGAGTTTGGGCCCTCAACCACTGAAAGCGACCTCTGGATGGCAAAATGAGCATGACAACAAATGTGCTGCTTATATAAACTTTGTCAAAGAGTGCTGGATGCCTGTGCTCTGGGACTCTGTGACCAGTTTCCACATCTCTGTGCCCTGGCAAAATCCTGCCTCACCATTCCAATGAACTCAGTGGACCGTCTCAGTGTATGGACAAGTGTTCACCCACCGAGGCAGAGAATGTCTGTAGCAACTGCAGCTGGATACAGCATGCTAGCATTTAATGACTGGAATGAATTGCCTGTCTCAAGGTTAACAGTTGGTTTCAGTAAACTCCTTTTTACAATGTCCTTTAATAAAGTGTACATAGTTGGTATTAGTTACAATTTATGTTGTATTGAACTTTAATAAGATATTTCAGTTTAGAGTTTAATTAAGTGCTTAGATTGCTTAACAATGCATCAATTAATGGCTTCCATGGGCTCCATCCCCTGATTAAGCCTGTGGAAGCCATTAAGGGAAACATTGTTAAGCAATTAATCTGCGGTTTTGGGCCATCTGGCAATCTCTGGGGAGAGGCAAGACTGCTGGGGCCCTTCAGCCAATCGGAGGTATGGGGAGAGAAGGAGGATCAGCCATGCTCAGAGCCACAAAAATGGTGGCTGGCCCTCGGATCTTCCCACAAAATCATCCAGCTACCTCCTTGAGTTCATTAGACCCCTATCCATAGTGTCTACCACTTTTTTATAAAGTATTTTTTTCAATTTCCTAAGGCCCCAGTTGACCAGCTCAGGTTGTAATTTAGCAGGGCAGACTCTCCATTAACTTTAAGATTGCACATAGTTGCATCTGCGAGTAACACTTTGATACACTTATTGGGTCTCAGCTGGATGTGAAGTGAATCACCTGGATGTCAAGAGCTGTTTGTAGATGACACTTTTTAGGAGGTTTAAATTGGGTCAAATGCCTTTTGCACTGCTTTAATGGCATTGCTGCTTGAACATTGGGTGGCATATTGCGTGTTAATTGCAGCTGTTGTAGCACATTTGGTGGCATAACGCACCGTAAATGACTTTGGGACACAGCAAATGACTTCCAGGCACTGCAAAGTAAAACACCTCCAAGAAAATTTAGTTTCCAACATTACAGCTATGGAGGGAAGCACCAGGCTTCATGTGGCTGAGGGGCTGTGCAGGCAGCCTGTTCAGACAGCCTGGCAGCAGCCAGGAAGGCAGGCTCCACAGAAGGAAAAAAAGAAAAGCTGGAGGAGAAGGCAGGAGAAGGCAGGGTATGGGGCCTGGCAGGGGTCCCCCCATGGTTCCCACCCTCCTCGTCCTGCCCCCACCTACCGTGCCCCCTACTTACCGGTTCCAAGTCCAGCTGCAGCTCCCTGCTGAAGTGGGCAGGGACTGCCCAAATCACCAAAGCTCTCCGAATCTTTGGAAAAGATTTGGAAAGCTTCGAATTGATTCAGACCTTTTAATTGGTCCCCGATTCGATTCAGATTCAGAGATTTGGCCACTGAATCGGGCCGAATCTCCTCCGAATCAAATCAGCACCTGAAGCTTTGCGCAGCCCTAATCACTGTTCTCATGCCAATAGACAAAAAAAGAAGTTAAAAATTAAGAATCACTTCTCCATTCTTGGTATTGGCTCCAACTAAGTCACTTTTAACTCATTATTCCTTAGTCAATTGTACCAGAAAATTAAATTAGATGCTTTACTAATATGCTAAGGGTCTAGAGCTGTATTATTCTGTTACATTAGTTGTTGCTTATGAAAACTTACACCTATCTGAACTAGTTAGACTAGTTAGCCTTAAATATAGTTCAGATAGGAATAAGGTTTCATAAGCAACAACTTGCTTTGTCAGATGCTAACTGTGTGATGATATACTTTTGCCAGCTCTTGAAAACTCTGATTACTTTCTCATAGATCACAGTGGTATGCTCTATATCAAAGTATTTGGTTAGGGAGATTTTTAGATTACAAACTACTTGCTAATGTATGTTTAGGCTATATCTGCCATGCCGCCATGTGTGCACACACACCTGGCAGCAGAGCTTTATAAAGAGCTGTATGAAAGAAGAATCTATGGAAGAAAAATGAAGGTTGTTCTTGAGGGGATAAAGAGAGGAATAGAGAATAGAAAGACACAAAAATTGGAGAAGTCAAGTATGAAAGATGTGGAGTACTGCTTAAAAGCTTGCAAGAGAGGGAAATCTTCAAGAGAAGATGGACTTCCAGTGGAATTCTTTGAAATTTTTTGCAATGGCTAGGGACAAATATAATAGAGACATACAGGAAAATAATGGAGGGTGGGGAAATAGGGGAGGATTTTGCAGAAGGTGTGGTAATTTTGATATTCAAGAAAGGAAAAGATGTGTTAGGTAACTGGAGGACAATAACCCTTCTAAACATAGACTATAAATTGATGGCAAAAGTACTGGCCAAAAGAATGTGTGACTGTTTAGCAGATGTAATACAAGAAGAACAAATGTGTGCTGTTCCTGAGAGAAAGATATCCCAGGCCCTATGTTTAATAAAAAATGTACAAGAGAGGAAAATTGGATGTATAAGAGAGGAAAATAAATATGACAATAATCAATCTAGACTTGGAAATAGCTTATGATAGGGTTGAACATGAGTTCATGTTTGAAGTCTTGCAGAGGATAGGGTTTCTGGCGAAAATGATTGGATGGGTCATAGTATTTATATATGGAAGCAGGAAGTTGAGCACTGGTAAATGGTTACTTGAACAAAGCATTGCCCATACAAACAGGGATAAGACAGGAATGGCTGCTGTCCCCTTATCTTTTTGTGCTAATGTGGTTTCTTTTAATTGTTTTATAATGAAAAAGAAAAGGTTCCCATCAGCACTGAAAGCCTGATCAATGTCTTAAAGGTAAAGAAAGGGAACAACAGAACATCAGTGTGTAAGGAGTGGAGGAAGAAAGACCTGAAGCTCAAAACAATGACAGTGGTGGCAAGTAAGCATGAGGTGGAAAAAGATTTGAAGAACAGAAATGAAGGTCTGGAGACAGATGCAGAGTGGACAAAAGTGGAGAAGTGGGCATAAAAGAAGGTTACAGCGGGAGCAACAGCAGAAGAACAACAATGGCAGCAGTGATGGCAAAAAAGGAAGTGACCATAGTGATGATCCCAGAGGGAAGACAGGAGGAGAGGAGAGGGGATGACAGTGGGATATAGTGGGAGCAGCATGAGAAAGTACGTCAGGCAAGAGACAGAGGACAGCAGGAATTAACAGTATGCCAGCCCACTGGGAGTGGCACAGCAAGAAGACATGGAAAATGCAATGAGAGATCACAGGGAGGATCGGAGACTGTGGATAAAGGCAGTATTAGTCAGTAACAGAATGAAGAGGGGATCAGTATTAAACATATGTTTTTTTTAAAAGATACTATATAAGATACTGGAGGTGCAGCCAGAGCACCTGACAAGCTTAATTGCTTTTCCAAACATAACATCTTGGCAAATCACTTACTAGAATGAAGATGGGTATGAACATTTTTGGAAGAAATATACAAAGGAATGTGGGAAGGAGGTATTAAGAAGGATAAAGTTAATGGCTGGGGCAAAGACAAGAGAACAAGTGATTACAGTATGAATGTATATGGATTTATTAATGGAAGAAGACACAGAAACATGGTTGGAATTGCATGTTCAAAGAGTAATGAGCGTGGAGAAAGTGAGGGACAAATATGGTAGTTGAATGAGGTCATGGAGGGCACAGATAGTGTTACAAGCAAATGAGTGGAATCTAGGTGGGGTGAAGCACTTCCCATCTGTGGCAGAGCTGGGCAACCTAACATAATATAACATAGGCAACCTAAACGGTGCAGCAAATGTGGCAAGGAAAGACACCTGTCCGCACACTCTCCCCTCATGGTGCGCTGAAGATGTGAAGGAAAGGGGCATATAGCTGCAGAGTGCCAGGAGTTCCTAAAATGCATGAGCAGTGGGTGGGGGGAAGCAGGGAAAGGGGGACACTTATATTGCAGGTGTCCTGAAGCCTATGCAAGTAAGGTTAGACCCCCTGAGGAACAGCTTGAATCAGAAAGGGACAGCGGTGTAGTAGAGAAGGGTGAGAGCGAGGTAGAAATGGTGGATGATACCCCGCAAAAGAGAGGAAAGGAGAAAGAGGAGAGTGTGGTAGCTGTAACTGAGGCAGCAGAAGAAGAAACAGGAGAAGAAAAAGGGAAGGGAGTAGCAGCACAGAGCCAAGACATGGAAGTGGGGGAGGGAGAGAAAGAAGAAACCCAACAAGAAGAAGAAATTGATGTGGAACAAGTAAAAGACCCCAAGAATCAGGGATGTAAAAGGAAGAAAACACAGGGATATAAAAGGAAGAAAAATAAGGAAAGAAACCTGAAAATAAGGGAAACGAGTCAGAGCCAGGGAGCAACTTCCCATCATTAATACGGGGCTCCAGCCTGGAGTGGAGAGTGGGAGGCAGGGAGCTGGGAAAATGGAAGCCTTCCTAAATGCAAATGTAGTCATGCAGCTTGCAAAAGCAACAGGCATGAGAGCAGGGAAGGGGGAGGAGTCAACCACAGTGAGCAGCAATGCTGGTGAACCTTAAAAGGGACAACAGAACTCATGTTAAAACTAGCGCAATGGTACTGATTTTAGCATCTATTAAAGTCAGGAGTGTAACAAGGAAAAGATGGGAACAGATCAAATCACTGTTGAAACCAGTAAAGGCAGACATAACCTGGTTAGAAGAATGTGGTATACTGGGGAAAGGGATTATAGATGCTTTGAGAAAAGGTAGAGATGGGGACCATCTTGATGGTCAGAAACAAATGAAAACAAAGCAGCTGGAGTGGCAATACTATTCAAGAACCCAGAGCTGAAGGCAAAGTAGGTGGATGATATCATCAGACTGCAGCCAAAGATACTATTAGTTAAGGAAGTGAATAGGGAGAAATTTTCAACTTATATACACTACCAGAGTAGGAAGGGAGGAAGGTTATGCTTAAAAAGCAACCATTTACATAGTTGGAGGAAGACTTCAATTGCATAATAGAGGCCAGTGACAGAATAGGTGAAGAAGGAGGTGGAATTTTAGACAGTTCATCCAACTTGTTAGCAAATATAATAAAAGAAGAGTCACTAAAAGAGGTGTGGGCAGAGGAGAAAGATTACACTAGAAGTAACCCCAGTGGAAAGAGACAATCAAGAACTGACTCGGTGCTTGTATCAAAAGAAGTAGAGATAAGGAAGACAGTAGTCATAAGTGTGGAATTTAGTTATCACTAGATGTCCTCTCCCCCCACTGCCGCCACATCGGCCCGGGCCCACTCTTTTCCCCGCACCGCCGTGGTACGCCTGCTCCTTCCCTCCCCTGTGTCAGGCCTGCTCCTCCCCACACCGCAGCCATGTCAGGGTGTGTCGGCCCTGCAGGCAGTGACAACAGAAGGGGGGAGGGGTGGGCTGTGGACAGCACCAGTGGCCTCAACTCCCCCCATGGCATCCTGACCCCTTTCCCCCCCTGTGTCGCTGCTGCCACCTCCAAGGAGCGGGGGAGGAGGGCAAGGCCATCTCTGGTGGCCTTATCCCCCCACTCTTTACTCCATCATCACCACCTGCAGGGTGGGGGGTGGGGTGGTGAGGCCAGCACTACTGGCCTCACCCCCTTCCTCTGTCCTCTGTGTCCCCACCATCATGGCAGCGCTCTGCCGTGCTGCCACGTCCTGTCCCAATGCTGTATTTGCACTCTGATTGGTTGTTTCAGTCAACCAATCAGGGTGTGAATAAAGTGTTATGGACAGACAGACAGATAGATTAAGGCTTTTATAATATTAGAATGGTACACAAGGTGGTAATAGAGGGAGTGGGGAAAGCAGCATGTATCACCCCATTTCACACAGCCGCAATTTTGAGGAAATGGAGAGGGTAGAGCTGGAGATCCTGAAGGATCATAAGAAATTGATTAAAGCGGCGAGGGAGAGAGACAGGATGGCACCAGTGGGAAACTTCACAGAAGGGCAAGTGGAGAAGGTGGGAGGAGCAGTGGTAGGTAAATAACTAAGAGGCAAACACACTGATCTAGCATGGATGGCTGTAAGAAATAACTTGCTAGTGAGAGCGGTGCAACACAGACGAGCTCATCAAGGTGCCCAAGGGAGAGGTGCAGGGAATAAGAAATGGTGGGATATGTTTTGGGAGTGTACATATGCAAAACCGTCTGCCGCTTTCTGAGTGTCACCAAAATAAAGCTGTTGTTAGTGTGGGAGATGCTACTATATGGACTCATCCCAAAGGGACTGGAGGAAACATTATTAAGGACTTTATTGGCATGTTTTAAAACTAGTTTATGGAAAGCAAGAAACCTCTGGGTGTTTAAGGGGTTGGTTTTCACTGAGAGTGCCTAAGGCTGGGGCTCCATGAATTGAAATACCACATCAATCAGAACAAGGAAGAGATTGGAGAGGCAGAGAGGAAGTGGATGAAAAAGGACTGAACACACTTGTTTTACTAAACCAACAGAGAGGATTAATGGGAGGCGGTTATTTAAATAATAGTTTTTCATGGATTTCTGTAAGAAAAAAAGAGTTCTGTAAGGTTTTTTGTGGGAAGTAGATGTACATTGTTTAAAAGTTTAACATATGCTGTTGTATGTTTTTGATATGTAGTTGTTTTTGCAATATGAAGACTTGGTGAAACAAAGATGATCAACATGTGAAGCTTTGTAAGTCTAGGGCTATAAGTGTTTTTAATTCAATTTTGTAAATAATAATAATTTTAAAAATTCCCATCAGCATTTCTGGCACCAGGGGAGGATGTCAGAGCTTGCTCCAACCTCTCCAAGTGCTGGCCTGGTATTGTAGTACCTCCACGCCCAGTGCTCGTTCTCTCCTGGGGGAAAAACTGCTAATTTTTTTAAGGTTCACACACACAAAAAAGCTCCCATCAGCATCTTCGCCCAATATGGGCCATGTGTTTTATAGTCATGCTCATTTGGCTTCATTTAATCAGCTTCCTAGTTGGTTCCCATTGCTAAGTACATGTTGGTTTTGGCAGCAGTTAAATGAAAGACAATGTATTTAGTGAGATTTCCTTGTATGCAATTATAAGATGAGAAGCTTTTTCCCCATGCTGATTGACAAATGAAAACCTTGTCTTGTATTTAGGTAAATATGGTATATGTACATGTAGGTATATAAAGGAATGCATGTTTGTTTATACACATACGATATACTCACTGAATGCCCATAGAAATGAAACAACTTTGGACAGAAGTCACTTTTCTAAGTTAAATAAATATGTTAATTCCAATTTACCCAAATACCCAGAGGAACTAGCTCATATTCAAAATCAATGGTCTGCAACATTCCATTTTGAAAAGCTATGACACTTTTCACTTAGTAGAGTTTTAGTGGTCATGCTCAGGACCTGGGGCCTCCTTCTTCCCCATAGCCGCATCCCATACCTCCAAGTTCATCCTAGCAGGGGAACGAGCTCAGCAGGGACATGTTCTTCCCCTGCTGGCTGGTGATGCAGTTAGTGCCCCCTCAAGCTGCGAGTGGGGCATTAACTGGTTTTTAAAAAACTCAAAAAGGAAATAGGTGTGGACGGAGTGAGGTGGTTGGCATTCAGTCCATCTGCACCTGGAGCTTGGGGAACTCGAGCAGTGGGAAGTCCACCTGTAGGATCACCAGCTGCTCCACCAAACCAACATCCAAGCAGGTGCTGTAGGGTGTCACCAGTGATGCTAAACACCCTCTCGCTTGGCACACTGGTCAGTGGACAGGGCAGGTGTTGCTGGGCAACTGTGGCTAGATCTGGCCACAGCAGGCTGCCCCTTGCCCAGTAGGCCAAGGGGTTGCACAGCAGTGGCTCCGCATCCTCGGCAAGATAGGCAGCCCCCAAGGTGTGAGCGCTACCTGCCTGATGCTGCAGTCTGGTGGCTCTGGACCCTACTATAGAAGCCACGCCCTTAGCCCATATTGGCAGCGCCTGTGGTGGAGGACAAGACTGGCTCATGGATGGCATGCTAGCATGAGACAGTGGATCCCCTTGTTCCACGTCCCCCTGCCTCTGCAATTCTGCCTCCCTGACTTTCTTCACCAGCACCTCGGTCCACTAATTCAGTGTTTGGCTGCCACATATAGTGCCCTTCACCCTTGGGTCACACATGGCAGCCAGCACATGGACTGTACTGGACTGCAAGGGATCAAGCTGTTTCCTGATGCCCTGCTTCAGCCACCTCACCAGTGCCTACATGTCTGGTGACAGTGGCTTGCCCCAGCCAGGAACACTGATCCTCTGGAACCTCTCCATTTGGCTCTGAAGTTCCCTCACTAGGGGGATCGTCTGGCTAAGGAGGGCATCAGCAGCACTGAGACTCTCGGTGGCCTCGAGGAAGGGCTTGAGGACCACCAGGATCTGAGAGATGGTATCCCACTCAGCTTTGTTCAAGGGGCTGATGATCCTGATCTCCACGAGCAGGGCCATCTCATGGATGGCTTTCTGTTGCTCCACCAGCCTCTCAAGCATGAGGTATGTGGAGTTCCACCGAGTCTCCACATCCTGAATGATTTTGTGCTGCAGGATGTTCAGCTCTGTTTGTTTGTCCCGCAGCATCTTGCCCTGCTTGATACTCCAGCGGAAGTAGCCTGCCACCTTCCTGCATTTGGAAATGAGCTTGCTGGTGGTGCTGGCACCATCACTGGCAGCCCTGTCCCCCTCCAAACTGCCCCTGACAACAAGGTGCAACTTGTGTGCCACACAGCAGATGCCAACAAAGTTGGCATCACGGACCGTCTTGACTATATTGGCCCCATTGTCAGTGACCATGAAGCCGCGGGTGAGCTTGCCTGCCCAGTGAGCCATTCCTGCACCTGGAGGGAGAAGTAGGCATGAGCTCCACCCTGGCTGCTCCAGATGTCTGAGGTGAAGTGTAAGGCCACCTGTGGATCTGCCTTGCGTAGCTTGTCCCTCAAGTACTCCGTGCATGCTTCATACAGGGATGGCACCACCTTCCTACTGAAGGTGGTGCGTGTGGGCACTCGGTATGATGGGACTGCAAGCACCATAAGCTGCCTGAACCCTGGCTGCTCAACGAAGGAGAAGGGCTGGCCATCGACAGCAAGCATCTCCCCAGTGCTCTGGGTGAGCTTGCTCGGTCTTGCAACGTGCCCCACTTTCCGTCCACCTTTCTCCCACTGTTCCAGTGTGGCCTGCCTCTATTTTGGAGGGACAGGAGCTTTGGCGCATGTGGGAGACTTCCCTTTGGGCACGCTCCCACTGGTGCCAGACTGAGGAGGAGCAAGAGCAAGTGGGTAGTGCCTGTGGAGATGTATCAATATCCCCGTGGTGGTCATATGTTTTGTTCCCTTGCCCCGGCTGGTTTTGGCTTGGCAGTGCAGGCAGATAGCATATGTGGGATCATCTGCCAGCTCAAAATGATCCCAGACCACACTACCTGCTCGCTTCTGGGGTCTGCATCTGTAGATGCTTCTGCACTTTCCCCCTCCTCAGCAGGCAGAGGCACAGCAAGAGGAGCAGACTCAGCAGAGCCACTTGCCTCCACCTCTACATAAACCTCTGAAGTGCCTTCTGGGGAAGGAGACCTGGCTCGAAGGGAAACTTGAGGGGTGTCAAGCACAAACGCAGCTGATTTCCCCTCCTTCCCCAGAATTTCACTTGCTAGGGCACTAAGATTCAGATTCAGTGCCAGCTCTTCTTCTGGCACTGGAAGGCTCAGCATGGGAAGTGAAAAGGGGTGGAGTAGGCTGCTGTGCTGGTGCTGCTGGTTGTAGTTGTCAGCATGGTGGGGATGGGGGGGTGTTATGGCTGCTGCATATGGATGGGATGCAGTCTTGGGCACAGGCCCTTCTCCTTGCTGCTTGTAGCAGCCTCATCCCTTTTAGCTGGAGGAAAGAGGCTGCGTCTCAGTTTGGTCACAGCTCTCCCTCTACCCCCTCTTCTTCCCCTCCCTGAAGGCTGGCTAGTGTGGCCACCTGCCTTTCCACCACTCTTCATGATGTGTTTCATGTCTTCCTTTTCAATAAATATATAAATGTATTTGCATTCCTATATAAACTGAAAACTGTAGGTGTGGTGCAGTGATGAGATTTATGAACCCAATAGAAATATGTCCATGTGTGTAGAAAAACTCAAAGCAAGCTGACTTGCAGTGATGAGATTTATGAACCTGATAGAAATATGTCCGTGTGTGTAGAAAAACTCAAAAGTGTTGGTGTGTTGGAAAGAATGACTGTATAAAAACAAATATATATAGTAAATTCCTATATAGAGCAAATTCTATTGTAACCCTATCCAATATAAATATAAGATTCAAAAGAATAAATCAATGAATATAATAATAAAATAAAAGCACCTACAAGAAGAAGGTATTCTGAAATCCCTCTTGCTAGGGTAGCAAGCAGGGAATCCTTTAGAAAATCAGTGCTCCTAGACATAGTGGTCTGACAGAGAGCTGCTAGAACAGACAGCTCACTAAGTGACCCCAAAGCAGAAAGCAGAGCAGTTCAAAAAATGCTATCTTTTATGCAGTTTTTCTGTCCCTCCCCCAGAGCACTGGGGTTGGAAGGGACCTCAGAGAAGGGTGACAGGCACTGGCCAGCTACATATGTCCATAAAGAGAGCAGTCCTTCCTCCCCCTCCCTCCCTCCCTCCCCTTACTTTACTTTCTGTTTCCCTTCAGGGAAGCCATTAAAGGTAAGCCCAGCTTCAGTCGAAATTTGAAACATTTCAAACTTTTCGAAAAGTTTCGACCTGCCCTGGTTTGTTTTGACCCTGTTTCAAGCCTCTCTGTTTCATTTAGACTTTGCTGTTTCGAGGTCAAAACAGCTCGAAACAGCATCGAAACAAAACAGGCGGCAAAATTTTGCACAGCCCTATTAGGAATCCATAGTAAAGTTATAGAAAATATACATAAAAGGAAAACAAACAGATAGTTTAAAAACTGGAGGCACTTTTACATGTGTTCTGGGGATGGAGCAGGTAGCACTTTAATTAGAGTGTCTCCAAGAGCCACTCTAATTAAAGTGCCACAGCATCATATGTATCAGCATCCCTGCACTTAAAAATGGCAGTGGAGGAGCTTGAACTAAATCTCATTCAATGAGCTTTAGTTAAAGCACCCCTGCCACCATTTTTAAGCACGGAGACACTGGTACACAAGACACAGAAAGCTGCTGGAGTGCAGTAATTACCACACTCTATCAGACTCCATTAATTGAGTCTGCTCTGACACACTGTAATTACAGCACATTGGAGCAGTCTCCACACTCACATACAGGCACCCCAAGTGCGTTGGATACCTATATTCAAATGCAAGGTGTGGGTGGGGTAGGCAGGATGAACTGCAAGTCATAATACATAAAGAAAATAATATTAAAGAAACTCAGTGAGATAATTCCCATAACTGGACTATTGGCATTGAAGAACATAGTTTCTATACCTGTCCTCCTTCATTTGAGCTTTTCAAGAAGAAGCTAGATAGGCATCTGTCTGGGATAGTTTAGGAACAGTGAATCCTACAGCTATGCGGAACTTGGACTAGAGGACCCTTAGAATCACTTCTTATCCTATGATGGCATGAGAATCAACTACTTTCCTTGGCTGTTTGTTCAAATTGTTTAATCAGCCTCAGTGCTAGAATATGGGGGCTGATTTCTAATTTGAATTTAACTTGCAGCTATTCATTTTTATTGTGTTTTTCTCTGCTAACTTAAAGAGTCTTTTAATCTCTTGTAAAGGTATTATGAATCATAACCAAGACCTCTCTTAATTGTTTTTTTTGATAAACTAAGAAGGTTCTCCGGTCAAAAGCCCTCAGGTCATTTTTCTGACTCGTGTCTGTATCCTCTCCAATTTTTTAACACCCTTTTAAAAAGGTAGATATTTGAATTATACACAGTGTGCCAGTATCTAACTATGAAGAGAGGAAAATTTACCTACTTACTTGTACACTTTTCCCCTTCATTCTCTTCATACATCCAAGGTTTGTGTTAGCCCCTTTTGCTACACTGGGAACTCTTGATGAGCTGTTTAACTACCAAAACCCTTAAAGCTAATTCAGAGCCACTGCTTTCTAGTGGACAGCCCCGCATTATACCAGCGTATGCAACAATGATGATTCCTCATTGACAGCTATTCTTAGGGTCTGTCGGCCAGTTGATCCATTTAACTTATGCTTTATTGTATTTGTATTCTCCTTTTTTCACAGAATATAGTACTGTACTAGACGAAATGCTTTACAACAGGCCATGAACGACTGGTGCCTCTCGTGATTGGGGGGGCACCATGGTGGTGAGTGGTGAGCAGGGACCACCTGCATCCATTGGGGGGGGCATAGCAAGCAGTGGGCAGCAAGCGGGGACTGCCCGCAGCTGCCATCCACACTGTTGGTGGTGGTGAGCGGGGACTGCTCACAGCCACTGGCAGCTGAGTTGGGGGGGGCAGGGGGGGAGCGGCAACCACCCACAGAAGCTGATGGTGGTTTCGGCGGTGGCCAGTATCGGGGGTGGGGTGCAACACACAGCCCTGTGTCCTCCTATGCAACAGGCTAACTTTATTACATCTACACTGTAACTTATATCAATCAAATTTGTAAAATCATCAGCGAATGAAACTAGTATTTAAAAGATCTATGTTTTATAAAACTATATTGGTATTATTATATTCTTCTCCCTTAATTCCTTATCAGAGCAGGACCATTTTTTTGCCTCAAACATTTTGCTAAAAATGTAGATTCAGATGGGATGAAACTTTGTGCAAACTCATGTTGATATCACTGAATTGTTCTCGCTGAAAATATCAACTGAAAAAAATCTAAAATAAGCTGAAAATTATGGGCGTGACTTTTTTCTTTAAAAAAAGAAGCACTTTGGTCTTTAGTTTTGAAGCAACATTCCACTTCAAGATTTACTTCAAAATTATCTAAGAATGTGTTTAAATGTGAAAAATTGAAAACTAAATTAAAGATTTTATTTTAATCAAAGGAACCATTTCATTTGAACTTAAAATTACTTGTAGTTTTGGAAGCCAATTTTCTTTTTCTCAGCCTTTTTATTGTGTGTTGATTGAATCCTATATCAGCCTTTTAGTTATTTTCTCAGAGACTGATATCAAGTTAAGTAACTACAATTATCTGGATTTTCTGTTGTACTCTGTATGATTATGGTGCAACTTTAGCATTATTCAACTTTTCTGAAATTCTTCTGGAAATCCAAGAAAATAAACAGCAAAATTCTAGACATTTTCTTAGTTCTTTTAGGATGATTTGGTGCAAGTTAGCTTTGTGCTTTTATTTAAAAAACTGCTCATTGCCAGTAGATGCTGTTTAACATTTTTCATATTTACTAATAAACTGAGAATTAATTTATGAACCTCATGTGATATGAGTACATCATCCTTCTTCATTCCAAATGTTGACAGAAATATTTATCAAAATGCTTCTGTCTTTTTCATTATTATCAGTGCTTTTACCATCTCCATCTAATGATGGGTCTATAGCATTTTTACTATTTTTTTCCATGTTATACGTAAAAAACTCCTTCCTTAGCTTTACCAGACAATATTTTTCTGTGACATTGGCTTGAAAATGTATTATTTTAGATGGGTTTATCAGACGGTAATTTTAAACAGTGGCACTGTTGTTCTGTGTGTGGTTAGATTTTACATGGAATGGTTATACCTTTAACACGGTTATTCATTTTCTTGTTTTTTTTTTTAAAATACACTTCATTTAAGTGAGCTTCACTTTTTAAGACTGTCCACAGGAGCTAATACATTTCCATTTTACAATGAGGTGTACTTTATGAAAAGGCAGTATAAACGATTTTAACAGCATCCAGATTCCTGGTTGAATTGGCTTATGTAGTGCTGAAGGTATTTAAACAAAGCCTGAGATGGCCTCAGACAGCTGTGTTTTGGTTTTGGCGAAACTTCAATCATTGTGTTTTGGTTTTGAAAAAGTAAACCCCAAACCAGCTTTGGTTTGGGATTGACGACCCAAAGGAACCCCAAATAGGTACTGTAGTGAAGGGTAGTGTGTGTATAAAATGCAGAAGACCCAAGAGTGTGTTTAAAGATTAGCATAGCATCTAAGTTGTGAATTAATTGCAGTCAGGGAGGAGTGAAAGAAAGAAAGCTAACTCTACTAGCGGTGATGGAAAAGGACCCATAATGAGCGATTTAGTGTGCAATCACCTCTAACAAGGAGGATCTCAGTATGTAAGTGGCAGGATCACAGGGTCACTAGAAATCCCCTCTAAGAAAGAGGGCTCAGTAGATAAGTTATGCGAGTACAAGCTCAGTGAAAATCCCATATAACAAAGACACCCCAGTATGTAGGTGGTAGAACCACAGGTCACTCAAGTTTAAGTCCCCCTATAAAATAGAGGAATTCAGTACCTAAATGGTGGGAGAACGGTGTCATTGTAAGTCCCTGCAACAACAAATTATTTATTTTTGTGATAGAATCTGCAGTCCCTATGTGCTCCAGATAAAATCCTATACTTAAACCTGTATCTCTGGGAATATGCAGTATAAGAATTATTGTATCAGCTCCTCGAGGCTGCCTGAGATGGAGTGATCCACCTGCACATGCTGTTCTTTTCACTTAGGCGAGTTGTCCAGTAAAGATGGTTTTCTAATTGAAAGCTATGTTAGTTGCTTTTTCCTATTTTCTAAACAAGCAGGTGATCCTGTGAGTAACTGTCTCAGTAGTCTTAAGAGCAGAGCATTGAAACCTCTTCTCCTTTACTGGAGGTTTCCAAGAAGAGGGTGCATAGGCCTCTGTCTGGAGTGGTTTAGTGACAGCAAATCCTGCATCTGTACAGATAGTTGGACTAGATGACCTTTGAGGCTGCTTTCAATCCTATGTTCTACGAGTGGGTCGTACCCTTTCTGTGCAGATATCATTCTGAATATCTAAATAGCTAGATGTATACAGGTTTTCCTTGCCAACTGCGGGGGTTAGGTTAAATCTCCTCTCGGTCTTCTCTTCTCTAGACTAAATATAAGCACAGTTACCTCAGCCTCTCCTCATAACCCTCTCACCATTTTCACTGCCCTCTGCTGGACTGGCTCCAATTTGTCCACATCATTTCTGTAGTGGGGGCCCCAAAACTGAACACAGTACTCCAGATGTGGCCTCAACAGTGATGAATGGAGGGGAATAATCACTTCCCTTGACCTGCTGGCAACACTCCTACCAATGCAGCCCAGTATACTGTTAGCCTTCTTGGCAACAAGGGCACGTTGTTGGCTCATATTCAGCTTAATGTCCACTGGACCCCCCAAGTTGTTTTCTGTCGAGCTGCTGCTCAGCCAGTCAGCCCCCAGCCTGTATCGGTGCCATCAATCCTCACTCAGTCATCCACACAGTTGACTTCTTTTCCCAGAGCACACAGTGAAATATGGCTGTGAATCTGAGTTAGTCTGCTCCCTGATCTGCGATTGGAGTAGGGCAGCTAAACTCTATCCCTTTCACAAAGCTCATGGCAAATCCACAATATAGACCTGAGGCTCATCTCTAAGTAAAAACAAGACTTGGAAATGGGTCAACACTATGTTTGCAAAGGTTAATTTAGGAAATTGTTCCACACATGCACAGTATTAGTCAGATATCCTTGAGTGTTCTGAGCAAGCAGGGCGTATTACAGGCCTACAGAGCTAACCCTTTCTGAGGTCAAAGATAATTCAGAGAACTGGGGATTCATTCCTGGCCCTTCCCCAAAGAGGGCAGTCCACATACTACAGAATTATTGCTCTGTGCAGCTTATTGAGATGGAGGTCTGAACCCATCAAATGTATTTCTTTAAAGACCTTACACTGGTTTTCAGACTGTATTTGTTAGGGAGAAGAGTTGTTTCTTTATCCAGTGACTCATCCTGCAGCATAGCATATCAGTTTGCAAATTACTGTAGAGAGCATTTATAAATAATTCACAACACATTATAATGTAAGAATCAGATTACACCTAAGTATTGACTCATAAAACAAACCATAAGTAAGTGTTTTATTACATGTTCACAGGCGAAACATTGTATTACATTTTTATATGTATATACAGGCATGTCCATATGTGCAGTTAGGAGAAAGAGAAGAGCTCCTGTTATGTATTTATTCACACATATCTTCAGACTGTACAAGACAAAGTCTGCTCTCACTTATAACGATATAAATCATACTGATGACAATAGAACCAAGTGCTGACATCATTACTGTAACTACATTAAAATCAGAGAAGTTATTTCTGATCTATGCTGATATGAGAGTAAAATTGCTTCCCTCCTCTTAAACAGTGGTTGTATTGGTATAACTGAGAGTAAGAGTTTTATCCCCACAATTTAGCAGGCCTCACTTAATTTGGATCACACATTTGTGAATGTATTTCAGGTAAAATGATTACTTTGAGTAGTCTTACTGAGGACCCTAGCACACATTCATTTATAGGCACCATAAAATCTGTTCCCTGATTCCAACAATCCCGTGTGCATGGAAGGAAGTATGATTTTTGGAATCAGGGACCAGATCCCAGTCACACCATTTCTACTTGTCAGTGCTTTCCCTGCAGCAACAAGTTGAAAGCCAGGTGCCTGTAGTCTGGCATGACCCAATACAGTCCCAGGGTCAGGGCAGACAATCAGCTGATTCAATTCAAGGTGCCATACAAACCAGCCATAAAAATGTTCTACTTTATATGTGGAACATTTTTATGGATGGTTTGCCATTTTACGGCATTTAATTTGAGTGCCATTAATGTAAGGTGTATATGGGCCCCAAGAAAACTGGGGAACAAAGCCAAGGATTTCCAGTGCTGAAACAATAGTGGTTCATGTCCTGATCAGATAAAAGGCCTGCACATCCATATTTTTAGAGCAAGTGTAAGAGTGGAAATTCAAATATGAGGAGTATCTGCTACACCAGTATTGTCAAAGTTGGGAGGCCTAAAATGAGGTACCTAAATTTAAATAGCCCGATTCTCAAATCTCCCATGCAAATCAGAAAACCCAGGACAGATTTTTAGATGTCAGGATATGAATTTAGCCAATGGAAAAATTCTTATTGAATTTAAAAGTACAGGATTGGGCTAAAGCAGGGAGCAGAATCTGGAAACCAGACCCAAAGGTTCTATACATGAGTATTAGTAACTCTGAAATTGATGTGGGAAGTCAGTTTCATGGTTGTTAATAGCAGCACTGAACAAGGTGGCAAGGTGGTTTCAGGGGCCATTCAGTTGGACAACTGGTCCAGTTGTCCAGGCTACTTTTTGGGATCTACCTGGGACCAGTGTTACAAATTCAAGATGAAAGTCCTGGTGACACAGAGACACAGCCCAGAAATTTTGGACTGTCCTAAAATGTCTAGGATGACTGTTCCCTTTCAGTAGCTAAGATTGACTTTTTTTTTACCTCAATGTTTTATTGGGAAAAAAGGATGGTAGTTATTTTAAAATTATCTCCACAACCATATGGAAATACAGTATTCCTCTTCAATACTGGGAACAAAAGAGGCTTTGATCCAGCACTTAAGCATATGG
The DNA here is from genome assembly GCF_001723915.1 of Gavialis gangeticus. Taxonomy (NCBI): domain Eukaryota; kingdom Metazoa; phylum Chordata; order Crocodylia; family Gavialidae; genus Gavialis; species Gavialis gangeticus. Next base: position 62,630,384 of record NW_017729032.1, on the reverse strand, counting down.
GTAGCTTTAAATATGTAAGTGGACCCATAGACATCCATGAGCTGCCCCTGAGGTTAAAGTTAACACATGTGTTTAAGTACTTTGCTGGATCGGGACCAGTTACAGCTAGTTTGGAATATGCAGGATGTTCAGAAATGGGTTTGATTAGTTATTAAAGAAGTGATGAGGGTCTATGGCAGTGACAGGACTGTTTTGTTTAAATATCAATTGTCATTACCATCATAATCCCTATTTTCTAGGGTTGTGACCAGTCCTTTTCAATGTGTGAATAAACTATGATTTGCCATAGGTGTTGTCAGCTTGGCTGTGACCTTTTTCCCCAGTGGAATGGTTTAAATCAATGAAACGCTTTTAAAGATGTAGAGATGCCAAAATAAGGAGTCCCTGGTGGTGGTAATCTTTTCTTATTAAAAGTAGCTTAGAGCTAAATTCTTGAGTCTGTTGTCAGAGCTGGAAAGGGTGGCATGTAGGGGAGGGGGGAACCATTGCAGCATTGCCAGCTCTCGTGACTATCACAATTTTGGCAGCCTTGTCATGATGTGAAAAAATCTGGCTGTTAAATGATTCTTGAGAAGCAAAGCAGGGGAGGCAGAGGAGTTCAGGAGTGAGTCCATCAGGGTATGGATGCATGACTGGCTTCTATAAGTATGGATTGAGTTTAAAGTATTTATGTTGTTATCTCAGGGTCTCCAACCTCTGTCCCAGTTTACAAGTCTACATTACCTTGTGTACCTTGTGTTCAGTCTTCCATTAAATCTTGGCTTCCTGTGTGTATTGGGCCTTTGCCCATCTCTTGTATATCTCGGGTGGTGGAATTTATTATCCCACAATATTCACGTATCAGATTCCCCTGGTAAGTTTAAAATCAAACACAAAACATTTTTTTGCCTATTTATAAGAGTTCATGGTATTTTTTTTGACATGTGGTGCTTATTTTCTTTCAGACTTCTTTGTTATAAGGAGCCTGCTTGTGATATGGCCTTCTATAAATTAATGTAGGTCATAAATCATTTCAGCAACACTTTAGCCCTTTGAAGATGTTGCTCACCACCCAAACGCAAGGACAGCTGGGAGTCTTTAGAAAACATTTGTTTTTATCCTGCAAGAACCAGTTACCACAGATTGCCCCCCACCCTGGCAGACAGATGCCATGCCCACCAATCTCACTTAATGACTAGATAAGAGAAAGATTTCAGCTTAGAGTTTGTTGCTGCACAGTCTTAGGAATATAAGGTAAAAGGGGCTATGAGGTATACAAAAGGAGAAAGAAAATCAAGCAGTGTGAGCTGCAGGAGAAGGGGAACTTGTTGGCACAAGTGCTCCTGCTTTTCCCCATTGGACATGCAACTTCAGCCACCAAGCTATTATTTTGCTTTCTGGGTCTTTCACAGCAATCAAGCCATGTTCCTACTAGGAGCCAGGATCTGTGACCTTATGAAACTTGTATGGCCTGGCAGATCATAGATATTTTCAGCTGGAGCAAACCCAGAAGGTTTTATTTTCATCCAGAATGTTCCCTGGCCCTACTACATATGCAAGCCTAACGGCAGCCACCAAGAAGGCTTTCTCCCCCTGATATCTCATTTAGCAGGCATTCATCTGTCCAGCAGAGTCATTTCTTATGCAGGTCTTTAGAGACTGGAGAGGAGTGTATAGATTTAATTATAATCTTTCTCTCTCTCTCCACCTCCCACAAAACATTTTCTTTTTGTTAGCCAAAGGCAACACTTGTCTCTATGCTGAATGAACTTATTTTTATTTTTATTTTTTTAATTTCCAGATTTAAAGAGCTTTGAGTTGTAGTAGCAGATATCTATCCACTTAGCCACAGGTGTGGGAGATCTACTTCAGGATTCCTGTTAGAGAGACAAGCCTTCTATGGAAACACATCTGATTCTTATTTTTGTCCATTGGCTGATTACGTTTGTGTTACAATGTTTTTTGCCCGCTGACAAGGTGGTTTGCCAATTTCACATACATGTCTAAATTAATGAGAGCAGACCTCAACATTCAGGAGCTTTGTTTGATTTTTATAAGTATCCAGATGTTTAGTTATTTGTCTGACACATATCCAAAAATGTGTGGCCATCACTCATAGCAGTAGCCCAATAGCCATCCACTGCCCATATTGCATGCATCCAGATAAATGTATATGAACAAACTTGTCACATTATGTTGTAATATATATTGAAATTATTTGGAATGAAAGGTTGGATGTGCAAATAGAAGACATGTATCCCATTGTTGCTGTTGCCTCAAGGAACATGAATTGACGGTCACCATCCATTAAAGCCTAAAAATTGCTTCTAGCACTTCCCTAATACTTAAAGGAAATCCTGAACAATCCCTATTAACAAAGAACAGTTGCAGTGGAGGTGACATTATTCAGTGTCTCAATATTCTCCCCACCTCCTCAGGTGTTGCTACATTCTGTCAGGGATTACCCATTCAGCATCCTGGCCTCCACCTATCAGCCACAACTAAATGTGCACAGGTGATAAGGTAACCAGGAAAAGGAAATTGTTTCTTGGCTGAGACTGGTTTTACACCTACAGTTTATTCTCTCCCTCACAGACTTATTATCTACAGTTTTTACCCGCATGAATAGATCCAGTGGTGGAGAAGAACAGGCCACGCCTCACCAAGGTGGGAAGGATCAAGACAACTGCCACCAGAAGAAGCAACGGGTGGTGGTGGTTGGAGACTCCCTTCTGCAGGTGGTGGAGGGAGCCCTCTGCTGGCCTGAACTGTTGTCTTGGGAAGTCTGTTGCTTGCCTGGAGCCTGGATCCAAGATGTCACAGAGGAATTACTGAGACTTATCCAGCCCTCTGACTACTACCCCATGTTGGTAATCCATGTAGGCACCAGTGGTATTACCAGGGGAGACCCTGAGCAGATCAAAAGTGACTACAGGGCTCTGAGTGCAAGGGTGAAGGGGTCTGGGGCTTAGGTGCTGTTCTCTTCGATTCTTCCGGTCAAAGGAAAGGGCCCGGGCAGGAGCAAGTGCATCCTGCAAATCAGTACCTGGCTGCACAGGTCGTGTCACCAGAAGGGCTTTGGCTTCTTCAACCATGGGATGTTGTTCCAAGAAGGAGGATTTCTGAGAAGAGATGGGATCCACCTGACAAAGAGAGGGAAAAGTGTCTTTACAAACAGACTTGCTAACCTAGTGAGGAGGGCTTTAAACTAGGTTCACCGGGGGATGGAGACCGAAGCCCTGAGCAAAGTGGGGAAGTGGAAGACCTGGAGGAAGAGCAAGCAGGAGGGGGCAACAGGGGAGAAATCAGGGCAATTGAATAATTACCTCAGGTGCCTGTACACAAGTGCATGGAGACTGGGAAACAAGCAGGAAGAATTGGAAGTCCTTGCACAGTCATGGAGCTATGACATGATTGGAATGACAGAGACTTGGTGGGATAGCTTGCATGACTGGAGCACTGTCATGGATGGATACAAACTGTTCAGGAAGGATAGGCAGGAGAGAAGAGGAGTTAGACTTTACGTAAAAGAGCCATATGATTGCTCAGATCTCCAGTATGAAACTGGAGATAGGCCTATTGAAAGTCTCTGAGTTAAGGTTAGAGGGGAGAGCAGCAAGGGTGATGTCATGGTGGGGGTCTGCTATAGACCACCAGACCAGGAGGAAGTGGTGGACGAGGCTTTCTTTAAACAGCTAGCGGAAGTTTCCCAATCACAATCCCTGGTTCTTATGGGGGACTTCAATCACCCTGCCATCTGCTGGGAGAGCAATACAGCAGTGCATAGGCAATCCAGGAAGTTTTTGGAGAGTATTTGGGACAACTTCTTGGTGCAAGTGCTGGAGCATCCAACTAGGGGCTGTGCTCTTCTTTATCTGCTGCTCACAAACAGGGAGGATTTGGTGGGGAATGTAGTGGTGCTTGGCAACTTGGGCAGCAGCGACCATGAAATGATTGAGTTCAGGATCCTGAGGAATAGAAGGATGGAAAACAGAAAAGGAAGGACCCTGGACTTCAGAAAAGCATACTTCAATTCACTCAGGGAACACATGCACCAAGTTATGGGGCAAAGTTAACACACCGGAGGGCAGGAAGCAGATTCAGGCTGACCTGGACAGGTTAGATCAATGGGCAGAGTGGAACAGACTGCAATTCAACAAAGATAAATGTAAGGTACTCCACCTAGGATGGAGGAATGCCCAGCCCACCTACAGGTTGGGGGGTGACCTCCTCAGCAGTTTAGAGGCTGAGAGAGATCTTGGAGTCATAGTTGACTCCAAGACGAACATAAGCCGGCAGTGTAACAAGACCATCAACAAAGCCAATTGCACCTTGTCGCGTATTAGCAAATTCTTGACCAACAGATCAAGGGAGGTGATGCTCCCTCTCTATGCAGCATTGGTCAGGCTGCAGTTGGAGTACTGTGTCCAGTTTTAGGTGCCGCACTTCAAGAGGAACATGGAGAATCTGGAGGGGGTTCAAAGGAGGGCTGCTTGCATGATTAGTGGCCTCTGTGAAAGACCCTACAAAGGGAGGTTGAGCGATCTAGATCTCTTCAGCCTTCACAAGAGACGGCTGAGGGGAGACCTTGTAGCCACCTACAAGTTTATCAAGGGAGGACAACAGGGAATTGGTGATGAGCTATTTACCAGAGCACCCAAGGGAGTAACTAGGAACAATGGGTGCGAACATTAGGAAGAATTTTTTTACAGTAAGGGTGGCCAGAATCTGGAATGGGCTTCCAAGAGAGGTGGTACTATCACCTAACTTGGAGGTCTTCAAGAGGAGGCTTGATAGACCCCTGACTGGGGTCATCTGACCTTGGTCCTCTTTCCTGCCAGGGGCAGGGGGTCGGACATGATCCATCATGATCCTTTCCAACTCTACACGCTATGAATCTATGGGCAGGATCCCCTGGGAAGCTAGCCTGAGGGAGAAAAGAATCCAGGACAGCTGGCTATACTTTAAAGAAGCTCTACTGAGAGTAAAGGAACAAACCATCTCAATGCACAGGAAGCTGAGCAAGTATGGCAGAAGACCAGCTTGGCTTAGCAGGGAACTCTTCTGTAAACTAAGTCACAACAAAAAGCTTATAAGAAGTAGAAACCTGGACAAATAAATAGGGTGAATTATAAGAGCACTGCCTGGGCATGCAGGGATGAAGTAAGGAAGCCCAAAGTGCAATTGGAGTTGCAGCTAGTGAAGGATGTGAGGGGGAACCAGAAGGGTTTCTAGAAGTATGTCAGTAGCAATTGGAGGATCAAGGAAAGTGTGGGTCCCTTCCAGAATGGGGGAGGCAACTTTGTGACAGAGGATGCAGAAAAGACTAAAGTGCTCAATGCCTTCTTCACCTCAGTCTTCACAGGCTAGGTAAGCTCCCAGACTACTGCACCTGGCAGCACAGTTTGGGGAGGAGGTGAGCAGCCAAAAGTGTTGAAAGAAGTTAGAAACTCTTTAGAAAAGCTGGACATATACACGCTCAAGCAGTGGTCCCACGGAGACCTGGTGGGACTCCACCTATGACTGGACCACAGGTATAAATGGCTACACCTTGTACAGGAGGGATTGTATTGCAAGAAAGGGCAGGGGTGTAGCTCTCTATGTGAAGGAGCAGTACACTTCCCTACAAGTGGAGACTGGCACCCAAGGAGGATGACCTGAGACCCTCTGGGTTAGAATATGGGGGTAACGTGGTGAAGGGGATTAATGGCAGAAGTCTACTACAGACCTCCTAATCAGGAACAAGTGCTTGAGCATGAATTTGTTAGCGAACTGGCAGAGGCTGCATGCTCTCAGTGCATGGTTGTCATGGGCAACTTCAACTACCCTGACATCTCATGGAAAGAGCACTCAGCCAAATCCTCACATGCATTGATGAGCTCTACTTGTCTCAGTAAGTCTATGGGCCAACAAGAGGTAAGGTGCTGCTGGACCTGGTACTGGCCAAAGGTGATGATCTAGTGAGCAACCTGCGAATCAAAGGGAAGCTGGGAGACAGTGATCATGAGTTGATCACTTTCTCTATCCATTGCAAAGCTGGAAAATCACTCAGCAATGCAGAAATCTTTGACTTTAGGAAAGCAGACTTTTACAAGCTCAGGAGGCTAGTTGTTGAGGCCCTGAGAGGTGGTGATATGACAGGAAGAGGCATCCACAATGAGTGGTCGCTCCTTCAGGATGAGATCCTTGAAGTACAAGGGAAGTCCATTCCAGTCCATAGGAAAGGTAGCAAAATGGCTGAGTGATCTCCCTTGGCTCAATAGGGAACTCATGGACCTCCTGTACCTAAAAAGAGAAACTTATAAAGGATGGAAGTCAGGAAACACCACTAAAGAGAAGTTTTCAGCACTGGCCCATACCTGTAGGGAGCAAAGTAGGAAAGCCAAGGCTGAAACCAAACTCAAACTGGCTATAGGAATCAAGGACAATAAGAAGTCCTTCTTCAGATATGTGGGAAGTTGGAAAAAAAACAAAGGCAACATTGGACTCTTGCTAAACCAAATGGGGCAGCTGATTACTGACACCCAGGAAAAGGCCAATTTCCTTAACAATTACTTTATGTCAGTCTTTCACCAGCTGAAGGAGATAACCCTGCCTGACAAGTTGCAGGATTACTAGGATAAGGGTGAACATTGGCATAGATCTTGTGAGGGAACACCTTGAGAGGCTGGACATCCATAAATCAGCGGGCCTGGATGGAATGTGCCCAAGAGTGCTAAAGGAACTGGCTGGCATCATAGTGTGGCCAGTGGCAAGGATATTCTAGAATTTGTGGCACTTGAGCGAGGTAACAGAAGATTGGAAGAGGGCCAGTGTGGTGCCTGTCTTCAAGAAAGGGAGGGAATTACAGGCCAATCAGTTTGACTTCAATCCCTGGAAAGTTCTTGGAAAAAATCATCAAAGAAACCATTAG
>NW_017729032.1:62618141-62618492 GCF_001723915.1 Gavialis gangeticus | reverse complement strand
GTCTATGGGCCAACAAGAGGTAAGGTGCTGCTGGACCTGGTACTGGCCAAAGGTGATGATCTAGTGAGCAACCTGCGAATCAAAGGGAAGCTGGGAGACAGTGATCATGAGTTGATCACTTTCTCTATCCATTGCAAAGCTGGAAAATCACTCAGCAATGCAGAAATCTTTGACTTTAGGAAAGCAGACTTTTACAAGCTCAGGAGGCTAGTTGTTGAGGCCCTGAGAGGTGGTGATATGACAGGAAGAGGCATCCACAATGAGTGGTCGCTCCTTCAGGATGAGATCCTTGAAGTACAAGGGAAGTCCATTCCAGTCCATAGGAAAGGTAGCAAAATGGCTGAGTGATCT
>NW_017729032.1:62608809-62613141 GCF_001723915.1 Gavialis gangeticus | reverse complement strand
ATGTGAAGGAGCAGTACACTTCCCTACAAGTGGAGACTGGCACCCAAGGAGGATGACCTGAGACCCTCTGGGTTAGAATATGGGGGTAACGTGGTGAAGGGGATTAATGGCAGAAGTCTACTACAGACCTCCTAATCAGGAACAAGTGCTTGAGCATGAATTTGTTAGCGAACTGGCAGAGGCTGCATGCTCTCAGTGCATGGTTGTCATGGGCAACTTCAACTACCCTGACATCTCATGGAAAGAGCACTCAGCCAAATCCTCACATGCATTGATGAGCTCTACTTGTCTCAGTAAGTCTATGGGCCAACAAGAGGTAAGGTGCTGCTGGACCTGGTACTGGCCAAAGGTGATGATCTAGTGAGCAACCTGCGAATCAAAGGGAAGCTGGGAGACAGTGATCATGAGTTGATCACTTTCTCTATCCATTGCAAAGCTGGAAAATCACTCAGCAATGCAGAAATCTTTGACTTTAGGAAAGCAGACTTTTACAAGCTCAGGAGGCTAGTTGTTGAGGCCCTGAGAGGTGGTGATATGACAGGAAGAGGCATCCACAATGAGTGGTCGCTCCTTCAGGATGAGATCCTTGAAGTACAAGGGAAGTCCATTCCAGTCCATAGGAAAGGTAGCAAAATGGCTGAGTGATCTCCCTTGGCTCAATAGGGAACTCATGGACCTCCTGTACCTAAAAAGAGAAACTTATAAAGGATGGAAGTCAGGAAACACCACTAAAGAGAAGTTTTCAGCACTGGCCCATACCTGTAGGGAGCAAAGTAGGAAAGCCAAGGCTGAAACCAAACTCAAACTGGCTATAGGAATCAAGGACAATAAGAAGTCCTTCTTCAGATATGTGGGAAGTTGGAAAAAAAACAAAGGCAACATTGGACTCTTGCTAAACCAAATGGGGCAGCTGATTACTGACACCCAGGAAAAGGCCAATTTCCTTAACAATTACTTTATGTCAGTCTTTCACCAGCTGAAGGAGATAACCCTGCCTGACAAGTTGCAGGATTACTAGGATAAGGGTGAACATTGGCATAGATCTTGTGAGGGAACACCTTGAGAGGCTGGACATCCATAAATCAGCGGGCCTGGATGGAATGTGCCCAAGAGTGCTAAAGGAACTGGCTGGCATCATAGTGTGGCCAGTGGCAAGGATATTCTAGAATTTGTGGCACTTGAGCGAGGTAACAGAAGATTGGAAGAGGGCCAGTGTGGTGCCTGTCTTCAAGAAAGGGAGGGAATTACAGGCCAATCAGTTTGACTTCAATCCCTGGAAAGTTCTTGGAAAAAATCATCAAAGAAACCATTAGCAACAGGCTAACAGAAGGCAACATTCTGAGAGATAGCCAACACGGCTTTGTTATGGGTAGGTCTTGCCTGACCAATCTCATTTCCTTCTATGACCAAGTGACACATCACCTGGATAAAGGAGAAGAGGTGGATATTGTATATTTGGACCTCAAAAAAGCCTTTGACCTGATGTCCCATGATATCCTCATGGCAAAATTGGGGAACTGTGGCCTCAACATCCTTATAGTCCAATGGCTGGGGAACTGGCTCCATGGTTGGACCCAGAGAATGATAGACGATGGTACTGAATCAACACGGCACATGATGATGAGTGGCATCCCCAGGGCTCCATTCTCAGACCTGTACACTTTAATTTATTTATAAATTAACTGGATTCTAGTGTCAGAAGTGGCTTGGATAAGTTTGCTGATGACACCAAACTATAGGGAAGTGTGGTCACACTAGAGGATAAGCTGGCGATTCAGGCTGACCTCTACAGGTTTGTAAGGTGGGTAGATCAAAATCTGATGGTATTCAATACAGAGAAATGCAAGGTGCTCCACCTCAGGAGAAAAAACCTGCATCATACTTCATAGGCTCGGCGGTGCTACACTTACTAGCACCACAACTGAAACAGACTTGATTGACCACAAGATGAACGTGAGCCACCAATGTGATGCTGCACCTGGCAAAGCAAACAAAACCCTGGCTTGCATTTACTGATGCATCTCAAGCAAGACCCAGGAAGTCATCCTCCTGTTCTACTCAGACTTTGTGAGGCCAGAGCTGGAATACTGGATCCAATTCTGGGCTCCACAATTCAGAAAGAATGTGGAGAAACTTGAAAGAGTCCAAAGGAGAGCCACACACATGATTAGAGGACAAGAGAGCAGGCCTTATGAGGAGAGGCTGAGAGCCATGGGACTCTTCAGCCTGGAAGAGTGTAGGCTCAGGGGTGACTTGGTGGCAGTACATAAGGGGTGTGCATCAGGAACTGGGAAAACATCCGTTCATCATGGCATCCCAAGGGAAGACAAGGTCCAATGGTCACAAACTCCTGGAAGACTGTTTTTGGCTGGACATAAGGAAAAATTTCTTTATTGTCCAAGTCCCCAGGGCCTGAAATAGGCTCCCCCCAGAGGTGGTGCAAGCACCTACTCTGAACACTTTCAAGAAACACTTGGATGCCTATCTGGCTGAGATCATTTGACACCAGTTGACTTCCTGCCCCTTGGGCATGTGGCTGGACCCAATGATCTTGCAAGGTCCCTTCCAGCCCTAATGTCTATGAAGTCCATGGGGCTGGACAGTATGCAGCTGAGGGTGCTGAGGGAGTTGGCTGAAGAGATTGCAGAGCCATCATCTTTGAAAACTCATGGCAATCAGGAGAGGACCTGGATGATTGGAAAAGGGCATAGTGCCCATATTTAACAAAGGGGAATAGGAGGATCCAGGGAACTACAGACCAGTCAGCCTCACCTCAGTCCTTGGAAAAATCATGGAGTAGATCCTCAAGGAATCCATTTCTAAGCACTTGGAGGAGAAGAAGGTGATTAGGAACAGTCAGCATGGATTCAACAAGGGCAAGTCATGCCTGAACAACCTGACTACCTTTGATGACAAAGTGACTGGCTCTGTGGATGCAGGGAGAGAAGTGGATGTGATATTCTTTGATACAGTCCCCTACAACATTCTCGCAGGCAAATTAAGGAAGTACGGGCTGGATGAATGGACTGTAGGGTGGATAGAAAACTGGCTGGAGCACTGGGCTCAGAGACTAGTAATCAAAGGCTTAATGTCTAGTTGGCAGCCGGTATCAAGTGGAGTGCCCCAGGGGTCAGTCGTGGGGTCGGTTTTGTTCAGCATCTTCATCAACAACCTGGAAGCTGGGATAGAGTGCACCCTTAGCAAGTCTGCAGATGACACCAAGGTGAGAGGAGCAGTAGATATGCTGGAGGGTAGAGCTACAATTCAGAATGAGCTAGGCAAATTGAAGGATTAGGCCAAAAGAAATCTCATGAGGTTCAACAAGGACAAGTGCAAAGTCCTGTACTTAGGATGGAAGAATCCACACATCAGTACAGGCTGGGGGCTGACTGACTGGGCAGCAGGTCTGCAGAGAAGGACCTGGGGTTACAGTGGACAATAAGCTGAATATGAGTCAGCAGTGTGCCCTTGTTGCCAAGAAGGATAACAGCATACTGTTAGACTGTTCTCAGTGGTGGCAGATGATAGAACAAGAAGCAACAGTCTCAAGTTGCAGCAAGGGAAGTTTCAGTTAGATATTAGGAAGAATTTTCTTACTAGGAGGGTAGTAAAACATTGGAACAGGTTACCCAGAGAGGTGGTGGTCTCCCCATTCTTGAAGGTTTATAGTTTCATAGTTTGTAGGATCGGAAGGGACCTGAGCAGATCATTGAGTCCGACCTCCAGACATGGTAGGAAAAAGTATTGGGGTCAAATGACCCCAGCAAGGTGCTCGTCTAGCCTTGTCTTAAAGACCCCCAGGGTAGGAGCCAGCACCGCTTTGCTTGGAAGTTGGTTCTAGATCCTAGCCACCCTGACAGTGAAGTAGCGCCTCCTCATGTCTAGTCTGAATCTACCCTCTGCCAGCTTGTGACCGTTATTTCTAGTCACACCTGGTAGTGCCTTGGCCTTCCTGACCACCCCCCTGCAGCCCCGAGCAACTGCAATATAGTCCTCCTTGGTAATGTCTCCTCCCTTCCATTGGGTGTATGCCTCCCTTTTAGCTTGGAGACATTCCCGGATGCTTTAGGTGAGCCATGGGCCCCCTCCTGTCCCCTTTGATCCATGTTGGGATTACCTCCCTTTGGGCTTGGAGGATCGTCTCCTTAAGAAGCAGCCATTCTTCTTGGACACCTGACTCCCTTCCCTTCTGGGACCTCAGTGCCTCCCTGACTATTCTCCTTAGCTCATTGAAATCTTCCCTCCTGAAATCTAGGGCTGCTTCCTTGCTGTTCTTAAGACCCAGCTAGACAAATCTTTGGCTGGAATGATCTAATTGGGGATGGTCCTCCC
>NW_017729032.1:62597236-62603809 GCF_001723915.1 Gavialis gangeticus | reverse complement strand
TTCAACAAGGACAAGTGCAAAGTCCTGTACTTAGGATGGAAGAATCCACACATCAGTACAGGCTGGGGGCTGACTGACTGGGCAGCAGGTCTGCAGAGAAGGACCTGGGGTTACAGTGGACAATAAGCTGAATATGAGTCAGCAGTGTGCCCTTGTTGCCAAGAAGGATAACAGCATACTGTTAGACTGTTCTCAGTGGTGGCAGATGATAGAACAAGAAGCAACAGTCTCAAGTTGCAGCAAGGGAAGTTTCAGTTAGATATTAGGAAGAATTTTCTTACTAGGAGGGTAGTAAAACATTGGAACAGGTTACCCAGAGAGGTGGTGGTCTCCCCATTCTTGAAGGTTTATAGTTTCATAGTTTGTAGGATCGGAAGGGACCTGAGCAGATCATTGAGTCCGACCTCCAGACATGGTAGGAAAAAGTATTGGGGTCAAATGACCCCAGCAAGGTGCTCGTCTAGCCTTGTCTTAAAGACCCCCAGGGTAGGAGCCAGCACCGCTTTGCTTGGAAGTTGGTTCTAGATCCTAGCCACCCTGACAGTGAAGTAGCGCCTCCTCATGTCTAGTCTGAATCTACCCTCTGCCAGCTTGTGACCGTTATTTCTAGTCACACCTGGTAGTGCCTTGGCCTTCCTGACCACCCCCCTGCAGCCCCGAGCAACTGCAATATAGTCCTCCTTGGTAATGTCTCCTCCCTTCCATTGGGTGTATGCCTCCCTTTTAGCTTGGAGACATTCCCGGATGCTTTAGGTGAGCCATGGGCCCCCTCCTGTCCCCTTTGATCCATGTTGGGATTACCTCCCTTTGGGCTTGGAGGATCGTCTCCTTAAGAAGCAGCCATTCTTCTTGGACACCTGACTCCCTTCCCTTCTGGGACCTCAGTGCCTCCCTGACTATTCTCCTTAGCTCATTGAAATCTTCCCTCCTGAAATCTAGGGCTGCTTCCTTGCTGTTCTTAAGACCCAGCTAGACAAATCTTTGGCTGGAATGATCTAATTGGGGATGGTCCTCCCTTGAGCTGAGGGTAGGACTAGATGATCTCTTGAAGTCCCTTCCAATCCTAATGTCCTATGATTCTATGATCCATGGGCCTGAGCCTCTGCAGGACTACTCTTGACTTCAGTTCAACTATGGTTGTTTATATTACAATAGTCTTTGGAGGCTTCAAGCAAGAAATAGATACTATTGTACTGGGCCTTGTGCAAGCAGATTTTGTGGTGGAAATCAGCCTCTTCCTAAAAAGCGTGCACTGTAAGGCAAGAGAAATTATAATGAACAGTAGAACAAATAACTGGAGATGTTGAGTAAAGGTTAAGTGACAGGAACACCTGGTTTCATTATCTAGTGATTTTGGTTATGTAGTATGGACAAGTAGCATGGACTACTCAGATTTTCAAGAGAAAGAGTTGTAATTGTGTTATTGGCTCCACTTTTATTACTGTAAATTTTTTATATAAGAAATACTAAATCATAGAAATAAAGTTAATTATGAAGCTTCCTGATAGCAACTCCATGAATAGTGCTGTATCCTAAAATGATATGTGCATTCCTGTTTTTTTTTCTCCTAGAATTACATGGCTACACCATGTAAAAGTTCATAAATTTTCTATAACCTTTCAATTTTTTTGAACCCAGGGTCCCTTCCCTTTCAGGGCAATGTCCCTTTTGCTAATCTATATACCTCTGGGTTGCTTTCCTCCTGGCCCCATGTATTTCCTCTCTTGGCTGCCATATGGGCCAGCTTCAAGAGGAGGATTGGACAGTGCTTTGGGCAATACTTAACCCATGACCTGGTTATTACTGCACTTTGCTGGGAAGTAAGATGCAAATCCAAGCCTCTTTTGGTGAGAACCAAGATCTTCCACTCCCTGAGCAAGTGCCCTAACCAACAGGTTATTGGTCTAAAACAATGGTGCCCAACCTTCTGGCACCACAGGCAAGATGAATGGCATGGGTTCAGTCCCTGGGTATGATCCACTGTTCTGGCTTGACCTGGTGTGATGAGTGGAGTAACCCTATGTGCCATCTTGATCCTGTGCACTGGCCCACCCCCACTCACCTGGATCTGTCTGTGGAGTGATCTTGAGTGCTGGGCCAACTGCATACTTGCATGATCTAGGGCACAGAGCCACATTATCCAACCCATGGGGTTCTGCAAAGGTCCAGAAATTTGACAGCGTAGTACCAGCAATTCAAGCTGATACCTCTCCCCTGCCACCAAATTTCTAAAACCTTAGGAATCCAGTGGGCTAGATGACATAGTTCCATGGGCTGGATTTGGCCTGCAGGCCAGAAGTTGAGCACCACTGGTTTATTTCCCAAAAGAGAGTTACATGTCCTCAGAACTTTTGAGGATTAGGCCCTTAATATATTTCCAGACCTATAACATACATATTTCCCCAAAATTATTACTTATTAAAGTAAGGAATTCCCTATTGGCTGAGATTTTTCACAACTCCATAAAGACTTATAAGGAATGACGGCAAGAATAAAATGGAGCTTCAATTATAGAAATCAGCAGTAGTATTACTAGGGCGGGGTGACTGAAGCAGCAGCCCCAGGCACTGACTTGGGTGGGGGTGTGAATAAAAATAATCACTGTCACCACCGTCATGCCATAATACTGGTGGAATGGCAACAGTTGGAAGTCACCACTGCCCCATGCATCCTGCTGCCCCAGGCACCCAGCTGCCTTGTTATGCCCCTGGAAATCAGTACTACTGGAAATGGTTTCTATGAGTCTCTATTATAGAAGCACAGTAGCAAGTCCATGTCAGTTTTCATTCTAAGACCCCAACTTCCATTTAAAAAATAAAAAAGCCCTCCTTTCCACCTGAAACTTCATGCATGTGGTCTTTTGGCACAGATAACTTTTGAAAAGTCTGAGGTCAATCAGATAAGGCATTGTTAATTTAATAGACTTGAAAGCATGGGGGTAGTTCATGTTTTGAAAAGCTTCTAAGCTTTTCTTGTTCACTCAGCTCTTGAAAACTGCTTTCTATAAAAAAAACTTCAAAATTGTTTTAGACATTAGTCTTTAATGAGACACAGGTCATGAGACTAATTTGTATTAAATTCAGTAAGGCCCCAATTTGTTTTTCCCTTGTCCCACCATGAAAATTTCCACAAAGGTCTCAATGTTTTTTTAAACAAAAACCTTTGATTTACTCCTTTTCATCAACAAAGTAAAGCAATAGCTCAAAGAAAGTATTGTAAAAAGATGATGCCATGTAACTAAAAATACAATAGGTTTGCAAATATAGGTCAGATTGCAGGGAGAAGCCCAGAGCGACAGCAAAGAAGTCTCCACGTGAGCCAGAAGATGTTTTTCTTAAATAAGTATCTTAACAAATATCCAGGTATACTAAAATCATTTAGACCCATTTTTTATTACAGGTAAGTTTTTTTCCCCTGCCCTTCAAAAGGAATGTGCCCCAAATCCATTTAAACTGAAATCTTTTTTTAACAGCTGTTTTCTTATAGTAGTTGAAAACTGTGGCACAACTACTCTGATTGAATTGCTCAATATCAGATGCTAATAAGGCCAACATCAAGATGAAATTGGAATATAAATGAAAGGTGCATAGGAGAAAAATAGACACAGTCTTTGGGAAGAGATACAGTTTTCTTCAGTTGTCAAGAATGCCTATTCCTCATGGGTTTTTCTTTATGCATAGACTGGAAAATCTGTCTCCAATTTTTATTAGACTTAACTGAGAGTGGTTTAAATATTTAATTTAAATGCTTCCTATTTAAATCAAAACCAAGCTTCTCAACATAGTGAGAAAGTTCTCAAGGAAGGATCTTTACCCTGAGTTAGGATTCATTCCACTAAGGTAGCATTTCCCCATTAAAGTCCCTGTAACCAACAGAAAACGGTCCTCCTCATATCTCTTGGGAGAGCAAAAGCTTCAGAATGCAAATATTTTGGGCCAACATTGTAATGCCTAAAGTTAAACCCTGAGTCTGTATTTAGGCTCATTAATAAATGTTTGTGGGTTTTCAAAGCTGAAGACTCCTGCAGCCTTCAACAGAACTTGTGAGTCCACAGCACCCTAAAATCAGGCCAAAGTTACATAGTATGCAGCAGCCTTTGGGTACCAAGGCTTGAGTTTTCTGACTTTCCGCAACAAAATGATGAACATTCCTTTTTAAATACCACAAATGGCAAAACAGTTCTGGCCAAACCAACTAAAAACCAGTTACTGTCATTCATAGTTTCATAGATGTTAGGGGCTGGAAGGGACCTTACAGATCATCGGGTCCAGGACTTGCATATAAAAGTTGTCTTTTAGTGGAATCTCTTCAATTCCAAGTTGTCTTTTTCTCCCTTGATGGTTTAATCTCCTGATGTTCATTGACAAACACTTAAATGAGGAGTAGCCAAAATAGTTTCTGATAACATGGTGAATTTGATATGGACATTCTAGTTTTACTTCATCTTCCATACACACTATATGTTCCTGTTGTTCTTGGATCTGTGTCACAAAGCGGTATGTGAAATAACCTATGTATTCTTCCACTAGGCCTCAACCCCTTGCTTTCTTCCTGATTCTTGTGCCTCCAGGGATGGTGCTCCCCTTTGTGAACACTTACTACAGTTCATTAAAAGAATAAAGCCCTCCGTCCTTGTCTGAAATACTTCTCTGCCCTTCAGAAGACACTAATTTAAAAAACTGAAACTTAAATATTTTGTTCACATTTTCTGATGGTGTAATTGACAATCTATTGAAGTCAATGATTTTTTTAAGCAACAGAGAAACGTCAAAGGAATTATGTCATCTATACTAGAAATGGGTCTGGTCTTCTTTGTATAATGCCTACAGCGAACCAAAAATAAATCTGAAGTATTCCAAACTAACCATATAGAAGACAAAGACCCAGTTCACTCCCTTTTTTTCTGCTGACATTGTCACTTGCTTTGGCAGCTCATTTATAGTTTGCAAATTCTAATTCCAGGTCCTTTTATCTTCTTCAGCACAATAAATATAATTTCAGTTTCTACAAATAAAGCATAATTAAAATGGAATCTGTGAATTCAGTGTTAGCGTGGCATAATTCATCTATAATCCTTTTTAAATCTCTCTCTTTTTTCTAAGGCTAGAGCTGACAAATCAGGAAACATAGCAATTATTTGACCATGAATTAGATTTAACTAGACTGCATCAGCAGTGGCTCCCTGGGAAGATGTGACTGAACATCTTCCCAGATCCACTGGCATGCACCAGAACTGGAAGGTGGCTGGTATGGCTGCTCTAGACTCTGCCCCAGTGCTTGCATTCAGGCCTGCCGCAGATGGAAGGAAGGATTGATAACACAAGTGCAGAACAGTTTAACTGACAAACTTCTAGCTCTGGATCATGTCAGTGGGCTCAGGTGAACAGGGCATGCTCACTTCTGTGTGCCCTAGGACCTGCCACTGATAGTCTAGTGGTTAGAGTACTTGCCTAGGAAGTAGGAGACCTCATTTCTAAGCCCTGTAAGGGCTTGGCATTGCCCAAGGCACCCTCTAGCCCACTGGGCATTCATGAGCAGAAGAATTAGAGGGCCAAGAACAGAACAAGGCAGAGGGATTGTGGCTCAGTGAGGTGAACATGGTCCTGGCAGGGTGAAGGCCTGGAGTTCTGGCCCTAGCCCTTGTGTCCAATGAGGTGGACACTATCCCTCTGCT
Source organism: Gavialis gangeticus (assembly GCF_001723915.1). Taxonomy (NCBI): domain Eukaryota; kingdom Metazoa; phylum Chordata; order Crocodylia; family Gavialidae; genus Gavialis; species Gavialis gangeticus. Next base: position 62,598,135 of record NW_017729032.1, on the reverse strand, counting down.
ATTTATCCAATGAATAGTAAATACAAGATTCAAAAAAGCCACTAGGGGTGGGAGTACAGACTGTAGCCAGAGTCCAAAGCAGGGTCCCTCTTCTACTACAGAGAATGTGCAGTGTTACTGGAACCTTCTGAGCATGCTTAGAAGGTAAGCATAGAGTGAGTATACCAATGCAGGTGGTAATAGCCTTGAAATTCCATGTGTGTACCAAACTTGGCACTTACGTGTCCATTTGGACTTTGCACTTAGGCACATAATTGTCAAATATCATTTGATCCAATGTTTATAGGGCAGGGGTTTTTTTTGCCATGTGGTGACCTCTGTTAACCTTGACTGAGGCTGTTTCAAGTTTGTTCAACTTTTTGAATAAAGTTTCCACAAAAAGCACAGTTTTCCTATTTAAGACAAAATTTAATTTTAATACAAGTTTCTTTAATTTTACTTTAATTTTAAGGCTAGGGACAGAAATTATACATAAACCAGTTTAAGTGATCAAAAACCAGATCAAATCTGTAACAGAATAGAAGTTAAGTGTACACAGAATGCTTTCAAAATGGCCCAAATCAGTTTAAGTTAAACCTGGGTGGACATAGTACTAGACTTAACTGATTTCGGTTAAATCAGTTTATTGAACTTCTGTCCTGAATCCCCTCCAGATTCAAGTTAACTTGCAGTACCCCACATGGACAACTGGTACCTCCTGGCTCTGGGGGGGCACCAGCTGCCAATCACCAATGGAGGGGAGGGGGAGACCAAGTGGCCAATTGCCACCGCTGGCGGAAGGGCCAATTTTAGGGGGGGCACATGCCCCCTGTACCCCTTCTACACATTGCCTATGGTCCCCCAGCATATCAGGTTGCTTTGCACCTTCCCCACAACCCCCCCCCCCACCCCCCCCCCCT
>NW_017729032.1:62582426-62597161 GCF_001723915.1 Gavialis gangeticus | reverse complement strand
CCCCCCCCCCAACTCCCTCCCTTGCAGGGTGGGTGGGCCAGCCTTGGCCCAAGCTGTCTGCTCCAGCCAAGTGTACACTAGCGCCCTCCAGCTTCTGGCCTAGGCCACTGTAGACATGTGGCTGCATTTCCAGAATCAAAAGCGAATGTCTGTTCACTTGCTTATTGGTTAAATCTATGCACCTTTGATTAACCTGCGAAGATTGAATCAATTCAACCTCCGGCTTTTTGACTGCCTGTAGTAAGCCTAAGTGTGTAGGTATTTCTTGGTTTTCAAGGTCATCAAGTTCACATGCCAGATCCTTCTGTCATTTCTGCTTGCTTCAGTTTTCCATCTATGCCTGTGACCATGTCAGCTCCATCATTGAGACATGCTTCCATTTCAGCATATCAGACAGCTCTTTCTTCTTCCTCATTTTTAAGGTCTTTAAATTTGAATTTCATCCTTCATGCACCTCAGGTCAGTATCTTGGATGGCAACTTTAAGAGAAAGCCTTGTTCTTTTGCCATCTCATTTTGTTTGTAGGAGACCTGCTTTGGGCCAAAGTTAGTATTGGAGGTACAGGAATGATTCTTCTTTTCTCCTGGGACCCAACTTTTTTTAGATTTATCTTACTTCTAGCACATAAGCAACCTCTTTTCATTCTATCTATCATTATCTTTCTTAATTCTTCCTTTCTTCTTTCTTTTCTAATCCCTTTTCTATCTTTTCCTCTTCTCTCCTTTTCTCTTCCCCTTTCCTTTTTCTTTTTTTCTGTTTCTTCTTCATTTTTCTTTTTCTGTTGTGCTCCCTATTCCTTTTGGTAGGATTTTAAGATTATTGTTTATAGCAGGAGGAAAAATAAGGAAGAAAAATGATTTCCCATCTGTTTTAGTCACTTCAAAGAAGAGGGATCTTTCTTTCTCTTTTAATGGCAGTTCTTTATATCCTTCCTTCTTTTCATTATCACAAGGTGCTCTGCTGAAGGAAGACAGAAATGGGGTTACTCATGTAATTTGCCATGCCATTACATCAGTTTTCTCCCAGTACCATTCTCCTGACTGTCATAAAATCATACAAAAAGTGCTCTGCAGAGTCAGACTTTTTGCAGACCTTCAGTTTAGCAAAACATATATCAACAAAACACTTAAGCATATGCTTGCATCTCTTGCTGAGTAGGGAAGATATTAGTCTCTTGTTAAATTTAAGTATGTGTTTAAGTGTTTTGTTGAATTGGTGTCTAATTTCCTTGGTTTCAGAGCTGGGGACTAAGCAAGGATTTCCCTGTTCTCTGCTTGGTGGTCCTTTTGGACTTTTCCTGATCTTCCAGTCCTTTCAGACAGGTTTCTTTACAAGAGGGGCAAAACTGTCTCTTTGAAGATTTTATTAAAACAATTTCATTTTGTCCTCCACCAGAATGAAGCTACCTAGTATATGGAACATTATGGACTCTATACAACTCCATCAGCTTTGCAAATCTAATCAGGTAAAGGACATTTTATCCAATAAAAAGTATGAATAAAAAGTTAAATTTAGACAAGCAGAATATAATTACTAGGGATGAATGGGCTCAAATAGTATGTGGCTAGTTCTTCACCCAAAATCTGAATAGAATATACTTTATTTTTTTTAAAAAATGCAGAATATACTTACATCATTTTTCTGCTTTTCATACATTTTTGCTTTTCTGCCTCGAATACAGATGTGAAGTAGAATCCCACAAGGTTCCCATAGCAAAATCTTGTCTCCATATTTCTGTTATTACTGGAGAAAAAAGCTATGAGTGATCTCAATAGTGCTTATTTCCATCATCAAGAAGATGGGGGAACTGGATCAACTATTCCTGAGAGCCAGTGTTTTAGCCTATTGAGATTTGTTCATCATGGTAAACCCCTGCTGGGATTTGGCCAACAAACCTTCTCATGGACTTAGACTCAAATATCATACTATAATGCATATGATGAGGAAATATGGGACATGTCTACACGTTGCCTTACAGTAAAGTAGCAACACACTATGTTGCTGTACAGTGTGCTACAATGATGTAGTGATCATGTGCATCTACATGTGATTGCCAGCTACATCGCTGTAGTTGTGCACTGCCTGAGTATAGCACACTGCTATTGCGATGTAACAGCAAAATTAAACCATGCAGCCTGCACATGGCACAGTAACTGCCCATACTGCACTGTGCTTCCATACTTCCAAAAGGAAGTACTAAAGAAAGGCGCCATAGCAACATCACTGTACAGCAATGTGTAGACACACCCTTAGTGTATAATATCTTTTAATAATCCCAGGAACCTATTCCAAATAGATTTCAGATGGTTTTTTATCAGGCCTTGGTTTAATAGAGTGACTGTACAGGCACCAAAATGGAAATAACATGCCACCAAGTATCTTTGTGTTCAAAGATCAGTCACACTACATGCAATTTATCTTAGAAACTTGTCTAAATATTAGGCAAGCTGGATATGTAAAATTGGGCACATCACATTCTAATAATTAAAATAACCGTGGGTCAAGAAAACAGCATTTCTTTAGTGTACTCCCATTAAAACTTCCAATTTAGTAATGCTACAAAGATATCAAAGTAACAGCATTTAACATTTGTCTGTGTAGTCTTTTTCTTGAGAATAAAAAAGAATGAATCTATTTAAATTATAAAATCATAAAAGTCACATTATTTGTATATTTTTTTTGAAACAGGAGCTCTGTGGCATAGTGGGTAAACGTGCTGACCTTTCACAGCTATACCCTTGGGCTCCAACCTTGCCGTAGGCCATAAATGAAAATGAGCCCATTGATCTCATCCAGTCTCTTGTGGATGTTAGCCCACATTACAAAACACCAGTGAATTTGGCATGATCAGCAATTTCTACTCAAGAGAGGCCCAGGACTGCAATAGCAGAGGTGTTAGAGATCAGGGCTCAGGAACATTGCTTGAGTTATGTGGGAAACCAAAGTACTGTTAGTCTCTCACTTTCATTGGGACCTCATTCATTCACACAGTATAAGCTGAAAATCATACTGTAAAAATGCAAGAAAAATATTTATATCACAATAAATGATACTTATAAATAAGGCACACAGCTCATTACCACTAACCCTCCAAGTGTCCCAGGCTACCATGGGACTATGAACAAGGCTTTATAATATCCCACTGAGGTGGATTAATATAATTTTAATTTTACATATGGGAAACCAAGACGCAGAGAGGTTAAGCAGCTTATTCAAGGTTACACTGGAAATCTGTGGCAGATCCTGGAATAGAACCCAGGTGTCCAAACTCTCAGATATGTGTTGCCAAAAGGTATCTCTCACCTTAACTCTAAGCAAGGCAAATAGCATTGTACACAGGAATGACAAGCTTGTTTTTCTCCCCCCCCCTTCATTATTTTCCCCTTCTGCCCTCTGAGGTTTAAGCAAGAGCTTTTAAAGTAGAAAGGAATCTGGATTCTGGACTTCTGGCTGTAAGGGGAAAAAGTAAACATCCAGTAGAAACTACTACATAGTAAACAACACTTCAGTAGAAGCAAATGGTTTGCATGAGCAGTGAAGTAAAGGGAACAAAAGTCACTTCACAGCTGGAAGCTGAACTGAGTCATCTTCAATGACTTAATTCACAGAATATTATACTATAATTATCTTCCAACTCATTTTCTTTCCTCTGATTGCATGGATCATGTTTCTGACTTAGATTATATGCACCAATCACCTCTACCATAGCATTCTTACTTGAAAGACTTTCTGTAATATGGTGCTTGCTCCCTACAGGACATGGTGTTCTATAATAGTAGTTAGGTCCTGTGTGAACAACTGTGTGGTTTCTTTAATTAAAACAAATGACTCAAAGTTTTGCCATTGCAGTGAACCCGTTTTAACAGGATTACTGACTGTAGGCTTAGTTATGCCTGATAACACTAATTTAGTATTAGGTGAGCTATGGAGTTGTACTATGCCAGCAGGAGCTCCCAGAGTTTCCAGGTAGCTGAATCAGAAGCAAAGCAAATTGGATTTAATTAAATGCTATATAAACATAGATCTTAGTGGGAACTGGAGGGCACTTTAAATGTATTATCTTTTTGTTAGCTATGTCATGTGAGTCACGGGAAATGAAACCTCATAAAACACACAGGAAAGTGGGGAGACAACTGTAGGACTGCTTTTTACTATATTCCCAAACCCTGTGCTGTCTAACCAGTCTGTTCATCTGGCATCTTATTCGTAGCACCAGCTACTGATGTCATGGTGGAGCCCACAGAGAGATTAACCAGGGGAAAAGCAGTTTGAATGGCACTTTCTGTCTCGCAAAGGGTCTCAGAATCTTATTGCTATTTTTTTAACATATTGTTAACTTTCCAGGAAAAGACACTTTGCAAAAGTAAAAAATAACATTACTTGAAATGGCAGTAAGTAACCTATCTCCCTCTGGGATGTTCCACAGACAGTAGAGTTTATGCTAAAATATGAAAAACTTCCTGATGGTGAGTTCATAGATCGCAAAATATAGAGATGTAAAGAGACTATTCATTTATTTAGCCCTCCTTCTTGCCAGTGGATAACCATTTCCTTGGATGGGTTTACCACAGCTGTTTTTCCCATTGAGACGTTGCTTCTCAGTGAGAACGTCTACATGTGTGCTTTAATATTCAGTAGCGTATTTTACTGCGCATTAGAGTGTCACAGCAAAAACCATGCTATCCCACTAATGCACAGTAAAATTAGACTACTACACATTAAGCATTGCTAAAAAAGCATGTGCTTTTGCTACTGCATATTAGGGCAGCCTAATGCATCTTTAGTTAGTACCTCACATTAGAGGCACTAAACTTAATGCGCAGTAGCAAAAGCACATTAATGAACATGTAGATGTACCCACTGATGAGAAAAAAAATACATGAAATTACCCATGGAAGTTTTTGTAAAAAAAAAAAAAAAAAAGCTTTTAGACCAGATCCAGAATCTGTAATCATTTTGTTCAGACTAGTTTGGCATATGCCAAAGGGATGGGACTACTGATTCTAGTACATCCATCTGTCAGAAAATTTCTCCTGGCATTTAGCTTAGATTTACCTTTTCCTATACTTACTCAGTTTCTCTTCATAATAGCTTTGCATATGAGACTAAACATATGCATTTCTGGTGAATGCTCTGACCCCTTTCTGGTCACAAATGGCATCAAGCAGGGCTGTGTGCTTGCACCTACCCTCTTCAGTATGGTATTCTCTGGTATGCTGTCGTATGCCTTCCAAGATGATGACCTTGGTATGGGGATCAGGTACCATTTTGATGGAGACATCTTCAACCTGCACAGGCTCTGAGTGAGACTCAAAGTCCAGATAGCCACACTTCACAACTTCCCCTTCGCTGATGACTGTGCATTCTGTGCAGGCTCACAGGCTGACATGCAATGATCCATGGAGCTACTCCCATTAGTCTGTGACAACTTTGGACTCACTGTTGACATGAAGAAGACTGAAGTGATGTTTCAACCTGCACCTGGCACAACACTCCAGGAACCACACATCTCAGTTAAAGGCTAACAATTGTCGATGGTCGACAAGTTTGCCTATCTAGGCAGCATGCTCTCTCATGATGTCCTCATTGATGACAAAGTCAATCCAAGATTAGCAAAAGCTAGTGTGACCTTCAGCAGACTCTATAAGTTAGTTTGGGACCACAGAGGTATCAAAATGTTGAAAAAATGGAAGGTTTACAAAGCCATCATCCTTCCGACCCTCCTTTATGCCTGTAAAATCTGGACCATTTACCAGTGTCATGCCAAGAAACTAAACCACTTCCACTTGTGCTGCCTGTGAAAGATACTAAAGAACAAGTGACAGGACAAGATTCCAAACACCAAGGTGTTTGGAAGATCAACTCTCCCCAGTATTCACACCCTGCTGAAACTGGCACAGCTAAGATGGGCTAGCCACCTCTCAAGAATGCCTGACACTCACGTGCCAAAGAAAGTCTTTTATGGAGAACTGTCAAATGGAGTACACTTCCGCAGCACACCAAAGAAGTGGTAAAGAGTTTCAGCAGTTACCTTTCCTGCTTGGTGCAGGGGGCTGGACTCGGTGATCTACCAAGTTCCTTTCCGGCCTTACAATCTATAAATCGACCCAGGGTTGTGGGAGCAAATCGCTTGCGACCATCTGTCCTGGAGGTCCCAAATCCAGAATGGAGGATTGGCCTTTGAACAGCAATGCAAAGCAGAAGCAATGAAGAAACACACAACCAGGAAAACGAAAACATCCCTTATCCAGTCCTCATTACTCTGCTGCTCCTACTGCAGCAGATTGTTCAAAGCTTCCACCCCCTTCGTTCTCTTCCTTTTCCCTTCTTTCTCCTTTTCTCCTTCCCTTTTTCTTTCCCACTTCTTTTCTTTCTTTTTCCCTCCCCTCCCCCACTCATCTTTGCCCATGAAGGTCAAAAGTGTACGCATATGAGACTAAACAATTATTTTTCAGGCTACAAATCTATTTAGTTATGGGGTAGTCTCTCAGATGCAGTGCTGAAACCTCACTGCTTAGAACAGGGGCTGTAAACCTACAACCTGCAGACTGGATCCAGCTCATAGAGACCTGGGTTTTGGCAGTATTCAGTGACAGGGGGTCTTGGTGGTATTCAGTGGCAGGGGATAGCACCTGCACTGCACTGTGCCTTGTTATACTATCAACACTGGAGCCAGGTGGCAGGAAAAGGCATCAGCAATGGCCAAACGCTAGTGCTGGCCCACCTCAGACCCATCTGGGCCATTCCAGCTCACAACTGGAAAATGTTGCTGACCATTGACTTAGAACATTACACATAGACTGTGGCATGTGATAGTGTGAAATACTGGAAAAAATAAAGGACTAGTAAACTAGTTTGGGCAGTGCATTTATTTTAAAAACTCCATCCAGCATTGGCAAGGGGAAGGAGGAGACTTGACTGGTCTCTCTCACCTCTATTGAAGGTGATTCCAACACTAAATCTGTTTCTTGTTTAATTTACAGATTCATGTTAGGTCAATGCAAACAGTGCATTAGAGTAATTTAATGTGCAGTAAGTCTTGGACTTGTGCAGACAGGGATGCTTTGCTGGGATTAGTCTAATGCACAGTAAAGCATCTTGTGTAGATGCACTCACTTAGTCTTGAATACTTCAACAGTTCTCTTGATGAGGTGGCTTCTTCCAACAATATTATCCACATGGAAAGCTCATGATCAGGTGTGGAGATGTCTGAAGTAATCCTCGGGTCTTCTAGGCCATGCTGTTTTCTCTGTCACTTCAATTAAATCACAAGGGATGCTTGTACACATGATGGCGGAGCCATGTACATGTGAGAAAAGGTGATGAGAACTTGTCATTTGTCTAACAATGCGTTTTTGTGTCCATGTGCGCGATTTTTTTGTGTTAAAGTTTATCTGGGCATAGCAACTTAGATCACCTTGGATGTATTTTAGTTTTATCAGGGAAAATTTTCCCATTGAAGATAAAAAAATTGTTCATGTGTACATGTCTAGTGGCTGGAGAAGGTGGCAGGGATGGTGTACAGGGCACTGGAAACCCGGGCAGACTCACAGAAGCTCAGGCTTGGCGGGCTTCCAATGCCCCATGCACCATTACTGCTGCCTTCTCCAGCTGCCAGCACACCCATTTATTCTCCTGCCACCTTCCCTCACTGCCTCAGGGGCAAGCCAGCCCATTCCCAGGCAGTCCTAGGAGGCAGGAAGGCTGAGGGGACAGTGACAGGCTGCTGGAAGCCCACCAAATCTGAGCTTCTCCAAGCACACCCAGGCTTCCAGCACCCCATGCACCATTGAATCGAGATGAGTGCTGCCTGTGAGCTGGGGCAGTACCCACGCAGTTGCACGGGTAGCCCTGGGACAAACCGGGGGGACCCCACCACTGAGGAGGGAAGCACTGGGCCCCCCCCATAAGTCAGGTGCTGCATGACCCGGTCCTAGTTCATGCAGGCAGGCTCTGCCTCTCCTATGGTCAGGGGGCAAGCTGCTGGTGGCCCCTCAGCTGCGGGGGGCCCCAGTCCTTCCCTCCGCAGGCTGTCCAGGCAGGGTGCTAGCAGACAGGTGCCACCCAAGGGGCAACACCACAGAGGAAAGGTCCAGGGCTCCCTGCAGTTCAGGGGCCACCATAGCTTGACCCCTAGTCGCATGAGAGTCAGGCAGGCTCCATGACGGAGAATAAAAAGGATTGGGCCCCTTGTCACTTACCTTTTCTGGGCGGAGCCTGCCCGTGGCAGCGGGGGGTTGGAGGGGTGAGCTGATGGCAGGCTGTCACTGTTGTGTCACAGTGACAAAAACCCCTAAATTGAAATGATGGGTCACAATTAAAAACCCACAAATTAAAAACCCACCATTTCAATTTAAGGGACCTAAACCCCTCTTCCCCTTACATGTACAAGCACCTAAACTTTGTAAGACACAGGCTGTCTTCACTTTGGCCCTAATCATGCAATTGGTTCTGTTCTGATGTGTCTCTGCACACTCACAGAGCCTGGTTGTTTTCAGAGTGGCGTACACACAGGGATGGATCCAAGTAGCTCAATGGTGCAGTTGCACCCCACTTTGATTCCTGCTGTACCCAAACTTTAACTCCAATTGATTGGGAGGGGTAGCAGCATTTCTATTCAGGTAGTACTGAGAGAGTCAATTGACTTCTATCATCTCCCTGATTCATACTAATCTCTCTCCACTACAGAGATGTTAATGACTCTCTCTCCTTCATAATATTCTTGATGTTCCACTGTTCAAATTATCTTTCCTTTTATAATTTTGCTGTCTGTTAGCCTTTCTTGGTAATGTCTCTCTTCTGTGTCACAACAGACTTCTATTTTAGACTGTTTTTCACTCTAGCCAAGAGTCATAATTCAGGTTCAGTAATATTAGCTCATGTGTGGAAATGACTGACATAGAAGTATTGGAGGCATTGTCCAGATGATCAAAAATGCTAGATTTTGTTTTATGAATCTGAATAAGCAATACACTTTAAACTACAAGGACTACAGCATTAATGATACAATATCATTTGACTAATTTTTGCCTAGTTTGTTGTTTTTTTAACTTTAAATAGTCTCTAGCAAATGTGTGCACATTGCAATAGCTATATTCATTTCTTGCTTTGATCTTAACAGAATAATATAGTGCTAGTACTCTAGTATATTAGTAAAGCTTCTAGTTTTCTCCATTAACTGGAGAAAAATGTGACTTGTGTTATATATGATGATGTACCACACCATCTGCACCCTCCTTTTCAAAATCCTAGATCTGCCCATAGGAACACAGTGCTGTTCACATGAAACCAATTGTAGGACTGTGTTTTGTTCAGCACTGAGTGGACTGTCAAGGCTTAAGAAATAATTTCCAAAAATATCGGATTCCGATTAGAAATTCCTGCTACAATCCACCATACTTTAAAGATTCATTGAGTTTTCTAATACAGTTCACAAAAACTTCTGCATTTCACTTACACTGTTTTATTTGTATTGTTTCAACTAAATGCAAAAAAAAAAAAACAGAGAAGAGGCATGCAACCTGAAATCCTATTGTTTTTAAAAGCAAGAAGTCATACTATAGAAGTCCTTCCTCTTAAGCAGCCTCTCATCTGCTGACAGAAATGAAAAGGAGAGGAAGCAAGGGAAGAAACTTCTGCAAAAGAATGCTTCATTCAGTGTCAGAGGAATCTTGGTTTCAGCAGCAGCATCTCACCACAGAAACCAGAAATGACTTGCTTAATTATCTGTGGACAAGGGGGCACCCAGGGTGCGAAGGCAGGGTACACTGGTGCATTTGCACCCATCTTTGATTCCTGCTTCACCCAGAATTTAAATCCAACTCAGCAGCATTTCTGGTCAGACAGTGCTGAGGCAATGACTTCACTTCTTGGCTCATTATAATCTACCTGATCCCTTCCAAACTCTTCATTCCATAGGTATTAATAATCCTCTCTTCTTTTTAATGGTCTTGATGTTCCACCAATCAGGCTCTCCTTTGTTGTGCAATTCTGTTGTCCGTTAGCTGCTCCTGGTAATGAAGCTCCTATTTCACAGCCCTGTAGAATGTTTTTAACTCATTCCAATGAAGTTATATTTGTTTTTCTTCAGTATTAAATGGAATAATACATTCCTAGATCCCTAGCATATTAGTAAAGCTTCTAGTTCATTTCTAACTGGAGAAAAATAGGTATTATTTTATATATGATGATTCACCTTGCTATCTGCACCTGCCCTTTTCAAAATTCTAGTTCCATATATATCTATGGGAATAACAGAAGCCTTGTTATGCTTGACTCACTGGTACCTATTTAAAAAGAAAAACAATAATGGTGAGATGAGCAGATATTTTGAAAAATTAGTTTTTTCTTATCTTCTTTAGTGTACCAGCTTGGCATGTCACACTCACCTTGTGTCTTGCTGCATTCTGATGACCTGCTTCTGATCATACTTGCCTTGGAATAAAGCAGGAGTAACTTAGTGTTAATTGATATAATTAGTGAAATAAGATACAAGTCAAAATTGAGGCTTAGCTGCTCAAATTACAGCTAATGACATACCAAGAAACAACATGATGAAATAGAAGAAACTGCAAAAGTTGACTTTCCTAACAAGCCACAGACAACTAAAAAGAAGGGCTGGGAGAGAGAACATTGTTTTCAGAATTAAGCAACATTCCCCAGTCTCCATTTTACATAAGTATGTTTCATAATTCTCTGAGCAGGCATTAAAAAGGAAACAGCTAAAAAATCCACTGTTCTATGTAATTTCATATCATTTATAGTGTTTTATTTCACTGGGATTAAGTTTGTACTATGAACATAAAGATTGTAGTTGTATTTGCATTATAAAAGTTATGAAAATAATTATTTAGTGATACAAAAACAGGCTTAAACAAGATATTTATTTTGCTGTACACAACTTCTTGGGCTTGAGTCTTCTTTCATGCCAGTTTTATAGTGCTATAGCTTTCAAAATATTTATGCCATTTCTGTGGCACTGTTAAGAGCACCATCAAGAATCGTGTCCCTCCCACCCACTCCTACTCTGTTTGTACTAAACCTAGAAATGAGGTAGAGAAACTGCTCTGAAGGGCAAGCAAATAAAAGAAAAGATCGTGAGAGAAGTGGGTGGTGGGATTTTCAGGAAGTTTTTATTTACCCATTTCTGGGTTTGGCAGGTGAGTAGTTGGAGCAAGTGGGCACAGTAGACTTCCTGCCAGGAGCATGTTGGAAGCAATATAGACATATCCTCTATGGATTTCAATAGGATTATTCCTGGGCTATGCTGCTGTAAATGCCTTATTTAAAACCCACTGAAATTAATGGAAGACTGTCTTCAGCAAGGTTTGGATCAGGCCACAAAGAACTAGAGAAGCAAGCTGCTGGTTTCCATATTTTTTTGAGTTGGAAATAGGTAAGAATAAGCTACTAGTAAGGGGAAAGAAATCTGGTTGGATAATCAAGATGCATTTAAAAAACATTAGCAGACTTTCCTTGCAAAGTGCTGAGTGCCCACATCTCTTACTGAAGTCACTGAATTGCTCAGCACCTGAAAGGAAGGACTCCTCACCCAGGGTTCAGGCCCTAAGTAATTAATTTTTACATCACCCTATAAAGCACCGACTTTAAAAATTGGTCTTGTCACCCTTTCTTCCATTAGTAGAACTACCTGTTTCTTTATCTGATACTTACTCTAAAACTTTTTTGCCAGGAAATTAGTCAAGGACTCTCCTCCTCAAGGACTCTGTGGTTTGGAAATATGACAAGGACTGAAGGATTCAGCCTGGAAGGGCTGCAGATTTGGCCCCAAAATATCACCATCTCTCTTATTCAATGGAGAAACTGAGGAACAGAGATTATGTTTCAAATGCTCACAACTGGCCTCTGTTTGGCCACTTCCTTTTTGGATGTCCCACTTAAGACTTCTATGCTCTAGGGATGCCTATACATGTGCAGGGAGGCTGGTTAATGGAGTCTGCTGAAGCGTGGTAATTACTGCACTCCATTAGACTCTAGCATCACCTATATCAGTGTCCCTGCACTGAAAAATGATGGCGGGGGCACTTTGACTAAAGCTTGTTCGACGAGCTTTAGTTAAATTGCCCCGCCACCATTTTTCAGCACGGGGACGCTGACACACATGATGTTCCAGGAACTTTAATTAGAGTGGCTCTTGGGCCTTGGGGTTTCTGGGGGCTGGCGGCAGAACCCTCCCCCCATGCAGCGTGGTGCATTGGGGGGAAGTAGGGGGAAGTGTCTGGCAGGAACTGGTAAGTGTGGGCTTTTTTTTAAAAGAGCCAGAAGCTGGGAGAGCAGGTGGAGCAGCCATTGAAAGCAGGCGGGGGATGGGGCTGATTCAGAGATTCGACCGATGCAGCGGCGACCGAATCTCTGAATCAGATTCAGCTGAATCAATTCGGGACAGTGATTCAAATCACCAGATTGAATCGCTGTCCCCCAGATCGGCCAAATCTGAATCCAAAGCGAATACTAGCTGCTTCACACAGGCCTAGTTTCCATCAAGATATGGTGGTGTATGCCCTTGCATCAGAATATTACTAAGTAAAATATCCAGTGTAATTTTACCAGTAGAAGCTGCTTGGAAACAAGGTATAACTTGGAAATGGGGTTGAAAGTCACAAAACCCTCTCTTGAGATTTTCTGTGGTTTCTGAATTTGACTGAATTGAAAATATTATTTTTGAAAACTGCCTTTTTGGGATGTTTGACCTTCTTCACTTTCTGTCCTACTAGGAAGTATATAAGTATATGGAAATGTAAACTCAAAGTAATAGTTCATTTTGAACTTTTCAAAAGTTGAGGAAAATCATAGAGCTGTTATTCCATCTTTCCACTTTATCCATCACTAAAAAGTAAATACTCTGTTGCCACTGGGATGATAAGTTCTTCGCCATTCTGAAGGTGACGTCATATTTTCCACTTTTAATTCATTTTAACCTAAAGGCTCCCTGAAAAAGTAACCTGCCTTTCCAAGATAGGTTTGCTTCACAGAGCCATTTACTTAAAAGAGATTGATGTCAGGATATGGTATAAAAAGCAGACCCGGGCTATAATTAAGCCAAAGCTGTCTTTTTTTTTACTGCAACTGCTTTATCAGCCTTCTCACTTTATAATAACCACTTCATGATGACATTCAGAATGCTAGTAGCTCCCAGATGAGCTTTCTTCAACAATGTGCAGTCACTGTTTACACTGTAAAGTGGGTCATCATAGCCTGCCACATTTTTCATCTTTCTCCTTTGCTTTGTAAGAGGGGAGTAGCCTCTAGTGTTACATTCAGTAGCAACATTTCAGCTCAAGAGATCAGTGACTCAACAATGACATCCACTGGCCTAGCTTAAAACACCACTCGGAAGAATCATTCAGCACAAGCAAACAGTGTTGGCAGCACTGGCTTCATAGGAAAGCCAGCTGACTTCTCTATGAGGCAGGTTGGTAGTGCTTGGCCTCCTTAAGTGAAGTACCTCTTATTGAGTGTTAATGTATCTGGTGTCCTGTAAATGGGAATTATGAAAAATTAGAGTTACATTCATTCAGAAGGACTTTTAAAAAGTGTCCCTTTTGGAAATCTGAGGGAGAAAAGTGGGCTGAAGACTTTAGGCATAAATAATAAACAAGCAGCAGTAAGAATTCAGGATAAACCCCCCTGTAAAAGTCTGAGCCATATGTGTGAAGGTATAGTAAATGTTTCCTTAAAAGTGCAGCCGAAAGCCCCAGATGGGCTTTAGACTAAAACTTAATGAGAAAGAGAGAGTCAGAGAGAGACACAGAGAGAGCACAGTTCAAGGGATTGTACTATTCATATTACTCAAAGTTTCTAGTCTAGTCCTAGAAGAAAATACTGCTTTGTGATATTTTATCCTTGTCATATGACAAGATCATTTGTTCAGTACACATATGGAAGAAAAGGGTCAGCTTGCATGTATTTGATCATCAGAATTGAAAATGTGAGCTGTTCTGGTTGGGCAGAGATCACATGAAAAATTTCTGCTTCCCGATTGCATAAGCATAACTTTAGTCTCAGATTTCTGGTGTGTATATTTATGCAGTGCTCTTTGTATTTTTCTAATAGTGATCCATGTATGCAAAACATTCATTGATCTGGTGATTATTCCTGCTAGTCAACTCTCTCAATCGAATATCACTGCAAAGCCAACACAGAGGGATAAACAAACTAATTTACAGATTTTTATTTATTTTACTCTGTTCAAACTTTCAAACAGAACAAATATTTGTATGGGAATGAGTCTTGCAACTGCCTGTATTATTTGAGAGTGACTTCCTGTAACAGGGGGCCTTCTGGGGGCTGATTTCCCAGTGGCCCACCCACCTGTTTCTGAGCTAACCGCCTGCCTTCTCACCCGCCATGTTGTTAATTAATTAATTAGCTGATGTTAATTAAGTGGGAGGATGCCCATTTCTTGCCCCAATGCCAGGGGGCGCTATCTGCGGTTCCGTTCCTCCCCTACACAGCAGCCCAAGCCTCACAGATGGCATCCAGGTGTTACCAACATCACCGGCCCCACACTGGGCCCCAGAATCCTGCTCTTTGAACCCCACCTGGATCCCTCCATTCCAGCAGCCTATTCTGCCTTCATTCCCAGCTGCATAGCTCCCTGAGCTGCTTCCCCCTTATGGGTATGGTCCCGCTGGGACCCTTGGCTCTACTGGCCCTGGGCCATCTCCAGGCCAGTTGGAACCCCAAGCCCTCCGCTCTGGACGTCCCTCGCTGTG
>NW_017729032.1:62577199-62577426 GCF_001723915.1 Gavialis gangeticus | reverse complement strand
TTCGCCCTTCCGGTCCTGGTCCCAGCATTGACCAGTCAGGGGAATGTTCAGACAGGTTCGTGAGTCTATGGCCTCACACTCTTCCTCTGGGGTCCACCTTCCAGACCTTACAAAAAAGGGTAACCCACTCGGTTGTGGGGGATAGGGGTTAAGGCACCCCAACCCACCTTTCACCAGGTGGTAACTAGCCTGGCATTTCCTGGGGGCTCCCACACCACTGGGATCCT
>NW_017729032.1:62571653-62572199 GCF_001723915.1 Gavialis gangeticus | reverse complement strand
CTTCATCATTTCCTATTGGCTAGATTATGCATCTCCTGCTAAATGTTGCCTGCTGTGAATCCTGTTCTAAGGTGCCTAATTGTCCTTATGAGTAGCAAAAGGAGTTTAGGGTGCTCAATTTCCAGCCTTCAAGTCCACGTCATCTGGCCTGTGGGTCTCCCCATGGGTTCAGAAATTTGGCAGTGGGGGAGCAGTGGCAGCATGAATTGCTCCTCCCTGCTGCCAAATTTCTGTATCAATGGGGAGCCCAATGACCTGGATGATGTGGGTCTGCATACTAGATTGTGTCGGTGCTGGGTCACTCCATGGCCAGATTCAGTGGGTTGGCACGTGCATCCAGATCTGTCATACTAGATCACACCCACTGACTAATCTGGTGTGGGATCTGGCCTATGGACCATCTGCCTTCTCATGGGTCCAGAAGGTTGAGCACTAGGGGTGTGCGAAACGGGCCCTGTTTGATTCGGATTCAGATCCAGCCCAAATCAGGGACAGTGATTCTATCTGTTGATTCGGATCACTGTCCCCGATTCAATTCAGCCAAAT
>NW_017729032.1:62555977-62571642 GCF_001723915.1 Gavialis gangeticus | reverse complement strand
CAGTTTTAGGTCATGCCCAGGACCAGGAGCCTCCTGACCATCCCCTTCAGCTCCTCCCTTACCTCTAGATGATACCTGCAGCCAGGCAGTGTTGTTGCCTGGCCTTTCCACAGCAAAATACCCTATTTATATGGGCATCCCTGAATCCAAAATGGCTGCCCTTGTGAGGTACCTGCCGGCTGCTGTCTTCAGGCCCTTAAAGTGGCAGGCACCTACAGTGCCCTGCCACACTTCCCCAAATGATTTAGCTGTCCCTGGAAATCAGTTTAAGGAACATACATTGTTTTCCACATGTTAAAAATTCTTTGAAACGCTTAGAAAAGTTGCAGCATCTCCATAGTTTAGAGGAGGGACTTAAAATTTGACAGGGAGGTGGCCACCATATGAAAAATGTCCCTTTTGCTAACCATATGGAAAACCTCCAAATTTAGCCAAGTTATAAGCTTTGGGAAAATCATATCTGGCCCATGCTCAAGAAGATATGTCTTAAATTTTAGCAATGGAAGGTTCCTTCCATACCTGGCATGCTTCAGTTTGGGGTTGAGCAGATTTTTGTCTGCTATTGACACTCTGGACTGTTGCAAGCTATGCTGAATCCAGGCAGATAAACTCAGAGCAGGGATCCTGTCTATCTTGTGCTCTCAGTCACCTCCTGCAAGATCCAGGTAGTATGGAAAAGGAAGCTGCCTGATTAAACTGAAAAGAAGAAGACTGATAGCTACACCTGGACTGCAGTAGAGGGAGTAGGCCAGGCTGAGGAGCCTGGGAAGAAAAACTGGCAAAAGGACAGTGAGAGTGGGGGTTATAGGAGTGAGACTGGCCAGGTGAGGACTGAGAAGTGTTGCACCTGGCTAGGTAAGGAAACTAGGCGAAGGAGAAATAAGCAGAGGAGGGGACAGAGATCAGATGGGAAGTGATGGGACTGACTAGGAAAGGAACCTGGGACCTTGGGCCAGTGGAGAAAGAGGAAGAAGATAAGGGCAGAGGTGAGGCAGATCTGATGAAATGATGGAGTATGAGAGGACAACTGGGAAAGCTGATACAAAAATAATGAGATAAAGAGCTGAAAAGAAGGGACACTCAACTTGGTTGTGCATTTCAGGAATGAACAATGGGAGTGGGAAGGGAATCAGCAAGGGTGGAAAATGCATGTGTGCATGTGTTGGGGGAGGAAATTGAAGCCCATATGGAGCAGAGAGACAAACTGATTGGCGGGGACAGAGTAGGAGGGATCAGTCTCGAGGCAGTCTGGAACAGTCTGCTGTTAGAGTACTCTGTTTTCCAAAGTTTGGAAAGAAATCCAAGGCTCCTGAGTCTCACCACTCCTCTTCTGTTAGTCAGCATCTATGAAAACCACTGACCATGTATATGTTTCATCCTCCTTACACTCTTGGTCCATGAAGAAGATGGCAAAATACTAACTGCTATCAGCTAGTCTTATTAGATCAAACGCAAGATGCCTGTATGGTGGATATAAAGGTTCTGACCCTACTGATGAACCTTGTACATGTAAACTTGATGGTGCCTAATGGAATTTCTGTTGTTTCTTAAAAGTTTAGGGAATTATACACACTCACACTCGGTATTAAAATAGCATTGTTATGGTTCCACAACCAACTACTCACAAGTTAGGAAATGACAGAATTAAAGTTATTGGGCAATGTTAATTCCACCCAGTTGTTCATGTGCTTTGTGATACAGCCTTTAATGACATGATCTCACACTATTTTTTCCACAGAACCCCTTTCATGTCTTGGTGCATGTATCTCAGTGCCTCCACTAGGTACAAATAGAGTTCTCGAGTAAAGGAGGCTGTTGTTGATAGCACCCCTTATTCTGTGTTGCAATTGGAAGGTATGTAGTGAATGGCACAGGAGAGGTGAGAAATGGACAAGTGGACTCATGTTTCAGGCAGATGAATGTTGTCCTGCTGAACTGTTCTTGTTTGGCCATCCTGAGCAAGTCACTGACATCTGATCTTCCACATAAAAAGGGGAATAAAATGGTCCCCCTTGTTTTACAAAGTCATTTTGAAAATACATTCAATGACATCTGTGAAGCACTTAAAAGCTGTAGCGATGGGTACCATAGGGAAAAAACAGGTAGGAATTTATAATTCTGTCCTCAGAGGGCTGAGGATGAGCAAGTAGGGCATGAGCCCCAGCTGCTGCCTAAAGAGAGGGCACTGAAATGGAACTAAGGGAGTGCCTTGCCCTTCTGCCCCCTTGCCCTGCCTCCTCCTGTACCTTCCCTGCAGTGTGTCTGGCTCCATAATGGAGAGGGCCAAGAAGTAGCCGTAGAGGGCAGTTGGTGGTTCACTGCTGCAGTGGGAGATGTCACCTCCTTTTTTTGTTTCTAAAAACCAGTGTTTTTGGGCTACTCAACACATGTCAGTGGCAAAAACAAATGGTAATGTTTCCCACTGCAGCAGCAGATTTCTGGCTTCTGCAGTATGCACTGCAATTGCTCAAGGCACAGTACTGGCTAGTTACACCTCTGAGATTTAATAATGTGTAATAAGGAATAGTTGGTATCCCATACCAAACAAAAACTCCATCCTTGGGGGTTTTAAGGCTCCGCTCAACAAAGCCCTGGCTGGAATGACCTAGTTGGGGTGGGTCCTGCTTTGAGCAGGGGGTTGGACTAGATGACCTCCTGAGGTCTCTTCCAACCCTAATTTTCTATAATTCTATATTTTAAGTAACTGTTTATTCAGCAAGTCATGCCCATTTGTGCATTAATGAAGGGGGTTCTGTGAGGAAAAATACAGTGTAGTTATATGATTAAAAAACAAATTCATTAGGCATATGCAGAAGAAGGTGGATTTAAGTTTGTATGGGCAACTTTAATTTTGCCAATTCTTAACTGTTAGATGCTCGACTTCACAACCTTAATAATGACTTTGTAAAGTAGTTTTTTTGTGTATTGTAGGTAAAGTTACATTTGGAGTGAAGAGACACTATATTGTGGTGTGGCAGGTCAAAAAAAGTTTCACTGGAACAATTTGGAAAGGGCTTCATTACTTATATGTGGCATAGATATAATGTTAGAAACCTCAAAAGTTATCAGAATAGATTTTTGCACATACTGATATCAATCTTTTATGTGCAGATCTTTGTGAATCTAGAAGCAATTTCTGTATACTCAGATATGTGACTTAACCATATTCAAAAGCTTCTATTTGTAGCTGTGGTGGGTCATAAAGCCCACATTAAACTTGTCACTAGTCCAAGACCAAATATTTAGGGTTAATTCCTCATTTGGGAAAGGAAGGAAACATTTTTATGCAGAACAAACAAGCAGACATGTGGGTGTTTGAAGCTGTTCAGGGCATTGGAATGCTAGAGGCAGCCTCACGAATATGTATTCGTGAACACAGGTGCAGTGGCCAAAGGTGAATGATAAGTGTAATTTATTACTAAGACATTATATAGTTACAGGTATAATAGAACGGATCCAAACAAAATGTGAATGCTTATGGAAAATGTTCCCAGCTTTTTTTACTGCACCATTTGATTGATT
This sequence comes from Gavialis gangeticus, assembly GCF_001723915.1. Taxonomy (NCBI): domain Eukaryota; kingdom Metazoa; phylum Chordata; order Crocodylia; family Gavialidae; genus Gavialis; species Gavialis gangeticus. The sequence goes on along the minus strand of NW_017729032.1, from coordinate 62,568,120 downwards.
TCAAACATTTCAACCAGGCCTATAGTTGGTAAAAAATATTGGGGTGAGACAGGGAGGGGGAAGAAGATGGATATTAGAAAAACCTTTAATATTTATTATGGGAATCTGAAATTTCATCCAAATGTTACCATTTGAAAGATTTCAGGAAGATCTACTTTGTGTGTTTGTGTGTATGATACATGCACACATAGCATATATTACAGGAGTCTTTTAGATATTTCTGCACTACGACTATTTTACTATATTTGTCACCCTATGACCTCACTGGTTGGCTGTAAAGGGAAAAATTGTACCTTTGGTCTACTAAAATCCTTAACTCCTTTTGGTGAAGGGTTGTCCAGCTAATGCATTTTCTAGTACAGTAATTTCCTAAAGCTATTTGACCAGTATGCTTTAGCTTTGTACTCAGTACACTGATGAAAAGGGCTTGTCCTTCAGCTCCTTACTTGACCCAATAATATCAAGACATACCCATTCAAGTCAGGACCATCCTGGCATATATGGGTTTGAATTATTAAGGCCAAAAAGCACTGTTCAAGAGAGGGAGATATCTCTTTAAGAGGTTAGTAGTCATGTAACAAAAGATGGAAATATTTAACCCAGCAAAACAAACTGATTTTGTGGATCTGATGCACAACACTTGTACTTAATTAGATGGTTTTATTTGAAAAATTGACAGAAAAGGGGGAGAGAAACACATACACAAAAGTGTCTGACAAAAAAGATGCATTAAAACAGAATGTCAGGATTCATTTATGAAATCACAGCTGCATAAACAATGTTTATTCACTATAAGAACCCAATTTATAGTATTTTGTTCATGAAAAAGTAAACACTTCAGGGACTGCTTTTGTGACACAATGTCATACACATTATGTTGCAAACCAGCAGGCACAACAATAGATCAAGGGAGGCAGCTTTCTTATGCTATTTTTGGTCAGCAAATTCTTTTGAACTTCAAACATTTTATGGTTCCCATTTTGGAGGCAGGAACTGACATTTACAGTATGAATTTTGTCTACTATATAAAGAAAGGAACACACTACAAAGAACTTGTTGCTTCCAGAGGTACAGTGCTCCGAAGTTTTTTTTCTTGAGTTCCAGATTATTGCTTTATGCCAATATACAATGGATATTGCACATATTAAAGATCTGTTATATCACTGAGTCTACCACCACAACATATAAATTGTAATTGCCCAACCCAGGACAGGGAGTTGCTATTAATTTTATCTATACTTTATCTTAATTAATGTGTAATTAAATAGGGCCTCTTAAGTCAAAAGGGTATCTTTACACATGTGTGTAGCTCCACTGATATGAAAGAGGCTACTTCTGTAACACATGGCCTAAATGTTTTCAGGTTCAGAAGCCTCAGAAATCATTGCCTTCTGATTCAGAAGTGCCAGCTTTCTTAAAAGAAAGAAAGATTAAACACTTGTGACTTTAAGAGTTTATATAAATATTTTAGCCAAATTAAAAATAAAGTATCTCAGGAGATTCTTAAATTTCTAGTGCCCAGCAGAATTTCAAAAAATTTAATGGTGTTTTCATTTTAAGTAAACTTGACCTCAAAAATTCATTTAAAATTGAAGTGTTTGGGAAAGGAAATGTTCTGGAAATCTTCAGCATAACCAGTGATGCCTGTAAAAGGACACTGTTGAGTACTTTTTAAATATAGTGTGCTTTTATCTCCGTTCTTTGATTGTTTCATGAAAGCTTCAAAAAGAAATTCTGTCTCAAATAATATGGGCTCTTTTCAGTTTGATCAGCATTCATATTGTGCGTGCATGCCAGTGAGCAAATGAAACTGAAATCAACATAGTTCTTTTGTTTTACTTGCCTAGTATTATGCAACCATTATTTACTATGAATAAATCATGCCAGGCATACCTGATCTCCTTCTTTGACAAAATGCCTGTGCTGTAGATGTGGTGTATCCGCACTTCAGCAAGGGCTTTTGACAAGTGAAGCTGGCATTGAGAGCTTCTTGAGCAAATTTTCAGGGATGATCTAGGAGTATCTGGGCACATTTCATGAGACGCTACTGTGCAGTAGCAAGAAGCTACTGTTCAATAGACCTGTGCGAGTCGGCAGCGATCCAATCCGGCTTCAGATCTGGCCGCTTTGGATGGCTGCGATCCGATCCAGAGCTCCGGACCAGGTTTCCGCCTCCATCTGGCCGAAGCTTCGGAGCTGCTTTGGAGATCCGGCCGTAGGGTATAATGGGGGAATCAATTAAATATCTATAACTTTGTTGTTTTTTGTCTGATTTAGATTAAACTTGCAGGGATGGTAGCTTCTGCTGAGAGCATGGAACCTGCCAAGTTTCAAGAAGATCGGTGCAGGGGTTTGGGGGGAACTCTACCCCAAATTCTTGAAAGCCAAACTCAAGTCACAGCTGTGTGTTGCACTACAGGGGGGTCAAACCTGCAGGGGTGGTAGCTCTTACTGAGGCCACAAAGCCTGCCAGGTTTCAAGGAGATCAGTGCAGGGGTTTGGGGGAAACCGCACCTCAAGCTGCGGACAAGCAAAACTCGTGCCATGGGTGACACTGCATGTGCTAAGGTGCAGCGGGGTGACAGCTGCAGGGATGGTGGCCCCTGCTGTGACGCCTGCCAGGTGTGGAGGAGATTGGTGCAGGGGGTTCTGGGGCCCTGCATCTCTAGCTACTGACAGGCAAAACTGGTGCCAAGACTGTGTCTGTCCTGGGGGAGTTGATTGTCTGTATTGAGTCTTTCCTCTCCTTAGCCTGGTTTTGTAGGTGCTAAGTGATGCTCTTTAAGTGGTTATGTAGTAGCTAGGTCCTATGTATTGAGCTGGTCCCCGAGTGAATCATGATTGATTGATTGGTAACTGGGAACACAGCAGCTCGCCTCCCCCAAGACAGACAGTCAGTCCCACAAGCACCCACGGCACCAGTTTTGCTTGTCTGCAGCTTGAGGGCCAGTTCCCCCCAAACCCCTGCACCCATCTTCTTGAAACTTGTCAGGCTTTATGGCCTCAGTAAGAGCTACCAGCCCTGCAGTTTTGACCCCCCTGTGTTGTAACACGTAGACGTGACAGGAGTTTTGGTTTAAAAAATTTGTGGTACAGTTGCTCCAAAACCCCTGCACTGACCTTCTTGAAACTTGGCAGGCTTTGTGGTCTCAGCATAAGCTACCACTCCTGCAGTTTTCACTCCACTATGTTGTAACGCCTAGATGTGACATGAGTTTTGCTTTCAAGAATTTGGGGTGCTGTTCCCCCCAAGCCCCTGTACCGATCTTCTTGAAACTTGGCAGACTTCATCCTGTCTTCAGAGTCTATCACCCCTGAAAGTTTCATCCAAATCAGATGAAAAAACAACAAAGTTATAGGTATTTTATTGTTTCCCCATTATACCCTATGGCTGGATCTCGGAGGTGGCTCCGAAGCGCTTTGGGAGGCACTGCCTTGACCTGGATGTGCTGCTCCAACCCCAAAGCACCCGAAGCGTCTCCGGGTCCAAAGCTCTGTCCAAAGCCTTGCACAGCCCTACTGTTCAATAGCTCATTGCTACCGCACAGTAGCATTGTGACGCTACTGTGCAGTAGCATTGGAAACAAACCATGTGGGGACGGTACTGCACAGTAACGCTGGTTACGGCATGGTCATTCAGTACTTATGCAAGTCCACTGCTTGTGTAGATGTGGCCCCTATGCCTATGCTCTACAATGGGTATTTCCTGTGCTTTTGGGCTTTGCTGGTTGCCATACAGGGCTGGGAAGGAATATTTCCTCTGCATAGGCAACATCTCGTGTAGACATGGCCAATGAGACTTAAACCTGGAGGTTCCTGACTAGAGAGTCTTACCCTTCTGCTCAGGGTCAGACCAATTGACATATTTGGGCTCCTGAAGGAATTTTATCCCATGGTCAGGTGTAACATGGGTTTTTTTGCCTTCCTCTGTAGTGAGGGATGTAAGTCTTCCTTGGGTCTATATTTCGACAACCTTTGCAGCAGCAGAACTTTGGCTGCCATGGTCCTCGTGCTTTATGTCTGGCAGATCAGGGTGTTGTCTTGTGTTGGATGACTGGGTTGTTTTGCTAAGAAGTTAGACAATGGATTTGTATAGGATGGTTTGGACAGGGATGGTCCTGCCTCAGCAGAGTGTTGGACTACATGGACATCCCTTTCAGTCCTACTTTTCTATGATTCTGTGATTCTAGGTAAAAACCTGACTCTACTTAAAGTCAATGGGAGTTGAGTGTTTGACTCAGAGGTGAGGATTTTTCCAATGGGTATTCCTTAACTGAAGGCCATGTGGTAGTTTACACCAAGAAGGTAAGTTTTGTTTTTAATTTTTTTTTATTATTAAACTAGCAGTTAAGGGAAAACTTTTTGTTTGGATAATAAACATTTCCTGTAGAGGTTTTTTTTTTTAAACTAAACCATCCCCCTTGACATATGTGATGAGAACAACAGCAGCAACAAAGAAATAACTATGCTACATTAGTAGGTGAATTGCATAAATCAGCTATTCCCAGTGTGGGAGTTATGACCCCAATTGGGGTCATAGCACTCAGTGAATGGGTTTGCAATCCTCACAAATTCAGCTGTAATGGTCAGGCATATACCAAAAGTTGAAAAGATTGGGAACCACTGGCGTTAATAGTGGAAAAATAAAGGAATGTTTTTCTTGTAATCAATGCTGATCCAAATAGCTCTAAAGAAAGACTCTCATATAGTCCTAACCACAGCAGATTTTAAAACACTAGATTCCCAGATGGAGAGCACCTCTCTGGCTTCTGAGAATAATTGCATTGCTAAGAAAGAGGTCCCACATTGCAGAACAGGCTATCTCACAAAGGATTCAAAAGAGAGTTCTTTAAAGGTTAGACTCTTCAGGGGTAGTGTCCCATATGTACTCTCAAAGTCAAAGGTCCAGCCAACCCTAGCACAATTAAGTCATACCAATTTCTATGGCCAGCAGCACACACTGGTTGCTACTGCTAGCTCCATGTCTGGCTGCCTTTGACTCTTCAGCCAAATGATGCAGCTAGATTGATTGGGACTAGCCTTCAGCAGGAGTCCAGAGCAAGGCTTGAGTTTATGTTTCTGGAGCCACAGTGAGATGCCTTAACTGCCAGCTACTGCCTCCAAATCTCTCCATTCTGAGGGGAGCACTGGGAAACACTCTATGAGCTATATCTCACACTTCACTGAGCCTTTTATCTTCTTCCTGTTATTTCTGTGGGAAGATACCACAATAAAGGTAGATTCATTATAATAACTTTCATGAATATATGATACACCACTGTACTAAAACAACCACAAACAGATCCAGAATTTTGAAAAGGGGAGTGCAGGAGCAGTGATCAGTGCTGCAGGGGTGGCTGCTTCCCTGGGCTCTCAGACTTCTCTGTCCCCCCACCTCCCCTTCCCACACTGGGGTGGGCAGACTGCACCATGGGTATAGCATCCAGGGACTTTTTAAAGTTCCTGACTCAAGTAAGAATCTCCCCCTCCAATCCAGCTCTTGGCATCCCCACCCTTCCTTTATGTGCTCAGTGGCACATCCCCTGTCTTCCTCTCCCATTCCCTGCTTGCCCTCTCTAATTACGTCCCAGAGTGCAGGAAGGGGAAACTTGACCACCACTGCCATTGTTTCAGCTACTCCTCCCCTGCTCCAGCCAGGGCTGCAAGAAACAGCTGTGTGGGGAGCCAGGCTCAGTTGGGGATAGCATATGTAGACCCATTATTTACTTTTCAGTTTACCTGCAAACTTAGATTGGGATTGAGATCCCTAATTATAAATACAATGCATACATACTGGTTGTCTCTACACATGTGCCGGACTGCGCAAATGTTACTGCACAGTCATTTAGTACTTGCTAAAGCAAATACTAAAGCAAGTACTAAATAACTGCACAATAACCACTGGTACTGTGCAGTCCCAGTGCCACATGGGTCATTTCTGACCTTACTGCACTGTAGCAACAAGCTACTGCTCAGTAGCTTGTTGCTACTACATAGTAGCAGTGGCATCACAGTTTGAGCCCACCAATGATACATTGCCATAGCTCATCACTACAGCAACATAGCATCTTGCATAGACGTGCTCAAGGAGTAGTAGAAGGAGGGAACCGTCAGTCCTTCTGGATCATGATGCATGCATGAAAGGTCACCCAGGCAGGAGTATAAAGGGGTAGAGGCTGCCATGACCTTCCATCCTCACTTTAGACAGAATCCAAAGGCTAGACAGTCTAGACATTCAGTGCCTCAGTGGCTGTAGTTGTATACAGAACCCAGGTCTTCTACTTGACAGACAAGAATTCTACCACCAAACCACAGGGAACTCCATACAGAAATAAATGAATAAATAAATAATTAAATACATAATTTGCCTAAAGGCCACTTGGGTCCATGAGGTGCATAGGAGGTGGGATGCTATAATGCAGGGGCAGGCAATTATTTTGGGTGGAGGGCTGCTTACCCAATTTTGGCAGGCTGTCGAGGGCTGCATGTGTAGCCCCACCCCTTGACAGGTGCTCCATCCCTTGACAGGTGCCCCGCCCCTGGTCACCATCTTGGGACCAACGTCCCAATGTCTTGGGACCAATGTCCCAGGGCCAGTGCTGGTGTGGCCCAGAGTGGGGCACAGGCCAGCAGGGGTCTGTGGAGCTGGGCTGGGCTGTACCAGCAGGGAGGGGGGAGCTGGCCTGGCTCCATAGAGCCCCTGCCAGCTGGGACCCCAATTTCCTGCCACCCTGCTCTCGGCCCCACCGGCACTGGCCCTGGGACACCGGTCTTGGCCCTGTGCTCCCAATGGCTCCCCACCTGCTCACACCCAGTTCCCCCCAGCCCTGCGGCACAGGCAGGGGGCAGCACAAAGCCCCAACCCCCTGCTCACCAGCAGGGAAGAAGATGGTACTGAGCATGGGGAAAAGCAGCCCCTCACCTGCCCCATGGCCGGCGCCCTGCACTGGAGGTGCTCACAGCCCACGTGGGGCTGTCTGGAGCAGGCACAGGCAGCCTCATGCAGGCTGCAGGTGGCTGCAGCGCAGGGTGCCGGGCATGGGGTGGGCAAGGGGCCATGTTTCCCCACGCTCAGGACCAGCTTGTAGACCGCCCCTCTGCCAGCCTGGAGGGGGGAGGGGAGAAAGCAACCCCTTCTCATGCCATGCCTGGCGCCCCGCACTGCAGCCACTCGCAGCCTGCCTGGGGCTGCCTGTGCCTGCTCTGGACAGCCCCGTGTGGGCTGTGAGTTCCTGCAATGCAGGGCACCAGCCATTGGGCAGACAAGGGGCCACTTTTCTCCGTATAGGGAAGGAGCCCAGGGAAAAGCTGAGCAAGGGGGGGGAAGTGGCCCCTCCCCCACCCCACACCCTGTGCCCCACACTGCGGGCGCTCGCAGCCCACATGGGGCTGTCTAGAGCAGGCACAGGCAGCCCCACACAAGCTGCAAGCAGCTGCAGCGCAGGGCACCAGGCGTGGGTGGGGAGGGGCCACTTCCCCCCTTCCCTGCACTCCTTTCTTGCCTGGGGTCCCCCTTACCTGAGCTTAGCCATGTGCTCCCAGCCCAGAAACTGCGGCTGGGGCTTCCGGCTGGGGGGTGGTGCCGGGCAGGCCCTGCTGTTGTGGGAGCCTGCCGGGCTTCCCCTGGGTCCTACTGGGTCATTTTTGATAGGAACCAAGGGCAGAGAAATATTAACTTTCTACATTTTTTTAGGGGCCCCGCGGGCTGGATAAAATGGCCTTGCAGCCAGATTTGGCCTGCATAGGCAACATCTGCCCACCCCTGCTATAATGTATACATCTCACCTCCCCCATTTTCCTTTAGGGAAAGATCCAAATACAAAAAAGGCACTCCCCCCTGCACCCCCGCACTTTTTTCACATATTTATTTTTGGTATTGCTTTTCATAGATTTTTTTCAAATACATGATACAGATCCTATAAAACTGAGCACTGTCATGTATAAAGTGTGGACATAAATATGGCCAATCAACGAATATACAGAATCATACTTGAAAAGTATTCATCTGATTATGTTCACGAAAATGCGTAAGAAAAAAAATCACCTCTCCAAATCCACTACAACAGCCAACAGAGGAAATTTTCTATATCGTGCTCTATAGAATTTCTTCATCTACTGCATGAGTTACAGCTAATATGGGTTAAATTTAGCCTTTGCAAACAAAGATTCTACAAAGCCTCATTGCTGCTTAGCAATCACACAGACATTAAATCTTACTGCAAATAGGAAAAATGCCTCTTTTCAACATTGCAGCTGCAGATGTTCAACAGAAGCAAGTTGGACTTCACAAATGCTCCCAGTTTGGCATTAAGAAAGCTGATTTTTTTTACTGTGTACTGCATAGCCACCAGAGCTGGGAGAGTTTTGCAAAATGACTTCCACAAATATTTGCTACAATTTTTAAATATGAAATATGTTAAAGTACAGCCGTACTCATGGCCCCTATGTATTTGATTTCCCTTAACATTCATGAGATCAACTACTGAGAGTTTTTATTACTTTAAAACTTTGATTCCCATGGTCTATAATAGTTTACTCGTTTTCCTTTTCCTTTTCTGAATTGGCAACTCCACACCTTAACCCTTCAGTTCAGTTGTTTCTTCATAGTAAAGTATTAACTAGCTAAAAAAATTCTTTGGAAACAAGTTTATCACTAAGATGGATGGACAGTCACAGATTTCGGTAAGTCCTCTTCTCAACCAGCATTGTTTGTCATGCTACCTCAATATTTGTGTTCAGTTCTGCAATGCTCTTTATTTGAAGTACAGTCATACACAATGCAGAGCTCCTCCTTAAATTAGCCGTTAACTTCCACTGATGACTAAAACTCCAGAGACAGAGATGCTCAGCATGAAAGCAGTATTTGGACCTTGATTATGAAGCTCTTATTTGCGTGAAATGAACAGGACCACTCTTTTAGGTAAAGACTGTAGTATCAGCCTTTCAAATTATTCATGATTTTGGAGGCAGTTAAAAGGTTCTATAAGGCTTTTATTTCTTATGGGTATTAGTGGTGCTCATCTGTATGATCTTGTTTCTCTCATCTCAGGGAGGTTTTGTAAGATTTGCCTCAGAGAAGATCGGGCGATGGCATAAGACTCTGAGGGGAAAACTGCAAGTGAACAAATCAGTTTCTTAACAATTGTCTTCAAACCTTCATATGCTGCATACAAGTCTCTGTCAAATTGCCATCCCTGCCCTTGTGAGGCCATGTGACTGCAGATGTTTCGAAACTCAATGCTATCCTAGAAGCAAAAAGAAAAGGAAAATGAGTGAAAAATAATGCCCCCACCCAGTGACAAAGACCTGACTGGCAGAGGCATAGCAGGGTGACTTCATGCCTGGGGCAGCCATGACATATGAGGCAGCACCAGGCTAGTGCAGTGCCAACTGCAGTGGTGTGGACCCCCCTCCCCACAGCTACACTACTTGTGACTGGCTCAGGAGTCACAGGAGCAGTCAGTGTGAGCCACAGCACCACAACCTCATATACATCCTTCAGTCAATTGTGGCAGACTTCAGTTCAAAAGAAAAGCCTGAAGTACGTTACTTGGCACAGATAGAGAAAGATAGTACATGTATTGCTTTGTTCATGATTGCAGGAAACGCACACTCAATGCATCCAGTGAAAAAAGAATAAAAAATTCATAACATTTTTTGCAAGAGTCAGAAGTGAACAGGCGCTTGTGACTTGAGAGCTGTGGTCTCTTTATCACTGCGCTTGTCAATACTGTCGCACTTTTCTACACAGAAACCCTTATGGCATTCCCCCAGTTCAGTGAGAACTGTCCTACATTCTGAGACGCATGCAAGGTGGTGGTTACACAATGCTGTGCATGATGTGAAACATGGGGTATCATTCACCTACCCACTTTTAAAGGTCAGTAGGCTCTTCTGAACTCTGGTAACTTATTTTATGAAGTCTGTTCTTAATCTTATTTTTGGTATCCAACCTCAGTGCCTTAAATACTGAAAAAATCTTTGCACGTAAGTGAACATTTGTTTTAAAAAATGACATCAGGATTCTGTGTTCCCAGCACACAGAATGCCTACAGGCTACAGTGCAAACTACTGTCATAATATTAATAAAGGTGATCTGCAAACCAAACGTGGAAGGTGAGTTAGTGAAAACTGCAATGTCTAGTTTTCCCAATCAATTAGGCTTGGCATTCAGCAAAAATATAGCTATAAACTAACTGCTTATAGCTATAAAGTAACTGCTTTTAGGCAGCAAGAAATTGAGTAGCAGCTGTTGCAGAGCTGCTGTAGTTGTGTAGAAACTACTGCTTTGTGTAGAAACTACTGTTTTGGGCTGCCTCTTGGAAGCAGGATCCTAGATAAGTCATAATTTTTTCATGTGAATTTGCAAAGGTTCCTTTTCTAAAATTATTTTAATTTTCCCTTTGAAGCTTACCTTTCAAATCCCGCTCTATAAGGCTTCCTGAGGTATAAAATCCTTAGTCAAGTATATTAAAAGGTCAAAAAAATTGCACTAAGCAAGCAAACTAGCCTTGCTAGCTTTTCCAGGTGTCCTGCACATGGGAACTTGAGGATACAGGACAGAGAATTAAAACCTGGCTTATCTCCCTCCTTTCAACAAAACTGGATACTAACTAACAGATGTAAATGGAAAAGTTTCCATATTAAAAATCCCTTCTGCTTTCAGTTCAGAACAATGGACTCTTGTGAAGTAAGGTGATAGAGAGTAATAGCTCAAGTGGTTCATAGGCCTCTAACAGAAACAAGCACAAATATTTGCAATGATTTAATTTAAAGTGTTTTCAATTTCAGTGCAGAAGCCTATCCTCCCTGCAGCTTTCATTTGTCAAGAGCCATATGTTTAGACAGATGAGTTAATATCCCACATGGTACTGATAGAGCTTCACCAGAATAAAAACTGCATGGCCCACTAGTTCTAAAGCTCTTAAAACTAGGGCTTGAAATTTGCTACCATTCTTTGAGTGTTTTAGAGGCTTGTTACTTAATGTTATGCTGAATCTTTAGCCCGTTTCAAATTACCCAACTTCTATGTTTTGAACACTAATGTAAATGTAATATTAACTACCAAGTGTCATTTAGTTTATGCTGATTCTACCTTTAACAAGTTTCGCTTAAAGAATATATTTTTAGAAGAATATATATATTTTTTAATTCTGGGACATTAATTTGACAAATCAAGTAAACCTTCATACAGTCAAGACACTTGTTCTATTTCTTCAGCATGCTCAAGAGTTTGAGTTTTGGTGTTTTGTTAAGAGGCTGGAATTTAGGAGTTCATAAGTTCCAGTCTCAACCTATTAAAGACACAATAACTAAGTCAACTCTAGGATATTTTTACCCAAAGTTTCCCAGGGTGGCTACCACTGAAGGCAAGGGTGGTTCACCAGCATACTAACAATCATATTGTGTGGAAGTACTGAGAGCAGGTTTAGATGTCACAGGCACTTCTACACGTGCTCGGGAAATGGGGAGTGGCACTTTAATTAGAGTGGCTCCAAGAGCCGCTTTAGTTAAAGTGCTGCTGCGTCTTATGTATCAGCGTGCCTGTACTTAAAATGGTGGCAGGGGCTCTTGAACTAAAGCTTGTTTGACAAGCTTTAGATCAAGTGCCCCCACTGCCATTTTTAAGCACAGGGACACTGATACACAAGGCACAGGAGGCTGCTGGAGAGTGGTAATTGCCACACTCCAGCAGACTCAATTAATCGAGTGTGCTTTGATGCAGTGAAATTCCAGTGCATCAGAGCAGCCTCCATACTCATGTATAGGTGCCCCAGACCACTTAAAATAATCAGGAGCTACCAGCACCTTCCATCATGGCTGCTGTCACTGGTAGAAACGTATCAGTGGTAGAAATAATGGGAAATCATGGACTGTATCCTACTGTAGACAAGTCATCCTGCAGTTTCAGGGAAATTGTTTACTTCGCTCACCCAAATCCAAGATGACATTGAACTTAAGATGACCCCCAATACTTAGCTTCTATACATTGGAAGGTGCTATTATTTTCCATGTATAGAACCTAATTAGTGGAAGATCTTAAATTTGTCCTCCCCATTGCTGTGGCAGGGAAAGCAGTGGCAGGGGGTAAGGGGACAGACCCCTGTCCCCTTGCCACCACCCCTGTGCCTGTGGCGGGTGCA
>NW_017729032.1:62554444-62554948 GCF_001723915.1 Gavialis gangeticus | reverse complement strand
GTTTCCCCCCTCCCTCAGGAATGTAGCCAGCTCAAGTTCCCTAAAGAGACAGGCTGAGGGTGTGGTCCCCTGTGTGCTGGGCCCATCCTAACTGAATGGTCACAGCACAGAGATTTGGTCACAGTGTCACAGGGCAGAGATTTTTGGGGAGAAACCAAGGTGGCTTTCTGCCACAGTGCCTGCCTCCCTGCTGTCTGTCCCCCCCAATGTGTACAACCTTTCCACTACCCCCTGCCCTCCATCACATGCCCCCCTGCTGCCTCCTCCTGCCCCTATGACCTCTTGCCCATCCACGTGTCTGTGCCTGCCCCTCTGTCACCTGTAACCCCTGCCACCTGCCCTTCAGCTCTTGCCCTTCAGCTCCTTGCCCAACTGCCACATACTCCCTTGCCTGCCCCATGCCTGTGCCTGCTCCCCTGCTGCCTGCCCCAAGTGCCTCTCCCCCCAACTCCCACCACTTGTGCCCCGCTTCCACCTGTTCACCCCTCTGGTGTTTACCCTCAC
>NW_017729032.1:62542610-62549444 GCF_001723915.1 Gavialis gangeticus | reverse complement strand
CCTGGGTGCTGCTCTTTGCCCATCCCTGGCCCCATCCCATCCACCCACCTACACGCCCTGCTCTCCCTCCACTCCCTGTTTGCCCCCATTGTCTGCACCCTTGCACCCACCACTTACCTTCTGTGGAGTCTCTAGCTCTGACTGTGGCAGGGAAAGCAGTGGTGGGGGCCAGAGGATCCAGACCCCTTCTTGTTGTCCTCTCTGTCACTTTCCCTGCTATATGTGTTTGCCCCCTGCCAGATGTCCCCCCAGTGCCTGACCCTCTTCTGTGTGCCCCCTTGACACCTGTGTTTGCCCCCTACCATCTGCTCCCCTGCCACTTGCCCCTTGCCCCCTTTCCCCTCCCCCCTGTCCCCCCTCCCCCCCCCCCCCTGTCTCCCTGTGCCTGCCCCACCCCCTGCCACCTTTCCTCCCACTCCCTGCTCTCCCTGCTGTTTGCACTCCTCCTGCATTATGACAGAGGAAAAACCTCATCTTTTTCAAGTAAATACAATATACCAACTGCACTGACATTTTTATCACATTTAAGTGAAAGAAAATACCTGAACTCAATAAGACTAGCTTATAACATAAACTGGTTCAGTCTTGTCTGCCTAGACCAATGAGTCTCAACGAGGGTGCCGCAGTGCCCTGGGGTGCCAGAAGATTCAGGCTTGAATCCATCATAGTGTCAAAAACATGCTAACCTGTTGGGCTCTCTGAGTTCTTTTCAACAGAAGAATTGTTCTATAATTTTCCATAATCAAAAAGTCAGTGAAAGTTAAGAACTGTCATTTTCCAAGGGGTGCCTTGAGTACAAACAGGTTGAGTATCACTGAACTAAGCTGCAAGCTTTTTGCAGCAATGGTCTCTCACGAACTACTCGTACAGTGCCAAGTACAATGGGTCTTTGCAGAGTTGGGGTCTGTAGGTTATCTTGTAAAATAAATCAAAACAACCATGGTCTATTCTTGAAAAGAACTCCAGCTGAAGCAAAGTGTACGGATGTTTTTTTCACTTGGACTGCTCTTAACCACCAAGCCAAGTCTAGTCTGTATTGTGAGATGGCTGGGGAGTCACTGTGCTAAATCACTGTGCTTTTAAACACAGTTAAAATAAGTAGGGTGGATAGTACCTTCAATCTCCATGCCTGAGTGTGTCCATCTGTAAAACAGAGATAAGTATTAACTCACAACGATGCTGAGAAAATTAGCTGTTTTAAGGCAATTTTGAAATCTAAAGGAGTGTAGAATTGCTAAGTAATAACATTAATTTTCAGAGAACTAAAACTTGTGATTTAGAAACCTATTTATCTACTCCTTTGAAAAGACCATTTTACATTTATAAAAAGTGTCACAATAACAGCAGTGGAAACCTAAGCCTTCTATCTGAGAGTTGAGCAAGTTTCCCTGTCAATGTGTCTCCACTTCTTCTGAAATGAACTTAAGAGTTAGTTAAGTTCCCATGTCCATTCAGCTATAGTGTTTCAAAACATTTATATTTGGAAAGACTTTTATATACTGTTTCCTGTGAGTCACATCACAAAGAATTTCTGGCTATTAATAATTTCTTGTGAAGTTGTTGTTTATGTGAACGAAACAACAGCGGTCATTTTGTGGTTTGCCACCATAAAGCCTTTTTAATATTGCCAGCACCCCTTCTTCACAAAGAGTGAAGAAATGGTTAATACAATGTAACTACATGGGCTTATTACCTCCAATTTAGAAACATTTCCCCATTCTATTAGAAATCACACCAAAAAGTGTTTATTTGAGGGTGTTTAAAAAACTTTCTGTTTAAATTACCTCCTATTGAAATGTACGAAGAATTTTACATTAAAACTAAAAGTGAAGACATTTGCCAGTAGTAGTTCTTCTTCTTAGTTATTGTAAGAAATGGAAAATCTATGCTATTAAATCCAGGAATATTTTTATAATCTAATTAATGGTAGAAAAAACATGTGTTTGCTCATTGGTGTAATCTGCGGTTGCAGATAAAGCTTCTGATGAAAATTGGGTAGCCATCACCATCAGCATTAGGCCAGGTTGTATTTAGAACCGTCATACATGGTCTATTGCAGAGCTTGTCATTTATGTAGGGAGACAGAACCTTCTAAATCACCAAACTGCCATTATTTTTTTTAGTTTAAAAATATATTATTATGGCAATTACAATTCCATTGTACTTAGAAAAAATGATGATAATCATGGGCATTTATAACTTGCTCTGGAAGTGGAAGGAGGGGTGGGCTTTAATTAGAGCAGCTCTGAAAGTTACTCTAATTAAAGCGCCCAAAGTGTCTCGTATCAGCGTTCCCACGCTTCAAAATGGCAGCAGGGGCACGTTATCTAAAGTTTGTTGAATGAGCTTTAGTTAAAGTGCTGCCACCACCATTTGGAAGTGCAGGGATGCTAATACATGAGACACTGGAGGCTGCTGGAGCATGAAATGACCACTTTCCAGCAGACTCAGTACTGTGATGCACTGTAATTACAGCATGTTGGAGCAGTCTCCCTGCTCTTGTATATGAGTAAAAAATACTGTGCTTTTGTTAGTGTCACAAGGCTGTGGGCATTTTCTGAGTGATTGGATTGGCATTACAGAATTCTTCAAAGACCATAACTACAAGAATTAGCTGGCTTGCTCAGCATTTGTCAGTACAAACTAACATTTTTAATTCTCCAGTTTAAAACTGGATTACAGAATAATAATATCTGATGTTATTTTACAAGTTGGATGTTGAGTGGACTATGTGAACATGTAGTTTCAGTTCAGTTTCCTATGGCTCAGTCACAGAAGAGTGGGAAAAATCACCGATACTGGCACCACTGTTGACAATCTTGGTAAAGGGACAATGGCACCAAGGATGCAAAGAAATCCACATGGGCAGGGCCTTTTGCCAATTGCCAAGGAAGTCAGCAAGCCAGATTCTCACTAGGTGTATTCTAATATTATAAAAGCTTAAGTCTGTCTGTCTGTCTGTCTGTAGCGCTTTATTTGCACTCTGATTGGCTGACAAACAGCAATCAGAGTGCAGACAAGTGTTTGAATAGGAGCTGGTGGCAGTGGAGCACTGCCATGATGGTGGAGACACAAGGAACAGAGGGAGGGGTGAGGCCTGCGCAGCTTGCCTTGCCCCCCTGTCCTGCTCCCTACAGGTAGCAATGATGGAGCGGAGCGGGGGGGATGAGGCCACCAGAGCTGGCCTTGCCCCTCCCCCTTATTCCTTGCACCTGATGGAGGCTGCAGCGTGGGGGGGGACCAGGGTCGAGATACCATGGGGGGGGTGAAGCCACCGGCTCTGGCCTCAGCCTGCTCCTCCCCCCCTTCTGTTGTCTCTGCCTACAGGGCCAAGGCGGTGACAACGGGGGGAGGAGCGGGCCCAATGTGGGTTGGTGGAATAGTGGGCAAGCTGTGGTGGTGGTGGTGTGGGGAGAGAAGGAGTGGGCCTGGGCGCAATGCAGGCCAGGAGGATGACTGAGCCTGGGCCGGGGAAGAAGCCAGCCTGCCATGGTGGTGATGGGGGAGCAGCGGGCCTGGGTCTGAGCCAGGGGAGAAGCCGGCTGCTGCGGTGGTGGGGGAAGAGCGGCGGGCCCAGGCCAATATGGCCTGATGTGGCAGTGGCGGGGGGAAGGGAGGAGCAAGCCTCCTGTCCCCCTTGGTCCTGGACCCACTCTTCCCTCACCCCCGCCCTCCCCTGCATCAGGTCCAAACCCATTCCTCCCGTTCCCCCCTTGCTGACAGGTCAGCCCGGGCCCATTACTCCCCCCACTGCGGCAGCCCAGCTTTTCCCTACCCTCAGCCTCACTCCTTCCCCATTGCAGTGGGGAAGGGGGGAGCAAGTCCAGACCCCAAGTAGCATGAGGTAAAGGGAGAGTGGGCCTGTATGGGGGTGGGCACAGGGCTCCATCCCCCCCATCATTCCTGACAGGCAACTGGCTAGTACTAATATATTTCCATTGATTTAGAAAGAGCTTCGCCAGTTTGTATTAGTTGAGGACACTGGCAATGCATAGGGGCTGAACATGGGTGCACATGCACTCCCTGAGTCTGGCAGTGGTGTTTGAGAGTGGTCCGTGATTGCCACTGGCTACTGCCGATGCTGCCAGTGGCATCTGTAGGTGGTCGCTGACTGCCAGTCAGTGGTCAACCCCTCTCCCCGCCACCGACAGCACCGTGGCCACCTGCAGGAGCTCCCTACTTGCCGCCGCCATGCTCCCACCAGCAACAGTGCCACTGCCACCTGCAGGAGCTTGTTGTGACCCCCCAGCCTCCGGGGGCATGCAGACTTCATGGTTGAGGATCTAGCACAACGTGACAAGGTGCAGGTATGAGAGTCCATTCACATGGATTTATTTTGTTAGGAACACGGGGTGCCTGTAAATACAGTGTGTAATTACAGTGTGTCAGAGCAGACTCAATTAATTGAGACTGCTGGAGTGTGCTAATTAGCATGTTCCAGCAGCCTTAGCATCTCTTGTATTCAGCATCCCCATACTTCAAAATAGTGTCAGGGGCATTTTAACTAAAGCTCATCCAACAAGCTTTAGTTAAAGTGCTCCCACTGCCATTTTGAAGTATGGGATGCTGAATACATGGGATGCTGTGGACACTTTAATTAGAGTGGCTTCCAAGAGCTATGCTAAATAAAGCACACCGCACCCCCCCGCACCCCCTCCCCACCTCCAGCACATGTAAAGATGCATATGGAGACTAATCAGGTCTAGAAAAAGAACAGGACTGGGGCATGTTTATGAAGCATCTGGGGGAGTTCACCTTGTCTGGAGGTTTTCTTTAGGCTTATCAATATGACATCTGTGACGAGCACAATTTAAAAAAAAATAAAATACTATGACTGTTTTGCAAATATGAAAGCTATTTTAATGTCTTTATATCATTTATATTCCATTTCCAGCTGGCTAAGATCCAACCTATTATACATTTCTGATTTAGTAACACTCTAGTGACCCCTTGGTAACTGCAGCTAAGGAGATGAGACAGGGTGTTATCAGAAAGCAGCAGTAATAAAGTCCTGTACCTGATCATAGCAAAAGTAAGCTATACACTTCTATTTGGGAATCTTTTAATTTTTCTTTCTTGGATATATAAAAAGTGGTGTCCAAAATAAAAAAGCGCCCACTTTTAAAAATGACTGTTCTGATTACCCTAATGTATCAGTAAAACATGGACATGAATATCATTACAGGTTTATAGAGTCAAAGAATCATAGAATTATAGAACCATAAGGGACCTGTAAGTTCATCAAGTCTAGTCCCCTGCCATGGGCAGGAAGTTTTTGGGCTCAGACAAGCTCAACAAGGTGCCTGTCCAGCCTCATCTTGAACACCTCCAAGGAGGGTGACTGCACCATCTCTGCTGTGAGTGTGTTCCAGATTCTGGTAGCCGTTACAGAGAAAAAAATTATTTCTTATGTCTAGCCTGAATTTACTGTGTATCAGCTTATGCCCATTGGTCTTTGTCCTCCCTTGAGGTGCTTTCCTGAAGAATTGCTCCCCTAGATCTTGATGCTCACCCCAAGCATACTTGTAGGCAGCTATTAAGTCACCTCTCAGCCTTTTCTTACTCAGACTGAACAGGCCCAGTTCCCGGAGTCTCTGCCCATAGGGCCTATCCTTCATGCACTTAACAATACAGGCGGCCCTTCTTTGTACCCTCTCAAGCCTATCTATGTCCTTCTTGAAGTGTGAAAACTGGACACATTACTCCAGCTGAGGCCTCACCAATGCTGAATACAGAGGGAGGAGTACCTCCCTGGATCTATTGGCTGCACATCGGCTGATGCATGCCAGAGTTTTGTTTGCCCTTCTGGCAACCTTATCACACTGTTGGCTCATGTTCATCTTCCAGTCAATCGCGACCCCAGCTCTCGTTCAGGTGCTGTGCCAACCAGTGGACCACCAGCTACCATGTAGTTATGACAGTTCTTCCTACCCAGATGAAGGACCTTGCATTTTTCCCTGTTAGACCTCATCTGATTCCATTCTGCCCGTGAATCCAGTCTGTCAAGGTAATCCTGGATCTTAACCCTATCCTCTGATGTGCCCACGTTTCCCCACAGCTTGGTATCATCCGCAAACTTAATCAGTGAGTTTTCCACCCCCTCATCCAAGTTATTAATAAATATGTTAAAGAGCACGGGTCCAAGCACCAATCCCTGGATGAGGTCATCCCATTAATTACAACTCTCTGGGAGTGGCCTCTAAGCCAGCTGTCTACCCACCTCACTGTAGACTGGTCCAGCCCAGTACCCTCCACTTGGTATGAGAGAATCTCATGGGAAATGGAATCAAAGGCTATACTGAAGTCTAAGTGAATGATGTCAACCTCATTCCTCATCCAGATTGGTTGTACCTGGTTGTAGAAGGACATTAGGTTTGTCAGGCTTGATCTGTCCTTGGCAAACCTATGATGGTTGCTTCTTAACACCCCATCAGTTACCAGCTTGTAACTGATGGCCTCCTTAACAATATTTTCAAAGATTTTATCCCGGACTGAAGTCAGGCTGACCAATCTGTAGTTTGCAGGGTCATCCTTCTTTCCTTTCTTAAAGATGGGCACCATATTGGCCCTCTTCCAGTTGTCCAGGACCACTCCTGAGTTCCATAGCTTTTCAAACAACTTGGCCAGTGACACTGCTATAAGCTCAGCCATAGTTTCATAGTTGGTAGGGTCAGAAGGGACCTGAGCAGATCATCAAGTCCAACCCCCTGCCATGGGCAGGAAAGAGTACTGGGGTCAAATGACCCCGGCAAGGTGCTCATCCAGCCTCCTTTTAAAGACCCCCAGGGTAGGAGCCAGCACCACTTCGCTTGGAAGTTGGTTCCAGATCCTAGC
>NW_017729032.1:62533866-62537610 GCF_001723915.1 Gavialis gangeticus | reverse complement strand
GGGGAGGATCACCTCCTTGGACCTGCTTGAGATGCATCTGTGGATGCATGACAAGGTACAGTTGGCCTTCCTGACCACATCCCCACACTGTCGGCCCATGTTCACTTTGGCATCAATATCCTTAACTCCAAGATCCTTTTCTGCCTCTGCACTGACGAGAAGGGAGTTCCCCAGCGTGTAGGTTTGCTGTGGGTTCTTCCTCCCCAGGTGCAGTACCCTGCACTTGTCAGTGTTGAAACCCATTCTGTTCTCATCTGCCCACCCCTGTAACCTGTCTAGGTCCGATTGCAGCCTATTCCTCCCTTCTAGTATGCCCACTTCTCCCCACATCTTAGTGTCATCTGCAAACTTGAACAGGGTGCTTTTTACCCCCTCGTCCAAGTCGCTGATGAAGATGTTGAACAGTGCAGGCCCGAGCCCTGGGGGACCCCACTGCCCACATCCCTCCGGGTCGAATAAGACCTGTCCACCACCACTCTCTGGGTGCAGCCCTCCAGCCAATTAGTGACCCATCTGATCGTGTAGGTATCAACGCCACAGTCTCCTAGTTTTTTAATCAGAGTGGGGTGAGAGAGCCAGTTATTTCAGGACTCTTGGTTGCAGGTCATCTGTCCCAGCAAACGTGAAAACATCCAAGTGCTGCAGGAGATCCCTCACCTGTTCAGGACTGACTTAATGTAATTTGTTGTCTTCCCCATGTTCCCTGGGCGTCTGGTCAGGTGAACAGTCTCCATTTGATTTCAGGAATACCAACACAAAGTATGTATTTAGGAGTTCTGTCTTTCTGCGGGCACTGGCTGTGGACTGCCCCCAAGTATTCAGTAGGGCTACCACAGTAAATCCCAGTTTCTTCTTGCTCCCTATGTATCTGTAGAAGGACTTTTTGTTATCTTTTATTCCGGTTGCCAGCTTGATTTCCATGCCTGCCTCAGCCTTCCGTGTCTTGTATCTGCAGACCCTGGCGACATAGGTGTATTCCTCTGTGGTTGCTGAGCCATTATTCCATTGTTTATATTCTTCTTCTTTCTTTTTCAATAGCCCCCTAATATTCCTGTTGAGCCAAGCAGATCTCTTGGCTTCTTTCTGGGCCTGCATTGTCTGGGAGCTAGCCAAAGCACTGCTTTCCAGTTTCTGAATTTCTCAGAGAAATGTATGCTTTATGTTCCATAATGCAAGTAGCTTGGATCTTATTTCCACAAACCATGTGTAGCTATATTTTGGGCCATTTTCATAGTAGCCTATGATCTGTTGATCTAGCACGTCTCACAGGCCAGAAAGAAACAGAAACAGGATAATCAAAAGCATTTTAGAAAACTGGCTGGATTGTTGGGCTCAAAGAGTAGTAACCAATGGCTTGATGTTTAGTTGGTAGCTGGTGTCAAGTGGGGTGCCCCAAGGGTCAGTCCTGG
The DNA here is from genome assembly GCF_001723915.1 of Gavialis gangeticus. Taxonomy (NCBI): domain Eukaryota; kingdom Metazoa; phylum Chordata; order Crocodylia; family Gavialidae; genus Gavialis; species Gavialis gangeticus. Next base: position 62,536,201 of record NW_017729032.1, on the reverse strand, counting down.
GGCCAGTTTTGTTCAATGTTTTCATAAACAATCTGGAAGATGGGATGGAGTGCACCCTCAGCAGATCTGCAGATCACCCTAAGATGGGTGGAATAGTATATAGGCTGGAGAGTAGGGCTAGGATTCAGAAAGACCTAGACAAACTGGAAGATTGGTCCAAAAGAAATCTCATGAAGTTCAATAAGGACAAATGCAAAGTTCTGCACTTAGAACAGAACAATCCCATGCACCAGTACAGGCTGGGGTCTGACTAGCTAAGCAGCAACTCTGCAGAAAAGAACCTGGTGATTACAGTGGACAATAAGCTGATTATAAACCAACAGTGTGCCCTTCTTGTGAAGAAAGCTAACAACATACTGGGCTGTGGGAGTGTTGCCAGCAGATTAAAGGAAGTGATTATTCCCCTCTATTCGGCACTGGTGAGGTCACACCTGGAGTACTGTGTCCAGTTTTGGGGCCCTCACTACAGAAAGGATGTGGACAAATTGGGGAGAGTCCAGCAGAGGGCAACAAAAATGATTAGGGGGCTGGGGCACATGAGTTATGAGGACAGGCTGAGGAAACTGGACTTAGTCTGGAGAAGAGAAGACTAAGAGGGGATTTAATAGCAGCCTCCAACTAACTGCAAGGTGTTTCCAAAAAGCTAGACTGGAGCTAGACTGTTCTCAGTAGTGGCAGATAACAAAACAAGGAACAATAGTCTCAATTTGGAGCAAGGGAAGTTTAGGTTAGATATGAGGAAAAACTCTCACCAGGAGGGTAGTAAAACACTGGAACAGGTTACCCTGTTACCCAGAGAGGTTGTAGAATCTCCATCCTTGAAGGTTTTTAAGACCTGAGTAGACAAAGCCTTGGGTGGGATGATCTAGTTAGGGATGGTCCTGCTTTGAGCAGGGGTTGGACTAATGTCCTATGATTCTCTGATTTCTGGATTGGTAAAAGGTGAGATAGAACTGTAGCAAGCAGCGAGAGGGCACTGTAGCAGGACTAGGATTTGAGAGTGTTTCTGTGCTCAGAGGGTGATTGTTCCTTTGCAGTAGAGGGGAGTGACTGGATGAACACAGTATCAATAGCTGCTTTTTATTTTTAAAGGGTTTTGGGTAACTCATCTCAAAGCCCAGTTTGAGAAGCTTGTTTGTCTAAATTTCCTGTCAAGGTAAACATATAAACTGAATTCTCGGAATCCAACTCAGTTAAAAATTAAATGTCCATCAACAGTCACTTCCAGCTAAAAAGCCTGGTTATCAATGATGCAGAGTTTATGGAAACATACCACAGAATATGTGCCACCTAGGCATAAGAATGAATTGAGAAAAAGCCCAGTGTTCCACTGGGCTTAATAACAGGCTTTCCTAAAATAACATCTAATCTGACTTCAAGTGCAGTCCTAACATGAGAATCTATATGAAATGATATACCCATTGACATCTAGACATACACTCTCAGAGACGCAAATAGTAAAGCAGCTCTGGGAAGGAAGAGGAAGAACACAGAACCGTCTTCAAAGTGGATGTAGTTTGTTGAATTAGTATGCTAACAGGCAGTGCCATTGTTATTATTTATTTATTTTTCATTAGCAGCAATATGGATGTCCTAAAGGAAACTCAGTTACATAAATCCAATAAACAATTCTCCATTCATTTTTCATTTACACAGAAGTACTAGATCTACCCACTTCAGCTGATTTTTATCTTGGCCTTTGCATGTCATGCAAAGCTTTGTGTTTTCTTTCTTTTCCTTCTGACTCCTCCTTAAGTGAATTTAGTTCTGGTGAAAGGTCCTGGCTTAATATCCCTGGAGACTGAATGAATCTAGGCCAAAATTTTCAGAGATAGCTTCTGATTTTTTTCTGCCTCTGTTTGAAAGCCTTGCTTGTAATAACTTGGGCTTGATTGTTCAGAAGTGTGAACAATTACAGTTGAAATAGGAAGGGGAGAGGGCTTAAGGGGTCAGAATCTCTGAAAATCAGGTCCCTGAAGGATCTTATTTTGGACACCCAGTATTGAGATACTTAAAAAACATTTCTGAAAATAATGGCCCTAATTTTTCACTAGCCAGGTATGAATCCACATAGCAACATACATTTGTCTCAAAGAATTGGACTTAACTTCTCAAAGAGTCTTTATAGGGAAATAACATCTAGTCACTATGTAACCATGCCAATTCTGAACCTATGTCCTACAAGTAATCAACTTGATCTTCCATTACCAATATCATGAATTGAACAGCATAGATAATTTTTTTATAAAAACTTGAGGTAACCTTCCCTTAGATGGGACTCCTTTTGGGGAGGCTGTTCTGAGATGGGGTCATGGCCTATTGCGGGGTGCTTTTG
>NW_017729032.1:62520239-62528866 GCF_001723915.1 Gavialis gangeticus | reverse complement strand
GAAATATTCATTTTCATTGGATGAGAGACTGTCTGGCTATTATTCCAGAATGACAATTTATATATAACCATGTGGGACCCCAGTGAATATATGTATGAAGCAGTCCTAATTTTTTCTGATAAATGAAGGAATTGCTTATATTATCACATTTCTGTGGCTTTTTTTCCCTGATTGGAAAAAAAGCCACAGAAATGTGATAATATAAGCAATTCCTTCATTTATCAGAAAAAATTAGGACTGCTTCATACATATATTCACTGGGGTCCCACATGGTTATATATAAATTGTCATTCTGGAATAATAGCCAGACAGTCTCTCATCCAATGAAAATGAATATTTCACTTATAAGATATTGTTCCTCCCTTCATTTTTGTTGTCCTGGGCTCTTTGGATATCATTATGGTACTTAGCAATTTAAGGTTTTATACTGAAAATATGAAAGTAGCTTTTGGAAAAGCTCCAAATAATGCCTAATGCCTCATTTAAAGTCCAATTACACCCTATAACACCAAAAGAATATCATTATTCAACAAAACCCAAAGTGTTTCTGTGATATCTTTTCACCATCTTTATTTTTTTAATGATGTTTAACCCTAAAACAATTTGGGTGACTGCTTACTACCAAGTCAATGTAAATAAAAAGCTGCAATCAGTACAACAGGTCCCAGTTTATTCCATGATGGTCTAATCAGTACCCATTTGCAGAAGAAGGCCCCAGACAATAAACCTGTGGTTTCACTTATAGTCACATTTCTTTGGGTAGATGTGATATCTTTTATTAGACCAACTGAATAGATGGAAAAAAGTTCTTTGCAAGCTTTTGGACACAAACACCCTTCCTCAGGCATAGGGTGACTCTTGTGGTAGTATGTGTTCTCTAAGGTAGCAGAGTCTCCCTATGCCTGAGGAAGGGTGTTTGTGCCTGAAAGCTTGCAAAGAACTTGTTTCCATCTATTTAGTTGGCTTAATAAAAGCTATCTCATCTACCCAAAGAACCTTATCTGCGTATGTCCTTTGACCAACGCAGCTACAACCAACAACCCTGGTCTCGTTTACTTACTTTTAAAAGGTCAGAAGAATGATGCTCCTGTAACAGAGGGAACAGGAGAGTCTGTTCCACATTTACAAGCTGGGATGTTAAATCTACTACTCGGGATAACATGCTGTGCAGAGCAATCTCTGTTAGAGTTCGGGGCCTGGATGGGCGCAACAGGGATGAATCTTTTGGCTGGGGCTCAAGAGGCTCAAATCCATTTTCTTCTTCCTCCTCAGGGCTTTGGTTTGTGCCTTTTCTGCTTCCTGCCTGCTTCCAAACCTGGCAAGATGTGTTTGCGAAGGCTGCTTCCTGGTCTTGTCCCATGCCATGCTGAATTGGACTGGGCCTGTCTATGCTGAATAGTGGAGCTCGAGAGGCCTGGTCCAAGTGGGCACTGGTATCATCCTTGCCTCCCCGCTCCTGCTGCAACAGCTGCAAGGTTTGGAGAGCCACTAGCTGGTGATTGATGGAGACAAGTAAAGGGGTTGGTTTGGCCATCAGCTCTCCAGTTTCTGTTCCCCTCCACTGGCCAGGGTGGGATGTTTTAAATGTTGTCTGGCTTCTTCCCCCCCTCCCCCTTTTCCCTTCCCTTCTTTGCTCTTATCTCTTGGCCCATGTGTGTGGCCGCCTGCCTCGCCCCTTCATTCCAGAGTCAATTGTCCTTGAATATTTCAGCACTTGTTAAAAGATCTCCCATTCATTGTGTTTCTTGGACTCAAGCTCTGCAGAGGTTTTTCATGTGCACATTTCAGGCAGGCAGCTCCTGCAGCTGGTTTCCTTTCCTTTCTCAAGAACTAGCAGCGAATATAGGCACTTGTACTTTGTGTGGGTGCTTCAAGTTGTGTTAACTTGTTTCTTTTAGTGTATTTCTCACTAGGTGGTGTAAATCCTTCTGTGATCTCTGCTGGGACAAGATCTGCCAAGTCTCTCCCATGTGTGCCATGGGGGTGGGAAATGAGACTCTGTTTGGAGTCATCTGAAAGCAGTTTTTAAAGTTGAGCGATGAAGGATTTTACAATGTGTTCAATGAGTAATTTAAAATGAGAGCAGAGCCAGAAGCAAAAGCTTAGATCCAAACACATTCCAGCTTTGGGGATGCACAGAATTGGGCCTGAACATCGCTGATCAGGCTCAACTCAGAGCCATATAAAATCACTTTCATTCATGTTGCCCTGGCCTGACAACCTGAGGCACACAAGGTGAACAAGGGAGAGACTTTTGGAAAAGCAGTGTCAGTCCAGGGAGATGTTAAATGCCTGATTCAATGAAAAGCTGCACTTACGAAGAGGCAGACTTGTTTTGTACCTAAAAGCTGAAATAATAGCTGTTAAAGTTACAGAGTCTATCCTCAACTTATTATTAACTCCAAGATGCATCAAATGCATCCAAACCTGTCAACTTGGCAGCGCTGCATTAGGAGGATGGAAAAAACTCCTCCTCAAGTAGGAAAATAGTTGGCTGGAAATAGGAAGGGTGAATGAGCTCCACCTGAAATAACTCCAAAAAAGGCATTTCTGGCTTTGGCAACTGAGCCAGAAAGATCCTATATGTTTTTGTATATGGTTCCCAAGAGATTTAAAACTGTAAGATTTGATGCTAAACCTATTTCTGGTCTGTGAAACCAGGGACAGCTGTACAAATATTTGCTGTTTTTAATTAAACCTAACATTGCTACTTCCTTGATTTAAGTTAGGTCAAAGGACTGGCAATTTTATGCTTTGATAGATGAGGAAAAACAGTTGTGGGTGCTGCGTTTTAGAAATATGTTATAAAATAAGAAGTTTGAGGGAAAGGGCCTCTAAGGCTATCATAGCACTTCCCTTGTGCTTTCTTTGCAGGGCTGTTTTCTCTTTGTCAAATCATTTTTTCTCATCCATTTAGCAAATGTTTCGACTGTAATCCTATTTCTTGATTTTCCTTGAAAGACTTAACTAAACGTTTCATTTGCTCTTAAATTAAACTCTCAGTCATGTTCCCTTGTTTTCACATTCCTTATAAATGTAAAGAGTTGGCCTTGACCAGGGGACTGGTCCAGTTTTCCTTGGGAACCCTAACATCTCTCTTAAGTCAGTTGGCAAAATGTCTCTGAGTGCTTCAACCAGGGATTTACTACTCCTTACTGCCCCGTGCTCAGGGCTGTGTTTTAATATCACACAATCTGGTCCTAAATCTTAATCCAGGAAATGGGTTTGAGAAGACAAAGAACAAAGTTGCATTTTATTTTATTTTATTATGGCAAGGAGGCAGCTTTTGCACAAATGGAAACCCACTGGTAAGTATAACACAAAATGGCCAGTCTTGAAAGAACCAGTATAAGAATTAGAATTTATCAGTTCTAGCATAATTTACCCATTTCAAGATAAGAGAAGCCATTTCATAGAAATATACTTAACTTTTTTAGTGAGTCTTAATTAATCAGCACAAGCCTATCAGAGAAGCAGGGCAGATGAGGTACTGGCTAGTCCCAGATCTGTTATGGTCATGCTGCATGACCTTGAACAAGTTGCTTAATTTCTTTGTGCAGCATTAATGGGGGCACCAACTTAGAAGTGGGACCAGAATCGCCCCCAACCCCACTGAGTCTGCACCCTGGCAGCAAAAGCAGCCCCACAGCATTACACTTGCAGCAGCAGCAGCTGGGCACATAGGCACTGGGTGCATCTACACATGCATTTGATCTGGGATCAGTTTACTTGTAAGTAAACTACTCATGAGTAAATGCTCCCAGGCAGGCGAGTAAACACATACAGGGAAGTGGGAGCAGATTTGCTGCTAATGGTAGCAAACTGCTCCTGCTTCCTGAGACCCTGCAATGGGTGCCTGCCACCAACAGGGAGAGCTCTAGGCTCCCCCTGGGTGTTAGCCCAGGGGCTGGCAGGGAGTACCAGGCCAGGAGGCAGCTGTCTCCTGGTTGGGACCAGGACACTGCACCCTGCTCCACCTGTACTGTGAAGTAAATATGGTGATTTATGCTCGATTAGTTACTGCATAGTAGACACCATACTGCGCGGTAACACTGTGTGTATGGACTGACTAGGGACTAACTTTGGTCCCACATCAGTCCACACACAGCATTAATGCGCTTTAATGCCTGTACATGTAGACACCAACCTATTCCCACTTACTGCACAGTAATGCACATGTAGATGCACATATAGACACACCCACTGTGTTGCTGGTGTAGCACCAACACTGGGGCAGGCAAGACCATGAGTGACTGGTAGCTCCTGAGTCAGGGGGGCCACTTGCCCCCCCCCAGTGGCCAGTCAGCAACCGGGGGGAGTCCCCCCCATGGCCAATCACACGAACAGTGGGGGGGGGGTCACCTGTGGCTGATCACTTCAAAGCATGCTGCTGGCACTTCTGGGTCAGCATGATTGACCACAGGTGAATCCCACCCCTCAGTTGGCATGATTGGCCATGGGAGAACAGCAGGGATCTCTTCTCCTGGCACCACCCTGTCACTCCCCCCTCCTAGGGGGGGCACCAGTGCTCTTGCCTGCCCCCCCTGCCTGTCGCCTAAGTGGGGAATGCTGGCCATTAGGGGGTGCACTAGCACTCTCAGGGGGTGCACGTGCACCCCCATGCACCCCTTATGCATCACCACTGGGCAAGACCATACTGCGTCTATGGCAACATAAGCAGCTAGGGTCTGTTTTTGAGTCCCTGGCATAGGTAAGATTCCTGTTCCCCACATCTCCCCCATTCAAGAACCCCAGCCTCTCCAGTGCTCAGTGTTACCTCCTCCTACCTGGTCTTCTGGGTTTGACCAGGGTGCAAACACTGCTCATTATGCCTCTGCTTTCTTCCTTTGCCTATTTAGCTTTTAAGACCCTTCAGCCAGAGAGTGTCTGTTACTATTTACAGTGTTGAGCATGCTGGTTCTCAACCTGTTTAGACTCAAAGCACCCCTTGGAATATGTCAGCTCCTAGTTTTCACTTATGTTTTGACCACATAAGGATAATAAAGCAATTTTTTTCTGCTGAAAAGAACTCAGAAAGATCACAATAGAAAGATCACAACAGGATGCACATGGGCCATCCAAACCAAGGGAACCCAACACAACTAGTACTACTCCACCCCTGACCACTCTTGACCAAGCCTGCACTTGTGATCCTGACTGTTGATTTCAGTAGGTAACAAGCCTTTACCTCTTAGGGATCTTAACCCCAGGATGGCCACACAACAGTGTATAGCCCACTGGGTTATCTGCAGGGATCCTGTTTTCTCTGATAAAAAAAAATCCCCAATTTTCAGATTAAAAAAGGTAACCCAAAATCTTTATTTTTCCATAATTACAATGAAGCACCACCACTATGCATTTATAGTGGTGTTTCATTGTAATCACAGAAAAATGTGGATTTTGGGTCACCTTTTTATCTGAAAATTGGAGATTATCAGAGAAAACCAGGATTCCTGGTCATCTGCTGTCCATAAATTACATCTTTCCAGAGTAATGGGTACAAATCCCCTCCTAAGCAATGATAAAAAGAGGGCAATGTAGGCCTTGCCAGAGCATGGATTGGTGCAGCCATTGATCAGTGCCTTTAGCAATCATCCAGAGGTCTGTTCACAGCATGAACCAAAGTAGGCTTCAATAACATCTTGAGCAATAGACCCAGAAAATAAGGACTATTAATTTCTAGACCTCTCAGAAGGCTAACATGGAAAGCAATAGGGCACCAATGGGTACAAGACACCAAAACAGAGTTTAGAGTGTCCTGATAAATATGTCCCCCCTATCTGATGGAAAGGTTAAAATGTCTGGTGAAAACTGGATGAGAATGATGTCCCATAAATATGTTTAGTGATTGGTGATAACCAGAATGTGCATGTTGTAAATATAAAGTTATTTTGATCAATGTATAAAAGGAGCCTAAATACTTTGCCCTGGGTAGGGGCCATATTTTATGTTAGTGTCAGGTTTAACAGGAAAAAACTCACTATTGTGCTATGCCTGAATGCCAGCAGTCCATTCTAATGCTTGCCTTTCATCCTGGGCTGTAATAGCTAAAAGCTGCTCATAGGGGAAAAGTCTAGCTATAGCATGCTTAATCACCCTGTTAGCATGTCCAGTCTAGTCAGCATTGGGTGCTATGAAAAATCTGGGAATTATTGTATGGATAGATTTTTTGAGATTTGAACTACTAAAATCAAAGACAGTTTCTGATCATGTGCAAATATAGGCAGATGTTCATGGGTATGGAAAAAGGCATGTAGGATCATAAGAAAGTAGGGTTGGCAGAAAACCACAAGATCATCTAGTCCAGCCCCCTGCTCAGGGTAGGATCATTACTGACTACACCATCCCAAAAAAGTGTCTCTCCAAACTTCTTTTGAAAATTTCCAAGGATAGAGATTATACAACTTCTCTAGGTAACCTCTTCCAATGCTTGACAACCCTCATAGAAAGTTTTTCCTATTTTCCAACCTAAATTTCCTTTGCTGTAGCTTGAGGTCATTGCTTCTAGTCCTGTCTCCTACAGCTAAAGAGAGATATCCTACTCCATTTTCTCTATAATCACCCTTCAGGTATTTGAAGACTGTTATTAAATCCCTCTCATTTGTCTTATCTCCAAACTAAATAACCCTAGCTCTTTCAGCCTTTTCTCATAAGTCATGCATCCCAGGCCTGTGATCATTTTTGTTGCTGTCTGCTAGAGTCCTTCCATTCCGTCCACTTTCTTATTGAAGTATGGAGCCCAAAACTGGATACAAACTGGTACTCCAAGTGAATACTCCAGTACTTCCAAATAGAGTGGAAGAATCACTTCCTTTGATTTGCAAGTAGCACACCTGTTAATACAATCCAGTATGCTGTTGGCCTTTTTTGCAACAAGAGAACACTTACACCTCATATTCAGCTTATGGTCTGCTGTAACTCCTAGATCCTTCTCTGCAGTATAGGCTAGCCAGTCATTCCTGTCCATATTTGTGCATGACATTGTTCTGTTCCAAGTGCAGGAGCTTGCACTTGTCCTCACTGAATTTCATATGGTTGTTTGAAGACCATTTTTCCAGTCTATCTATCTAGATTCTAGCCTGATCCTCTGGAGTATCTGCAACTCCACCCAACTTGTTGTCATCTGCAAATTTGCTAAGTATGCACTCAATCCTATCATCCAAATCATTAATGAAGATATTAAATAGAGGTGTACCAATGCATCAGTACACCTCTAGTGGATCAACACTAATATAAAGAAAATTGACTATATTGGAAATCAGCTTTTTCTGCCTGATACGATCGATAATGTGGCTGATAAATGCCCCATGCATGTGCGCAGCCACAGCATGCACAAGGCTAGGACCACAACCCAGCAGTTTGGAGAGCTGGTAAGTCCAGCTGGTAAGTCTGTTGTGATGGAAAGGGAGGGGGAAGGGAAGGAGCATGGGGGTGGTAAATCAAGGCCCCTGTGGTGAGGGAGGGAGTGGGGCTAGGGCTGGGGCTGAGACAGGGGCAAGGGCAGGGGCAGGCACTGCCCAGCCAGGGCAAGGCAGCACAGGGCACAGGACGGAGTCGCGGCTCATCCAGTGAGTACGGGGGGGAAGGGCGGTTCCCAGCACTGCATGCACCCTGGGAGGACATGGGGGGCATGTGGCTCTGGATCTGCATGGGGTGGGGCATGCTGCTGCTGTGGGCTGGGGCCAGGGTTGCGCTAGGCTGTGCTTGGCAGGGGCTGGGCTGGGCTGTGCTCAGGGCAGGTGGTAGTGGCGCTGGGAGGGGGCTATGGGGAGGGGACTCCAGCCCCCCCAAAATTTGCCATAGCCCCCAAATTCTCCTCCCAGTGCCGCTGCCACCCTCCCCCAGTACAGCCTGGCCCAGCCCCCACTAGGAAGAGCCCAGTGCAACCCCTGGCCCCAGCCCACAGCAGCAACCCGCCCTGCCCTGCTGCACCTTGCACGCAGGTCCAGGGGGCACATGCCCCCCATGCGCTCCCAGGATGCACACAGTGGCAGGACCTGTCCCCCACCCCTGCTGGATAAGCCACAGCTCCACCTCACGCCCTGCCCTGCCCCGGCTGGGCAGCGCCTACCCCAACCCCTGCTTGGACTGGTATCAGCTGATATACCTCCTTAAAAATCAGCTATTGGTATTAGCCAAAAAAATCTATATCAGTGCACCCCCAATATTAAACAATAATGAACCTAGGATAGTCCTTATTTGATACCTCCTACCAACTAGACACTGATGACTACTTGTTGAGCAGAATGATTCAACCAGTTATATATCTGCCTTACTTGCTTTCACCTAGAATGGGCAGGCTGATTACTGGGTGAAGATATATAAGCTACTTCTGGTCTGGAAGGTAGTGGACCACTTAGATTTGCCCTCTTTTCTCCCCGGGGACAAATCTTCTTACCATCTGAGGGCTATTTCTCAAGGGAAGTATAGGTGTTCAGCTGTCCTTTGTCATGCAGTACTAAGCTCACTAGATCTGTGATAGCAGAATGATGTTACACATGCATAAGTTAATGTATTTTGAAATTATACTTCAGTCTCCTTAACTTTGGTGCTTTTATCTAAGGGGGGCAGAGGTAAGAAACTACTCTAGTCTAGTTTTGTTTCTCTCTGATTTTCGGGGGGGGGGG
>NW_017729032.1:62518309-62520113 GCF_001723915.1 Gavialis gangeticus | reverse complement strand
GCAAACCATTGGGGAAAAATGTTAATTTTTTTTTAAACTGTGATAAAGAACTCTGTTGTCATAATTTAAGAACTCTTCATCCAGCCTAAGCCATATTCTGCATAAACATTGCTTCTCAGCCCCAGAACTAAACCTAGCAGTTTGAAGGCCTTGCATTGTTAAGGGCTGGGTGGACTAGAGCACTAGACTGAGACTCAGTACAGGTGAGTTCCTGTTCCAGTTCTACCACTAGCTAACTGAGTGACCATGGACAAGCCTCTTAATTTCTCAGTTTCCCCATGTGCTATATAGGATTTATGGTGCTGACCCCAAATGTAAAATTCTTTGAGATCTGTGTGAAATGATCCAAGTCTTATGACTAGGGATCGACCCTATTCACAATTTCATGTTTTTCATGGAAACCACAAAAAAAGTGGTTGCTGTGAACCCTGTGAAAATGGTGATCCCCATGATTTTGGCAAGGAATTGCCAAGAAAAAAAACAAACCTAAAAATAAAATACTGGCTCCCCAGTGGGAACCAATGGTCCCCAGGGATGCTGCAGCTTGGCCTCGCAGCCCGTGGGGTGGAGGGAACCTGCTGGCATGAAGCCAGCCCCCCACCCCTTGCTGCTGATTGGCCTGCCTGTTGTGCGGCCCTGCCCCTTTCCACCAATCAGCAGTGAAGGCCAGAACCACATGATGGGCAGCCCTCTTGGACAATCGGCAGCAAGGGGTGCAGCCACATGATGCACAGACCTCCTAGCCAATAAGCAGCAAAGGGTGGAGATGCAAGAGCCCCTCAGCCAATCAGAAGCAGGGGCAGACTACCACAAAAAGACTGCAAAAATGGCACTATGCACCACAAGCAGCCCATGATTTTCCCCTTGCCTCAGCAGGAATTGAGTAGATCCCTAATTATGATTAGATAGATTTTTAGCAGAGAACTAAAATGTGGCTAGTAATTAGAGCTGGTAGGGAATTTTCCAATGAAACTTCTTGGTAAGAAAATCATGAGTCATTAAAACAGAATCTGTTTCCTGGAAAGGGTCTGATTTGATAAATTTCCTGTTTCAAAAATATTCTGGAAAAAAGTTTCAAAATTATCGATGGCCCATTTTAACACTTTCAAAAGTCCCCCTTTCCAGGTCAAAGTAACTTTTGATGGTTAAATCTAAATAAAGTGTTTTGATCAACCTGGTCCATTTTTTGGATTTCTTGTTCAAAAACATTTTAAAATTTTGATCCTTCATGCTTACTCAGAATCTTAAATTTACACAGGGTAAGCAAGTCATTTTGTACACAGCTTTATTTGTAATAGGAAGTCTATTGCAATCTTGAGGTTGGTGGGACTCTCCTTATAATTTTCTTTGCATGAATACTACTTCTATATAAACTTACCTATTCTACAGAAGTAAATGGGGCTCAATATTATGACACTTTAAGATCATGTCTGAAATGTACTATATAACTGTAAAGTTATTATCATTATTATTATTTGACTTTATTTTGACTCTTTGCCCCTTCTTAAGGAGTTAGGTTACTGGTTTCTATGAAAAAGATTATGTTGAACTCTGAGACCTTCTAACATTGCTCATGGCCACAGGAAAATGCTTTCCTCTGATGCATATTTCTTCAGGTTGGCAAGAAAAGCAAAGTGAGGCATTCCTGAATATGTCAGTTTTTCTGTATTGTTGCCCATGGACCAGCAAAGACTAGTGACCTCTAATTTAGGCTCTAATCCATGAGTGTTCAGATAAACTACAATATCTATGTAGAGTCATTGATTTCCATGGGATTCTGTGCAGGTAGAAGTCAGGCTCTGTG
>NW_017729032.1:62517324-62517943 GCF_001723915.1 Gavialis gangeticus | reverse complement strand
GTGAAAGAGAACGGGGGGCGGGGGGGGGAGGGAAGACTGACATCTGTATGTGGCCAGTGAGAAGGATTTCTCCCTGGCTGCCTTTCCAATGGCAGCGTCTGTGGGGTGGGACTAGAAACAGCATAAAAGCTTCTGTCTGGATGTGCGCTGTGTCTTTTCCCAGCTTGTTCCCTGTCAGCAACTGTGACAGAGGGATGCTCAGACTGATGCATTGTGGCTTGCTAGCTCAGTACTAGTTGAACTTGCCTGCTCCGTTTTCTTGTTACAAAAGAGTGGGTAGGATTTAGCTTAGCTTAGCCTAGCTATTCTATTAAATTATAATTAGTATTACTATTCAATTTATTTCTTTGAATTTATATTTGTTCTTTTTTTTGGCAACTTTGCAAAAAGAAAGGTGTGTTTTCCCTGCCAGTGTGATCTATCACTGTGCAGGTAGGCACAGATTGCTTGCATGCTTGCACACACACACAGATACACAGACAGAGACAATATAGAGAAAAAACAGATATTTATAGCAGAAGAAGACAGACAGCACACAATTTTTACATAACCTTTAACAGTGAAGCAAACAATCAAAGAAGAAGCCAGTGCACACATGCAACAGAGGGAATAAAACGTG
>NW_017729032.1:62516792-62517083 GCF_001723915.1 Gavialis gangeticus | reverse complement strand
TGTGTGTGTGTGTGTGTGTGTGTGTGTGTGTGTGTGTGTGTGTGTGTGTGTGTGTGTGCGCGCACGTGCGTGCGTGTGTGTTTATTAGGGCTGAACAAGGTGTGTGTGTGTGTGTGTGTGTGTGTGTTTATTAGGGCTGAACGAGTCTTTGGATTGTGCTTCAGATCTGGTTCTGCTTTGGACATTTCGGCGTCTGAAGCAGCGTGCTCAGATTGAAGCGCAGGCTCAGGCAAGCTATCCGAAGCAGGTTGGAGTGCTTCGGATCTGCTTCGGACAGCTTGATTGACAGTT
>NW_017729032.1:62511381-62511792 GCF_001723915.1 Gavialis gangeticus | reverse complement strand
GCATTGTGGCTTGCTAGCTCAGTACTAGTTGAACTTGCCTGCTCCGTTTTCTTGTTACAAAAGAGTGGGTAGGATTTAGCTTAGCTTAGCCTAGCTATTCTATTAAATTATAATTAGTATTACTATTCAATTTATTTCTTTGAATTTATATTTGTTCTTTTTTTTGGCAACTTTGCAAAAAGAAAGGTGTGTTTTCCCTGCCAGTGTGATCTATCACTGTGCAGGTAGGCACAGATTGCTTGCATGCTTGCACACACACACAGATACACAGACAGAGACAATATAGAGAAAAAACAGATATTTATAGCAGAAGAAGACAGACAGCACACAATTTTTACATAACCTTTAACAGTGAAGCAAACAATCAAAGAAGAAGCCAGTGCACACATGCAACAGAGGGAATAAAACGTG
>NW_017729032.1:62510364-62510884 GCF_001723915.1 Gavialis gangeticus | reverse complement strand
AGACACATTCTCTTCCCAAGCAGCCATGACATCAGTGCTGCCAGTGGAAGCCAGGAGGTGGGCGCAGTGTCTGCATCTGACATCCCTGTACCTGCACCACCTCCGCTCAGTCCAGAAGTGGGCACCAGCAGTGGAATCACTGCTTCCTCCACCCCAATTTCAGCTCTCAGTGTGAGTCTCCCCCTGCCAGAGGAAGAGCTGGAACCAGGGATGCTGAGCGCACTGGCTCAAGCAATTCTGGGGAATGAGGGGAATCAGAGTTTGTGCTCCACACCCCTCAAGTTTCCCCTAGACCCAGGTCTCCTCCTGAAAGCAGCACCTCGGAGGAGGCTGAGGTTGGGGAGGCAAGTGGCTCATCTGAGGCAGCTCCTCCTGCTGTTAAGCCTCAGCCTCCTGAGAAGAGGCAAAAGGCAGGATCCTCACCCTCAATGCAGAAGTGGGAGAGTAGTGTAGTGTGGGATCATTTTGAGGTGGCAGATGTTCCCAGGTTTGCCATCTGCCAGCACTGCTGAAGGCACAT
>NW_017729032.1:62510004-62510353 GCF_001723915.1 Gavialis gangeticus | reverse complement strand
GTCCATGATGCCAACTTTGTTGGCATCTGCTGTGTGGCATACGGGCTGCACCTAATAGTGAGGGATGCCTTGGAGGCGGACAGGGCTGCTGGTGATGGTGCCGCCACCAGGACTGCTACAAGCCAGCTGATTTCAAAATGCAGGAAGGTGGTGGGCTACTTCCACCCCAGCAAGGGGTGGCAAGATGCTGTGGGAGAAAAAGGCAAAGCTGAGCATCCTGCTGCACAGAATCATACAAGATGTGGAGACTTAATGGAACTCTACATACCTGATGCTGGGAAGGCTGGTGGACCAACAGCAGGCTATCCATGAGATGGCCTTGCTTGGGGAGATTTGGGTCAGCGCCCCC
>NW_017729032.1:62503365-62505004 GCF_001723915.1 Gavialis gangeticus | reverse complement strand
ACCATGAACTGCATGGTGCAGGGGTGGCATGTTGGGCAGGCCGAGCTCACCCACAGGTTCATGGTCACTGACAATGGGGCCAATATGGTGAAGGCTGTCCATGATGCCAACTTTGTTGGCATCTGCTGTGTGGCATACGGGCTGCACCTAATAGTGAGGGATGCCTTGGAGGCGGACAGGGCTGCTGGTGATGGTGCCGCCACCAGGACTGCTACAAGCCAGCTGATTTCAAAATGCAGGAAGGTGGTGGGCTACTTCCACCCCAGCAAGGGGTGGCAAGATGCTGTGGGAGAAAAAGGCAAAGCTGAGCATCCTGCTGCACAGAATCATACAAGATGTGGAGACTTAATGGAACTCTACATACCTGATGCTGGGAAGGCTGGTGGACCAACAGCAGGCTATCCATGAGATGGCCTTGCTTGGGGAGATTTGGGTCAGCGCCCCCCTGAACAGTGCTGAGTGGGATACCATCTCCCAGATCTTGGTGGTCCTCAAGCCCTTCCTCGAGGCCACCAAGACCTTTTGTGCTGGCGATGCCCTCCTCAGCCAGGTGACCCCCTAGTGAGGGAACTGGAGAACCAAATGGAGAAATTCCAGGGGATCAATGTTCCTGGCTGGGGCAGGCTGCTGTCACCAGACATGCTGGCACTGGTGAGCCAGCTGAAGGAGGGCATCAGGAGATGGCTGGATCCCTTGTGGTCCAGTACGGTCCATATGAAGGCAGGCATGTGCGACCCAAGGGTGAAGGGGAGCATGTGCACTGGCAGCCCCAAAACCCTTGATCACTGGACACGGGTGCTGGTGAACAAAGTCAGGGAGGCCGAAGTGCAGAGGCGAGGGGATGTGAAAAAGGGGGATCCACTTTCCTGTGCCAGCACTCCCAGCACCAGCACTGGTGCCAGCGCCAGCAGGTCTCCTCCATGCCAGCCACTGCCAATATGGGCCATGGGCATGGCTTCAATGCTGGGGTCCAAACACACCAGACCCAGCTTCAGGCAGGTAGCGCCAAGGCTTCAGTGGCTGCCTGTCTCACTGAGGATGTGGAGCCACTGGACTGTGACCCCTTGGCCTACTGGGCAAACTGCAGACACATGTGGCAGGATCTGGCCACAGTTGCCCAGCAACACCTGTCCTGTCCACTGACCAGTGTGCCAAGCGAAAGGGTGTTCAGCATTGCTGGGGATGTTGTCACACCCCACCGCACCTGCTTAGATCCTGCTTTGGTGGAGCAGCTGGTGTTCCTAAAGGTAAACCTCCCGCTGGTGGGGTTCCCCAAGCTCCAGGTGCAGACAGACTGAGTGCCACACTCCTCACTCAGTCTGCACCAATTTCCTTTTTTGAATTTTTTAAAAGCCGAGTAATGCCCCGCTCTCAGCTGGAGGGGGCACTAACTGCATCACCAGCCAGCAGGGAAGAACATGTCCCCGCTGAGCTCATTCCCCTGCCAGGATGAACTTGGAGGTATGGGATTGGGGCTATGGGGAAGGAGGAGGCCCCAGGTCCTGGGCATGACCACTAAAACTGAACCCTGCCAAGATAGGCCTGTAAATGCCAGGACCAATGATCCCCTGGTGAAAGGCGGGGAGGAGTTGCCATAACCTCCAGCTAACGCATGCATGCACAAAGTCCTGGATGCGGA
>NW_017729032.1:62486776-62498365 GCF_001723915.1 Gavialis gangeticus | reverse complement strand
GCCAGAACTCCACTGTGTATACTGAGTCCATGAGTTTCTGTACCTACTACTTAGGAGGCTGATGAAGTGCAGCTCATAGGCCCGGCTCTGAAGAGTGGTTTGCATCATAATTTGTTCCCTCTCAGGATCAGGCCTGAGAGACTGGAGCTTTTTTGGTGAGGAATGTGCCCCCACAGGTAGTTGTGTTTTGTTGTCCTTGATAGATTCTGGTGTGCAGTTTGTGGGGTACTGGAGATAGTTGGCAGGTTTTGTGTTTTGAACTGTAGGAAGTTGGCTTCAGTTCTGGTGATGAGGTTAGGTGCTTGTTTGAATGTACAAACCACTTTTCAGAGCTGGGCCTATGAACATGCATGTCATCGGCCTCCTAGGTAGTAGGTACAGAAACTCATGGACTCAATATACACAGTGGCATTCTGGCGCACTGACGCCTGCCGGACATCTGACACCCCAAGCACCTCTGCACCTTTACCTGCACTGCTACATCCCCCTTTCCTCCCTACCCCCCACCCCAGCCTGTCCCTCGCCCCCTGACACCTCCATTTCCATTTTCACTGACAGGATCTCGGGGAACATTTGTTCACCAGAGTGCCCCAAGGGATGACAAGGTCAAACAATTATAAACTCCTGCAAGACCATTTCAGCCTGAACATAAAAGAATTTCTTTACTGTCCGAGTCCCCAATGTTTGGAATAGCCTGCCACCAGAGGTGGTTCAAGCACCTACTCTGAATGCCTTCAAGAGAAATTTGGATGTTTATCTTGCTGGGATCCTATGACCCCAGCTGACTGCCTGCTGCTGGGGCAGGGGGCTGGACTTGATGATCTTCCGAGGGCCCTTCCAGCCCTAATGTCTATGAAATCTATGAAGCGGCAAACTGATCTGGAGCTCCAGATTGCTGCCATCCAAAGCGGCTGGATCCGAAGCCGGATCGGATCGCTGCCAACTCGCACAGGCCTAGTGTTTATATATAAGGCAGGCACAGCAGTAGGCAGGTACACATATAAGGCAGGCACAACAGTACCCGTTGTAGGATCAGGGCAACCATTTCAATGCTTAAAGCAGCTATTACCAAACAAGCACTATAAGAGAAACTAGGAAAACCAATGCATTTGTTTATCAGGTTATCTTTTGTTTTTAGGTACACCCTAAATATTGAAAAAATAGAGGCTTTTGGTAATTATACAAAGTTTTTGGGAGGAGTTCTACAAATTACCAAACTTTTTGGGATAAAATGTGAAAAACCTAACAAACTCTTATCTGGACCTTGCTTTGAGAACAATTATATATGCAGTATTATAAATAGAAAAGTTGAAAATCTGTCTTTATTTATTCACAACATCTGTCTCCCTGTCTATTCATTGTTTACTTATGTAGCATGTGGTGTCTTGAAGATATTGAACCATCCATCAAACTGAGCAGGAACTGAAAATGGATGTCTCTTAAATTAACATTTGTTAAAGAAATCATGTGGCGTGTCATCTACCTTCATTACAGCTAGTACCTCGCCTCCGAGCTCAAAACCCCAACCACAGCAAAATATGTGTTATCTCAGTTTAACAGGGCTCTGGTGTGTTTCCATAAATCTAAAGTTTTGCTTTCTGTAGACACGGGCACATCTGCTTTGCAAAAACTTGTCGAGGGATAGAAATTAATGCAAAACCTTGACATTTCCCTCACCCTCTGCCATGAGACTAGAAAAGGGATGTACAGTATTGAGTAAGAAGGGCTGTAAAAGGCAAAGGGCGGCAGGGGATACAAAAGAATGCTGGACTCCAGCTCCACAGGCACTCATCATCTGCACTCAGGAAGCCAGATCTGAAGGCCACAGGAATCAGAGAGCCTTTCCATTGCCTTCAGTTTGGTTTGGACCTGGCTGAGGGACTCCTCCACAACCATGACAGGATTAGTCACTGTTCTACTTCTGAGTACTGCCTTCCTCCATTGCTGTGCTCTGTGGATCCTTCCCTCCTGCATAGTCTCAATCTGCAGTGCATTAGAACTGCTTCAGGCAACAATAAATTTTCTGCTGATTATCATAGTCCCAAAGAGAAGCCACGGCAGACTTTTCCCATACCCCTTGCCCTGTTTGCTTTTCCCAAGTATCTTGTGTTGTATAAATGTTTTGAAGAGGGAGGAGTGATAACTGAGCCAAGTAAGAGATGGGGGCATTGTACCCCAGGGTAGCTCATATTGGTTTTGTACGCTGATAAAAATTACATTGGGATAAGGCAGTGATTCTCAACCAGGGTGCCATGGCACCCAGTGATGCCATGAGACCATTTCAAGGGTGCTATGGGGCACTGCCATGCAATGTAAGCACTATTCCATGCACGGTATACAAATGTGATTTATAAGATAACCCCAGAGATTTCAAATAATAATTCATAGTATTAAAACTATTTTGACTTGCTGTGGTTGTTCTGAGTTCTTTGCAGCAGCAGAATTGCTCTAGTATTTTGCTATAGTGAAAGCAAGCAAAAAGCAGGGATCCTGGTTTTCTCTAATAAAAAAATCCCCAAATTTTGGATTAAAAAAAGGAACCAAAAATCCAATTTTTTCCACGATTAAAATGAAACACCACTATATGTCTGTCTATATATTAGTGGTGTTTCATTTTAATCATGGGAAAATGTGGATTTTGGGTTACTCTTTTACATCTGAAAATTGGGGATTTTTTTAAATCAGAGAAAGCCAGAATCCCCAGTGAAAACAAAGATCTGTCATTTTCCAAGTGATGCCTTGAGTCTATCAAGGTTGAGAACCATTGGGCTAAGGAATAGATAGCTGGTCTGGGGTAGCTCAGACAGTAGATGGCTACTCTGGCAATTCACTGCTGGGCAAGAGTAGGGGGAATGGACTATGTAATAGTTTGTTAACCTTCACAAATGACTTCTTGGGGATGGGAGCAAACAAATCAAATCTAAACTGGAGTACCTTAACCTGGAAAGTTTCATCACTGATTCTTTTATGGGTAGTTCTCAACCAAGATGGGCAAAGTTCAATCTGATCAGCTAATCAGAGTCTTGAAGGACTCTGATGCACTCCCAAGTCTGGGAGGGCTGGCCACACATTCAGTTTAATGTGTGATGGGAACCAGCCACAAACCACACATTTTTTCTGTAATAACTTTGTGGCTTAGTCTCGGTTTGATCACACCATTAATTGAGTGAACATGTGGCCAGGTCACTACTAAAGATTATGATTAAACAGTTAAACATATCTTAAGTGTAATATCTGTCAAGGCCCATAGATTTATACAATCTCTCAGTCTCTCCCAATCAATTAAGAGACTCTTCAAAAGAATCCAAAGGACCTATCCTTCTCTAACTGCTATTATTTAAATCCAGGAGTGTTTTTCCTACCCATTGCTTTAAAAAAAAAACAGTAGAAACCCTCTTTTTTTTAAAAAAAAAGAAAAGGAAGTTACGTTTCTGTAGGATTCAGCTAAATCCACAGGATGTATGTTGCACCTGTTGTATTCTCACAAGAAAAATCAATTCAACTATTGTGACTAAAAAGGGGAGAGGAATCTGTCAGAAGGCCCTAAATCCATGGATTTTCTGCACCTGCAGTTTTCTTCTTTTCCAGCTCAGCCTTCATGCATCAGTAGAAGCTCTGAGGGCACCACTGACCCTTTACATTTGTTTTGTTTCAGGATTTATAGGTATGAAAGCTGCATCTCAAATCCGGGTCTCATTTTCTTGATGTCATTTGAACTAGCACCTACAGGTGGTAGTTAGCTTGCAAGTGTTTCCAAACATAGTGCCAGAATGTTTAGAGAAGATTGGACACACTTATCCCTGAATTTGGGAGGCACTATAGAGTGAGCATGATATACAGCTGCCTAAATGCTTAGCCATGTAATTGGAACTGCAAACATGTGATATGAGGACCAGAACACATAACTTCTTGCTCCAAAGCCAAATCCTCCCTAACTGTAATAGCCAAAGTGCTTCTATCCTCCTTTTACCCTTCCTCAACTAAAGAATAGTATCATTAAACTATAATAAGCATCTGAATGCAGTTTCAAGAACTGCAAGTAGCACTGTCTCTCCGTTGACACAGAATGAGCTTATACTGGAAACTGGCCCCTAGTCTCAGTTTGCTACAACTTGTGGCAAGCTTGCTGAAAAGGTTGGCTCTATTGTCCAGTGCTGCTGAAGCCCACTGTGGGGAAGGCCAGGCAGGTGCTCCCAGGACTTGAGGGACCTGATCCTGTGTGGGAATTCTGAGAGTAAACAGGACTGGGCCCCTCACACCCGGAGACAACACATTGCTCATTGTCCCACAGCATAAACAGATAGGACAATGGGCAACATGTGCTTTACCTACTGAAACAGATCAGTTGTGCCAGGACACATCCCAGCACAGCTAATCCACTTAATTTGGTGATGTGTTTCTAGCCTGAGTCTGGTGGCCAACCTGCAGAATATGTACCACAAGTGGCCTGGGCAGCCCTTCTGCATGGTACGTGGCCAGTCAAGGAGGGGGCAGGCAGTACAGTAGAACATATGGCAGTGAGCAGAAAGTGGAGCAGTAGATCAGGAAGGGGAAGGGGATCAGGGTGTCACCCATGACAGATGTAGAGCTTAATTTGCAGCACATCTGACAAAAAGGTTGGATTCACTGGTTTAGCCATTCCTCTTGAGGGAAGAGTCTCTGCTCCCAGGGCTTTTCATGTTACATGTAATGCCTGTTTAATACAAAATACAGGAACACTCTCAAAAACAGGGCCCAGAACCTAATATTTTCTCTTCCCACCTGAGTGTGTTCATCACTAAGATACACAATCATGCTCCCTCCTGCACTTTCACCTCCTAGCCCTGTGAATGCTGAATTCATCCATGAACAGTGTCAGAGCTTCAATGTGAGGAGTGGAAAGTTCTTCTCCGCACAACACATCCTATACACAGAATAAACTATGGCTAGGTGGTTAGGCCAAACTCCTGTGAGCTGTGTATTTGGATTAAGAAGAAGAATTGGACCTGGGTCTCCTGTTTTCTGATTAACTGCACTATTAGGCAGCTATTTAACAGGAGAGGGCATTGTAACTGCCTTCTTCAGACATGTCTCAAGGGAAAGTGACAGCTAGATTGTTTTTTGAGTGGATTTGGACCCTGTTGGTGCACATTTGAACACTCTAAGAACATCTATCACATCAATCCCATGGGGGGGTCTTAGAGCATTTCAAGATCAGAACAAACCTAACTTTTAACCATTTTAAAAAGGGAGATGCCACTCCTGAGATGCCTCAGCTTTAATGCTGTAACTGTTACATCTACATGATCTTGTAGTGATACAAATTAGCTTAAGACCTCTAACTGCAGCCCCTGAGGTTAATAAGAAGGTTAATATGGCAGCAGTGTTGCTACGGTTATATGCAACAGATCATAAACAGCTTATATGGTATCATTTTCTATCAGTCTAGTTGTTACATCTGTCCATACCCTGAATCAGAATAAGGTATGAGGTACTGAGCTGCTCAGTCTATTAAAACCAAGGCAGTTCTTGGCATGCATAGAGGTAGGTACCATTCCAGGCACCTAGGGAGCTTCACAGTATAAAAGGGAGGGGTTTGTGGCGCTTAGGTGGCACCTGAGTTTTTAGGATCTCAGTTTTGGACTTAAGCACCTACATTCCAGCAGTGACTCGCTTCAGGTGAGTTTTTGGGGATCTGGTCTCCATAATCAAGGTGTGGAGATTAAAGTGCTCTTACTTTGATTCATGTCTTTCAAAGAGAGCAGTCTGCATTTTGAACAAACATGTTGTTATATAGTAACAATTAAACAAGATTTGTTTTGTTTTGTTACCTAAGGCTAATTGCAGTACTTCGTTAGAAATGTTTGCTTACAATTATTTCATAGTATAGCAGTTATGTTTATAACATGGTCAGAACACCCACCGTGCACTGCACATGTGAGTGAAAATAGCAGCTGCTGAAGTTTATCATCTCAGCCAATTTTAAAGTTCCATAGGAATAGCACACAGGTTAGTTAATCTGTTAGTAATGAGTTGATGCTGCATACAGGTGACTAACGCATTGTTTTTACTGACAGGGGACAATGTCACTGTACAGACCATAAGAAGATGATAAAGTATGATGTAGTTTTGTGACTCTTCAACTGGCTTATTCTAATATCCACATCTGCAATGTATTTATGATGATAGAAACAATAAAAATTCTTGTAGGTCAAAATGTCTTTGTTCTTAAGAACATACCTAGGGTGTTGTCTTCTCTCTGCTTTAGTGATAAACATATTGATGTTGGCATTAATTAAGGACTGCTGTTTTTGCTGGAGTGATGGAACTGTTTTATTGTCCTGCATTAACTCTTTCACTGGCTGTATTTTCATCTTTTTATGTATCCTTAACAATGGTCGCCTATGTGTTTGCAATTCAAAAAAAGGCTTCTTTCACTTCTAAAAAAAAATAAAAATCACCAGACCTAGTTGTGACAGGTTCTTCTATTCTTCATCTAGCAGCTTCCTCCTGGCCCTCCAAGGTATGCCTTAAGGGCTGTCCATGGTCTCTTCCACCCCTCCAGCCATGCCCATGCCTCACAGGTGGTTCTAATCATCACTTCAGTGGGCCATTCTGCTTGGCCTTCTGGCCCAGAAGCTTTAATGGGGGCTTTCACCTTCCTGGCTTCCACCCCTTTCCTCTGGCTAGGTCCCTAGCTAAAGGCCCACTGTCCTGAACCTCAGCTTCTGGGTCCCAGACCCTCTCTCTCACTCTAGGGCCTTGCCTCACCCTTCCCAGGCTCTGGCCAGCCTTCTTGGCTTCAGGCCATTTTTGCTGCTCTCCCCACCTTAGGCTTTGACTCTCCTGACTTCAACCTGCCTCTGCTCACCCTCCCTGGGCTCTGGGCCCCTAGCCCTGGTCTTACCCTCTTGCACTGTGGGCTCTGGCCCTCCCAGCCACAGCACACCTCTCTGGCCCCTCTTGTGTTCAGGTTACTGGCCCTCTTGGTCTCAACTACTCACTTCTAATGCCCAGGCCCCTGTCAGGGCTCAAGGCTCAGCATGCCCCTCAGGCACCCCACTGTGTCTTACGCTTTACCTTCCTGACTTCCACCTGCCTCTGTCTTGTACCCTTACCCCTGAAAGGACTCAAGATCTCATGTGCTCCTCAGGCACCCATGGTCTTCTGGTCATCCTGTATAGCCATACCTGGTCTACCAGTCTTAATAAGAAGATAAACAAAATCCCACTGGGTATATAACAAAACTATCTTCCTACAGTCAGCCTTAACTTTCCTGCAAGCCACAAGTCCCTCTTTCACTTTACTTGCAACCCTTGGGAACTTCTTGGTTACTGGTCAAGCCCTTTTCTGCAGCCAGCCTTCTCAGGAACTCTTCTCCTAGTTGTCTGTAAGGCTAGCCTCCCACCCTGTTGTCAGGCACTGACCTTATGTATCTCTAAAGCCCCACTCCTTTCAGTAGAGTGGCTCTCCAGCCACCCACCAGGTTTTCTGTTTGGACCTGGTGGCTATCTTGCCTTTCTTCAGTGGAGCTTAACTCAGCTGCCTGCAGTTGTTCCTCCTGGGCTCCTTGGATGTCTTCCCCCAGTGCAGCCTACTGCTCTGCAGCTAAGTCTGGAGATAATCATTCCCCCAGGACTAGCTCCCACCCTGGCTAATATCACCTGCTTATTTCACCACAGCTGACCCTTGTTTAGCTCCTTGGTGTCACCCAGCAAATGTGCAGCATGTGTAGATGAAACAGGGGCCCTAAATTGAAGCAGTGGGTTTTAAAAAACACCACTTCAATTTAGGGCTGATTAAACCCTCATGTCATGCACATACCCCTAAGGCCATGTGTAGACAAAAAGAGAGGCATGTGTGCATGACACTTTAAAGCAGGCTAAATGCTTTTGCACTGCTTTAATGGTATCGGTGTTTGCACACCTTGATGGTGCATTGTGCATTAATTCCAGTCAAAATTTGGTGGCATAATGCACCTTAAACTCCTTCAAGGAGTTTTAATTTGCTGTGCCTACACCGTGGAATGAAGTACCAGGCTCCGTGCAGCTACACAGCTCTGCAGGAAGCCCTGCAGGCAGTCTGGCAGCAGCCCAGGAAAGCAGCCCAAAGAAAGCAGCAAGCCTGATCTCCCTGCCTGCCCCAGGGCCTGCCTGCTTGAGCTGCGCAGGGGCCTGGTGCTTCCCTCTGCGGGTGCAGTGCCCCCCAGGACCACCTGAGTTGGGTGCCTGTGGGCAGGTGCCACCCGGGGTGGGGGGTGCTGCTACTGCAGATGGAAGCACCAGGCCCCCTGCTGCAGCCCTGGGACTACTCCACCTGCTGGCGGTTCATCCTCCCCCCCCACCAGAGAGGCAGGTAAGTTAGCTTGCAGCAGCATCCCCTTGGAGTAATAGGAGCCTCTGGCTCCCTGTTATATGAGTACAACTGAATTCTAGGAAAGTCTGACTGCACCTGAAAAATCCTATGTCTATATCCATCTTCTATACAACCACCCTTCATTAAAAGGAAGAAATCTTTTGTTCCGCAGTAGAGGTATAACTAGTAATTTTGGTGCTCTGGGAAGAGATGCTAGGAAGTGGGGAGAAATGTCTTGAGCATCAGTCTAACCTATCCCCAGAGACTCACAGGCCCCAGATGTGCAGGCTTCCTGTATGCCAGCTGCTGCTGCTGCTGCCATCATTTGGGCTCTGCAAGAGCTGCTCTTCTGGATCCCCCTCTAAATCAGTGTTTGGAGCTGGTGCCCCACTCACACACCCCTAGTTACAGTATTGCTCTGTAGACATATGACTTGGAATGCTAGCCTGTGAGCCAGCTAGGAAGGCTATATAGAAGTGTTTTTTTGTTTTAAAATTTATTTTGAAGTTATTGAAAAAAGTTTGTATTGAAAAAAAGCCTGTTTAGCCTCTCTTGTATTGTGTCAGAGTTGACAGTAGTTTTATAGAGTTTAGATTATGGATTTATATAAGATAGTTTGGATAGGGATGATCCTGCCTCAGGCAGGGGGTTGGACTAGATGACCGCTACAGGTCCCTTTCAGCCCTACTTTTCTATGAATCTATGACTCTGTAAGGAGAGGAACTGAGACACAAAGCCAGCCAAGGTAAGCCTTGGTATTGAGTTCATAATTCCTGATTCACTTTTCACCCTTTCCTACACAAACTAGTCTTCAACTAGGAGGCATAAACTCCTATGAGCACTTAAGCATATGTCTGCTCATTTTATATAACCGAACACCAGTTTGAACATCCAGATAGAGGAGTGCTACTTTATAAAAACTGATCTGGCGAGCTATTTTCTTTATTAAAGGTAGATTGCTTATCATATAATTTCTTGTTATAAAAAGAATTAGGTCTGAATAGGGAGCAGAGCTCTTCTAACAAGAGAGGATGAGTTACATTTTTAGATTGGGATGGTGAAGGTACATCTGAACACATACCCTTACAAATGTGCAGCATACTTGACACAGTGATCTTAATATTGGCCCATACTTCGTGTGCATGTAGGTTGGGTACAACATCAAGCACTTAAATTCTGTCTTCAAACCACTTCTCCAAGGTTTTATAAAGAGTCTCATATGGCTTCCTATTACAATACTGATCCGACAGAATGTTTATGTCCTCTAAGAACTACGTGATTTTGGATCCATGTATCTTTGGTATTTGTAATGGCAGATCCTCCAGACCTGACTGCAGAAGCATTGTTTTGTAGCATATGTTCCAACAACACAAGTTCTTCATCTTCCACTGTTTGAAACAAGCATATCATGAGCCAATTTATTGAATGTAATTTATTCCAGATCTCTACTGAAATATACAGTACTCTTGAGTCTCCACAGATGTGTACCCAATCAGGAGCTGTTTGGCTACATAAAGTTTTACACATCTTTCAAATAAATCAGGATATCCAATGCAAAACCCAGCACTCAGTAACCACCACATGGATTTGTGACACTCCCTGCTGAGTTCTAGGGCTATAGAAATGAAACAGACAACACCTGCCTCAATATCTTTACATTCTTCCTCAGACCAACAAGCCTGGTTTTCATCTAATCTACGTTGCATTGCAAACAAACCTGCCTAACCTCAGGTCTTCTTGTTAATTCCAGGATTTTTAGTTGGGAGAGCAATGCTGAATATGAGACATATTAGGATGACTCTCTTGCAAAAGAGAAGTTCCAAAAGGAATGGTATTTAAATTCTTTGGCCTCAACATTGCTCACACTAATATAAAAGGAAGGTATATCTTATTTTTAAATGGAAGAAAGTATCTAGGTTTGGAGATATAAGAGTGGGAGGGAGTTCTCTAAAAAGTTGGAGCTAACTTTGTAGGACTACCAGATTAGACTGGGCAGCAGCAGAGCAGGAGGAGCCAACTTTACAAAATCAGACTGGTTACATACTTGTCAGTCCACGACCTAGTCACACAGCTTTGCTTGATGAAAGCATGCCGTTGGAGAAGAGCTATTCCCGATACCTCTCTTGAACTCCACTGAACAGCTTTAGATTGATGCACAGAAGTTCAGGAGGTTGGGATTATAATAAGGATTGTTTTAGGCCTCAGCAGGTTTAGCAGCTAATAACTGAACTGTGGGATCTGCCATGCCCTTCGTACATCATGTTGCTTTAATTATGTTTATTTTTGTTCAAATATAAGGTTAGTGTGTGTGGGGATTTCCCCCCTCCCCCTTCCCAATACAAGTTATTTGTGCTTTCACATTCCTGACAGCTCCTGCCTGTTTGAAAGTGAGGAAAAAAAAGTTTCTGGAAAAGTGACCATGTGATTTACAAGATAAGTTCCTAAAACCTGGAAGACAATAGCATTTAGGGGAGATCAAACAATGGGTACCTCCCCGGCCCCCCACCCGCTTTACACCTGGCAGACTTGTTAAAAAAACCTAAACTAATACACAGATACCACCTATATAATACTCACTGGGTGCATTTACATGTTCAATTAGTGCAGCACAATAAGCTTCAGCACAGTTTGTGCTGGACTTTAATGGCTCCTGGGCACAGCATCAACACATGTGCCTGGGGCCTGTAGCTGTTTAAGCCAAGGTGGATCAGCCCTGGCTGGCAGCAGGCTCAAGAATCAGTCCCGGGCTCCCGGTCATGGTGTTGGGCAGTAGAGGGGCTGGCTGGGGCACAAGAGTGCCCAAAGTTTAGAGCCGTGTGGCTAGGCAGCAGGAAGGAGCCTGGACCCCCGTTGCCTGGGCTGACTGGGTGCAATTTATGCTTAGGTCAGCATTTACATGTGCATTTAGGCACAGTTATTTTTGCCACCATAAGGTAGTACTGTCCCCAACTGTACTACCTTATGGCAGCAAAAATTAGTTTCATAGAATCATAGAAGTAGGGTCGGACGGGACCTTGTAGATCTTCAAGTCCGACCCCCCGCCTGGGCAAGAGAAAAACTGGACTCAAATGAGTCCAGCCAGGTAGATTCATAGATTCATAGATTAAGGGTCGGAAGGGACCTAGTAGATCTTCTAGCCCGACCCCCTGCCAGGGCGGGAGAACAACAAAAAAACCCCAAAAAGAGAAACGGGACTCAAATGAGTCCAGCCAGGTAGGCATCCAGCCTCTTCTTAAAGACCCCCAGGGTAGGGGC
>NW_017729032.1:62478634-62481776 GCF_001723915.1 Gavialis gangeticus | reverse complement strand
ACCCTGCACTTGTCAGTATTGAAACGCATTCTGTTTATGTTAGCCCACTCCTGTAACCTATCCAGATCTTGCTGCAATCTTTCCCTCCCTACTAGCATGCTCACCTCACCCCAAATTCTGGTATCATCAGTGAATTTAAACAGGTTGCTTTTCACCCCGTTGTCCAAATCGCTGATGAAGAAATTGAACAGCGCAGGCCCAAGGACCGAGCCCTGGGGGACTCCGCTGCCCACTTCCCCCCAGGTTGAATAAGACCTGTCCAACCCTCTGAGTACAACCCTTCAGCCAATCTGCAATCCATCTGACTGTGTAGGCATCAATGCCACAGTTGCCTAGTTTTTTAATGAGGGTAGGGTGGGAGAGTTTGCTGTGTTCTAATAGCATTGTACTTGCTGTTGTATGCTTTACACTACAGAAAATTAGTCTACTGAGCAGTTAGGCACATGTGTAGATGTGCACATGTGTACACACTGTAGACTTTTCAATACCATATTTTTTTTTAGTAAAGATGAGAAAAATGTCAACATTTTTTGCCTCCAAAATTTGATAAAAAGTCAAGACACTGTCTTATTCTGTGAAATGCCAATTTCACAAAAATTTGATTTGGAAATGTTTAATTTAAAAAATTTTTTTGTATCAAAATGGAACATTTTACCTTGTCAGAACTGAAACATTTCTATTTATGGAAATGATCCAAAACACTTCTTGTTTTGACCCATTTCTTGCTAAACTGCATTTCTTTATGATGGCATTTGCCTTGCCAGGAGTTGTAGTTCAAGAAATAGCTGCCTCTGTTTTCCTACATGGGCCAGACCTCGTGGATGAGCTGTGTCTATGTGATTTCCATCATAATGCTTAATGAAGTTCAGTCTGAGTGATATCAGCACATTGCCTTATGCAAGATGCAGTCCACCAGGAGACCAGCCTACAGGAGAGAACGGAGATCTTACCTGTCCTCTGAGGCAATACACCACTGTAAGGAAATGCTAAACAATATTTTGTTATGCTGACTTGCTAAACTAGTTTTCCAGTTAGTTAAAAAAGCTAAATATTTTTATTTGGATGCAAATGACTGGAAAGAAAATGGATTTTTTCCCCCCATGGGAAATGTTGATTCTGGAGGAAGTGTATTTTCTATTAGAAAATCACTTGAACAGGAAAACCTCTAGTTTAAAGGTGGTCCTCTCAAGGCATAAAAAATAAACACCTGGAAACTATAATTTAAAACTATAGTATCTTTTTGCTTTTGAAATTTACTTATACCTTATTCGATAATAATCTACTATTATCAGCAGTATGTCAATGTGCATTACCACTTATCATTACCACCTCCTTTCTAGAATTCCTTATCTTAAGATTGAGGAATATTTCTCTTACTACTTCAATCTGAAATCAGAATGAAAGATTCTTTTCTATTTCCTTGCTTTCAGTTCTTAGCATGACTGAAGACTGTATTGAGGTCTGTGTCTTTTATAAAAACTTCTTGAGATCTGTTTGTAGAATAACACATTGTAGAAATTGAAGTTGTGGCACGTACTGTCCATTGATGATTTATTCAGGGAAAACCTGAATGGCAGTATGTGAATGAAGGCAAAACAGAGCCTAAATTATTCTCAAGGGGAATGCAAGCAAAATATACGTACAACATGAATTCCGTAATATATTTCTATCTGGAACAGATATGAAATAACATAATATATGAACTTTATTTTAGAAAGGTTACTGTCATTAAAATACTGAAATAAATTGCACAAAAGGCTTTGTCTTGTTCCAGAAAATACATGTTTTTAAATGAGTTCACAATAGTTTTCTTAGAAGCATTAGTCACATTTGGATTCAGATGCTAAAAACTGAAAAATCACTTGTCTTTACAAATATCCAATAGCACTAGGTGCATTTCTTCCTCCCAAAAAGGGCAACCAAAACACAAGGACATGGGGCACACAAGGCCATGGGTTCCTTTCTTTAGGGTTGGAATTCACTGTCAGTGGATCTAGCATCTGTTTTATTATCATTTATTTTTTTATGCTAAAACTGTAAACCAATTTATTAGAAAAACTTCTTATAGCATGACAGAGGAAAGACTATAAATTATGTTGAGATGGCACTACTAATCCAAATTCCTGCTCTTGGTAGATTAGATGTAGAGACAAACAGAAATCTGTGGGCAAAAAAAATATGTACAATGCAAGGATTTATACTCTTCCTGGAGAATGTGAATATTGCTGTTTTTCCAGAATTTGGACTCACATCTTTAAAAAAATGGACGCCATATCCTCAACCTTTGAAACTTCAACTGCATTCAGCTGTGATAAATTTTGCCAGGCAAGGATCTGGCCCTAGGATTCTAGGTCTCATTGAAATAGCCTTCACAAAGGAGATGTAAGTACTCTTTTTGCATTGTTCCATTAAAATGATCACCCATGAGGTCTGATCCTCCCACTGAAGTCCCTGGATAAAATACCTGCAAGATCAGGCCATAAAAAAGTGAGACCTATAACCTTCTTCTTCATGCAGTGTGCCTTGAAACCAAACTATGACACTTGAAGACCAGGAAATCTATTCTTACAATTTCTTCTTCAGCACCAGGACTCTGAAATATTTTCTTCACCAATGGCAGGCCATAAGTGTATTTTCTCACATACACCTGCCCCCAAATACATTTGAAAGGCAAAATGAAGAAAATAAGTTTTTTCTGGAGTTATAGCTGCATAGAGCAGGGACAGATTAATCATCTAATCATGGAGTTTCTCTCCCAGATCCCAGAGCTGAGATAGGGGGTTGGCCAGACCCCAGGGCAGGCCAGCAGAATGAAGCAGAGGCTGGGGCGGGAGCTTTGAGCCTCCTCCCCCACCCACACAGGACCCCAATCAGTGTCTGCCTTGCAGGGGGAGAGTAGCTCCTGACATACTGCTCAAGTGGAGGGGGCATGGTCAGACCCTGACCAGGGTCGATATGCTGAGCTGGAGGGGAGGAAGGAGGTTTAAACCTCTTTCCCCGCCCACACAGGATCCTAGCTGGAGTATGCTTGGCAGGGGGGATCTGCGCAGGGCAGGGTGGGCTGCCACTTCAGGCTGGAATGGGGCAGTGCCGGGCTCTTCCTGGCAGAGGGGTGCATGCTATGTTGGGGAAGGTCAGGTGG
>NW_017729032.1:62473696-62478458 GCF_001723915.1 Gavialis gangeticus | reverse complement strand
CAGGAAGAGCCTGGCACTGCCCTGGCCCCAATCCATAGAGGCAGCCCACCCTGCCCCACATAGATCAGGGGCACTCGCTCCCCATGCCTCCTGGGGTGTGTGCAGCAGCAGGAGCCACGCCCCCTGGTTGAGCCACTTGTGGCTCAGTCCTGCACCACCAGCTGAGCAGCACCTGCCTCACTTCCTCCCCACTCCTGCTGCCAGTGCTGGAAGCCCTCTGCCAGGCTGCCTTGCAGCCCTACCACTGCCCTGTGTTTGCAGGGGCTAAGCCCTGTTAACCCCTGCCTTCCACTGCCTATGACACCCCCCCCACCCCCGGCTCGAGCAAGGAGGGGGAAAAGCCTCAGAGGGCTTCTCTTCCAGCTTCCCTCCAGCCTTTCAGCAACTCCCAAAGGAAGGGAAGGTTTGCTCTAGTGTCCCCCAGCTTCTAGCCTGAGACACTGCAGGCATGTGGCTGTGTTTCCAGAATCAAAAGTGAATCTGTGTATTTGCTTCTCAGTTTAATCTACACAGTTTAGACTAACCTACAAAGATTGAATCAATTCAGCCTTGAGCTTTTTGACTGTCTGTACTTAGCCAGGAAACCTGAGCAGGAGAGGGCAATGATTTCATAGCAGAGAGGACTGTTTCTGACCCTTGGAACAACCAAGTTCAAAGGAAGCTGGAGGAGAAAATAGAAAGAGAGAGAGACGAACTCCATGATTAGATGAAGAAGCTGAGCAGGAGGAGAAACATCCTATTAATTTCAGAGGGTACTGATATAAACTCAGAGAAAACTCCAGAATAACTGAAGCAGGGAAAAGCATATTGGGTGTTTTTATCTTGATCTGTGTATCTGTTGAATTATCTAAATTAAAGAGTAATTTTATTTAGGAACCTCTGACAATCTACATATGTCTACTTTTACTATTCCATGTTCCTCAAGAGATAACTATAACCACAGTGTGCCCAAGATTGGAGCTCTGGAGAAAGACATGCTTGAACCGATGGGAAGTCGGGGGTATTTACTTACCACTAGTCTTGGGTGCCTACAGCAATTGGGCCAGGGTCTCCTGTTTCTGTGAAAGGTTGGAGACAGGGATCCTGTGACCAGAAAATGTGCCAGTAGAAGTCTAGAGGTGCAGTAGCCTATTTGGACTAAGAGAAGCTTAAAGAACATAGTGGGCTTAATATGTGAAGCCCAGACATGGCAGCCTGGTGAGTGTTTACTGGAGGGAAGCTCTACCAGGATTATGTGACAAGGAGCTTGAGCACACGCAGGATTATAATAGATACACTAACTATGACATAATAGGAATGCCTGTAATAGGCAATTCCTCACATTAGCAGAACCATGACACTTCAAAATAATTTGAGGTAGTTGCCTAGTAGATTTCATTGAGCAGTTATCCAGTTTCATACTTGCCTTTATGGTACCAGAGAACTATATGTTTTTTAAGAATACGGTGTAGGATTTTCAGCTGACTTTTTCAGGATCATTCTAAAAGTACCCAGAGAACTTCAGCCACAACTGAGATTTATGTCTTTGCATTAAAAGACCATATTACTATTTATATGGGCATCAGTTATCCTGGAAAAAAAAGCATAAGAAAAAATATCAAAGTCAGTAATAACAGAAGAAAGGACAAATATGTAATACACATTAAAAATAAAAACAATTTTTATAAATATAATGGCTTTAAATGTTTGCTTTTATGTGACAGATGTTTTTAACAAAATTTCTATGTTGGCAGCTTGAGCACACTTATGATTTTAATTTGTGTAATATTCCCTTTTAGTATTGATGTCTATTTACAACATCTGTGAAGGGTCTGTAACCTGAATTTGACAGGGGAAAGCTAACAGACTGCTATTGGAATCTTTCCATTGAATCCATGTAACAGACTATTAACAAAAATCTTAAATAGCTATTCTAATCATCAACAGCAATCTTACACAAATTATATCAGACCCAAAGGGCCCGATTAACTTTAAAATGCCTTACAGATATGAAAAATAAATTTAGCTATTTTTCCCTTAAGAGTAGGAATTGGATCATACATCATACACCATTTATACCCATATGCACAGAAACAAAATGAGCATGCAAGATAGACTTCAACACATAAGCAGGGTTCCATTTTCATGACTGGGAAAGCACATTTGTGAGTGTAGAAAGTAAGTTTAGCTGAAAACTGAAAGCTGAACACACATATTTATAATGAGAATTTGCCACTTCAAAGCAACTCTCTCAATCAACTGGAAGTTGAACACATTTGTGGCAAAGGGAGGCATTTCTTTGTCAACTGGCATTGATATTAAAGTGATACCATCAGCAAAGATAGATGCATGATTCTGCTAGCATAGAGCTAAATCCCACTCATGAAGATGCATTGTAAGAACATGTAGTTCACTATTTTTAAAGCGTGAATGAGAGAATGAGAACTGTCCTTTGCCATTAATTAGTTAATGTTTGTAAAGAGCTTTGAAGTGCTAAGTATTAGTATTACTATTATTATTATATGTCCCAGAGGCCCTGGTCAGAGAGTTCTTGGTTGTTCACTCAGCCTATTCAGGAGCCAAGATTTCCCTCCACTGTTTGTCACTTAACCCTCTTCCCATCCTGTCCCTCCTCTCTCCTCCCTCTCATACACTTTGTTTGACCCCATCTATACTACAAAAACTACTTAATTAACAACAGTTGTTAAATTTGTTTATGGCCTGACCTTATAACGCAGTTTGGCTGGCCAGTTTGGATGAAGCAAAGTGTGTTATAGTCAGGTTAAAAACATTCTCTAACTTAGGTAGAAACCTAAACTAAGAACTTTTTAGAAAACTTTTTTATGTCAGCCTTTGGCCTGCTGCACACACATTGTCCAAACTGCATTATATTCAAGTTAAAGCACAATTTAATTCAGCAGCCATTGTTAGACTAAATTTTCTACACAATGCGGAGGGGAGTTCTAAAAGCTTTTTTATGGCACTTTCCTTCAGGCAACAAAACAAGCAGATTCCTTCAAGGCCAGTACTGGTGAACTGGACCATGGACAGGATGCTACTGGCATAGATGATTATCATTCTTACCCCTCACAAGTCTCAGCCTGTGAAAATTAGTTCTAGCTTGTGGCATGAAATCCCATAAAGTCATTCCCAAATTTAAATCTCACACAGGTAAGGTTTTTATGCGACCTTGCATGTGGACTAGTCAGAATATGGATCGTTTGGTACCTTTCCCTTGCCTTCCTATTTGTCCTTTCCTTTCTTCTTTTTTATACCTTTTCCCTTGCCCCACCCCGTTTTTTTCCTTTTGTTTTATTTATTTCCCACTCTTTGTTTTTCCCCATTCTATCTTAATTTCTGTTTAAATAACATATCCATTACTTTAGTTTTCCAACCTTAGTCTAAGTACATGGAAAATGGATGCCCTGTAGGGCAATGCTAAAACTTCCTTTTTAAGACAGATGCTAGTTTTGAGTCTTTACCTTGGATGTCATGTATATGATTTAGTTTTCCTTCACCTTCAACATTTGTTCTAGAAGAGCAATAGTTTAGTAACCCACTTCAAAAACACACCTCAAAAGGGTAGCCATATATGAACATTTTCTTTCATCAATTTTGCTATTAAAACAAGGCTGGCTTTGAAAGTTATGCTATGCTAATTCATTTCCTAAGCAAAAGGAGGAAGCTCACAAGAATTTATAGCCATGTTGCCATGAGTAGCCTGGCGGGTCATTTGAACTAAGTAAGAACAAAGTCATTTCAGTATTCCCATGGAAGAATTTTAAAGAACACCTATAGAAAGTGGTGTTGGTCATCCAAAAAGGAGCCCTTTTCTTTCTAAATTGGTATTGATCCAGTGCCCTGACCTGATATGAAGAGGCACAGAAGTATTCGAGGGGACTGCCTCTCAAATGCAGTGTGAGATCAGGTAGGGATGGATCCAAATGGGTGCAGTGACACAGTTATAGCCCCCCTTGATTTCTGCTTCACCCAAAGTTTAAAATCAAATGCCTGCCAGCTTGTCTAGTCACGTAATGCTGAGGGAGTCAATTGACTTTATGGCTCACTCTACCTGATCCCTTGTAAACTCCTCATTCCACAGGTGTTCACAACCTTCTCTTCTTTTTGATGGTCTCGATGCTCAACCAGTCAAGCTATCCTTTGTTCTGCTGTCTGTTATCTGTTTCTCATAATAAAGTTCCTGTTTCACAACCCTTCAGATTGTTTTTAACTCATTCTAATGAAATTATATTTGTTTTTGCTTCAATCTTAAACTGAGTAATACAGCCCTAGCATATTAGGTTCTAGTTTATTTTTAACTAAAGAAAAGTATATTGTTTTATATGTGATGATACACCTCACCACCTGCACCCCACCATTTCAAAATTCTAGATCTGCCCATGGGTCAAGGCAAATAGAGATTCCAGGGCATTTGTCACAACAATCATATCCTGTCCATATTGGTACATAGACTAGAATGTTAAGAATATCTAGACAAATAGATTAAGCATCAGATATCACTTAAATATTTTGATTTTGTATATTAACTTGTGATGGGAAAGCTTCTTAATGTTCACTTCAGAAATGCACTCAGAAGCCCAGATATTTTTCCTTAAAATATCCAGGCTTCTTCAATCTGCACAACAGAGCTAGAAACTAGAAACCAACTTTCTTCTGAGTTTTCATTTACTTCCTGCTTCCAGTTTATAGTTTCATAGTTTCTAGGGTCGGAAGGGACCTGAGCAGATCATCAAGTCCGACCCCCAGCCATGGCAGGAAAGAG
>NW_017729032.1:62472113-62472469 GCF_001723915.1 Gavialis gangeticus | reverse complement strand
ACCTGCCTCTAATGAACCCATGTTGGTTTCCCCTAAGCATAATCTCCCCTGCTGGCCCCTCGTGGACATGTGCCAGAATAAGTTGAGTAAGAACTACTTCCCTATGCAAAAACATGGTCTATTTCATCACCAGGAATCCAGGTTTCCCATTTGCCATGGAAAAACATGGATTTTCTCCTTTTAAAGGAGAAAAACCTGGGAAACTTCAGGTTTCCCCTTGCAGGCTGGCAGAGTTCCAGCCTCCAAAGGGCTGCTTGGGGCTAGGGAAAGTGGGAGGAGGCTGATTGGATGCATGGGGCAACATGTGCATGTGTGTGTCACAGGATCACGTAGGTGACCTGTGCCTAGAAAAGGGT
>NW_017729032.1:62471206-62472102 GCF_001723915.1 Gavialis gangeticus | reverse complement strand
TGGATCGCCTACTTGGCACGGCAGGGGGCGCTAGGGGGATCACGGCCGCCTCTAGGCCCTACTCTGTGACAGTGTGCACATGACCACATGCATGTTGTTATCAATACAGCCCCAGCCAGTGTGGTGGAGAGCAGCTCCCCTAGCTGCCTGCAGGTAAATCTATCAGGGGACATAGGCAATGCATGGGGAGGTAGGGTGTAGATTGAGGCCAGTTCATGCCAAGCCCCCAGAGTGAGGGAGGGAGCAGGTCAGGGTTGGCAGCTGGGGCTGGAGGTGCTGCACAATCAGGGCTGTGCACGGGGCCCGGGGCCAGGACAGGAATGTATGGCTATGGGGCCCAACTGGGGAGTGGGATGTGCCCTGGGCAAGTTGTTGAGGGGGAAGGTAATGAAGGGGGGCTGGCTCCCCACCACTGTATGCACTTCCAGGACCTGGTCAGGCACCATAGGCAATGCATTGGGGAGGCATAGGGGGGGCACATGCTTCCCCAGATTTGTGTGTCCACAAGGGGGCACAGGGCTGCAGCCTGGCTGGACCTGCATGAGGCCACCTCCACAGTCTAGCAGGTGGGACCCAGTGTAGGAGGGTATAGCAAGGCAGTGAGACTCATTGCTCCTGCCACCACCAGGATCCCCATGCCAGTCATGCCACCAGCAGCTTGAGGAGTAATGGATTGGGGTAGGAGTGGGGGGAGGGGTGTGGGACATGCTGCCCTCATCTCCTCTAGCCATTTGCATGCAGGACACAGCTTGAACCCAGAGGGGAGGTGGGGTAGAGAGCAGCATGGGTGGCTTGAGAGGAATGGCGGCACCGGCCAGACCATGTTGGTGGGGTAGGGATCCCTACCCCACACACTTGGGAAGCTGGAGCCTAGAGGTGAAGGGCAGTGGGTAGGG
>NW_017729032.1:62457339-62466206 GCF_001723915.1 Gavialis gangeticus | reverse complement strand
TGCTCCTGCCACCACCAGGATCCCCATGCCAGTCATGCCACCAGCAGCTTGAGGAGTAATGGATTGGGGTAGGAGTGGGGGGAGGGGTGTGGGACATGCTGCCCTCATCTCCTCTAGCCATTTGCATGCAGGACACAGCTTGAACCCAGAGGGGAGGTGGGGTAGAGAGCAGCATGGGTGGCTTGAGAGGAATGGCGGCACCGGCCAGACCATGTTGGTGGGGTAGGGATCCCTACCCCACACACTTGGGAAGCTGGAGCCTAGAGGTGAAGGGCAGTGGGTAGGGAATGAGGGGCACCAGCAGGGTGAGGGGGTGGGGGACCGCAGGTTGGAAGTGAGGGGCACCAACATATCAGGATTGTTCAGCACCACAAAGCAGCAGGTGGGACAGCCACAGCTGGGCCCGCATCCTGGTTGCCAAAGGGGGCAGGGGGAGCTCTGATTTTCTATGATAAAGAAACTCAAATCAAATGACAAAATATCTAGATATTTAGAATGTATTTTATCATAATGCTTGAGGCACTGTTAGGCTTTCAAATTGCTTTAAAATTGTAACTATATCAGCAAAATGTTGTGTTCAACTGATACCTGTATGTATAGTGGTGTTTCATTTTAATCATGGAAAAACACACATTTTGGAGTTTTTAATCAGAGAATTTGGATTTTTATCAGAGAATGTTGAATTTTTAGACAGAGAAAACCAGGATCCATGGTACTGCTTCTTAATCAGCAAAACTTTAGAGTGTGTAAAATGAAATGAAGAAATGAGCATTCGATAAATACATAAATATATTTCCATTTAAATTAAGTTTGATTTATGGCTTCTTGGTCAGGCTGGTTCTTACTTTATTCAGAAGGCAGGGTAGATATGGACCTTATAGACTAACTAAATAAGATATATACAGAGGACAAGCTTTCATGAAATGGAGTTCACATCATCAGATGTTGTGAAAGGGCAGCATAGAGCAATGTATGAAGTGAATTGAGTGACTGGAATACAAGAAATGGGTAAAAAGGTGGGAGAAGAAGGAGACACGATGGGGGAGAGGGTCAGTGCTGGGAGGAGCTAACAAGCAAAGAACTCCAGTGAACAAAGGAGTCACAAAAGCTAATTCAAGTAATGGGATAAGACTCTGCAGTCCCTGTTTAACTCATACTTAACACAAACCTGCCTTCTGCCTGACTTCAAACTAACACAGCTAACTACCTCTCTCTTATCTTATGGATACTGTTTAACCTCTCTAATTTCAAACACTGTTCATGTCCTTTTGAACTAGCTACTCTTCAACTTTCTTCATGTAATGAATAGTGTATCCCTTCCAAAGCAGTGCAGTTAAATCATAAAACTAGGGATCTTTGCTGAACTTGGGCATTTAGCTAAAATTGAAACCATAATTCTGAGAGAGACTAAGAAATCACATGAATCACCAGACGGGGGTAAGTTCAGAAACAGTAATAAAAGTGCTGAGTTTAACTAGTATGCATCATTTTTCTCTAGCTGCTCCTGTTCCAAAAAGGCTTTGGTTTTTTGTTCTGCAGACTTGTGAGAGAGATACCACCATTTGTTTTCACAGCCAAATGGAAATTTCAGGGCATGCTGTTGCAAATTTCCATATTTTTGGGCTACACTGTTGTCAGGTAGACACAATAGCTGCCTGTTTTTAACGTGTTCATAAAATCTTTAACATGATCCAAATAAGAACACGTTTCATTTCTATGCAGCATCCTTTTTGCATAATCCATGGTGAAATGTAAGCAGAATAACCAGTGTGTACAATTTTTATTAATATTTAATCAATTTTAAGCACATTTCCCAAACAATGATATTGGTACAATAACCTGTAAGCTTGTCCTCTCCCTACCACTCCCTTTTCCAGGAAAGCTAAGTGAAAATCCTATACAGCATGAATATCTGTTTTGATAGAGGATATAAGGATACTGCAGTGCAAATGCTTAACTGTTACAACCAGAACTATTGCACTGACTCCTTACATTTTTAATCTATTTGACCTATGGCCATTTTCCAAATAAATGAAACATGCCTGTATTTTTCTCCATCTAGAAGACAGATGATAAAAAGTCTGTCTCAGACCATAGGCAAGTCACTATTCAGACAGTCATTTCTAAAGATATGGAACAAGTACTGTAGTCTTTAAGTTTAATACTACCCTTTCACATTTTAAATCAATTTACAATCTTTCTTTGTAATCAGTTTGGTTTGTTCCCAAGTCCAGTACAGGGGCTGCTTTATTGCCAATTCTTCATCTCTGGTATGATGTTCTTGATAAGAGTTATATCAAAGACAACAGTTCTTGATCTGTCTAGAGCTTTTGATACAGCATCTTAAACAGCCTCTTTGTTTAAATAAAGTTGTAGATGGTAAATATACATTATCAAGGCAGCTTTCTAATTGTCTGCATTGAAGGTCACAAAGTATTGTTAATGCAGTTTCAAATAACAAGAACCTTTTGCCTTCTAGAATTCCCCTTGAGTATATTCTTGGCTGAAATCTATTTTTATGTATATTAATAATACCATGGCTTAGCAACTCTTATTAAAAAATAGGCTTACATGCATTAGTGAAGACAAAACACTTCACAAGCCAATATGTAATTCAACTGACCTTTCTGATTTTGAGTCTGATGTAGAAGGAACATTAGGTTATAGCTGGTTCCAATATAATTAACAGATATCAATTAGAGAAAGAAAGAAATTGCCAAATTCCTAATTATCGGTAAGATTTAATTTGCATATGAATGATCCACAAAATTTAGAATGCTATTCATTTTTTTTATATTTTAAATATATATTATATGCATATACATATAATTGTTAGACCTCAGGTCATCAATAATATGCAAGTTATACCGTATTTACTTGAATCCAAGATAAGATTTTTTTTTTCCCCCCCTCAATTAGCATGGGGAAAAAAAGCCTTGTCTTGGATTTGTGTCCCTGCCTAGTGCAAGTACTGGCTCATATCTTACTTTGGCCCTCAGCTCCAGGCTGAAGCCAGAGCTGGGCCATTGCCTGTCCCAGGCTGAAATAGCTCATTTGGTGGAGGAGGGGGCACACATCTGGGGGAAATTCAGGGAAGACTGGAGGGGGCAAAACTGCATCTTTCCCTCTGTGCCTGTACCTGAACCCCCACCCCCTGCCTCCCTCATCTCTTGCTCTCCTCTGCCCACTTGCCCTCTCCCACCTTTACCTTCTGCTCTGGCTCTGCTCCCTTCTGCCCTGATTTGACCTGGCTGGGAGCTGCTGCAGCTTCTGCCTGGGTAGGCTGGGCTGGGCTGGGCTGGGGCCAGGGCCACACTGCTGCTGACTTTTCTAGAGAAGCAGAGCTGCAACTGAAGATAATGTGGAGGGGGAGGAGAGTCAGGGGGAAGGGAATCAGGCTGAAGGAAGGATAGGCATAGACATGGGGAGAAGGGGTGGGGGCGAGGGGCAAGTATGGAGGGGCA
This sequence comes from Gavialis gangeticus, assembly GCF_001723915.1. Lineage (NCBI taxonomy): Eukaryota > Metazoa > Chordata > Crocodylia > Gavialidae > Gavialis > Gavialis gangeticus. Next base: position 62,462,742 of record NW_017729032.1, on the reverse strand, counting down.
AGTGGCAGGAGGTACATTGTAGGGGCAGGCATGGTGGGACAAGGGCCAGGGGAGCAAGGGATGGGTGTTTGGCCCATTGTCCCTGGCCCCCTGCTGCTTTCCCCACCACCACAGTGGGGGATGACAAATTTAAGATGACTTTTCACTGAATAGATTCTATATATGGAAAGCTATAACAAGACATGGCAGGCAAGAGGAAGAAACTATAAATATGTTATAGTTAGTCAATTTGGAAAAGGGAGGCTCACATCCCAGGATGGCCTCTCACCCACTGTCAGTTGGTGCACCAGTGCACCCAGCACCTTCATGGGAAGTTTTGTGGCCTCTGAGCTCCCCTACAGCCATGCCCATACCTCACTTCATTTCACTGGACCTTTATCCCAGTCCAATATTATGCCTCCTTAGGTCTTTACTGAGGATCCTGCCTTTTTGGGACCCTGTGCTGTACCTGGAATTTGTACTGCAGCCCATATCACTCCTGTCTCAGCCTCAGGCCCTGGTCCTGACCTGCCAGGTCTTGGATCTTGCCCCTTGAAGACCCCAGGACTCAGAATTTGCTCCTCAAGGACTTAGATCTCACCCCCTCACAGGCTCAGGTTTCCCCTTCCTGGCAGTCTCTGGGCCAGGCCTGGAGCCTAACCACGTGTTGGGTTTATAGGCAACCATGTGCCCTTTAGACGCAGCTGGGACCTCCAGTTTCCCCTACTAGTTCCTTGCCGATCTTCTGGTAAAATCTACAACAAAAAGTAAGCCCTTGGACTATAATAGAGACTATGAGCATTTACACACATGCAGGGAGGCTGCTGCAATGCACTGTAATTCCAGCACGATGGAGCAGACTCATTAATTGAGTCTGTTGGAACATGGAAATTACTGTGATCCAGCAGACTCCAGTATCACATGTATCAGCATCCCCACCCTGAAAAATGATGACGGGGCACTTTAAACTAAAGCTTGTTCAATGAGTTTTAGTTCAAAGCACCCACCACCATTTTTCAGCATAAAGATGCTGATACACATGCTACCCTAGGGGCTTTAATTAGTGCAGCTCTTGCAGCTGCTCTAATATAAAGCACCCCCCACCGCACATCTATAAATGCGGTATAAGCCCCCAGGCTGCATACTAAAACTGAACTCTTTACCAGCCTTCAGTTTATTCCTTCCAGTCCTCAGTGCAGGTAGATCCCAGTCAGTCCTTCCACAATAGCCCTCTCAGTATAGAACTCCTTCTCCAGCAGCCCACAGGGTCAGACTGACTCCCAGGCTCTCCTTGGGCTTATGTACTCCCTAAACTTTGCCCCTTTGCATCACATGTCTTCCCAGACCAGCTGTAGGTGTTTTCCATTAGGTTTACTGGCTGACCTAACTTCTATGGCTGTGCCTTTCTTACCTAAACAGGGTTCTGGCCTATGGAACAGTGCCATGCCACTAGCACTACAATATGAACTCTGTTGCCTACGCAGGCCCTGTCCTATTGACCTACTGCAGGGCCACTTGCTCTGCAGTAGTTGTTCACAGCCTATTAGTCCTCTAGGGCCACATCCAGGTGAGCACGGCTGTACGGTATGTGGCACCACCGATACATCTACAGCACTGCATGTTCCGTTGTTCTCTGAGCTGGGTTTTTTTTTTTTTTTTTTGCCCCGTGGATATCCAAGAAGCAAAAAAACCCACGGAGAAAAAAAGCAGAGCTGCACATGCAGTGGCAGTGTGTACTGCCGAAAGCCAGAGCCTGGCCGGCTGGAGACGCATTCCACTGCCAGGCAGGCTCCGTGTGGCAGAATTACTGCTGCTGCAGCCCTGGGAGGCCCCCAGGTCCCCAGGTAAGGCTGCTGGGGCCAGCCCAGTGCTGGCCCCAACCTCCTGTCCCCTACCTGGGGTAACTTATCATGCACCAATGTGCACATAACACAAGTATTCCCTGGGTACAACTAACAGTGGCACCAGGTGCACCACTGCTAGTTGTCCCCAGGGAACCAAACCTCCACACACATCTGGATGCAGTCTATGACTTGTCTTTCAGAGCTCCTAGCGGGCAGTTCCCTTCACCTGGGACTCTCTACAGCTGTTCCACCCTTAAAGTAACAGGGAGCTTCTGGCTCCCTGTTACAAGCTGGCACAATAAAAACCCATGAAACAGTACAAATGAACACTCCCTTCAGGTTTTAGGGGCTGGTGATGCTGTATTCTATTTTTAAAAAGAAATTCTGAATCCTGGTCTCATAATTCACCATGGAAATGAACAAGGAAATGAATTCAAGTAGGTGATTAGATACATATCTATGTGACTCTTAAAGGAGCAGATATAATCCATGTTAAATTTTCTCCAAATGCTGCTCAAAAGCCAGTTCATTCTCCCTCCCTTTATACAGCCAGGGATCTTCTACTTACAAATCTTCATGCTTCTACATAAGGACTGAGCTTTAGATGCCTTTGTTTCACCCTTTGTCACATGCCTATAGGCCCCAATGAGATGTCTTCCTCCATATCCTCGTGTTATGATGGGAAATGGGATGGAGGGAGGATAGGCCAGCAAGAAAACTGTCTGTCTGTGTGTGTGTGTGTGTATATGTCAATATTCTCTTCTGGTCTTGTGGAAATAATAACAATAAAAAAGAGGTTGCATCATCTTTTCATTGGGACCTCCCACCCCCAGACTTAGGAAATAGCAGCAGCTTGGTAAAGAAGCTGGTTTTGGAGTTATGCTGACAGAACTGGGACAGGTGTTGTTAGGTTTGGTGCAAAGGCACAAACTCTTCCACAGAAATGACTCTGGCTTACCTTATGTAGGAACTGATTGTCTGTGGCAGGATGGCACAGAGTAATTTCTCCAAATGAACAAATCATGAGTCCAGTGATTTCGTATGAGAGTGGATTGCTTTAAAGGGAACACTACAGAGATTTCCTTCCTCTGAGATTCCATCTGAAGGTTTTTCTTTGAGAGAAGATGTTGTGAGCTTCAGAACAACTCAGGTGATTTGCATTTATGTGACCAAGAGCGTAACTTACCTTTATATATCCTGCAGTGCATTGTGATAGAATTTGAACTACTCTTAAATATTTTCTGAATAATGTAAACTTTCACCAATTTTTCCTCTAGTCCAAAATTTCCACATGGCTTATGCTAACAAACAGTGTACGATTGATTTATATTTAATTTTCTTTGTTTCACGGAAGCTTTGACAACTAGACTGAACCAATTTTTAGTATGGTATTGGAAGGTGTCAATTAGTTGGGATTTACGCCATTCTGAAAATTACAACATTTGGTAGGGAAGATTTCTCATTTTCTTCCTTCACTATTTTGGAGTGTCACTTGCCACCATCCTGCTTTCTTTTTACCTTGTTTTATGGTCTTCACTGACAAGGTTGCTTTTGTTTTTATAGCTTAGTTAAGAAACTTAACACAAAGATATTTATAGCAAAATTACATCTGATAAATTTGGTTACATCAATCACTATTACTAACAAGCTTAAATCAAAACTATAATATGCTATGTTTGGATTTTCTGTTTTTCAGCCCTTCTTATATAATGTCTGCTCTCCAGCTTTTTGCTTTCTTTAATGTGATGTCACTACTGGTTCAGCTGGACATGTTAATTGCTTTCTTTTTTACTGATCAAGCTACTTATTATGTCTCCAAAGGTTCTTTCTGTTTTCTCTAAGAAACAGGTTTTGGGTCGTTCTGCTTTAGCTATACTTCTGCAGCCTAGGGTGCAATCTCAAACCCTTGAAAACAGCTAAGATTGGCAACAAAGCACCCTTAGGAAAATGTTTTTAACCAAATATTTGTATCTTGAGTATGAATTAAATTTTCCTTCAACTAAAGGAACTGAGTTCTGCTAACGTTACTTGTGGTGCACACCTTTGTCCACAAGTTATTCCTACTGGAATCCTATTATAGAGGCAGAATGTGGCTACTGTGGCTAGTGTAACTTTTTTAAATGCAATGTATTTAAGTCTTTTATGAAATTAATGGCTTTCAAGTACTAATTTTAGGGTATTTCTACACAATATTTAGGGTAGACTTTCAGGTCAACTTCAATCAAAGCCAAATATATATTAGACCTTTAAGCTTGCACCAAAACCATCTACACTAGGCATTTTACTTTTAGTGGAAGCCACTAACATGCAGTTCAGCATAGGAATTCCACCAGGACTTTCATAACTCCCAGCCCTCCATCAAACTGACTCTAGGCTACTTTTTCCCAGGAAATTCATTTCTTGGACACAACTGATATTTTGCAATGTCCATATCGTCACCACATTGTATTAGAAACCAACTGACTGCTACAGCTCCCTCCATATCAGCAGCTCTCATCCTAAGCATACCACCAGATCCATTATCTACAACCAAGCTCTACATTTCAACTGTATCTATTCTGATCCCACTGACTCGGATGCACACCTTAAGGACCTGGAGCAAAGGATTCCTACAGTAATAGTACAATTCCCAGACTGTAGCCACTCTAATCAACAGAGCCCAACGCATAGCATCTGCCCTGACCTACTACAGCACCACACCTGAGACAAAGACAACAGAATCCCTTCAGCTGTCACCTTCAGCCTCCAGCTTGAACACTTCAGACACCTCATGAATGATCTCCAATACCTCCTGGAAAAGGATAACTGTCTCAAGCTAGTCATGGAAACGGACCTGTCCTGGTTTACAGGCAGCTCCTCAACTTCAAACACCACCTCTCCAGACTGTCTAACTCCTATTCTCACTAAAGCACCAGACCTTGCCCTGGACCCAGATGCTGGCTGTACCCCGTCATCAACACAAACCACATCATCACTAGACCAAATAACACATTATAACATTCAAAGTTCATTCACCTGCACATCTACCAATATCAAACACACCAGGGGTGGGCAATTATTTGGGCCTGAGGGCCACATAAGGAGTTTTGACGAAATGTCATGGGTTGGATCGGCTCTCACTGCCGCCTGCAACAACTCACCAAAACTCCCTATGGGGCTCTGGGAGAGTGGGGAGCAGTGCTTAGAAGTGGGACAGGCATGATCCACTCCCTGCATGCCCTGCCCTGTGCGGGGGTAACAGAGGGTGTATGGGTGTGTGGAGGGTGCATGTGTATATGTGGCAGGGAGGGCTACCTAGGAGCCAGCCCAGGGTTAGGGGAGGCATATGCCACAGAGCTTGCCCAGTCAGTGTGGGGCCAAGCCCTGCCTGGGGCAGCCAGTGCCTGCTCCCATCCACACCCACCAGCCCTGGCCAGTGTGCAGCTTCTGGCAGGGCTGTTTCTAGTGTGGCTGCAGTCAGCTGGGCTTGCATTGTTACCAGGAGGCAAGGGAGCAAAGCAGCACCTGGCTGGCTGCAGCTACACTGGGATCAGCCTCGCTGGAAGCTGCACACTGGTCAGGGCCCAGGCTGGTAGGGCTG
>NW_017729032.1:62455197-62457103 GCF_001723915.1 Gavialis gangeticus | reverse complement strand
GGGCAGGAAGCCTCAGCTAGGTGGCTCCTGCCCAGTGCATGGAAGCTCTGGCTCTAGCTTCTAGCTGCCTTCCACCTACTCTGCCCACCCAGTGCTATAAGCACCCACCGGATGGTGGGCGGAGCGGACAGAAGGCAGCCAGGCGCTGAAGCTCCAGGCGCTGGGCAGGAGCTGCCTGGCCGAAGCTTCCCCCCTGCCCAGCCAGAGTAGCATGGCAGAAGCAGGAGCTACAGCTGGAGATGTGGTGAGCAGAACATCCCTGCCAGCCCCAGCCTGCACGCAGCTTCCAGTAGGGCTGTTCCTAGTTCAGCTGCAGTCGGCTGGGTGCTGCTGTGCTCTCCTTGCCTCCAGCAGCCATTCCTTCTCCCACTCCTGCCCCTGCTGCACTGCTCTGGGTGGATGAGCAGAGAAGCTTCAGCCCACCTGCACATGCTGCAGGTGAGGGGGGCAGAGGAGCATCTAGCTGGCTGTAACCACACTGGCAACAGCTCTGCCAGAAGTTGTGCACTGACCAGGGCCGGGGCTGGTGGGAGTGTGGTGCAGGCTGTCTTGGTGGGAGCAAGTAGGACTCAGCCCCATGTGGAGCACCACAGGAGCAGCTGCAGGCCAGATCCAGCCAGTTGGCAGGTCAGATCCAACCTGCAGAATGTATTTTGCCCACCCCTGATATACACCATCACCTACTTGTAGTGCCCTTCTGCTGTCTACATTGGAGAGGGTGATACCTGCATGTAAGAACAAATGAACACCAATCTAATATCAGTATCAGAAAGACAGACAAGCCTGTGGCAAAATAATTTAACTGCCCTGGATATTCAGTCATGGACCTCAGAGTGGCTGTTCTTAGAGAAAAAAACTTTAAAAATGAACTTGAATCCAAAATTTTAGAACAAAAATCTTCCACAGATTATATTGTGTTCAGTAGGTCTATACCAAGATTATGGATTCTTATCCCATTACCAGGATTATCCTTTATAAACTTTATGTCCCCCAGTGGGTTAACTGGTTTGTTTTTTCTCTCTCCTATCCACCTTGCCTTTCTCAGCAGTGCCCCCTCCCTTTTCCTTCCCCCTTCCTTACTCTTTGTAGTCTAATCACAGCTTTAGTTAATCTATAAGTCTAGGTACATACATTCAGAAAACCCAAGGTGGAATTGATCTAAGTTATGCGGTTTCTGCAAGCTGTGTAGTTTAGATCAGTAGCGGACAGAATACACATTCCCTCTTTGGTGTGTGGGAGTGGGGATTGCAAATCTGCAGGTTTCACCATTTTTAAACCAGTCTAAGTGCACCAAACTTCTATTCTGTTATGGGTATAGACCGGCTTCTGATCACCAGGGATCCTAGTTTTCTCTAATAAAAAAAATCTCCAATTTTCAGATTAAAAGAAGTAATGCAAAATCCACATTTTTCCATGATTAAAATAAAACACCATTTGTGTGTGTGTGTGTGTGTGTGTATACACCACTAATATGTGTGTGTGTGTGTGTGTTTCATTTTAACCATGGAAAAATGTGGATTGGGGGAGGCAGTAATCTGAAAATTGGGGAGTTTTTTTAATCAGAGAAAACCAGGATTCCTGCTGATTACTTATACTAGTAACAGTGTAATAACTGTACCTGGCCTATAAGTGTAAATCTACCTCACCTTCTCCCTAATTCCAAACTAACACGGCTAATGCCCTCAATAAATACATGTCAATAAAAAAGTTTAGTTGTCAGTTAAAAGCTTGAAGATTGTCAGTAAAAAAATATTTCTGGGCTTGGCAACCCTGATACAGTATAGATGGTTGGAAGGTATGAGCTATAGAGACTTCCTCTACCAGGTTACAGAAACTGAAATCTTTCTGTCCAGTCTTTGGGCATTTTTACACATGCTCCTAGGGTTGGGTGGGTGGGTGGGGAGGG
>NW_017729032.1:62450382-62454955 GCF_001723915.1 Gavialis gangeticus | reverse complement strand
GGTGGGTGGGTGGGGAGGGTGCTTTAATTAAAGTGTCTTCAGCATCTCATGTGCTTCAAAATGGTGGTGGGGGCATGTTCAACAAACTTTAGTTAAAGCCTCCCCATCACGTTTTGAAATAAAGGGATGCTGATACATGAGACATGGAGGCTGCTGGAGCACTCTGATTAGCACGCTCCAGCAGACCTGATTAATTGAGTCTGCTCCTGTGTGCTGTAATTACAGTGCATTGGAGCCACCTCTAGGCATGTCTACGGGCACCCTTTGTCATCTGCTCTCAAATGACCCTTGCTCTAGAGAAAAATCACTAGACAAATAGTTGAAAGTTAGATTTGCCAACATCATCTTGTTCTAAATGATCAAAGGGAAAAAAGTGAATGGACTTGGGGAAAAAGTTAAAAGTGACCCCAGGAATTTGGGAATCAGGCTGAGCTTCTGGTACTTCTCCCTGCAGAGATATTGTGGAGATAGGCAGAGCAACAGAAACCCCTTTAACTTGAGTGCAAGACCAAGTTCACCTTGGTCCTTATTTTATGTTGTTTTTTTCCTTTTGTACACACAACCAAAACATATTGAGATCATTACATTTTATACACACAGGTTTGGCAGACTTTTCATATTCTAGGGGTTGTAAAGTACTTTTGATTAAGGGTTGTCTCTAAGAATAAATGCATTGTTATTTAAGAAAGACTATTTTCATTTAACACCCAGTATGATCCATGTCTTGGTCTGGGTTTATTCTGCTTTACAGGTTTCATGTTTACTTTGGTGATTTTCCTTGTCTGTTTAGTCAGGGTTGTGAGGGTGAAGGGATAGTGTTACTTGTCTCTTAATACAAAGGAAAAAATACAATAGATATGTTGAAAATAAAAACTAAGAAAGACACTTTCAAAAGGCTTCAATATCACAGATCCATGCTCATGTGATTTGTAATAGGCATTTTGATAAACCATAATTCCCTTTTAATGCTAATAAATGAACCATGTTTTGGTGATTAGGCATCTTACTTTATTAAATCAAATATCATTGCAATCCTAGGCCAGATCCAGCAATGATTTATGCACATGTTTATCTCCAGTCACGTGTATTTGCAGGAACATTATGTAGCCAAGCCTGTAAACTCAACCATTTCTTTCTCTTGCAGGGCAACCTTGGCTTAAAAAAAAAAAATACACTTCTCTGAACAATTTACCTATGATTGCTGCAAAGCAGCACTTGAAAATTACTTCACTTCAAGCCCATTTAATTTGGGAAGGGAGAGAGAAATTCTACAGTTGAAGATGGAAAAAAGGCAACATTTCTCTGGCAACAGAAAGTAACATTTCTTTGGCAAAAGGGGATGTTTGCATCCATTCAGAGCTTTGGACTGTTAGAGTAGTCGTAGCAGAAATGGATTAATGGTCAGAGTGCAGGTGAGGTATGAATGCATATCATATGGCTCTGAAATCTGTTACATGGCTCTTCAGTTTCTCACATTGGCTGCAGTCACATATTATGTCTGTTTCACTTTCTGACCATTATAACTCTTAGGGAAACAAATGAGAATACCCATATGTGTTAAGCTCCGGCTGTAAGTACTTGCAGTGATATCACCACCACAAATTAAATCAGTCTAGGTTTTGAAACTTCAGAATGATTTTGTTTTCCCCTTAAGGTATCATTGGGTGTCTCTACACGTGCTCCAGGGCTGGGAGCCACTCTAATTAAAGCACCCAGTGTTTCCTGTATCACTTCAAAATGGCAGCAGAGGTGCTTTAACTAAAGCTCTTTTGACAACCTTTATTTAAAGCACCCTGCCACCATTATGAAATGCAGGGACACTGATACATGAGACACGGAAGCTGCTGGAGCACGCTAATTAGCACAATCCAGCAGACTCAATTGATTGAATCTGCTCCGATGCACTGTAATTACAGCAAATCAGAGCAGCGTCTCCTCATGTCTACAGGCACCCACTGAGGCCAAATTTTTAGGAGAAGAGCAGGGGGAACATTTCTTAATTTAAAAGCAGTTAAAAAGTTAAAGTCAGCAAGTCCTGGAACATGTCTTTGTAACTACAGCTCTTCAGTTTCAGAAGGACCCTCAAAGATCACCTAGTCCAGGGGTGTCAAATTTGTTTGGCCACCTGGCTGGAACCATACTGTAGTACCCCTCACAGGTCAGATTAAGACTGACCTCCAGTGGTGGGTGAGTGGCAATGGTCTTGTGTTGACTCAGGGAGCTGTGGGGATTAATGCAACCCATTGCTTATCCCCTTGCTGCTAAAATGGGCTCTGCATCCCAGAATTCAACAGTGGGCCTCACCCCTGCTTACCCTGCCCCCAAATTCCCAGCCCCTCCAGGAGCCTCATAGGCTGGATGATATGGCTCTATGAGCTGGATCCAGCCCACAGGCCATATGTTTGAGACCCCTGATCTAGTCCAACTGCCTGTACAGATGCAGGATTTATTATTCCTAAACCATCCTAGCTGGATGCTTCTACAATTCCACAATTCCGTAGACAATAGATATCCTTAATTAGTACATCTTGAAATATTGTTCAAAAAGGCAGAGGAAAAAAAACTTGTGTGAATACATCAAAACTGCTGACTGCAAATATTTATAACTAAACTACTGCTTGATTTTAGTTTAGGTAATTTCTGAGGTGTATAACTATAAGAAGAGTATATTATAGTATCACAAGGTAAATATATATCTGGGGATTGTGAGAAGTGCTTCTATACATCAAAATAAATTAAACAGATGAATGAACAGCTGCAACTCCCTCTGATTTCAATTAATGTTGGAAGCACTTGAAATTACGTACTTAAATATGTTTTGGTCTTTTAAAAAATATGAGTGTGTGAGGTTTACAAATATACAATGACTTTTGCTAGTGTTGGGTGTTATGACACCGTCTTCACCATAAGCCCGATCCTGGAAACACTGTGATTGCTGAGGGGTTCAGATTTTCAAGCAGAGAGTAATTATATAGCATAATGTATATTTAGTTCTGATCTTGCATTTTGTAATAGATAGGTGGCTTTTCATGGCTAGACTGCTAATTGCCCTACAATAGGCAACAGCCATTTTGCACAAGCTGGCCTTCACTGTTACAATGTTGTCTTTTTCTGCATGCATTGATAGGTGTTTTAATATTTGTACAGCTTTTTGTCACCTTTTCAAGCTGCAGAATGAAATAACTCAGCTTGGTCAAAGGCAGTGGGGAGATAGGTGCTAGGACTGGCTACCTTTGACCCTTCTTCTCTCAGAGGAGGCCTGGAGAGAGATCTAGCTGTTGCTGTTTCTCTCTGTGACCATACAGGGAGAGAGACTGCTGCCAAAGCCTCCTAGCCCAGTCCCAAACCCTGCCAAAACCTGAAGTTTGCAGCTGGATCAAATGGATCTGCAGGCTGGGCCAGAGCCATGAGCTGCCAACCCCTACCTTTAAACCTCAGGGCCCAGCTACGCATTCAAATTAAAGCTGGATAAAAACCAGCTATAGAATTGTTACATGTTTTCAAGCACTAACTTTGTAGCTGGTTGGATCTTTTTATAGCTTGAAAGTCATTTTATGGTGTGATAATTACTTTGCACATGTGGCTGGTCTAAATGTATTGTGCAATTAACAATTGAATTGTGTAATATATGTAAGACGTAGCAGGGCCCTCACTAAAATCAGTACCCCAAATAAACAGTGTAGGTGCAGACAGAAGTGCAGCTCCTGGGTCTAAATCACGATGCTTCACAGAAAGTGCCGTGAGTTAAACCAGTCCTCCCAACCCAACAGGCTTTAGCTCTTGGGTAGGGGATAGAGCTCCAGCCCCCTCTCCCAGCTCCTGTTCTGTCTCAGGGTGGGAGGGAGAGAAGGCAGGAGAGGGAAGTCTGTTTTGGGGCTTCCCCAGCCGTGCTAGAGTGTGTGTGGGTGAATTGGAGCTCCCCCCACCTTTGGGGGTGGGGCTCCAATGCACCTGCCCTACCCTTCAGCGCCGGCTGGGCAGCCGCCACAATGAGTTCCCTCTGCTCCCTTCCCCTCTGCCATTCTGAAAACAGCGCCAGGAGCAGGGTTGAGCTGCATCACCTAGCCCTGCTCCCAGCATGTATAGATACAAGTAAATGAAGGTGCTCCACTTCGGAGCGCTTTCATCTGAACCCTCATGTAATGAGGGTTCAGATTGTTGCAGGATTAGGACCTTTTAAAGTGCTCTGCATCAGTGCACTTGTATTTGGTCATAGCTTTACGGAATTTTCACAGGCCAGATTGGGTAAAAATCATCACTTCTGTCTGCGCCTTGTGTGACCGTGAGCATGCACTAAAGGCACAGACAGAAGAGCAGCTCCCCGCTGTAACTCATGGCACTTCCTGCCAAGCGCTATGAGTTACAACATTCCCCCAGACCCAACAGAAATTTGCTGTTGGGTCCCAGGGGTTGGGGAGTCCTGCAGCTGCTCTCCCCTAGCAATGGCCTTCCTCCCTCTTTCTCCATTTCTACTGGGAGGGGGAAAGGGAGCAGGGGGAGCTCATTCTGGGGGGTTCCCCAGCTGGCACTGGAGGATGGGGTGGGGAGATTGGAGGCCCCCCAAGGTGGGGGG
>NW_017729032.1:62383751-62450219 GCF_001723915.1 Gavialis gangeticus | reverse complement strand
GGTGGGGGGACTCCAATCTCCCCACCCCACCCCCAGCCCAAATTCCCTCCGCTCCTTCCCCCCACCCCCAATTCTGAAAATAAGGCAGGGGGTGACAAATTACTGAAGCTGCTCCATGTTGAAGCGTTTTCATCTGAACCCTTGTGCAATGATGGTTCAGATTTTCATGGGTTCCAGCCCTTTAGCGCTCTACAGCTGTGCACTTCTGCACAGCGCTTTCAGGGGCCGAACTAAGTGAAAATTATCACTTCTGCCTCCGCTTTTAATCCTTTGCTGTATAAGGGTTCAACTTAAGGTTCTTTTTGCTTTCCTCATAGCCAGGCCAAAATACAGAAAAAAATTGCCTGGTGAAATCTGGCTGCTCCAGCGCACAGTCCAACGCAACAGATGGGCACTTCTCTTCTAACCCAACTTTTTAATGAGCGCGAACATGAAGACCAGGGCTTACAGGTGAATTTTGCAACCCTTGTCATATGTTGGGCAACCCTGTAAGGCCCTGAAACAAACAGGCATGAAACCACATCGTGAGAGCACCATATAAGCAAACTACCCAGATATTTTGGTGGGGATGTTGGCGTTAAAACAAAGGGCCTCCGTCCCGGCCATGCTTGCTTTGCATGGTCAGTACCTCCTTCTCCTGTCGCATGAGGGGAACGGATGGAATGCTTTGAGATCTATGCTCAAGTATCAGGGGGGTATTTTGGTTGCAACTCGGTACAGACACACAGTACAAGCCGGCCTCTCCGCCTGGGGCTCTACTATCTGTAGGCGAGGCTCTCTGGGTAGACGCCAAATCTTTTATTAGACCAACTAAATCGTTGGAACAACCTTATTTGCAAGCTTAACACCCTTCTTCAGGTATCGAGAGACTCTGTGGCTCCCACCACATGTTCTCCGAAGTAGAAAAGAAGCTGAACTATAACAACAGCCTGTGGCTCCCCGGCCCAGGTAGCTCCCCCGAGCGCGTGCAGCACCTAACACAGCAGGAGCAGCTCTGCGCGGGCTCGCCCGGCCAGCAGGGCGGCGAAGGCGGGGGGAGGGGCAGCTGCCGTGGAGCATCCACCTTGCTCCTGCGCTGCCCCACCCCTCTGCGGGCCGTACCACTTCCCCGCGCAGGAGCGGGCCGCACTCGTCCCTCTCTGGCGGCAGTGGTCCCGCCCGTCGCGCTCCTGCCCCTCCCCCCTCCGTTTCCGGTATCCCCGCCCCCAGGACCATGCAGAGGCGGTGGCGCTCGGCGGACGCGCGGCCTGACCAGTGGGTGCTCGTGGCCCCAGGTAACCCGCCTGTGTCCCTCTCCTGCTCGTCCTGGCCTCCCGCGTGTGCGCCGTGCCCGCTCCCGGCGCTTGGGCTCCTCGGAGACACGCGTTGCAAGCTCCCTGCTTGTTGGTGCGGGCCCTGCACCCCGTTTCCCGCCTCTTTTTGGGCTGTCTCCGCTCCCCTCCCCCTCCTTGCCGTCATCGTCTGCCTGAAAAAAAATTGACCCGCTTCTTAATGTCAGTAATGCTAACGCCGCACTTGTCCCCCTGGGAGAAGGCCGCTTCTGAGTTTTCAGGCCTTTTTTTTAACCACCCCCTCCCCAGTTCAAAGAGGGCAGAAGGCTTTTCCTGCTCTAGCCTCCTCTTTGCAATCTCGGGGTTGATCTTAGGAGTGTAGGTTGTAGCCCTGCTGGTCTGAGGGCGTAGGCAGACAAGGTTCTTTGGGTTAAATCTGGTATCTTTTTATCACACCAACTCAAAGGCTTTATCTTATCAATCATTTTAACTGCGCCAATGCCACATGACGCCCTTGAAAGGGTCTCCAGGGGGCCATGGCACCGTGGTTTGAGAATTACTGCCCCAAAGACATGGAAACAAAAAGCCAGCACTTTACTTTCAGTTGGATCCACCCCTGCATCAAATGCAGCGTGTGCCCAGAAGAGGCCTCACATTGGTGGACCCGGCTCACGCAACGCCTGTATGGGTCGCATGCTTCAGCAAGGCTCTTTGGTGCTTTTATCTAATAGCTGGTTGAATCAGCTTTAGGTAAAAGCGCCAAAAAGCCCTGCTGAAGTGCCCAATCCATATAGATGTTGGGGAGCTGGGTTAAACTGATGCACTTTTGCTTCCTTCACTGCCTTCCTCCCCCACCCCACATCTGTCAGTGGCCATAGTAACAGGAAGTGCTCAAGTGGTAGGGAATTAAGAGAGCAATTTCACAGACTTAGCTTCCTCCAACCTCTCCTTCCCCCAACACACTTGTGCATACTGACATACTAGATACACAGGACAGGGATTCAGTTTTTATTTTGACATCTATGCAGACTACAAATTAAATCTAAGTACTGTATCAAATAACTGTCTGTGCTAACAGATGTCCTTGTCCTGCAAATATTTACAAACGTGTTTAACGTCATGTATTGAAGTAGTCAGTTCTGTGCAGAAAGTTAAGCTCCAAAGTAAGTGTTTGCAGAATTGGAGCCAGAGTTTGTAACTTTTATGAAGCCAGGCAGTTTGCCTTGCAGAGTTTACCAGTTTTGCCAGCATGGTTCCAACAAAGTTGATTAAGTAAACCAGGCTTGTGCAAAGGGTATGAAGTTCAGTAGCACAGAGGTTTGAAAATCCCTTGCAGATATCTCCCAAGTTTCGCTGCTGACATGCTTGACCTATGGTTTGTTTTATGCAAGACTCTTGAATAAAATATGCTACTTGTCTGGTGTATTTGCTGAAATTCTCGTATGGCTCTGTGTGCAAAATTAGGTCCATGTTTTCCAGATTTCCAGAAGAGAGGTTTGCGTTTGTTGTTTTTTTTTTAAAAGTCTGGTGGCCAAAAAACCTTTATGAAAGTAACCTGTAAATCTAATGAATGAGTAAATAAATTTAGCTCTATCAGAACAGCTATTACTCTGATGGTAGTCTTTAATCATGGTAACTTCATAGTCTTCAGTGGGACTGTTCACTTAGGTAAGGATTACATAAATTGTGGAGTCCGTCTTGCTTTTATAATTCTTGTGACCCTTTTGAGGGGCAGGTGAATAGCAAGTTTTATGTTGGGTAGAGGAGTGGCCATGAGTATACAGGGTGGAAAGAGACTAATTTTTGTGTTTGTCCATGAAGCCCAAAAGAGCTAATTATTACTTTTTCTTCCTGAAATCTAGGTGCATCCTCAGGGTGTAATTCTGCAAATACTTAACCTTGTAACTGCTCATTGGAGTAGTCTGACTACTAGAATAGCTCATTTGGGTAATGATGTAATGTACCACCCTGCACAATTTAATAGCATTTCCACCTGGATATGCATCATTCATCTTGCTTTGCTTGTGACTTTTTACACTAATGGAGATGATGGCTTGTTCTGCAAAGAGGCCAGAGGTCTTGGAATCAATCTAGAAAGAAATGGGAAACTGAAATTAGACGACTTGTCAGCAGGGTGAAATTTAAGCATTGAGAAATGAAACAGAAACTCACTTCCTAAATCCTGTGTAGTTCGACATCAGTCAAGCCTCAAGTAGCACAACAGCAACTTCCTGTACCAAAATAGTATAATATACAGTGCTACAAAGTTGAGGTCTTGAGATTGCAGCTATTGAAACACATGAGTAAGTTTGCACATGTGAGTTATCCCATTGTCTTGAGAAAGTTTTAATGATTTTACTGAGACCGTTGAACATCTATCACATAGTTTTTAGTTGCTAATGGTAAATTGTATTGGAAGCACTATATCAATCTTCCAGAAATATGATAAAGCTTAATATGAAGTTTCTTCATGAAAGTTGGTGACCCGTTTTTTCCATATGCTTCAACACTAGAAATGTCAACATAATATCAGGACATGAAACAGAACTTGAGAAAGTGCTGAACGGTGCATCTGGAAGGCTGAACTCTGAATATTTTAGTCTCTAGAATATGTGTGGTTATTTTGTCTTGTAAATTGACCCTTTTGCTTTCTGCATATAAAATGCTTGGAGTTCACTGATAACAATGTATGATTGAACCAAGGAAACAAATTTCACGTTTGCTGCTTGAATTTTACATTAATTTCAGTTTTCTTGGTTCTCGGCTGCTTGCAGGACCTGTACAATCAGACCTGTACAATCTTGCAGAACTGGCCATGATCTCAGAATTAAAGTCACGTAAAGGTAATGCATGGTCAGTTGGAAATTGTGGTATTGCTTTATCCTGCGGCTCCATCCCATTCCCGGCCCCCAGGGTCACATTCACTGCCCTGGCTGGGCAGCCCCTGCCCCTGGCTCACTCTCCCTCACTGTGGGGGCCTTGATCTGCCTCCCCTCCCTTACTGGCAGGGTGCTGCTCTCCAAGCTTCAGGGCTGCATTCCTGACTGCATGCATGCTGCGGCTGCTCACAATCACACGGCATTTATCAGTGACATTATCGGCTACACCAGCCAAAAAAACCCAAGGGCTGATAATGTTAATTTTCCTCTTATCAGTGCTAATCTGATATGCGACTGATATATCGGTGCACGTCTAATTAAATTGATTCAGATTTTGTTTATGTTTGCAAGTTTCCACACCGATGATTCTGTAGAAATTTGGGGGGGAAGAATTTTTTTTAAATCTTATTTTTAGAACTATCATTTGAAAAAAAGTGTTTTCGTTGTTTAAGAAAAAAAGGAGCAGTTGAGTCGCAGCTTCTTACTTTTTCCTTTGCATGCTAGTTGGCAGGTTTTCTGAGAAAATGTCGTATATGCCAAAACTACGACCAAGGCAAGAATAAATGGACAGTGCTGCCAAACCATAGGGCATCATCATGCAGAAATGAATCCTAGGGGCTTTCAAATGAGACTAAGGACCTTTTGTCTTTGTGCAATAAGAGAGGAAGGAACAGACTTGAAAAATCTGGGTCACTGGAGAAGTAGTCGTATCAAAATATGCTTTGTGCTTATTGCTTCTAAAATAAATGTGATATATAATTAAATCTCAAGATGACAAATTATAGTTATTTTACATTCTGACGTACTAGCTCATAAAACATTTTAGTTTTATTAAGTTGTGTGACCTAAAATTAAAGCATGATTAGTTCAATTTCTTCTGCTACAAAATAATATGTACTACTAGGGTGTTAGAAAGCATTATCCAGGAATTGCAATTAAATATGAAATTTAAAGAAAATTAAAGAGTGAAAGAGTGCAAGTTGAACTTTATATTTCTGTCTTTTCAACAATGTTCCCTAGACAAGTATGCTTGCAATGATCAGATAGCAGTTATTTGCGGGTTTTTTATTATTATTTTCTTAAAACAATATGGGATACTTTTATATAAATGTATATCATCTTTAAAAAGTGACCTTGAATAAATTTAGGCTGGATATTGGAAGAAGGCTTGTAACTATCAGAACAGTGAGGTTCTGGAACACAAAGAAATTGTGGGCACGGTAACCTCGTTATATTTAACATAGAACTCCATCAGTTTCTGAAAGGAATTATATGAATTGATTAACTGTGATATCAAGGGACTGGACATGTGAAACTTATTGCCAAAGGATGTTGAGGAGTCCAATAGGATAACTGGGTTTAAAAGGGATTAGACAGATTTATGGAGGATAGATCCATTGGGAACTATTAAATGCAACAGTCAGGGATGTAACCTTTCCATAGTGACTGAGATAATATGACAAGGAATGGATCACTCTACACTCACCATGGTGCATACATTTTTCTACTAAAGCATCTACTGTTTGCCATTGTTTGGAGAGAACGAATTGGACTAGGTGGGCATTTGACTGGTCTGAACCAGGCTAAAAATTCTTACATTATTGTGGTGTCATAAAGAGAGCACAAACTCTAACATTTCAGAAGTTTGAACATCATTGAGAAATGAAATGCAAAGCTGGAATTTTCAGAGAAGATCCAGCTGATGCACTTGCAGAAAGAAACCTATGTTGGCATGTTGAAAAGATCTGGTTGGCTCAGGCAGTCATGGGCTCAGTTGCTCCTGGTCCCATACTGCAAGTCAAGAAATCAAGTCCCAGCTCTGATCCTGGTGTTTTCCAAGTCATTTGATATTTATGTAAATTATGCTAATGCATAATTACCTCATTAATTATTTTTACCATTGAGACCCAGTACGGTTTCACATCTTAAGCTTTAAGCAGTACTTGGGTATCTTGGTGTCTTAAGTGCAATTCTCTTTGACTTTGATTGTGTCCCTGAAAGACTATGGACACAAAAATTGGAACACTTTCTCTTCCTCCTTGCCATTTTTTTAGTTATGTCTACACCATGTCCCCAGTGCTTTTGAGCAGGGAGGCTGCTGAGCAGGCTTGTTTCCTCCACCCTTGATTGCATATTCAAAGCCCAGTAACACTGTGGTGAAGCAGCTCCAGGTTCCTCCCACCATGGCCACCCTCTAGTGTGCTTGAGAGTGGTTCTGCAGGTACCCTCCAGGCAGCCTCACAGATTTGTTTTCAGGTTTGCTGTGCAGAAGTGGATGGGGGGTTCTGCAGTATCCTTGGGAGTATTGCTCCATGAGAGTGCTGGGGACATGGTGTTATGCTTAGGTGATGTTGAAGCCTTGGTGCTAATATGTGTTTTAGCCTTAATGCTAACCTGAAGGCATGTTACAGTTTTTCAGGGATTGAGCAGGATCTATAAGACCATTCTTGGACACCTAACAGCTAGAATAGGATCCACCCTTTAGATGACCGAAGGTATTTAGTAGTCTTAATCAGGCATTCTAACAGAGCAGTAGCATTTAAAAGTTGAAGTGTGGCATGGTAGCTGAAATACTTGCCATAGTCACATGCACTAAATTAAAGCCACCAGCTCTAAGGGTGTTTATACACATGCTCTGGGAGTGGGTGTGTGTGTGGTGGGGGAGTGGCTTTAATTAAAGTGCCTGGAGCGTCATGTGTATCTGCGTCCCCACACTGAAAAATGGTGGTGGGGGGCGCTTTACCTAAACCTCATTGAACGAGCTTTAGTTAAAGCACCCCCACTGGAGTCTGCTGGAGTACGGTAATTACCAAGCTCCAGCAGACGCAATTAATTAAGTCTGCTCTGTTGTGCTGTAATTACAGCGCATTGGAGCAACCTTGCTGCATGTCTGTAGGCACCCAAAGGTTCCTAATTTGCACATGGTTCATGAATAAATTGAGGTTATTGGATTTGAGAGAGGGCAGTTTAGGATTGTATATTAAAACTTTAAATAGACTTTGTCAAAATGTCTCCATCTTACACGTGCTGTGCAAAGGGTGCTTAGGCAAGCAGGTCGGCAAGAAATGGAAAAGAGTTACAGTTTTGCAGATGACATATGTTTTTAAATAAAATCTTAACTTTCTATTTCCAGACCTTTTAATAAGCCATTCTTTTGGGGAAAAAAATTCTCAGTGTTCTCTTAAGGGGCTTTTCCTCGTATGTAATTGATAGATATTTACAACCTTATACTTGCTTTGTTGGCAGCTTTTTGCCTGGGAATTCCATATAATTTGATGTCAGCCTATTAAATAGAGGACTCTCTTTACATTTACTTATGAAATATATTTTACATTATTCATAATTGCTTCATGTGTATGGGAGCTTTATATTTGTTTCCAAATTGTTAACCTGACAGTACCAGCTAACACATTTTTATTACTGTATTCAATATCTGTCTCTGTCCGTCTGTCCTGAAAATACTATTGTAGATCAATTGACAGCTGATTAATTTTCACTTTCCTTTGTTTGTATACATATATTTTTTCATATTTCTGTGATTGAAAGTTTGACCTCAAGGAAATGTGATAAGCTTTCCCCCAAGATTTTAGAGTGGGAGAAGGTTAAATGTGAAACAGCTCTAGACGCTTTTAAAAAGTAACTTAAATTATTTGTTTTGATCTTATCTTAACATTGACCTGCTTTAAAATCAGAGACACTTCCAGAACAGGGAATGCAGAACTATCAGAAATAGTTACTTTGGAATAATTCCTTAATATACCTGTTTTGCTTCATGTTTTCTAGGATTTTTTTTTTTAATTTCAAGTTCAGGATAACAAAATTTCCATTTTAGATTTCATTAAAGCGGACACTTCCTTCTGGAATATTTTTAAAGACTGTTCAGTGTGAGTCAATGTACACTACTTGGATCATAGCTGGCCAACACATGCCACAAGTGGCATTGGTAGTCTCTGTATGTGGCATGCAGTAGTTCAGGGAGGAGGTGAAGAGCAGAAAGCAGAGCAGCAGATCAGGCAGGGAAAGGGGATCTGGCTGAAACTGATGCTCTTTTCATCTTATATTGGGTCTAAAAAAGAGCAGTAATCAGATAAGTATCTTCTAGATGAGTAGGGATCAACTTTTTTTGGCAAGCATGCCACCAAATAGTTCCATTCCTTCCTCAAGTGCCACTCTGATCCCCTTGCTCAGTTAGCTGCTCTGCTTTCTACTCCTTAACCAAGCTGCTTCTGCGCTGCCTGTCTCCCGTAATCTGTCATGTACCCTATACACAGGGTGCCTGTGTCACTTGAGGTACATGTGCTGCTGCATTTTGGCCACTCATTCCTAGATGATTCAAATTCTTAGAGGCTTCTTAAAGAATATCTTTTCCGTATACTTCCACATAACTGAATTCTGGAAAGCCTTGCCCTTACAACACATCCTCTTTACACATGTTTTGTCTTCAGCGATTAAATGTTTAGGGCCAAGCATTTGAACTGCATTCTAAACTACAGAAGAGCTCTTGTTGGCTTCAATGCTGATCAATCGATATGCTGTCTATAGCTTTTAGGAGAAAAAGATTATACATTTCTAAAAAAGTAAATTAATTCCAAGTGCATTGGTGATGTATGGCAGAATGGGAAATAATTTTCAATTTATGAATATATAATTCTTTTCAGAATCTGTTACTGAACTCCCAGAGAAACCTGGTGGTGGACCTTTGTTTACAAGACTGCGCAATCCTTGTACAGGCAAGTATGGAACATTGACGTGATGTTGTTTAATGTTATAGTTGATTCTGCTCCCTCCACCAGAAGATTAATACTTTGCAAGTTGAAATGATGATGATAGTGTGAATATCCTCTGCCAAAGATACTGTTGATGATGCCAGATAGTTAATTCAGTGCAAACATTTAGGATTTCCTTTATAATTTTAGTTGGTGGAACTATTTATTCAACAGGAATATTGGCATCACAAGAAGCAGTATCATTTCAGTTCTTTCTTTTAGATGCATTAATTTTAGGGGGATCCACGGTGCAGGGTTTTATTTTTAAATCCAAAATTTGATTCTTCATCTATTCATTTTATGCTATAAAGCAAACAAGCAGAGTTAAAAGAAACGACTTTACTCTGCTTGCCAAACTTTTTGGGGCTTTTCATTTTTAACTCTCATTTTCTTTTTTACTCAGTCCAAAGGGTGGTATCTCTTTTCTTGTTAGTAGATGATGGTCTACCTTGAATTAGAAACATATTGGGAAAACCAAATAATGTAGAAAATGTAATGAAATTCCCACCAGTCCCCCAAACAATCATTCTCTTTTTCTTTAGTTGTATAGCCAGAGTATCTGTAAGCTGCTTTTGTATAATTTTTTCATTAAAATAAACTGAATCGGTTTTATTTTATATTTAAACAGAAATTCTTTACATTTAAAGTATTATGTTTGAGAAATCTGGTTCAGTTTTTTAAAATTTTCCCTCCATCAATTCATTTGCTTTCTGTAGTGGGGTTTTTTGGTTTGTGTTTTTTTACAAAAAAGGTCACCAGTTACATTTAGGATGCTACAACACACTTGAAGAACTTAATTTCAAGTGCAGATAATTTACTGGTTGCCACTGATGATTAAGGTGGAGATTAATCAAAGACAAAAGATGCAGAATGGGAAGATATCGCTAATTCTTTGATGTTTTTTAAAATACTTTATTTGTAATCTATCTTTACAAAATATAGAAACATTATATCGAAATGTATAACTTCCACCTGCTGCACTGAATTGGTGTTGCGGTTTATCTCAGAATTGAAAAAGGTGGAGGCAAATTTACATTTTACAGTGGAAGAAGCATTCTGTTCATCTTGTAGAATCAGATGCTGGCTAGGGCAAAAGCTAGAAGTTTAGTTATTGACCTCAAAGTCTGAGTGTGTGACTTTTAAAATGAACAGTTCTGTGTTAGACCTGTATGGATCTGTGATTGGATAAGTTAATACAAGGTTTTGAATGGAAAGGCAAAGTAACACCCTCTTAATGCCTGTTTTCTCATGTTTGCAGTTTAATAGTATGTTGTTGATGCCAAGTATTGCATAGATACCCATTTGATACACACAGCTTGCTATATAGTTACCACAATACTTATTGGTAAGTTAGTTAATACAAGATGCTGGGTACCTTTACAGATAGATGAAAAGAGATTAAACCTTTGTCTTCAAGCATTCATAATCTAAGGCTTCCATCCAACAAGTGAGAGGTTACACAAGAAATCTGTAGCAGAGTGGGAGATAGGTGCCAGGTCTCCTGAGTCCCAAATATATCTCCCTGCCCTGTAGAACTGCCCTTTCTGATCTGAACAGGGTTGACTGGGTGGTAGTGTGCAATTTTTGTGGCTAAGGACAAGTAGCATTTCTTGATTTTGGTCTAGCATGTTTGCATGGCATGCACATAGCTTGTTCCAAAGATTAGCCTCCTAGCTATAGTCTCTACAGTCTGTATTAGCTGTTGAGATCACCACTACACCTGAGCTATGCCATATGTGGAAGAACTTTTTTTCTTTTAATACATCAGTGTGAATAGCACAAAAATGTAAATAATGTAAATGCAGTCTCTTGTGATAGGCTCTTTGGGAGTAGGCTGATCCTTGGCACTGAAGCGCATAAATTAATGACTGAAACCTCCACTCCCTTCCTTCCCCAACAGTAACAGATGGAGTATTTAAACCATAACCTGAGAGGGCAATAAATGTTTGGTAAACCCTCTGGATGTAAAAAACCAACCACTTCCAGGAATCCATGTGCCTACCTGTTTAAGCTGGGGTTTGCTGGTTTAGATTCCTAGAAATAGTTATTTATGACAGAGCTTCCCAACCAGTACTGGACCGCGAAGGGTTGGCTGCCGGGTCGTTTGTCTGCCCAGGTTAAAGTTGGGCAGTGGGGCAGCCCCGGGAGGGAGGCAGCCAGCTCAGTGCATCCTGTCCTGTTCCCACCATCGTGGCCATGCCCAGTGAGGCACTGCCCACGCAGCAGCTACCGCAGCCTGCGCTGGGCTGGGCAGGGCCCCCCAGGCCCAGCTGCGGCTGGGAGTGGAGGGATGCAAGCAGCGAAATGCCCAGGGTGGAGGGCAGGGAGGTGGCTCTGCTGCTTGCTCCTAGAGAAGGCAGCGGAGCCCCTTCTTCCCAGGCAGCCCCAGCTGGGTCCCCCCAGGCCGCTGCCTGTGCAGACCTTCCCTGCAGGGTCCCTCGATGTCCACAGCTTTGGTGCCCCAACCTGATCCAATCCTTGCAACCTCCCCCCCCAATTAAATTTGAGTATGCAAATTAAATTTAAATATGTAAATTAGGCTTCTTCTGTAACTGGTCTACCAAAATTCTTTGAGTGAGTTTGCCGGTCCTCAGTATAAAGAAGGTTGGGAACCACTGATTTATGGTAACTGCAACAGCAGTTGTGATGTCATCTTGGAGAGAACCCTGCCCTGAGATTCCCTGACAGAACTCATGATTTGTACATACGTGCAGCATTGAGGCATTGTAAAAAGAATTATTATATCACAGATATTCTCACCACCCATGTTCATTCTTCACAAAGTTGATGGATTGAGTACCCTGCCAGAACTAATTAAGCGTTGGACATTAGTTCTGGCTAAATCTCAGTGACACCTTCTAAAATCCTCATTGATTTTTCCTTAATGTTTATGGACAATGTTGACATTGTTCACAACTCATATAAGATGCAACAGAATGATTCATTCCCCTTTAATCACCCAAACTAATCAGAAACATGGGGAGTTTGCTGCAGGAGCCTGAAACAAAACGATTTTTCTTTTCTGAGCTTTTGAGATACTGGTAGCTATCTTGCAGCCCCCCTTCTTTAAAGTCTTCGTTTGCTTAATTTATCCCTTAATCTCCCCATTTACAGTCACCTACCATTTATACTAACACATAGACTGGAGGAAAAAACAAAACAAATAACAAACACAACTAAGTGGTACTTGAAGAGTTGGTATTCTTATAGTTCCTTGCCCCCTGATTCGGATATTTCTGAGATGGCTTCAAAAGAGGAAGAGGAAAATACTGGATACCATCTCCCACTCATACAGACAAAAGCTAATTTCTTGTGTAATCTGATTTGGGTTTGAATCAAAGGCTTTGCATTGTAAGATGAACTATTCACACTTTTTATTTATTGATTTAAATTCAGTTGGGATTATAAAGCTGGTAAATGAACATCTGTATATAATAGTTTTCTTTGTCTAAGCTTTCTTTGTAGTTACAGGTTATGTAGAATGTATGTATGTTTATGTATATATTAGGCACATTCTTCAGACGTATTGGATATTCTTTTGATTTTTTGTGAAAGCTTACAAATACAAACCAGATTTCTTTTAACAGGAGACGCAGCCCTCTACTTATTCAATAGCAGTGCACAGCAGCTGTTTGAAGTAAAAGCTTTTCATGAAGAATATCATTCTTGGTTTATAGGTCAGTCTGTTCAACAGGGTGAGTAACATTGTGTATCCTCTCCCTACCCCTATTTGTAAGTAATATTTGTACATTACTCCCACCCATAAATTTATGGGTGCGTCTATTAGTTGCTGAGTGTAGCTGCACTACATCTCTACCTTCTGAAGCATTCGCATGCCATCTGCATTTAGCCAGGGCTGGGGCTTTGTGGTCTTCTCTTTAAAAGACTGCCTTTGGCAGTTTCAATTAGACAGATGTTCATGTGTCTTGCAAAAAAAAAATCTAATTGTGTTAAACACAAGTGCCACAAAGTGTTTAGCTTGTCTTGTCAATCAACTTGACAAGCTCTTGTTGTGTATACATATATTTTAAGTTTAGAGGGAAAAGGATAGATGAGCCTGAGCAAGACAAAGCCTCATTTTAGCAGTGAAATGAATTCCAAGCATTGAAACATTTGGTCCCACTTGCTTTCATCTGCCACTGTGGTCCCCAGAAGAGATTTGGGATTTTAAGATAATTCATTTCTGGGGCTTGTTTCTCAGAGTTCCATTACTTGGAGCAAGTTTTGTTTGTAGCCATTACCTCATCCTAGCCCATCTTTATAAACAGAAGGTAGATGATCTATTTGCCCTCCTTTCTGAGCATGTAACAGTACGTTGCTGATAAGAAAATCACTGGATGAAGCTTTATTTTCCAGTCAAGCTACAGATCATGCAGAAGCTTACTCATAAGATCATCTTGCATCCTGTTTTACTTGAAGTTTTCTAGCAGGAAATGTAATATTTTGTGAGAGGGAAACAAACTGTTTTTTAAAGAAAATAATATTTTTTAAAATTATAATATATAAGCACTTATAATTTTTAAATTTTATTTGCACAGATGCACAGGGTGTTTTACCTGTACGGGGAGCCAAGAGAGTGGGCCTGCTTCATGTGACTACTCATTAAATTTTCCAGTTCCCCCTCCACCTTTTGGTTTGGCCCTTGAGAAATAGCTAGCCTCAGGAGTCATCACCTGAGCTTTGTTTAGGAGCCTGGAAAATTTTCCTTCACTACTTTGATTGTTGCAGGGGGATCTGTAAAACTAACCTCAGAAAAAGAAAGGGGAGTTGGGGGCGGTTATTGTTTGTTTTGTTTTAAGTTAATTCTTCAGCTTTTTAGAAGGAGCATGGTGTTCAAATGATACATCAGTCAGCAGTCAGAAGCAGAATAGCTATGTTCTTCCAGTGCATTGTAGGGGTTAATTAGTCCTGCTGAATGACAGAGCCAATTAATTGATCTTCCCTTGACACTGTACAGACTTGTCTTCTATGCTTCTGGCATAAGCAGTAGCTCACCTGGCATAGCGTAGTGTGTTAGTGGACACTGCTGCCAGACAGAGTAAGCTTGCCATGTAATCATATCTTGTGTGTCGTATTTTCTCCCTGTCAGTTTTGCCTAGTGAGCCTTTCAGGTTCCTAAATGGGGTTTCCCTTGCTTTCTTTCCATTTGTCAGAGGTACCTGTCTGACATACGGTACTTCTGCTTCTTCAAGGGATTTGAATACCTGCATCACTTGAAGGAGGCTGTACTCATGTTTGCTGTGCCCATGCATATTGTATGCTCTCACTAGCCCATGTTTTTCTTTATAGACCATTCTCAGTGATCATGAAGTACCAATAGACTGCTTTTCAGGCACTAAGATATCAGCTATAGCACTTACACTTTTTCCCTAGCAATTTCAGTATTCTGGGTAACGTTAGCCAACAGGTCATTTTGGTTAGCCAACAGGTCATCTTTACAGCATTCTCCATCTTCAGTCATTCTGGAAATTCAGTTCTCTGCTGCCTTCCAAAGATCTGTCATTCTAATTGCCTCTTATCATTATTAACATATTGTTTTATTACTGCATGGGTTCTTCTCTCTTTTTCTCTGCAATATATTACTAGGTTAATTAGCTACTGGAAATCTTTTTAAGGGAGCAAATGAATAGAAGAGAGATGCATTGTAATGTTTTGTATGTTCTTCCTCCAAAGGCAGAAAAACCCTTCATTTTAAAAAATATTGCTTTGTCAAACAAATGATGCTTTCATCAGTCAGATTAGAAGAGAAAAGAGATGATTGTAAGAAAGAACTAACATGGCAGTCAAACTCTAAAGTGAAGAGAAATAGGAAATAAATATACAAAACAATAAAAGAAATCATAACCTATAATTTGCAAGTGGGCTTCTTTCAGTTACTGGGTCTTCCATTGGAAATTCAAAATTATTTCATGTAGAAGAATAAATATCTAATTAGTTGTAACTGCTGGTACAAATCATTTGTAAACTTTTTTTCCAGTAACGTTAACTTTAAGAGTTGGGAAATACTGAAGATTGTTTGAGGGGAGTGTTCTTTTTAAATATTTCTTCCTAGACAAAGTTGCATAAGTCTATTGAAACATTCCCTTTTATAAAATTAAAACAAAAAATCTTGGCTTCAGTCAAACCTATAGATTTACACTAACTTTTGGATTGCTAATTAATGTCAGAATGTCATCATTTGTTGGATTTTATTAGTGAATTTTCTTCGTGTTGCACTGTTTCCAGTTATCTGTTTTGATATGAAAAGCCTGATTAAGCCACCATCCTGCAGTGGGCTCCATGTGGGCAGAAATTGCTGTTTCAGTGCTGGATGGGGCTTTCATTTGTATCTTAACTGTATACATTGGTTTGGTTTTCTGGTTCACTGAAACACTTGGTTCTGCCTAAGATGCTAGTTGGAGAATTCTCACTTGCAGGATCTCCAGCCTTCAGAAAAGAGGCAGAGGCAGCTGTAGCTTCTTTTGCATCTTTTTCTACCACTTGTCTCTGCCTCCTGCTGCAGAGCCAGCCTGATATAAGTGGAGGGAAGGGATGGTCATGATGAAGTGAGGATCCATCATGACTCGTTCTCTTCTCTTCCTGCTGTAAGTTAATGCCGTCTTTAGGCAGAGCAGAATCATGGACCAGCAGTCAGCTGCCTGGTGACACCTCCTTAACCCTCCCCATATCCACTGTCTTTCAGTTTTGGCTATATGCAAATGAGAACTGCACTTCCCTAAATTTATCAAACAAAAGCACAATTAGAATTTTCATTACTGTTCCACTAAAGTGCTGCATCTGCTAGGTCTAAACTTATGAGGAAATAGTCACGTTTCATATATTAATGCTTAAAGGCACTGCATTTTTTTACATGTATTTAGATGGACGCCTATTGTTTGCAACGCCAATGGATCCTTTATTTCTTATACTTTGGTACCTTATAACAGCGGAGAAAGAGGTAAGTGTCCTGGGTTGTTGATTGGAAATTTTAGAAAAAAGTTATTTCTGTTGAGAAACTTAATGCTAAATAAAGCATAAATTACATTTTGCCTCAATATACATGCATATCCTCTACAGTATGTTGATATTTTTGATGTTTTGTCATTAAAGTATGTTATAGTTAAGGTTACAGTTTGACTTCTCTCATAACTGTATCTTTTTATGCTTATAGTCCTTCTCAAGTTTCTTCTTTTCATTTGAAGTGTTCCATAATTGATCTCATCCCAATGTGAACATTTTGGAAACTTAAGCTGAATTCACTCATCTGTTTTGTTTTTTTTTTATCACTAAAGGTGGGGAAAAGAGTGTTGTTGTCTTTCTAGGGACACTTTAAATTTTCCCCCCCTAGGTTGGTGAGCCTTAAGATAGTTGACTTTTGTAAACTGAAATTTTTCAGGTCTGATCTTTCCTGAGGCTGGATCTCTAAACAAGTTTTCCTAACAAAATATTAAATAAAGAAAAACAGAATATTTGAGAAATCTGTGTTGTGATTTCTTGGGACAATGTTTCCATTAAGTTAAGGTTCTGTTGCCACAGCTGCTTAAGGTCTGTGACTACAATTGCACGGGCCTCAAAGAGAGTAAAAGCTTAAATTGAATATATGCAAAACACCTCGAAATGACCTAAAAAACTTCAAAGCACTATTACTTCATCAGGGTTTCATGTGCTGGCTAGATTTTGTCTCAAAGCAGAGAATCCATTCTGCCCTGATAAGTAAAGTGAGACTCTAACTTGGTGGATATTGGACTGTGGAGTGATGAGCTGCCATTTGGCATAGAACTGAATAGCTCCCATCATGAATTGTGATCAGCTTTGGGGAAGGGAGGACTTCATATTTATTGGGACAAAGAGGAAACCTTTCTGTGGCAGTTTAATCTTTACAAAGCTCGAATTGACTGTTTTGAGCATCTTTCAGGAGCTGGTATGTAAATAATTCCTGATGTGGCACTTCAATGAGCAAAGAGATGATGAAGTAGTCAAAGATCATTAATACATGTATTAATCATTGCTTCTTAAATTCTCACATGCATTTTAAAATACAAGCAGTCAGTTAATGAGTATAATCTCTTGTCTGTGTACTAAATAAGTTTATCAAACCAGAAGAAGAAGTCAGTCCTGCCAGAGAGAGGCAGCATTTCATTTTATGTATTCCAGTGCAGGTGGAAAATAATTATTTTTGTGGTTTTAAAATATGGATTTAATTAATAAAAATCTAACTTTTGAGCATATTCTAGAAATCAAAACTGGCTAGGTGTTTTATTATCCAGTAATATCCTATGGCACTGTAAGTATTTTATCAGTTTAAGGATACAAACAAAGTAAGCAAATATGCTTTTTAACATATGGCAGGGATGTCAAATATGTGACCCATAGTCTGGATTAGGCCATCCAGTTCTGCTTCAGTCTGGGCTGTAGGAATTTGGGGAGGATGGCCATGGAAGAGTGGGGTCTGTTGCAGAATGTGGGGTTTTACAAAAAGGGAGGAGGGGGAGCTGCTGCTCAGGATAGCTCAACAGCTCTTACGCTAACATACAAGGGCAAGAGCCTGTGGAGATACTAGTATAGAAAAAACATTTCAACCATTCACAATTGTTACAGTGTAAAAGCTGCTGCACCCTCCTGAGCACCCCGTTTCAAACTGCTCCGAGTGTACATTTGTTTATGCCCTCAGATTCATTAGTCCTTTAGATTGTGCATAAGGTTTCTAGTTTTTTCTTTATTTTTATTTTCTCATAATCATCCTCATGTTTTGATTATCCCTGCACTTTTGTGCTAGAAGCAAATGTAAAATCCTTTTCTTAACCTATTAATCTAAATGTTTGAGGGGGTTTTCTTTGTATTTTGTTTTTTTTTCTGAATTCTCTACCCCAGTAAGAGGATTCGTTCATTATGGAAGCAGTTTACCCAGCTATTTTTGTCATCTCACCTTAACTAGTGTAATGGCTTCAGCTTTGGCTTCCAGAAACAATTTACTTTCTAAGGATGGAGGACTCACTGACCCTTTGTACTGATGCACTCAAGAACCTTTCCAAAAGGAAAGCTTCCAGTTATGCCAAACTGTCCTGAATTATTATGCATTGTAATGTCTGGCAAGGGTAGGGTTTGTCTGATGGTTTTCTCATCTACAGTGCTCTTTTAGCTGTGCCAGAACCACTTTATGTATGACCTCAGGCCAAACTGGAACGGACTGCAGAGGTGAAAGTTTAGTACTGTGTTCCATAAGCTGCCCTGATCCTCTGAGATTCCTCTTTCTAGAACGAAGAAAAGTAAAACGTGAATGAAACTTATGACACTATGTAATCTGGCGGGTTGTGGTCTAGAAGAAGCTATTGGCACATGTTAACTATGGTACCTCTTATCCTCCAAAAGACAGTCGATGTATTTTGCATTAGTTGTCCCCACAGTGTTTTAAAACTGGGCTTCTAAGGACATTAATTGAAGAGTTCAGCACTTTGCAAGTATTTACTGTTTTGAAATCTGTATTTATTGTTTGTTGCTCTGTAATCGGTTTATGAATGTCATGTGATACCACTTGCAACTCAGCCTCCTTTGTAATCCTTGGTTTTAAATCTAGTCATAAAGTATTTAATGCCTTATTATATTGCTATTGTTGACAGTAACGTTTTTATAATCCTTTGATCTTTTTCAGCAAGGAAAGTTTCAACCGCTGAACCAAGTTGTGGTAGATCCAGAGTTTCCTAGCTGTACAATGTTACTACAATGTGCAGGAGTTAAGCAATTGCTACAACATATTACAGAAGAAAAAGGTGCATAATTTGGGGTGTTGATTTAGCTAACAAACTATTACTTAAGTTGTTGGTTGAGTTCTAAAGGGTATCTTTATTGTTTTTTAATTGACATCTACACAATGGGACCAGAAGTCACTCTGTTGCTAAGCAGATAACATTAGATGCCTGCCAACTTTTGCACTGTACTTTGTCTAGTATCTATGATATGTCTTTGTATGCTGCTGCATGATCTGTTAGGCTTTAGTACTGAAATTCATTCAGTGGGTAGATTATTTTCCCAAAAACTTACCCCTCCTGTACTCTGATTTTACTGCCATGCCACATAGATTAAATCTTTCTTGTTTAGTAACTTGTACCTCAGGCTTTATGTTTTATATTTTGCCGGGGGAGGGAGGGGGAAGTTCTTGCAGTTGCATTTGAATGTGTATGTTTTCCACAAGCACAAATCTGCGGCAGCACACAAAAACAGGCTTTCACAGTGGATATGTTCTTTGGTTAGATCTTTAACAAACTGGAATACTTGGAGATACTATGGTACACATCTATTCAGAAAAGTGACTGCTTAATAGCACCACCTTATTTTATCATTTTGATTCTCTGTTTAGATGTGTATCTTCTCTCTTTTTTCAAGTTTGTATTGCTCTTCTTGAGTGTGTGAAGCAGATTCTGCTTCTTTTTGCATACTTTTTCACTCCGTTGTACTTACATAGTTGAGGTTTCACAGAAAGCACCAAAAGCCTAATTTCACCTGTACAAATTGTATTACTTGGGGCAATATGTGATGGAAAGATCTCAGTTTGTATTTTAGATCCCAAATAAGAGTTTTCTGACAGGTAGAAGAACCAGCTTTTTGCCTGTAAACTGAGTATATTTTAAATGAAGAAAAATGAGGCACAATAGAAATAGAATACTACAATGTCCTTTGTGCGGTGCCACTGTTTAGGATATAAGTGTACTTAAAATGTAGCGGCTGAAGGAATGTGGTTTCTTTTTGTTAGAAACATTTTAAATGAAAGACTTTTCCAATAGTACAGCTTGGCAAACATGGAGAAGAGGCAGCATAATTTATAGCAACTTAGCCTTTAATTTTCAGATTGGTAAAAATCACAAAGAGCCTTTTGTAGAAGCAACCCCATGATGTGCTGGCTTCCTAACTGTGAATGGAGATCCAATCATAATAAGAAAGGCTATAGAAGTTTGAGAACTACATTGGCCCATTTTGTCCTCTCAAACTCCACCAATCTTTGCAGTTCCTAAGCATGTAGAGCACTATAGAGAGTCCTGAGGAGTATGAGGCATGTTTGAACTAGGCTTAACTGGATGCAACAGACTTGTATTGTTGCTTACATCTTTGGAAAAGGACATTTTAGGCAGTTCAGAAGGGATAACAGAACAGGAAGCATCACAGATACAAAAGTGCAATAACTTTCATGAGTTATTAGATTACATAAAATAAATATATTATTAATTTGGGGAGAGATGTTGATCTTTTAGAGAACTGTCACATGCAATATAGTGTGTTGTAGCTGTGGAGCAATTTCTTTAGAAAAGCTTAATTTAAACGTAAGTAGAATGTGCTTCCATTGAAAACAGCCACCATTTTGCAATGAGAAAGCAAGATCAAAGGGGAAATTTGGTACTAGCAATTGAATAGATGTTGTGTGTAGCCAGTAATTAGAGGATTTAATGATAGAATGTGGGTATAGGGAGATTAGATACCTAGTCTTTCCTAGTCTTAGCTGAGTGACACATGGGGAAAAAAAATCCATGACAAAACAAAATTTGTACAAAACAAAGTGGCCTTATTTTTCTCAGCTAAACATGAGAAACAATAAAATGATCCAGGCTCTGGGCTTGGCACTTTTATTCAGTGAAAAGGCAGCAGAGTTTGTGGAAGTATTGCTTTAATTTTCAAATGAGTAAAAATCACAAAGACCTCCATTTTTGTATAAAGGGCCTCATGTTGCACTGGCTTCCTGACGTTGAGTGGAGGTCTACATAGATCACACACAGAAAATTGTCAGATTTAGTTTGTTCTTGGAGACCTTGTCTGCACTGGCCTGTTATTGGGAATTGAACGTAGACAGCCCCTCACAAAATTAGTACCAGGATGGCCATTGTTTTAGATTTACATTTCTGAGCTGCAGGTGATCTCTTTAGGTTTCCAAATAAATTTTTCAGAAAATGTTATACAGTATTAAATGATGAGGAAGTTGATGCAACAGTTTAGAACAGGGTTGGCCAGCCTGTGGCACACATGCTACAAGTGGCATGGGCATGCGCTGTGCTTAGTGCACAGTAGCTCAGCAAGGGGAAGGAAGCAGGGCAGCAGTTGAGCAGAGGGTGGGTTTATCTTGTGGCTTGTCTGCCAAAAACATTGGCCATCTCTGCCTTAGACGTTGGGCACCATACCCTTTGGAGGGAGCCTAATCCAAATCATAGCATGGTCTTCTGGGACATATTTGTTTTCCTCTTTGCAAAAATATTACAGTTGTTTCTAAAAGATTTTATTACTTGACCTAATCTTCATATCAGTTATGTAAATTAAATTTACAATTGTCATACTCCAAAGCAACCTTGAGAAGCACTCTTACTCCATTAATTAAATGGAAACTATTTACCTGTTGTTTTTTGTATAGTCCTTCCAACAACTAGTACAGACCGTTAAAGCTATTAATTCCATCTTTATATTTTGTTTGAAGTATAATGTTAAAACTGCTGTTGACTTAATTTTTTTAAATATTTCATACAAAGTACTAAATTGTCAACCACCTTTGTATCTCCAAGTTTTTCATGTCTGATCCATGTCTTTTTCTGCTTTGAAAATATTTTGGAGCCTGACTGTGGCTTTTTGTTGTTGTTCATTATCTTTCACAACACTCAGCACATTGGGTGTCTGTACACGTGCTCCAACGCACTCTGTTAAGAACGCACTGGAGCAGACTTGATTAATCAGGACAAAAAAAAGAATCGAATCTGCTAGAGTGTTCTAATTAGAATGCTGCAGCATTTCATATATTCAGCATCCTGTGTTTCAGAATGGCAGTGGAGGGCACTTGAATGCTTGTTTGATGAGCTTTAGTTAAAGCACCCCTGCTGCCATTTTGAAACATGGGGTTTTGAATACATGAGATGGTGTGGCATTTTAATTAGAATGGCTCCTGAGAGCCTCTCTAATTAAAATGCCTCACTACCACCACCCTGGAGTGTGTGTATAGGCACCTGTTGATTCATAGCAAGCAGTGGTTAAGGATGCTGATCGCACTCTTTCGTGACTGTCCACTGCCTACTCTTCATTCAAACCACTTTTAAGAACTCACTTTCTCTAAGGCTCGCAAGAAGCGTCAATATGACTAAAACTTTTTAAAAAAAGAAAGAAAAAACACTGGTACTCTTCTCAGGCTTCCCATTGTACACTGTGTACTCTTTCTCATTTAGAGGATAGGTTCTTTGGGGCTGGTAGAGACCTGAGGAGGTCATCTAACCGCCTGCTCAAGGCAGGATCATCCCCGTCTAAACTATTCCAGATGAGGTTTTGAACAGCCTGCACTTGAAAGCCTCCAGTGATAGAGATTCTGCTACAAACCTGCTAGGTCAGAGGTTCCCAAACCTTTTCTTAATGCATACCCCCTTCCAGATTTACCAGCTGCTTGCATACCCCTACCAGCATACAGCTTATATTTTAGCTCCTTAAATGCCAATTATTATTATAATGAAAATTAGATTTGCCATTACACACTATCTCTCATGTACCCTCCAGAGAGGTCTTGTATCCCCCCAGGGGCACGCATACCACAGTTTGGGAACCCCTGTTCTAGGTAACTTGCTCCGCTTCTTAACCACACCCAGAGTTAGAAAGTTCTCTGAATATGCACTGTAAATTTCCCTGGTTGCAGTTAAAACATTTTTTGTCCTGTTCCTTGTGGACACGGAGGAGAATCTATTGTCTACCCTGTTTGTAACAATACCATTTTTTTTTTTTTTTGTATCTGCAGACTGTTATTAAATCCCTCCCCTCCTCCTCCAAGTCAGAATAAATAGCCCCAATTCTTCCACCTCCTCTTACATGTTAAGCTCTGTAGACCTATAATAATCTTTTTTGTTGCTTTTCACTGGACTCTTTCCAATTTGTCCAAATCTTTCTTGAAGTGTGGTACCCAAAAGGAGACATGGGACTCTAGGTGAGGCCTTATCAGTGCTGAATAGAGTGGAAAATCGCTTCCCATGTTCAGTAATCAAGACAGCTTCAATTCTTAACCTAATTCTGAGCAATAGGAATCTGGGTAATAAATTCTAATGCAAGCACATTGATAATTTTATACTTGGTGGGATAATATTAAGAAGTCCACTTTCCCATCACCCCACAGTCATCACATAGAGCAGTGGTTCTTTTGCTTAGTAAAAACAGTGCTGAATTGACACTTACCTGCTGTGTTAGTAGAGGAAATGAATTGT
This sequence comes from Gavialis gangeticus, assembly GCF_001723915.1. Taxonomy (NCBI): domain Eukaryota; kingdom Metazoa; phylum Chordata; order Crocodylia; family Gavialidae; genus Gavialis; species Gavialis gangeticus. The sequence goes on along the minus strand of NW_017729032.1, from coordinate 62,427,120 downwards.
TTTCTATTCCCTAAATCTGCATGAGGCAGGTTGTTTCCAAATAAATTCATATATGAGGGCGAGACTACAATGGAAAAGGATTAATAAAGGGTTATGAACTTCAGTTCTTGAGTGTTACTCCATTTCATTTTGTAAGGCAAAAACTGCACTGTGATCTTGTCTGATATGATTAACATGAAGAGCCAAGAAAACTTACCTGATTAGAATAACTAAGTAATATTGCCAAGCTTGTATTCCCAGAAGGCAGGAAAAAAGGGGCCATATGAGTTTCTGAGTTATGGAAAGTACTGAGAAAATAGATGTTAAAATGTGCTTTAGGCAGTTTGCTGAACAATACATTAGGGAAACTTCCAAGTCTACATAGTGATTACCCGATCGCTGAACATATTATTTAATTGTAGAACCACTTATATTCCATCTGTATTTCTCAAACCCAATCTTTCCAGATGTCTCAGACCAGTTTTATAGGCACCAGACACATTAGGGAACAAAAGGCTTTCCAATATATACTCATATTATCAAACATAGTTGCTAACTCTCACCAATATCAAATGTGCATCACATGTTAAATCCACGTTCCAATATTGAATCCTTTTGTTAGCAGTTTGTGACTTTCATAACTCACTCTAATTCTTCAGAGGTCTCAGATATTGTCAGTTTCTAGGGTTTAATAATCAAAACTGTCAAACGCACAAATTATTTTCAAACAAAGTGATCTCTGAAGGGTTCCATGTAATTATTTTACACATGTTTTAATGAAAATGGCTTTACAATTATACATTTCCTTCCCTCGTTGAGTCACTGATTCATGCTGTTGTGGGGGAGTTTGTGCCTAGGAATTTGCTCTTGAATTGCTTTTCAGCATGGCTTGGGGGAGGGTGGCAAAAGGATGTCCCCTTCTCGAACTTTGTCAGATAAGAGAGGAATCCAGGAATTGTACACGTTGTACTTGGACCCAAGTCATGTTAGTCCTTTGAGTAACAGGTTCACATATCCGGAGAGTTTCTTTCTTTGCCTCTTCTTTCAGTCTTTTCCTTTCAGAACCATTTTAGAACTTCTTTTCAGTCCCAAGGGCTGTAGCCAACCATCCTAAAGCTAATTATTTTACCTGCAACACCTAACTTTAGAAATGAAGTATGTACATCAGGGTTTCTTCTCTTTTTTGCTACATAAAAAAATATTTTACTCTGTCTTCTACAAGTGAATTTAAACTATATGAAATTAATTTAAATTATGTTTTATATGTAACATTTCCATGACCCCTACGTATCCCCTACCAGGCACACACAAAGAGTATATAATACTTAGATATCTGTATGCAGTTTGAAAGAGCCAAGATAAACCTCAAAGAAGGAAATGCTGAAGGATTCATAAATAAAGTATTGTTGGTTGTTTGCTAGAAGAGAGAAACTCCATGAACCTAATGCTGGAATATGATATAGGAACTGTTAAAGGCCATAAAATAGATGGTAGGTATTTATGGGAATGGTATACAGGAGATTAAAATGTACTAAAATACCTATTAAAGAGCAAGATGGAAATGTTGTGTGCTTCACAATCTCCTATATGATGTTACTAAATAGTTCATTCAATTTCCTAACTTTTTCAGTATTAATTAGTATTAATATTCAATATTAATGCAGGTATGATACTATTACACTGGCATTGTCCTCAAATCATTGTAATTTCCATTTCTCTTTGTCCCAGCACTCCAAACCAATGAACCTTCATATAATTGGTCATCTATGAACAGTAAACACCTAGTCTCATAGTTACAGATATGGGAAATGTGCCTAAATTGATACGTCATTATCATTAATATTGAGTTTATTAAATAAGAGATAAGACAAATGTGTTCCTTCCCCAAAAAGTTTACCATATTTAAGTGTTTTAAAAAATACACCTCATTTCTCTTTCCATTATGCTAAATAGTTTGCAAGTCAGAAGATGGAATGAAAGTGTTGCCATAATCCCATGAGACTTTCTGGGGGAGTTTTTGGAAAGGACAAAATGGATATTCTTCTTAAAACTTTTTTTCCATCCTGGGTTCCAGACACCTTTTCTTATTTACAAACCAAAAGTTTTAATATGAGAGGCTCAATGACACATTCATCAACAATTGAACCAGAGCCATAGACCAAGCTTTTTTGTGTTTAACCATATCTTTTGTAAACTGAACAGTCCATTTGCATGTGTCAGAAAGGGTTTGGCAAAGCACTATAAGCATGTGCTTTGTTTTGAGCATATGAATAGTCTCACTGAAGCTAATGGGACTAGGACTGACTGCTTTGCTGGGTCAGGGCGTAACTAGAGAATGATCAGGCATAGAGTTGGAAATATCAGCTTGCTCAGGTTTTCTTTTCCCTCAACTTTCCAGTATTTTTGAATCTTATTACCTTAACATCAAACATGTGCAGACTGTGAAAAAACTTATACGTTCTCTCTCCCTCTTTTTTTTAAGTTTCTAACATATTAAAAATTCAAAACAAACTAATTTTGTTTTGGCCTCTTGTGTTTTATCCCAGAAATTGGCAGTCAGAAATTTTACAAATACAACCAGGAGAAGACATTGAGGTGGTTAAAGAAAAAGGTATTTCTGTTTTTATTTCAAAATGCCTTTAAGTTCAAAATCATTAAACATTTAGTAATGTGTCAACATCGTTAGAATAGTGAAAAATGAGTAAATTGGAAGTCCTTATCCAGTTGAAGAAAGGCAGGTGCTGTATCAAAGTAGTTACTTCAGAATGGGACAAGTACACGGTATGAAGTAGTAAAGAAATACAATATTTCTAGAGAAATTGTATTTAATTGGGTGTTGACTGTATCTGGCTTCTGTACAGGTGCCTAAAGGTTGAGGAAAGGCTACAGTCACTGTTCCAATGCTGTCCTTAAGTTTATCTGTGCTATTGCCCCTTGAAGTTCTGGGTCAGGCAGGGTCATAACCATTTCACCCTCCCCAGTGCCTTCCAGCAGGTAAACCTAGCCAGGTAGTCAGGCAAAGCACACTTTGAACCCTGCTCCAGTTATGTATTCCCTGTGAGATCTCTAGTTGTTGGGGCAGTGGAGTGATGCACCTGCTGAAAAATGGGCCTGTCCAAATCTTCTATGGCACACTGAAAAGAAATGGTACTGGTACAGTTATGTGCTCTTGCAGTCTTCTGCCCACAAAAGAACTAAGTCCCTAAAATGGAATAGATTGTTGTGTCAGTACATCAGGGAAACTGATTAGGTCTCAGTTGCTCACATGAAGTGAAGGAGCCTTAAAAAATGTAATCACAATTTACACACCCAACCACAAAATCTGTACTCCAGCTCCTGTCATAATGATGGGCAAAGCAATGATGTTCTTTCCTGTTGAGAGAAATTATTTGTTTGGGTTGAGAGGAATTTTATGAGGCTGGCTTAAAGGGAAATTGTCCCTAGAAAAAAACATTATGGATCCACATCTCTATTTTATGATTAATGCCTGAATATTTATGCTTTAACAGGTGCCTACAGCATTGTAATGGGACCCCCATTCTGTCTCTCTTTCATGTTGAATCCAATAATGTCAGTGTCTGGTCTGACTTGGTTGAGTCTGTCCTTGTTCCTGACCCCATTCACATTCCGAAAGAACCTGCATGTTCCTTATTCTCCTAGCAGGTGGAAAAATCACCTGTAAAATCCTGGCTGCTCCATCTGTAAATTTCAGTTCATCCCAGTGGTGCTGCAAATCTGACTGCCACGTTTCAAAGGCAGTAGGCTGGATATACTAGAGACTTAATTTTTTGAGATCATATGCTAGTCATTACAAACATATATCGGGTTTCATTGCAGTTCATAACTTGAGTGTTTTATGTGCTTTAAACAAAATTACAAGGGCTTTGTCACTGCATTAACACAAGTGTATGACAACACTGATGCAGACATTTCAATCTGTGGCTTCTTATAGGTCAACCAGACAGTGAAAGTACTTAAAGGCAGCAACGTATGTGTTGGTGGAAGGGTGCAGTCAGCTACATTTATCAGCAGTAAACAAATCACAGATGCTGAAGGTAAGAGAAGAAAGTATGGTTGTAATGAGCTATCTCTTCATGAAATAAGATGCCTGCAATTAGATGGTAAGTTAGATTCCAGAAATCTTTTAAAATGGTTTGCAGTCATCTTTTGAAGCATTTCTTGTAAACGTGTTCTTAGTCTGTCATCACTATAAGTGGGGCCACAACTGTTTTGAGTTCTGTAGTACTTGAAATAAAGTCCTGTATAAGCAGTCAGATGCATTGAAGAAAGTGTTTCTGGGTAACTTCTATTGAGATCTTAGTGAAGAATGCACTTGCTCAATTAAGCATTCACTTAAATGTTTTGCTGGCTTGGTATCCCATTCCTGTGTGGTATTTATGTATACATAGGTGGATAAATAGTGTGGATAAGCACAGTTACCGTACATATGATATCATATCAAATATATTATTTGGTAATCTATGTAATATTTAATACGTTTATGTAATTTGATACTGAATGTATATAAAACCACAATATACAGCTGTGCAGCTTCCATGGAAAGCTTATGACACTTGTGTTTCTATGTCATGCAGATGATTTTGAAACTCTCATCATATCAAGTAGTTTATTACTACCCAAGTCAGTGGGTAGAGGCCATTTAAAATTTTCCTTTTTAGCTTTTGGTCCTCTTTGTCTTAAGAAAGACGGCTCCTTGGACAGGTTGGAATCTGAAGTTGACTAACTGAGCCCTTCAAAAACAGGCTATAATGAAGAAAAGCTAAGGAAGCTTAAAGACCATAAATTCAAATTTGGAGCAAGTCAGAATAAATGATTCAGATTACTCAGAGGTCCAAAAGTCTGTATATAGCGTAACAAATAAGGTAATATTGTCAGACTCACTGCATTCTGAGTGCTGATGAAGTGGAAAACAAGTTGCCAGGTAATGACACCAAAGGAACAACAGAATTTGAGAGAGAGCTTGGACAGCTTTATTAGGGGATTGTAACACATAGTTTCAAAGAGGGAGATGGGATTGAGAAATATAAAAGTGCCTTTAACTTTACAATAACTTTTTATCACTTAGGAAATTAATCTGTTTTGACTGTGGCAAGCTTTACAAAAATTTAACCATTACTTTCTGCACGTTTCAATAAACTGACCAAGCTCTTCCTTCTTTTTGCCTAAAAGAAAAGAGTAGCCTTTATCACAGCTTTACAATTAGAAAAAGCTTAGATTTCGAAGGGGGGAAATATTGTGCCTTAAGAATAGGTCACATTTGCAAGCAGTGGGGTGACAGGTGCTGTGGTGCGGGGGGGAGGCAGTGGAGCATGTGGGGGGCTGACAGCTTTCTTCCAGCTGCTTGTTCTAAACTTTATTCTCCCTTGGCTGCCCCCTATACACAGCTGGCACCGCTGCTGTGGGCCTGGGCTGGGGTTGTGCTCCAGGCTGCAGTTGGAACAAAGCCTGCTGGTGCTAGAACAAGGGTATGTGGGGCTGGAGTGGGAGAGGCAGGAATGGCATAGGCAGGAGATGGGGGACTTGGGGGCCCAAAGCTTTAGATGGTGCAGAGGCAGTTGGAGGGGGGAGGGCAGGTAGCAGCTGTGGTTCTGGCCCTAACACGGAGCTGCAGCAACTGCCTCCTTTCCCCACCCCCAACTTTCCCCTGCCACTCATACTTGATTCCAAGACAAGGGGCTTTTTTCCCGATGTTAAATGGCGGGAGGAGATGGAGCTCTTCCTGGAAATGAGTAAATATGGTAAGAGGTCAGCAGAACCTTACCCTATACTTATTTCAGAGTATTGCAGAAAGCTTTACCTCTATGTAAATTCAGCTGCCTGGTCAGCGGTTACAATGAGGTAATAGCATCAGTAGATGAATTGAATGAAGAATTTGCTTGTTGTAGCATCTCAATGTTTTATTAGCGTTGGGAGTCAAATTAGACTAGAGAAAAGAGGTGAGACTTGGATGATACTTGCTAGTAGGGAAACTAGTCCAGATGGCTCAAGTAATGTGGGAGAAGTCTGTTGGGGAAAGACAAAATAGGGAGGTCCTGTGACATTTGAGAAACAAAGAAAGTGGTCTCAGTAATTGAAGAACTAATGACAAGTTAAAGCAAAGAAGTTTTAGGGTGGAAGGAGGAAGTCCTGGAAGCATAGGTGTGCTATATTTTTAAATGGGGAAGCTAGTGAAGATTTCTAGAGGGTAGGGGTAATAAGGTCTCCTTTCTGGGTATGGATTGCAGGAATAGTCAACCTAACATCATAATTCAGCATCATAAATAGAAAAGCAAAATGGCAACAGCATTTCTGTTTAGGTATAATAAATGCTGGGGTGAAGTTCAGTTTCAACGTGTTGGATTTGGACTGCTCCTTTATGGTTTTGGATCCTGATGTGGGTTTGGAGCCTAGGAAATATTTGAGAAACAAATGTGCATTTTTCCTTTTTTCTGTAAAGCATACAGAAAATTGGTGCCAATATTGCTGAAATGTACACTCTGGGGCCAGTTCATTAATATTTTCTGTTTTTAGACCAATTTTCTTTGTGCTGTTATGATTAAAAATGCATATAACAGCTTGCAAGAAACTCTGTCTGACCCGGGAGAGAGAGGTCTCGCTATTTTAGGAGCTGGTTTACCATTCTCATTTATATTCTTCATTGCATGTTTGCTTTCTGAGAATACTGAGTATTATGCATTTTTTGGGGTTGACAGACTCCTTAGACAGGCGAGGGATGCCTAAGCTGGGGATTGCAGTAGATGACCTTCTGACATCTCTTCCAGCCCAATTTTTCTCTGATTCTGTACGTGCACATGCAAAATGTGCCAGGCTGCTTTACAGTTGTATCACAGGCAAGATACTGACATGAGATCTGATCCTGTAATAACACATGCAAATACAGTTGCTCACAAGCAAGCCCACTTACATCAAGTAACCAGCTTGCATAAGTGTTTATAGGATCTGGACCTCAGTTTGCAAGTACTTGCGGGGAACGTGACAGAGAAAGATGTTTTAGGACTTTGTGTTACAAAAGGTTTGATTTCCAGAAAAACATTTATAGCAGGAGTGGCCTGTTCTGAAAACAGCTTCTAGTAGTTCATATTTCCACAGATAATTATCCTGTCTTGCCAGTGATGTTTAGATAGGCCTTGACATTTTCCATAAAATACTGACATTAAGAACAAGACTTTGAAATAGACTCATTGTCTCATCTAATTGTTTTCAGTTGAAGCCAGAAATATATTTTAGTACTGAAACCTTTGCCAAATAATTGTAGGATCCAGATGCTTTAAAATTAATGATTACATGTTCTGTTGAGTCAGCCTTTTACTTTTGCAGGTTTTTTTTAAATTAATTTTGTAGCAAAAAAATATGTGATATTTAGTATTCTCAGAAAGCAAACAGGTTTTGTGGAGTACGTGCCATGAAGAATAATGTGCCAGCAAAGCAAACAGACTAATTCCTTTTACAAACTGTTCAACACAAAAAAACCATCATTGATCTATTAGTAGTCTTTTAGCGTGAGCCCATCCTTTTAGTGTGAGCCCATCCTTGTGGATTCTGCGTACATAGAAGGGAATGGTTTGAATGATGGACACATAGGCATGTAATATGGATGTTCTTTTACCTTTCCCCCTTACTCTCTCCCCTTCTTCTCCCAGAGGATTATCTACGCTATGCCCATGGGTTAATATCAGAATATATTCCTGAAGATCTGAGTTTGGAGTTGTCAAAATACTTACAGTAAGTATTTTTTTAAATGTTTTTTCTAGAGTATTTTGCAGTAAATTAAGTGATGCAGTCTTAACCATGAGATCACAGTAAAATAAATAGATTTTACTTATCTAGCAACAACAAAAAATAATAAATGTGAATACATGCGAGTTTTCTTTTTCAAGAGAGCAGACTGCATTCTATTCTTGGTTGGTGTTGTTTTGATGGTGGAAAACAGCAATAATAATAATAATGCCAGGTGACTCTTACATGGAACTTTTAGTGTAGTTCTCAAAGCATTTTGCAAAAGAGATCAGTATCATTGTCCCTAGTGTAAAGATATAGAGAGAAGTGAAGTGACTTATCCAAAATTCATTCAGCTTGCTAGTGGCAGAGTGAGGAATGGAACTGAGATCTCCCATGGCACAGTCCTAGGTGCTGTCTTCTCCCCACCCCGCTTTTTCTAAAACTCAATTTCAAATTAACCTATTTTGCTTCATATTTAAATTGAAAAATTAGAGCTGGGCTAGGAACTTTATCCTGTTGCTCACTCTAAGTAGAGGGTGATTGGAGTCTTTCTGGGACTCTGCATACAAAGAATATTCTGCCTTTGTGCAATGAACTGTGGTAGCAAGGCCTAAGAGTACAATACCAGTTCACATGTCAGAGGGTTAGAGCTTGAAATAGGTTCTTGCAGTTCAGACCCTGGATTTTCAAAAGGGACTAGAGATTTCATGATCAAAGGGCACCATTTTGGGTGTCCAGCATGAGACACCTTAGAAGGGCCTGAGGTTATGAGGGCATTTTCTCAGGACTTTTTGAAATTCACTTTTTGGCAAACTTGGCCAAAACCTTTAATAGGTCATAAATATACTGTTAAAGTTAAATATTTTGAGGGTAACAGATGGAATTAGTATTGATGCACTGTTGTTGAGAAAGGAATGATGTTTTAAGCTAACATATTCAAAACTTATACTCAGTTATTTTGTTTGGTTTCTGTGTGAAAACTTTTAACTCAGACTCTTTCATTCCCTAGGCTTCCAGAACTTGCAAGTTCCTCAGCAGAGCCCCCATTGAAGGTAGGAGGATATTAAATGGAGGAAATTTAGCCACCATACCAAGAAAACCTTCTTGGAGAGATCTGTACCACTGTGGGCTTGTTTCTCATCAGTTCAATTAAAATTAGGCTTGGCAGAGCATTAGAAACTATATTGTAAAACGACAAAATGGCACAATTGTAGAGCTGGTCAGAAGTACTGGGAAATTACAAGTGTGAAGTATTTTTCTAGTTTTAGTAATCATAACTTCAGTCATCTTCACAATCTGGTAAAAATGGAAGTACTGTAGTTTTTAACAGCAGTGTTTCCCATTTTTTAGAAAAGGAAACAAATCAGTGTGGGTTGATCAGATTGTATGACCTCATTCATCTTTTTCATAAGGTGGACACTGAAAAGGGACCTCTCTGGTCATAGGGAGCAGTCCTTGGCAGTCATGGTCCCCATGCCATATAATCCTTCTCTTAAATTTATCAAGGCTTCATCTTGAAATGCTAAACTGTTTGTCATGGGTTCATAGATATAGGATTGGAGGGGACCTGAGCAGATCATCAAGTCTGACCCCCTGCCCTGGGCAGGAATGAATACTGGGCTCATATGACCCCTGGTAAGTTTAAGTTCATATGACCCCAGCTAGGTAGTTATCAAGCCTCCTTCTAAAGACCCCTAAGGTAGGAGCCAGCACCACTTCCCTTGGAAGCTGGTTCCGGATCCTGACTACCCTGACTGTGAAGTAGTGCCTCCTGATGTCTAGCCTGAACCTACTCTCAATCAACTTATGGCTGTTATTCCTTGTTACTCCAGGAGGCGCTCAGGGGAACAGGGTCTCACCCATTCCCCTCTGGTCCCCCCCTGGTAAGTTTATAGACAGCCACTAGATCCCCTCTCAGCCTTCTCTTGTGAAGGCTGAACAGGTTCAGGTCCCATAGCCTCTCCTCGTAGGGCCTGCCCTGCTGCCTCCTGATCATACGAGTGGCCCTCCTCTAGACTCTCGTGATGCTGGACACATCCCTCCTGAAGTGTGGCGCCCAGAACTAGATGTAGTACTCCAACTGTGGCCTGATTAGTGTCGCACAGAGGGGGAGGATCCCCTCCTTGGACCTGCTCTTGATGCATCTGTGGATGCATGACAAGGTGCAGTTAGCCTTGCTGACTGTGTCCTCACGTTGGCGGCCCATATTCATCTTGGAATCAATAATGACTTCAAGATCTCTTTCTGCCACTGTGCTTGCAAAAAGGGAGTTCCCCAGTCTATAGGTATGCTGCTGGTTCTTTCTGCCCAAGTGCAGTACCCTGCACTTGTCAGTATTGAATCCCATCCTATTCTCATCTGCCCACCCCTGTAACCTGTCCAGGTCCAGTTGTATCCTGTCCATCCCTTCTAGTGTGCCCACCTCGCCCCAAATCTTGGTGTCATCGGCGAATTTGAACAGGGTGCTTTTCACCCCCTCGTCTAAGTTGCTAATAAAGAATTTGAACAGTATGGGCCCAAGGATTGAGTCCTGGGGGACTCTACTGCCCACCTCCCTCCAGGTTGAATATGACCCATCCACCACCACTCCCTGCATGCGACTCTCTAGCCAATTTGCGATCCATCTGATTGTGTAGGCATCAGTGCCACAGTCACCTAGCTTTTTAATGAGAATGGGGTGGGAGACAGTGTCAAAGGCCTTCCTGAAGTCCAGAAAGACTACTTCCACCACGACATCTGCATCCAGTGATTTTGTGACCTGATTGTAGAAGGCTGTCAGGTTGGTCTGACAGGACCTACCCTTAATGAACCCATGCTGATTGCCCTTGAGCATCCTCCCCCCTGCTGGTCCCTCACAGGTGTGCTCCTGGATAATTTTCTCAAAGTGCTTCCCCAGGGCTGAAGTAGGACTAATGGGCCTATAGTTGCCTGGGTCCTCATTCCTCCCTTTTTTGGGGCCCACGTTGGCCTTCTTCCAGTCTTCTGGCACCTGGCCAGAGCACCACACGTGCTCATAAAGCCATGCCAGGGCCCCTCAATAACCCCTGCCAATTCCCTCAGCACCTTAGGGTGGAGAGTGTCTGCACTTGCTGATTTGAACACGTCCAGCCCCTACAGAAGATCCCTAACTCGATCCTCACTGACCCTGCTACTTTTGTTGGAAGGTTGTTTCAAAACTGCACTCCTTGGCTCATTAGAAACCTTCATATTTCATGCTTAATTTTATTCATAGCCAGTGTCTAACCATCTCTTCTTATGCCAGAACTATGCTTTAGCTTAAAAGCGTTACTCTCACCCTGGTAAAGTTTAAAAAAAAAAAAAAAAGTTCTCTCAACCTTTACTTTGCCAGGTAAAAAAGGACCATGGTCTTTTAGTCTCCTGCAAGATAGGATCACCATTTTTCTGCTCATCCTCGTAACCCATCTTGGCATCTCTTCCATTCATTTTCATCTGTCTTTGAATAGATGAACAGATTTGTACACCACTAATCCAGATGAGGTTCTCACCAATACCTCGTTCAGTGGCAATAATTGTTCCTTGTGTTCACTAGAAATAATTTCCCCGGTATGTCCTTTGACTTCTTCACAGTTGCATCACTTTGATAATTCAGTCATTCTGCAGTTGACTAGAATACCTGAGGTTGTTATACTTTTGTTGTTTCCAACTTCTGAACTCTTGTTCTTGTATTCTGTAAGTGCATAACCTTACCCATTCACACTGCTAAAGTTTATCCCATTCTCATTAATTTAGACCTCAAAGTGGCCCATTTGTTCTAGTACAGTGTTTGATTTCTGCACTGTATTGCCAGTGCCTTCCAATTTTGTGTCATTGCCAAATTTCAGTAGCACATCCTCATTTTTTCAGTTGAGATTATTAAGAATAATACTTTACAGAGCTATACTACTAACAGACCTTCGGCTTACTCTAATGCCTCTTTCTGCAGAACTTGTCATTTACCCTTTAACTAGTTCCTTACTCACCATACAGTTCTTCTACTAATCTCCATCTAAACTAGTAATTTCTCATGTAACACTGTATCAAAGGCCTTTCTAAAGTCCAGATATGTTAGATCTGCTACATTTCCCTGGTCCATGAAATCTAGTAATCTTTTTCAAGAAACATTACTGAGTAAGTCTGGTATAATCCACCTTTGTTTAACCTGTGTTGGTTTGTGTCGGCCCAGACTGTGACCACTAAACCCGGTCGCGACATGGCGTCACAAACAGGATCCAGGGGAGGTGAGATGGAGTCAGAGCTGATCCGCCACTGCCCATGGCACAGTGGGGAGCGTCCCATGACTGACTCGGACAATCTGTGGGCACACATTGCCTACCACCAAGCGGCTGGCCCAGCCCCGGCCACAGTAGCCGGGTACATTTCCCTCCAAGAGAAAAACGCCAGTGGGAAGGAGTGGGCCATCCAACTAGCCCTGAGCTCCTTCGGGTGTGTGAAGAGCCATCCTACCGTCATTTACCGCCCCCGGGAAGAAGTCGGTTCCCTATCCTTCAGCCGCGTGAAGCCTGCGGGCGCGGCGAACCTCAACCCTGCCCAAGAGTTTAGCCGATCCATCCGGCACGTACGGGAGGAAGGCGAGAGTACCCCTCCGGACAAGTTCAACTGTCCAAGCCTCCCGCAGGGGTCTAGGGGGCACAAATTGCTGACCCAGCTTCACGAGAGCTTGGAGTCTGATGGGCAGACTGCCACAAAGTGGTCTGGCCCAAAATGGGACAAGGGAAAAACGTTCTGTGCCTTTACCGGCCTGTTACGAGAGAATGCAAACTTAGAAATTCAGTTAAAAACTGTTAGCCAAGCCGCAGTACAAAACGCAGCGGTGCTGCTGCCCCAAGATGGTGCCGGCAAAAAGGAGAAGCTGAGCAAACTGGAAATCTCCGAGAAGAAAATCGCGCCACCACCCGCCTGGAGCCCACCTTCTCCTACAGCGCCGCCCACACCGTCACCACTGCCATACGCACAGCCACACCCAGGAAGGACGGAAGTCATGAAGGTCTACAAAACCGAAAGTGATACAGAGGAGTCCATAGAGCGGGACATTCTCTCAGCTTCACCAGGCGCTCCACCACCACTGTATCCTGATCTCGCAACGGCATTGCCTATCACAGTGCGCAAACATGTGACAGGCCAAGGGACACAAATTACTGTTACCTCGTGCACACACACCCAGGCCGAGATGAGAGACCTAAAGAGAGAGACCGGCATTAAACCTGAGGAGACTCCGATTGTCTGGCTCGGGCACCTAGTTGCGGAGGCGGGAAGCGAAACAGTCGACCAAGATGAAGCAATGCAACTAGTTCATAACGCCACTTGGAGCAGGGGGAAGGTAGTGGACCCTGTTCCAGTTCTCGCCAACACCAACTGGCCCATACCACAGTTATTCCACTAAGAAAAACAAATGCTGCAGCCATAATAACTGCATTGTCAAGTGCATTCGCCACATGGCAAATTCCAGCAGCCATTCAATCTGATGGTGGACCACCCTTTACTTCTGCAGCCATAGACAAGTTCGCCCGACTCCATAATATCAACTGGCACCACCATCTCCCGTACCACCCACAATCCAACGGAGTAGTAGAAAGAAAGGTTGGACAATACAAAGAAAGCCTCCGACTCAAAGGAAGCGGGAGTTATAAGAATTGGGTAAAACACAATCACGAAGTCCTCAACGCCAGAAAAGAACTCTGGAACGAGAGAGCTCCGCAAACCCCAAGAACCTGGACACCAAAGTTCACTCCAAACGAGCTAGTTTGGGTCACCCTTCCTGACCCCCGCCAACACCATCCACGAGTATTGAAAGGGACAGTTCGAACATCAGAAAAGTACCCCAACACATATCTAGTGTCCTTAGAAGACGGTGGACAAGACATCCTTGTTCACCACAACTGGCTAGTGAGATGGTCCCTACCAACCAACTAGCCCCAAAATTTTGTGTAGAAATTGTCTGTCTTGTTTCATTTTGTTTCAGCCCCGTGTCAACATGAAGCCGTTTTTCACCTTGCTTTTCCTCACCACCCTGACGGCAGGAAAGTGTGCAAACTCACGTGTCACGACCGAGAACACCTTCCTCAAGGCACTCTCCGTGATTGCTGCCGAATGTTTACTGACGGGAGAGGAATCCTCAGCCAACACCACAGAGTTTAACCTGTGTTTCCCTCGCACTCAAAATCTATGGCAGATCCCACTACTCCTCACAGTCTCTCGCCCAAACTGTTGTAGTAATGCCTGTAACTCTATGTTTCTTAAAATGTCCTGTCCATTGCCCTGCCCCTCAAGCTTAGAAACGGCTGAAGTAGCAATCAATCTCACCCCTAAAAATGCTAGTAACGATTGGCCGTATATTTGGACCGGACCCCCTCAACATACACCACAACATATGCTCAGTTGTCATTCTACGCTAAAACAACTGTTAGAAATAGTACATTTCAATCTTATGGCGGCCAATGGGACAAATACCACCGAAGCCCTACAGCACGGCCTTAAGCACATGTTACTCGCCAAAAATGAAAACAGAGCGACCCCTTTCGGCCACATCGCATACCCACACAATCTCCGTATATTGTTGTCACTGTTGCGAGGCTTAAAGCCTATTTGTCAAATCACCAACACCCCAACTATAACCATGCAGAACCGCCTTTGGAACAGTGCTGGCAACTGTGTCCCTCTTAATGCCAATGTCACGCAATTAGTGGACCCCTTTACATTGCAGTCTTATGTACGGAACGCCACCTATAATCTAAATCCCTATAATACTGGAGGTACACTTAACTATAATGACATGCTTTTACCTCCAGGATGGTTATGGCTCAACCTGAATACCTCCACCGTTTTGCGCCATCTCCCCCAGCCACCAGCACCTCCTTTACGCTCGTCATGCCACTCCTTTATCTCCCTGGTGCGTCCCTGTCTAACCGTTCAAGGGAACACAACCAATCACCAACTTATAGCCACAGGAAGCGCTCCTTGACTTATGAGCAAGAACAACACGCCTATACACTCGTGGACGGGTGGGATGTGTACGGACTCTGGTTTCCCATGTGGGGTTCAAACCAAAATTCGTACAAAATCGTGCTCCTCTCTGAGGCTGTAGAAAAATTGGAAAATATGACCAAACTGGGTTTTCAAAAAATTGAATCAGCCATCCAAGACCTCCAGCAAGTAGTGTACCACAGTCAGTTAGGGTTGGACTACCTGCTAGCGACTGAAGGAGGACTATGTTCAGTCCTTGGGAATGTGTCCCAATGCTGTCTTGCCTTCAGCACCAACTCTTTCAACCTCTCAGATATTGTAACAGGCATTGACGAAGCCAAAGATCTAATCGCTCGAAAAGTAAATGAAAAAAATAGCTGGTTAGATTGGGCTTTTGGGTGAACCGATTGGTTCAAGTTCGGAGGGTTAAAACGAGCCTTACTAATTTTTTCTTTGTATTGTGGTGTTTTGTAATCAGTATCACCTGTTTATGCTATATACTTGAATGGCTTAAACGCAAAGTTATGCATTTATCTGCTTTTGTATATACCCGCTTGCCAAACCAGGACGCACTAGAAGGGGACGACGAGCTTTAAACTCTTGTGCCATCAGCAAGGGGGCATGTCTCGGCCAGAGATAGGCATGGGTGCCAATGACACAGAGCTAAAAGCTGAGACAAGTAAACAATAGGTGGAAAGTCCCAGCTAGTAGGCAACCTAAGTTGCGCATGCTCAACCACGCACAATGCACACGGCCGGTGCGTGACCAACTAGAATATTCCACACAATTAACATTGTAATTGACTAACCGTAACATATTTAAGTCAGCACATTTCCGCCCAAAGCGGAGACCCGTCAAAACACACCTTGAGCTACTTCACAAGCCGGCCACTTGTGAACGTCTCCCCGCCACCGTCATCTCCCGGCATACCCTACGCTTGCATGCTAGAGTTCAACCCGACTAGCAGTTCGTCCGCCTAATAGCTATCGACTGGTTTTGCAGCTGTCGTTTGTAACCAAGTCTGACCTGCGCTACACTACTGTCTGGTCTCGTAAGTAAATAAACTCCTTTTTCCACAACCCTACAAGTATTAGCCGCCTGACTCTCCACAGCTAGCCCCCACCTGCTTGATTGTGTCGGCCCAGACTGTGACCACTAAACCCGGTCGCAACACCGTTTATCTCAATGTCTTTTAATTATTCTTTGCTCCAGAATTTTGTGTGCTATTGAGGTTAGACTGATGTGCTTCTTGTTGCCCAGAGCATTTTTCCCGTGCATATCTTAAATAGAGATGCTAGGTTTTCCAGTTGTGGTGCCATTCCCAATTTGATAATTCATTAAAAATCTTTACACCTGCAGTGTCACGTGTCACCACTGTTTGGATTCTGGGATCTGAGATTTGCAACCTCTTCCCTGTACGTACATGCAGACATGCACACACATGCAGAATCAGTCTGAGCACATTACATTTTTTGAGCTTTGCTTTCACATCAGAGTTCCTTATCCACACTATTCTTCCCTTTAGTTCTAACCTTTGTCTCAGTTCTCAGTAAGATGATGTTGAACACAGATGTAAGGTATTCACTTGATGTTTGATTTGTACCTAAGCTTAGTCCCATCCTTGGTGCATAGAGGCTCTATTCCATATATTCTTCTTTTTTTTATTTTTATGGCTAAAAAGATTTTCTGGGTTTGTTTTAATTTCCTCTGCAGCATTTCACTTGGTGTGACTTTTGGCAGTTATTCCTTTATCCCTACATTCTCTTTGCTGATCAGTTTTTTTTTCTTTTCCCCATCTCTTGTAAACTCTTATAGCTCCTCATGTCCTTTTTCAGATGGTTATTCATGTAGTTAGGTCTGAGGCCTTCCACACAAGATTTTTCTCCCCTGGTTTGTTAGGGTAAGTGCCAGATCATATTTGTACCTTTGAATTAGGGAATTTCAAAGTTCCTCCACAATCGCATCCTTGAATTCTTCAGCCCCCTTGAGTTTGCTGACTTGTTCCCTCAATTTCTCAAAGTGTGTGTATTTGAGAATAGAAATCTTACTTACAGATGCATCTTGTTTATCCTTCTAGTTAAACTGAATCCACCCATGATTGCATGTTCCATGGTTATTTTCCGTAACCAGCTTTTGTATAGTATCTTCACTAGTGCCCAAAACTAAGTATAACATTAACCCTTGTTCATTTGCTGATTCTTTAAGCAAAGAATTCTATCAGCTTGCACATCCAGGAATAAGTGAGCTATACTGTTGTTAGTGGCATTTGATCTCTGATCCATATCTATGGACCAGGCCTAACAAAAGTTACTTCCATATGGTTGAGCTTTGAAACAGTGGGGCCAGAACTTGGTCCTTTGATTTTTGGGAAGATTTATCTGTCTTCATGTATTGTAAGAAATATTAAACATACATCCTGAGCCAACTGACATACGTTAGGCATAAAAGCATGTTAACTATATTGACCTAAAAGTGATGTGGATTCCATATTGTGTATGAATAACTTTCATACCATTGGGATAGCGCGAATGTGTTTTTAAAAAAGTAGAGAAAAGTTGTAAAATATTTTTGTTAGAACAGTTTGGTTGCAACAAAAGCAGTTCTTATAATTCTTTTGAACAGTTGATTTATAAAATAACACCAATGACTCTGTTGATTTCTACAGGACCACTGTTGGCATACATCTTGAGTTATGTGCTTAAATGTTTTCCAGGTTCAGGGCCTAAAATTGCAATTTATTGTGCATCTCTTCACTGATTCAGAGGACTGACACACAAAATTAGGGAAATATGACTTGCTTTAAACTTTCCTTAAATCTAGTGATCAGCTGTTTCTCTAAGTCCACAGTGAATGTAACAAAAAATAATGGGCTGAAATTACAAGAATAAAAATTTAGGAAAAGCCCTTTTACTGTGAGGATAGTTTAAGTACTGGAACAGATTACCTGGAGAGGTTATGGAATTTCCCTCATTGGAAATTAAGTGCAGATTAGACAAGTGATTGGCTGGAATGGTTTAGACTGAGATGTTCTTGCCTTAACCAGGGAATGGACTCTTAAGGTGCCTTTTAGCCCTATTTTTTCTATGATTCTTTTGTTTAGCTTTTAAAAAATATTTCTCTTAATGAAAGCAGGGCATATTTAAGGAAAAAAATACGAGTTAATATAGATCCAAGTAATTGATACAAATCCAGTATGTACCTCTTACACTAGTACACAATAGTTGCATGTTAAAAAATAATTTTAAATAAATTTCTGAAGGGAGCAGAAACCTCTCAGATACAAAAATCCTCTATTGGGGCAGATTACAGAGGAAATCTGTATTTAATGTTTTAGTGAAAGCTATTTCTTTAACTAATTGTAACCACCAGTGTTGAATTGTACCCACTATACCTTTCAGGTTCTTAAAGTAGTAACTGGTCCTTCACAGTACACAGCCATACAGAACACTTGACATCTTAAAGGTTGAACTCAGACATTTTGCTGAACAGTAAAAGCTTGTTCATAAGATTCTAAAATATAAAAATTATTGTTTATTATTAGGCTGTCATGTCAAGATGTAATAGCTGTGCAACTGTGCATTTATAAAACTACCTCCCTAAGACCTCAGTCCAAATCCTCTTGAAGTCAAAAGGAAGCCTGCTGTTGGATCTGGTACTAAGAGCTTGAGAAATCTAAGCTGCAGGCCTGGCTTCTGTGCCAGAGTGAGAGATCACAAGTGCCATAAGAGAAAGTAAAATAGGAGTTTTAAATGGTATGATACTGTTCAGTTTACTTGCTTTAGTACAAAAACTGGAAAAGCCACAGCTCGGGTTTCACAGGATATTAAGGCCATGGTACTAGCATCAGACTTAGAAGAATAAAAAAATAATGTACTCAACACAATCTGTGAAATACTGTATATGCTTTTTTTCTTTAGGAATCTTGTCAGAGAATTTTCACATTTAAACCAAATGCAAACATCTTAAGGAAAGAAACCTGCATTCTTAAGGCTTGATCATCCAAGGCCCTTGTCACCCTTCACTTCTGTTGACTTCACTCATAGTTAAAGCTGAATTGATGTTTAATTAAAATGACAAAGCATTAAACACAACCACAGCAACCAATGGCTCTTACCAGATTGTGGAAACTAATGATCCCAAGAGAGGTTGCATACAACAAACAGATTTAGATTATATTCTGTTTGCATGCTTGCACCGATGGTGTTCTGTGGTGCTTTCCAGCCCCATAAAAATCCATATTTTAATCCTCTACTTCCTGATTAGTAGAGGGACACAACAACAACAGTCCATAAAGATGTTCCAAATTGTTTTTGCATTAAATACTAAAGTGAAATAATGGAAGTTCAGAGGTATACTAAAGCAATTCAATAAATCAGTCTTGGGTGGATGAAGAAGAAAATATTTACTACCAAATCCAACAACCTTTTCTGGATTTCAGAAATATGTTTTTAATACTCATGCATTCTGAGAGGAGATTAATATATAAAGATATACTACTGCATAATGGTTGCACAGGGCATTTTACACCCCCAAAGCCCTTTTCAGTTTTAAATTACAGTGTGTGAACATCATATGAATGGCTGACAGAACAACTTCATCACTCTGACATTGCAGAAAAAGAAATTTTCGGACGTACCCGTGGAGGCAGATGAAGACTATACCAAGTTTAACAGTAATGATATGAAGAACAAAAAGGTAGGTACACTCTGTATATGTGTGTTTTGTTGAAACTTACAGTAACACCAGAGAGTTACAGAGGATGCCCTTTCTTTTTGTAGAATGCCTCTTTGTTTTAAAAGCGAATACAGAATGGAGGATTTCAGAAAGTATCTTTTGTAGGTTCTGAGCAAAAAAACTTCAAAAACAATGTACTATGTGGTGGATAGATTCACCTTAATCCTGCCAGGTCTTCTTCCAAAGCCAGTGGGTACGTCTACATGTTCATTAATGTGCCATAATTACAACACATGAAGTTTAGTACCTGTAATTTCATGTACTACCTTAATGTGTTGTAATCTGCACTACTGCGCATTAGCTGTAGTGCCTGCTTTTTTGGTGATGCTAATGGACAGTAGACTAATTCTATTGCACAGTAGCACAGGTTTTTCCTGCTACACTAATACGCAGTAGAATTAGTCTGCTGTGTTCAAAGCATCTCATGTAGACATGCCCAGTGTGTGTTGTTTTTTTTTTTAATATATGTAGTTGATATGAATAAAACTGGAAAAAAATGTTGGAAATCAAAAGCCTTATAAAGTCCTCACCATTTATTTTCATGAAGGATCCCTAGGTGCTTCTCCTTAGAGGTATGGGAGGGATGTTGATTTTAGAATCCTGGAAAAATAGAATAAGCAGTACTAGCCTGTTTCCTTGAACTCCCCCATCATTTTTAATTTAACCTGATAATTGCCTAGTCTTAAGATGCTTTGTAGTGTTGTAATTAAATAACTGCTGTGCTCCCATCCAGAGGCAGATGGATTTTAGCCATGGACCCTAGATATCTTCCTACTTCACAAATATGTTGTCAGGCTTAGCTAAAGTTTGTAAAACACTTTGAGGTGCATGGATCAAAGGTCCTTCAGCAGTATAAAGATTTCTTATCAGGCAGAGTATCAGGACAAGAAAGCAGCAGCAAAGAAGGCAACAGTAACTTAAATTCCCAGAGATGTTATAATAGGCCTTATGCATGTGTGGGTTGGCCACTTGACTTAAATAAAGTAAATCGACACCATGCTACCTCATGTGCCAGTTTTACTGTGAGTTTTGAGTTTAGTCCAAAGCTCAGTCCAGTAGAGTCTACTGCTGTATCATTCTGAAGGGTGCACTCTTTGTGCACTCTTGAAGTGGTTCTGTGCCTGCTGTGAAAAAGGAGTATTTGTAGCCAAGCAGTAGAGCCACTCCATGCTGCTCTGTGACCCTAAGACACTTGATGTCCATAGTTGTTTTACACTCCTACTCTACAAGGACTGGAGGGCAGTTGATTCTTTTGAGTGACGTATCTGCTTTGCACAGTCCTTTGGCACTTCTCTTTGTTCCCAAGCCCTCTTGTATCTGCGACGCTCAGTAACCTCAAAAGAAAGGACAGGATTTCTTCTGAATGCATGGTGTTTATGAAATATTTGAAATCTTCATTTGTTTTTCTCCCCTACTTACAACATGCAGGTAGCTTTTGAACTTGGCATACATATACAAAATAAATAAAAGAAAGTTGATTCACTTTACCATTAGACATGTTTTAATTCTGAAATAATGAAGTACATTGAGAGAATCTGGGAAAGAAGAATTGATTCTTGAATTCTGTACAGTGTACTGATCTAAAATATTTTGGCACTGCTTTTGTTTGCATTGTGTGAAATGCTGATAATCTTACTGTGCTGCATATCTCTGTCTTTAATGTTAAAAGTGATCCTAAGTAATAAAATGGGGAAGTCCAACATTATGAGAAGTAAGGAAAGGTCAGTGTAAAGATATCTTAATAGGAAAAACAGCTAGAGATTTCAAAGTTATGTTTTAAAATGTAGGAAAGGAAAAAGGTCAGCTCTATAAAATGTGCCTCATAAAATGTGGTTTAGGTGTAAAAGTCTTCAGGAAGCTGTCTCAGTGGCCTTAGAATGCTTTGCAAATTTTGGTTGCCTTCTTTGGTGTTTAGTGTCTTTTCCTCTCCTTCCCTTTATTTCACTGTACTAAAAAGAGTTTGATAGTAAATCAGTGTGAATTATTCATCATCTGTAATGCAAGGCTGTAATTCGGCCTGCTGACAACATAATCATGAGATTGAGTCGCAGGGTACAGTATGCATCTGTTATAGTGCGTGCATTATTCCTGTTAATGTACACTCAGGGATTACTCCAAAGTAAATGTTTGAGTTAGGATATCTCATTCTCCAGAGTGGAGATACATTTTGCCTCCTTGCCCTTGTAACAAATTCTGTTGGTTTCTTTTTTTTCTTTCCCCTTCCCCCTGAGGTTAAGTAATTCATGACAACTACTTTCTGTTGAATAATCTCAAATTTGTTTTGTAAGGATTTTCCTTTCAGTGTATCATATTTCCTTATAGTGGAATAAATGTACCAGGCAAACCCTGATTCGACTTAAGTATACATGATTTTGTAGCTTAGCATCCCATTCTGTAGACATGTTAATTTTTTTTTCCTGTTTTCTTAATTTCATTAACAGAGTAATAGCAAGATGTCTGCAGCTCAGAAAGCTTTGGCCAAAGTTGACAAGAGTGGGATGAAATCCATTTCTGCTTTCTTTAGTTCAAAGCCTAAAGCAAAAAAATGAAGACTTGTGACTAAAATGAACGTATTTTATTAAAACTGTTATTTTTATAGTTATTATTGTGCTAAAGCCATCTCTGGTGGGGGTGGGGAGACAGTTTTTGTTTGTTTTGGTTAGCTTTCTTTTGTTAATTGGTTACTGAAACATGCTTTGTAGTTCCAGTAAGTGTGTTACATTTTCTTGATTTACACACTGTATGAAATTGGGTTACAGTTCTAGCCTAAGAGTTCCTTATTGATCCAGACAGAAGACATGGGAACAGGCTTGGGTAGGGAATCTTTGCAGAGAAAATGCCTGCCTTGTTTTTGTTCTAACATGCTGTAGCCAAACTCAAAACATGTTGAAATTACTATCTTGTAATAAATTGATTTTTGAAACAAATGCTTGTTTTGTTTTTGTACTTGTAGAACTGTGTTGGGTCTAAGGCAGGTGGTGACACTTGTAGTGTTTCCCTATATACTTCTGTTCCTTGAAGAATTACATAGTTGCTGAAAGGTCGTACATTTTATCTGTGTGTTTGAATGTGTTGTGTTTAACTTCAGAAAATCATAGCTTCTTTTTAAAGTAACTTGCAAATGATTATTTAAAGACAAAGTTTGAGATTTTCAGAGAAACTATATGGGAGTCAGATGCCCAGATCCCAATATACCTAATAAGTAAGAGCATGAACGCCTTGTGCCCCTGGAGGCTGGGGGGGCACAGTGAGTAGGAGTGTGGTGGCGGCGAGCAGTGAGCTCCTGCAGGCAGCCACAGTATTGTCAGTGGCGGGGGGTGATGAGTGCCAACCGGTGGTTGACAACCACCCACAGATGCCGGCAGCGGCAACCAGCAGTGATTGGGGACCACCCACAGGCGCTGCCAGTACTGTCGGAGGCTATTCTAGCTGGACTGCAGGTGGCTATTCTAGCTGGACTACTATTCTAGATGGCTGTTCTAGCTGGACTATACCTTCACATCATTGGTATCTCAGAAATGCTGGGAAGAGTAGGAAGAAAGGAAGTTGGTATATATTAACGGAAAGGCTAAAAATGATTGACAACAGATGTGGCAGTCCATCAATACAATGACAGTCTTCTAGAAAGTATGGAAGTCCATAGGTGACTGTGGAGGCCAATCTGGAAATCCAAACATTCAAGTGTAGATATGGGAAATAATTCCGGGAGGAAGGAATAGGTCTTTGTGATTTCAGGTCACAGCTCTTTCCCTTTCCCTGTGAATAAACAGAATAGTCAGAAGAGACGTTTGAGTGCAGCACAGGACATAGGAAATCATGATAGGAAAAAAAAGGGTGAGGATAGAGAAGGTACTAAAGTATAGACAAAACAGAGTTGGCCTTAGATAACTAGATCTTGTGGTTTTGCACTTTATACTTTTAAAGCTTAAGAGATTTTATGAAGTGAGCTTTAGAAGCCAGTCCTTTAATAAATTAAATGATTTGTGAATATTGTTCTTAAGAGATGGGCAAATTAATCTTTCTGATTTGGTGGGAATTAGATTGCAGGCCAAGTCATGTGCAGATGGAAAATATCTTAATTTCTTATCTCGTACACCTTTTTTTTCTTTCTTCCTTTTTTTTTTTGTATATGAATTTTACATTCATCCTTTCACTCAAGGGCAAGTCTGGAGCTCTTCCTGTGAATACAGATGCATTCTGCATTAGTGTGTCACATCTCAACTTCAGCTGTCAGACATGCAGTAACTTTTATAACAACAGAAATTTTATTAGGAACTGTGTTCTTGGTCTTGCAAAAGTACATGCATTATAAAAACAAGCCATTTTCAAAAGCATTAGAGCTTTCACGTTAAAAAAATCTTTTCCCTTTAGAAAAGAATAAAATGCATTTAGTAACTTTGGAACTTCCTTAACATGTAGCTGTAAGATATTATGAAAAGCATACGGTGCCAGATATATAAAATAACGTTTCCTACCACAATGAGGATTTAAATATATTTAAAATGAATGGCCAGCAGTAGTAGAAAGTCATTATGAAGTGTTGCTGTGATATTTGTTGCTTGGTTAGTTTAGCATTAAATAATTGCCAGGATTATTAGGGAAATGTAGTCTTTATTTTCCTGGTTAACATGCCTTCATTAAATGTACATGCAAGTGTCTGATGTTTCTTCTGTTGTTTGGGGATAAAACTTTCTGTTTGTTTGCACTTTTTAAGACTTTACACCACAAACAGACCGACTTCAATGGGTACGGAAAACTTCCTGCAAAAATGCTGTCTTGGGGGAATCTTTCAGAGTTGGACTTGAATCTAACCTTATCATAAATTAAAGAATGGTTTTATTTGTGGAAATAACATTCAGTAATTTGATTATTACCCATAGGAAGGGGGACCAGGGTGGCAAAGTTTGGAGGCAGGTCTGGAATTTAAGAAAGTTTCAGTGATGTTTGGATTCAGAAGTTTGATTGTCAACCTCTAACTTTAATTTTATTCTTATTTGAATAGATGAATGTTTGTGTTTTTTTTTTCCTTGTCTTTTTAGATGCCAGTACAAAGACGTCAGAGCAGGAAATGAAGGGAACATAAAGAGGCTTGGTTACATTATTTTAACTTCTCTTAATCTCAAAGCAGCTTTTAAAGCCTTTTATGCACTTTCTAAAAATGTATTTTTAACTGGGCACGCCTTATTCTAAGAAATGCAATGCTCAACAGATAAATGTTAAATGAGCAGTGTATTAAAGTTATGCTGCTTCAGATTTTATAGTTAATGCCATATCAGTCGATAGGGCCCTTCCAGGAAAGTACTTAAGCACATGTCTAACTTTAACTTTTAAACACACAAGTAGTCTTCATGCAAGCAATGGGACTGCTCCCATGGTTAAGTACATTGCTGGATCAGGGCTGAAGGTCTCGATCCTGCAGAGTGTTGAGCACGCTGGCCCAAATCCAGCAAAGCACTTAACACAGATGTTTACCTTGAAGTATGTGAGCTACTTAATTGATGTGTTTGCATGTGTAATACCCATAAAAATCCGTCTCAATGGGATAACTCGAACGCTGACACTTAAGCACATGCTTAAGTTTATTGCTGTGTTGAAGCCAGCAATTCCCATTTCAAATATGAAATGATTTAAATATTTCTTTATAATTTTGTTTGTTCGTTTTTGGGAATTTTATAACAAGTTTTAAAATGTCAAAAAGTAACATTTTAATTGTTTTTCCATTTCAAAATTGTTCACTGAATTCAGCCCGAATAGTTTATCAACCTGAACTTGCATTTTTTCTCTAAAAAATATCACTCTGTCCTGATTGTGTGAAAATTCTTTATCCCAACCACTTGAAACTTTAGCAACTTGATTTATATCACTATACATTGTTAAAGCTTGTATCATCACTTTCATCATAAAGGCAGAGCTGAAAAAAAAAAAAAAAATACAGCTCATGACAAGGCTGAGGGGTGGTGTTTTTTTATAATGGATAAGGATATTAAAAGTTTGCATTTTATAGATGGTTTCATTTTCTTTTTACAGGACAATAGTGCATTTTGGTGGATGAAGGAGGAGTAAAAACAGCATAAGAACTGCCATTTACTGGGTGAGATGATAGGTCCATCTTGCCCAGTATCCTGTGTCACACAGTGGCAGTGTGGATGCTGATAGGGAGAGTGAGCTGGATACGACCAGACAAGGTTCTTTGGGTAAATGTGATACCTTTTATTAGACCAACTAAATAGTTGGAAAAATTGTTCTTTGCAAGCTTTGGGGCACAAACACCCTTCTTCAGAAAATCAGTACGTTTTAAGAGAAGCCTTAACTACCCTGTCTGGTCCAAACCACGATTTATTCATATGTAGTGTATTTGTGTCTATCAGGTACAGAGCTTGCATTTGTACAAATTCCTGTGTTTACCAGACCACCACTAACATGTAATCTTGCCAAATAAATGTTTATAAAGTTAGCAGTTAACAGAGCTTTCAAAATGACTGACCATATATTTCTGTAAATCTTAACTGTGTCCCCATTCCACCAAAGCATTTAAGCATGTGACCTGTATGTGTTTACGTAAGTCTTAAGAACATGTGTTCCAAGTAGTAGGTAAAAATTATTTTGGTTCAGTTCTGGTAGTAATGTATAACTTCCAATGATGTCAATGAGAGTTCTGAGTAGAATTGCTTGGGATATTTTTGGGATACTAAATTTCAACCAAACACAGGGAGTAATTATTCAGTTTTCTTCTTATTTTCTGCCCAGTTATAGTTTGTAATGTAAAAAATTGCAGGCTTGAGCTCTTAAATGTTAAAGTATCTCACATGCAAAAATTATCTTCTGAATAGATGTCTATATTAAGATTCTCTCTTATTAGCCTGACCCTGGGCTGACTAGCATAAAGCACTGTCACTTTTCACAGCTTAATTCATCAATGTGTATATTAATAGAAATTTCGAGATACTTCTGTGTGTAGAAGATGCATAAATTTTAACTGATTCTAAACTGAATTTTCTATTTTTGCTAGTTTATATTCAAAATATGATGTATAATAATATATACTTTAATAAAGAGTGGTTTAATTCTTACGTTGGTGTATTTTATGTTTCATTCAAGTAAGACAAAGAAACCTATCCTTGCTCATGGAAATGTATGAAACAACCTTTGTTGAACCTTGAAGTAATTTCACATGGAAATAAAGTACAATCAAATAATAATTAGTTTATGTTTGTTAGGCCAAGTTTAGGTTAAATGCTATTTAAAACAAGTTTACTAACATATTAAAGAAAAGCATATTAAAGAACATAAACTTCTGCTGTGATAGTTTCCCACAACCTCCAAAGTCACAGGACCCCATAGTAACAGCTCACCTATAACCTCTGTCTGTAACTGACATAGAATCATAGGAAAATAGGACTGGCAGGGATATTTGGAGCTCAGGGCAGGAACACCTCTGTCTAAATTGTCCGACAGAATTCTTTGTCTATTCTAAGTAATAAATTGTATTGGGGCCTTTCTTGTCCTTTCAGTAATATTTATCTAGCTGTCTTTTCCTTAGTCTTTTTGTCTCCTCCCTTGAAGCATTGTGTTTGCCAGTGGATCTCACAATTTGGCCAAACCAACTCAGTTTTCACTTTACAATATCCAGGAGACTTTAAAATTTTCCAACAGCAGCAGCTCTCACTAAACGATGTGTCCTATGAGCTGCATGTTGCGTCTTTAGCATCTCATTTAAAAAACTTTTATCTGTCTTTCTGTAGCTGTATTCGAGGTCTATCTTTCACTTGCCTATAGGGCTGTTGACATTTACTCTTAATCTAAGAAGCCATGAAACTTTATTTTGGTGGAAATAATTAATGTCCTTAAAGCTCTTGGACAGTTTTTCGCAGAGTTCTGTTGCTACTGCAATTGTTGTCTTTTACCTCCTTGTCTGATCTAGAGCCTTCTGTAACAATTACTCCTAAGTATTTAAAAGTTTGTTTTTATTTTGAGATAGTGTCTTTTAGGTATCATCAATAATTGTATTAATTGTTCAGGCCTGTTTCCATCTTTGATCTTTTTCTGTTTATTAATTTGTATTCCTCTACTTCTTGCTTTCCTTTTCCCTTTTGTTGCTTTGGCTAGAAAAATTTGTTAGGGTCACACAGAAGTAGTATGTTTCTGGTAATTTATGTTTGTTTTATTTTTATTTTTTTTTCATGTACAACCTCATTTACAGTCGTCATTGATGACTTAAATGTCCTCTAGAAGGATGAAGAAAGCAGATTTTTCTCTTAATTTGGTTTGGAATTCTTAGACCAGTGAATTTTGTAGCTTATTGAAATCCTGCTTAATTCTTTAGCACATTCCTCAAATGTTGTTTTCTCAGTCTTACTTTGTGGTGTAAAGAAACTCAACAGCTCCAAATAGAGGGGCCAACCCAACAACTTTACAAGCTACTGCACTTGCACTTTATTTAGCAGTTGAATATTCATACCCAGTTTGAGAGAGCTCGGCACATGCAAATTAGCTAAACATTGCTAAATGAAAGTTGCAGGTGGACTACTAGATGCCTTCAAACAACAAATGTCCATAGTCTCCATCTTCTTGCTGGAATCAACCCACCAGGAAAGCAGTAGCAAGCAAAACAATGTACTTGGCATATCAAAGACAGAAAACACCAACTACATGGCCACCTTGCAGCTCCTAATAAACTAAAATCATGCAGAAGTTGCCTCTCTACAATACAGCCACTGGATTAAATGCTGCCAGTCACATGAATAAAAATGTGGCAATCATGATTAGAGGTGACCCAGAAGAGTTAGGATGAATATCAAAACTGCTGAACATCTCTCTGGAGATGCAGAGTTTGATTGGCCAACGCTGAACAGTCCCTAACCAGGGGTCTGTAACACTAAAGTGAATATGCAACTGTGGGGATACTCCAACGATGTAAACACCACATGTGAGCACGAAGGAAACTTTCAGACCACAGAAGATCTATTGACCTGCGCATGTATAACAGAACCATTTGCCTTCCTAAGGGTACAGGCCCAAATTTGAATGTAGGGAGAAGAAAGAAGAACATTGTTATGCCATCACCAGGTTATGACCACTTTCAGTATCTGCTCCAGGGAAAGTATGAGTCTTGTATGTGTTACCAGAATTTCATCAGCATTTGGACATAAGAATGTATTGTATCCTACTTACTGTACTGGCCTCCTGTATATGCCAAGTTATTCTTCTGGAGGGTTTGTAAGGATGCAGTGCGTTAGAATTTATTCAGATAAACTGAAAAACATTAGTTTTACCATACCCACATTGCCCAGCTCTGCCTTCATCATAAGTACCCTCCATAAATTGGTCGTAAGACACAGTGACCACAACTCCTTTTCTTGGTGTTTTTGTTTAAAAAGGGTCTCCATTTCATTTTATTCATCACAGTAATCTGTAGTTGGTGTATAAACTCAAATGATAGTAAGTGTAAGAAGTTAGGCAGTTATTTGGATAGATGTGAACCTGCAGTCTCTGCCAACACTTTATCACTGTTTTTTATAGTATCTTTATACAACCGAAACAGCTATTCCTATTTTAGGTATTCCATCATCACCACTGTACTGCATCTTATGACTGTTCTTGGCTGTTAGTTCACCAGTGCCTGACCATCTGACTTCTGTTATTGCGAAGTTCCATTTCTACTGTTCCATTTTAGAGCTTTTGAGACTTATACGTGCTTGTTGCCTTGGTGTAAATGGGTACAAAGGTTCAGTAAAGCATGCCCAGGCTTAAGGACTTTTTTACTATTGCTGTCTCCATATAAAAAAGTAATTATGTGTTTGAATTTGCTCAGGGCTTTGGAATCTTAGAATAACTGCCTGGGGATGAATTGGGAAGGCTGCAGGTGAAGAGGTTTTGCAGCATCCATGTAACTGATCACAAATTTCACCACCACTCATGTAGGAGGTATATACATACGTATGCATACACTGAAGTATGCAAAATGGTAACCAGTTCGTCTCTTTTCTGACTTTAACAAGGAATTGTTTATCAGACATAGGGGACAAGCTGTCCATTTGCCAAAGCATTATTTTGATGTTTCCACGACTGTTTTCAAAATGCTGATAACAAGGTGTCAGAGCTCTCGGGAGACTTAATTTACTTCAGTTTCGTTTGCAGACACCAGAGAGCAAGGTGCAAAAGCACAGGTGTCATTGTTCAGTGATGGTCAAATCTGTTTACTAGTGTTAACATGAGCCAAACAAGCAAAGAAAGCTCAGCCACTTTTACAAATACATCTTTCATCTGAGATTTGTTTTTCTTTAGAATTCATGTTTTTATGCACACTGGGGATGGAGGAGTGAGGCAGTGTCTCAGCCTACAAGAAAACAGCACTCACGTTGCTGAGTCCAGCAAAATCAGTTCACAGCATAACTCCAAAATGACTTGTTTCATGTTTTTAGATAACTGCAGTAAAGCCCTATAGTTCCACTTCAGTTTTCCCAAACTGAATTTTCAGAAACTCTGTGCTTTCTAAAACACACGTCTCCCAGTGTCTGTTGTGCTGAAAATTACCTTAATTTTCCAAGGCCTCTGTTATTGTGCTTATTTGTTGTCCTTCACAGCAGTTGTAAAATAAAGGTCATATTGTACTTAATATAAAGCCCCTACAAAAATAGGCAATTCCTATCCCCATTTTATACACATGGAAATTGAAAGAAGTCTAAGAGCTACAATGTCAAAATCTGGCTCTAATTTGGGGTTATTCATTTTTGGGGTGTTCAGTATTACCTACCCTGTGGTATGATTTTTATTCAAGGCAATGCTCAGCTGCAGCCTCTCTTGACTTCTGTTGGTGTTGAAGGTGCATATAGCACAATACCCAAAAGAGGGTATTAAGTACTCAAATTCAAAGGCTGATTTGGGAATTTCAGCCCAAGATTGTCCTGAGCCTCTATGATGAGTCAGTGAAGAGTGGAGATTATTACTTCCTTATTTCAGAAGGGCATTTCTGGCAATTCCTAACTTGTAAGATTACAACTGAAATGAGGTACTTTCAAAACTGGATTAAGTAAATTCCATGCAAATGTAATTTAATCTGCACAGTACATAAAGTCTCAGACTGGTTAAAAGATGTTTAGAGATGGTGCCCTATTGTTCATTTTAGAACAATGCAGACATGTAAGATTACTTCTTGATTGCTACAGCAGGGTTAATAGAGCAGGATGGGATAGAACCTGGCACAGAGTAAAGGGGCCAATTTACCAATTCTAAACATCCCTTAACACTGGAAAGCTTAGTCTGGATCCAGATTCAAAGTTGACAGTTTGGATTTAAAATTTGTAAAAGATTACTGAAAGCTTGCCATTCCGATTTGTTTCTATGGTTCTTTAAAGTGAGGTTGCTACTGTGTAATTCTGATTGCTGATTATCTCCTGTGGTGTGTTCTGTCAATTAAAGTATACTTTTGTGTGTCAGATGTTCCTGGTCTTATTGTACAAGTCAGACAGCAGAGCACATGTCCATGGAATCGGTGCATGCTGGTTGCTTCCACAACCCAGCACTGAATGAAGTGCTTGTCTGGAATTATGCACGAATTCCAGTGGATCTGGAGATGCTCGGTGTCTGTTTCTCCTGTGCCCACCCATCCAGAACACCTGCACAGCACAAGGCAGGACTTTAAACTACCTGGCATATGCTACATCTCTCACAGCCATTAACAAATGCCAAGCCACTACCGGTAGTACTGAGAGCGCTTTAGGGAAAGAGGACTGGATGCAGTAGAAATGTCTGTAATGGTCTCATTACAAGAAAGAAATGTTGTGTTAGCCCATTGCCATCTGTGCCTTTCTTTTGCTAGCCAATTGGTTGGAAAGTGCGACTTGGACAGAGAGAAGAACTCCAGAATGATTGTCTAGTGTAGTTTTTATGTCAAAGCCAAGTTGTTAAAAAAAATAGACTAGTTTAAGTCTCTATTTCAGTGCTACTGTTCAGTGACAAGGAGCCCATGCCAAAAATTTAATTTGCGGGTAAGAGTATTTATGCAGAAGACTAACAGAGAAGATGAAAAGCAGGAAAGAGAGGGTGAGAAGAGGGGGGAGGGGTTGGCAGTGTTGGAGAAAAGGTGGACACAAAAAAAATGATCCTCGGATGGTTGCAAGAAATCTTTCTTTCCAACACAGTTCCATCCTGTATTGCAATCAAGAAAAAAATCAAAACATAGTATTTCATCCTCTCATGTCTAGAATATGTGAAAAATACTAGATAGGAAGTAAATACTGCTTTTTAAACAGCTATAACTCATGACAGTCTGGTATTGAAGTAACTAGCATGAGACAGTGTGGGGTTCTAGAACAAATCAATAAACCAATGAAAGTAACCAGGTTTCCCAATAATTCTTTACTATAATTGGGACTGCTACAGTTCTTGGGTCTCCCTCAGCCCTTGATTTTGATGGATCCTACGATGCTCCTTATTTTTACAGTGAAAGCTGTGCTTGGCCGTTAAGGAACATTCAAAAGACAAGCTCTATGTGAAAGAGCTCTCAGACCAATTGTAAATATGACACCATGCATGAAGGTAACAGACTAACAAAATGCAGAAAGGGTTGACAAAAGGGAAAGCTTAAAATATAGGCACTGGGCTCTTCCTGGAGATTGGGGTGGGCAGCAGCACCGGCAGGAGGGCTGCTGCCATCCCAAAATTTGCTGTAGCTCCCCCCACCCCAACCTGCCCTTCCAGTGCTGCCGCCAGCCCCAGCCTGCAGCAGCAGCCTGCTCATCCCACGTGCAGATCTGGGAGCACATGCCCCTCAAGAAACACCCAGCACAGCCCCCAGCCTGCAGCCCGCCTGGGGTGCATGTAGCAGCAAGAGCCTCACCCCTCCCCCCCCATCCTGCTCCCACTGACCATTCCTTCCGCTCTGTTCCCTGCTGCAGCCCCAGGCCTCCACTTGCCCCACTCACCCCAGCCCCAGGAGCAGCCAATAGCAGCTGCCTGCACCATGCCCTGAACCCCCCAGGGCTCCACTTGTCCCCACTCATCCCAGGTCCTGCTGGAGCAGACCCAGGAGTAGTTGACACCACCTGCCTGCACCATGGCACAGCACAGCCTAGGAGCTGGGGTGAGTGGGGACAGGTAGAGCCCTGGAGAGTTTGGGGCATGGTGCAGCCCAGCAGCTGCAGGCAGCTGGCCTCAGCTGCTCCTAGAGCAGCTGCAACAGGGACTGGGATTAGTTCCTCCAATAGATAAGGGCCTCATAGTTAAGCTAAATAGATTGAGCTCCTTGAGTCTTTCATAAGGCACATTTCCAGTCCTTTAATCACCCTCATGTATTTTCTCTGAATCCTCTACAATTTATCAACATCATTCTTGAGCCATGGACACAAGAACTTGACAGAGTCATGGTCACATCATTGCCAAAAACACAGGTAATATGACCTCTGTACTGCTATTTGCTATAACTCCCAAATCCTTTTCAGAGTCAACGCTTGCCAAGATAGAGTTCCCCCCATTCTGTAGGTAGGGCCTGTGTTCTTTGTTCCTAGATAGATAATTTGACTATAGACAAAGACATTTTTTCTTTGTGCCCTGTCTGTATCATCTGTAAACTTCATCATTTTCCATGAACTTAATTTCCCTTTGTTTCAGGTTACTGGTGACAATATTAATAAGAATCTCAGCTGGACTCCCCTAGAAAGGCTTCTCTTGATGATTTCCTATTCACAATAACATTAAGACCTATCCATTAGCTAGGTTTGTGTGCATTTAATGTGCATGATTTTGACTTTTGTATCACTGTATAGTTACCTAATCAAAATGTCATTTGGAATGAAGACAAATGCCTTAGAGAAATCTAAGTATATTACGTCAACATGATTGCCTTCATCAACCAAACCTATAATCTCAACAAAACATTCCAAACTAGTTTGACAAGATATAATTTCTGTAAACCCATGTGGATTGTGAAAATGGAGTGAAGATAAGAAGGGAGAGGGGCGGGAGCTCAATGAACCAAGTGTTCCGTACACTGGGGATAATGAGGAAGAAGACAGGAAGATGGGAGCAGGACCTGGATGTCAAGAGGTTTTCAGAAAGATGGAGAAAAGAAAGGGGATATATGGCCATCCCAGATCCAGAGAAGTCAGTTATTCATCCACAGAATTCTATGTTGCTGTTGGCCCCGCAGATTAAAATGGACTTAATTATGCTCTTGAAATATGTTAGAATGAATTAGAACTTCAAAAAGTGTTTTCTGTTAGTAATAAACAGCTTGGGCTACAGAATTCCTCTCTACAGGAGATAGATATTGAAGTGCCTGGAGTTGAGCACCCAAATTTCAGTCGGGCCTAACCCTACAAGCGTTCAAAAGTCTGTAATTCTTCATCAGTTTACTAGGAACTGCAAACTGTGCGGTTTGCAGTCTCTATGCATTGCTGTCATATAAATAATGAGAACTTTCTCTGACCAAGGGCTATAGGATTTGTCCATATAAAATTAACATGTCTTCCATGGATGGTGCTGTGAGGCAAGAAAGTCTCTTAAGCTATTATATAAATCTATCAAATAATATACTAACAATTTTCCATTCCCAGTGATAATTTTGAGCAAAGCCTTGCTTTAAACCACAGACATTTACTGGCAAAAATCAATTTAAACATTGAAAAATAGCCTTTTTAACTTGTTCTATTTTAACTTATTCTTGGGCCCAAAAATTTGTGTTGATTTACATGTGGGCATGGTTACAGCCTCTTTTTCTGCATTCACTGGCTGCCAGGTTCATATTGCTGTTGGTCTGTCACACCCTGGGGAGAAGTATTAGGCTAATGACCAAAGGCACATGAGAGCTGCACAAAAGATTGCTAAATAAAGCCTGCAATATAAAAAAAAACCCAAAGTGGGGGAGGACTGTGTGGCATAAGGTTTGAAATGGATTTCACCCAATGTCTTCTTGTGTGCTGCATTACAATGAATGTGTAGAGCTAAGTGGAACACCCACTTACTGTTTCAAAGGCAGCACCAGGACTGTGCATGGTCCTTTATAGCCAAGTAACACTGACGATGCTCTCTGCCCCAAAGAGCTTACAAAGCTGAAGGTGGTACAAAGCGAAAAACATTGTTGAATCAGTCTAGTGCTGTGCTCTGCCTAAAGCTTCTCCTATATTTGAACTACAGCTTAATTAAACTAATATGTAACAAAGGAAGAAACCTGTTAATGTGTTATATCATTTTGATTAAAATTGGGGTAGGGGAAATACATGGTGGAAATCATTTGTCTATATTTTTAATCTGCTTCTTTGAGCCTTCTTTACAAGGATGAGTTAAGTAATCTCATTGTCATGTCATTATCACATTTTGAAGTTAAACAGCTACATGATCTATGAACTCTCATCACACAGTTAATTACTCCTGCATTTTTCCCCTTGCTCTTGAAATACATTATATTTCTTTGACAGTCCGCCGGGAGCAATGACTGCTTTTGTGACAGCGACATTGCCAGTGGTGTAAAAATCTATGCATCTGTCAGGTTTCCCCATGTGAAACATAATTGCTTAATTTCCATTTGAAAGTACATCCCTGACATGAGAACAACGTAGACACACCAAGGATAACAATGATTTCCTGACACCTACAATGGGGCATAATGTGGTAATAAATATGTGTGCAAAATGAATGCTCTGCACAGAGGGAGCAGGTCTGAATTTACAGCTGCAGATGAAGTGTTCCACAGGAAAAAAAATAATAAAAAGAAAGAAACCAACAGATTAGCATCAGTGTGAGTCTATGTCAGCCAGATGGCTTGCTGTGGAAAAAGAACTTCCCTGCTTTATTCCAGTAACCCTGACTAGCAGGCTGAATGTCTGAGATGAGAAGAAAAAAATGATCTCATTCAGCAATTTTTTTTCCTTGCATTCATACAGCTTGAGCCGGAGCAAAGAAAAAGGCCTGTAATAATATAGAAGTTGTACTGTAACAATACTGTGTTAGACTACATGGGCCAGGTGAGTTTAAGAACGTGGGTTCAGATGGTTAGAGTAAAAGAAATGGTAAACCAGGTGGATACATATGTGGTTGTAGAGAGGAAAGGGAAATCATCATGATATTTTCACTGTTTTTGTTAAATCTCTAAGGCAGTCTCGTATATAGGATTAAATGCTGTGTGCCATGCCCTGGGATGACTAGCGCTTAGAAACCAGTGGTCAGAAAGCTGAAGGCAGTAGAGGAGTTTTATGTAAAAAATGATAAACTAACATTATCAAAACTGTCTGCCAGCAGTTGGACTTCTAAATACAAAGCTGAGAGGAAGCCAGGGTCAAGTACTGATGCAAGATTTAAATAGATAGAAGCCAGCTCTTGGCTCTGTGATGGACATGTTGTGTGACCTTGAACAAATCACTCCACCATCCCCCTCTCTCCCTCATCTCTCCAGTGCAGAGCACATAGCAGTGGGCAGTGGGACTGGCACCACAGGAACTGGAGCTGGGCCTATGCTGGTGGCAAAGACTGAAGCAGCTGGAGGGTAACCAAGGCTGGCAGCCCTTGCTTGCACTCCTGCCACTGATGGCAATGTCCTCCAGGGCCCAAGGGCCCTAGATTATGCAGCAAGCCAGTCCTCCTTGTTGATGCCCCCCTGCCTCCCTCCCTCCCTCAAACCCCCACGAACTTCTGGTAGCCATCAATCTGTAGCCTGGTGGGCCAGTTACCCAAGCCCCAACCGTGGACTGTTTGACACCCCTGATATACACAATGTTGTTCATGCACATTAATAAAAATGGCCTGAGTATCAAAGTGACTTGGAGTCTGTTTCTCTTGACTGTAGTGAGATTTATGGGTATTCAGCCATGCTGAAAACTTTATATTATGTTCACTAGATTCAGGCAGCCATTTTTTTAAAACCGAATCAGTATATCCTTACCTCTAAAGACCATAATATTTGACTGGTAGCAGTTTATTGCTGGTCAAGTATCTTGTTAAAAGAAAACTCCAGTAAGATGGGCAATGTGTTTTGTACAGTAGGCATGATGATGTAGCATTTCCGGATTCCAGCAGGGACTAGATGCATCTTAGAAGGTGGGGTGAGAGCTCTTCTTCTCAAGAAAGGCTGTAAAAGTAATCAGAGTGACTTGGCCTGGCTTATCTGCTGCAAGCTCCCTAAGCTGTTTGATATGACTGTGCACTAAGAAGTAGCAGAGACAGTATTTTTATTTCAGTAAGGACATGAATGTTGTCAGTGTGTGTCAAAGCTTCTGTCAAGGGTGGAGTTTGAGTATCAGGGCAAAGGTTGAGTAGCTGTATTTTTATTCTGTGCCTAAGAGAAATTCCTTGTAGCTGAAGAGAGGGACTAGAACCCATAGCTTCTTGGGTTTTCGGTAGAATCTAATGCTAAATGTGCATAAAATATCCAATCCTCTTTTCTTTGCCTGTCTTTGGCAGTGACTGAATGTCTGTCATTGCAAATGTCTGCAAAAATTACAGTTTTAATGACCTGTTTGCTTCAATTAAGGTCTAGCTATTATCTTTTCAAGAGGGGAGGGGAGGGAAACTGGGGGAGAGTGAGAGCAGATCACTAGGACGGGTGAATGGAGAATTTAAGGGGCCAGCTGAAATGTGCATAACTGGAAAGGCTGGGTGATGAATCTGTGACATTGCAATATTTCAGTCATCACATTTCTGACTCTGGTTCATGCATCATTTGCTATGAAAGTTTTGAGATTTTAATCAGTGTTTCAAGAGTAAACTGATACAGTCTAATCATTTAGAATCTCTGGCAAAAGACCAAAGCGTATTATGTTAACTGCATGTTATGTATTATAAAAGCTGCTTGCTGAAAATTAATTGAGTATTCCCATGCTAGATAATGTTTCTACATTCCCTGGAGCCCATCCCTTTGCGTGTGAGTGTTTTCCCAAGTGCAATGCAGATGCCAGAGAAAAGGTGAATATATAACATATGTAAGACTGGCTCTATCAGACTCAATATAGTATCAAGCTAGCTGGCTTGCATGGTTGTCTATCTGCCTACATGATGTGTAGCAGAAGAACTGCTGGGCACAAAAGGAAATGTATTTTCACAGGCAGAAAAACAGAAGCATTTCTATGCCATGATAGTATTTAAAAAATATGCAGATGTTTTCACATTTCATCCTACAAGCTACATAGCAATGGCATATTAGCTGCTCCAGATAAACAGAGTCGCTTTAGGCAGCAAACTGGGTACCATACTATGCCTTAAAGGGCCATTTGTTTACATATATCGTGTTCATCTTCCATCTTGTTCTGGAGACAGCCGTCTGATCTTAAAAAATGTAGAAAAGCAGGGTTTAGACAGATTTTCATTTATTTGCCAGAAACAGCAGTTTGGGGCAACCTGAAGCTATTGTTCATTTGTCCAGTGGCTGAGGCCATATTTAAAGAAAAACCATGGAAATATGAAACAGACCATAGATTCACAGGGACTTAGATGGCCATGGTGATGGTGACACTCTCTCTAATTATTTGGAACCTTAGTTATCTGAAGTATGGGAGATACATGTTCAAATCCCCCATCCACCCTGCCTTATTCAGAGAAAAGATATGACCTGAGGTTGGTCTCTCCCAGGTGCTATTACCAACAAACTGTAGGATATTCTGGGTGGGGGCACTCTCAATCTTTCTGATTGAAGCTGTTCCATTTTTATGACATGTTTTACTGTTCTTTGGAGGAAAAGCTAGAATCCTGCCTCCCTGTAAGCCTCCTACACAAGGCTATAGAGTCTCTCTTTCTTCCCTCTCTTCACTATACAATGGTGAGGGCACTTACTTGATATGTGGACAGCCCAAGTTCTGGCTCTGAATGAAGTTTAATCACTGGGACTTGAGTGGGAGACAGCACCTTCTCAAGGCCCAAGTCTCCTTGTGAGTCTAGTGTTAAGTATCAAGAAAGATCTGAAAATGAAACAAAACAGTTCATTTCATATCAAAGGAAATATTTCATTTGACCCCAATTGAATTCTTCTGGTGGAATATTCCAATAAACTTCCATTTCAGGTCAATCCAGAGTGCTTGTGCTTGTGCTTGTGCTTGTGCTTCTGCTGCTGATCTTCCCAGGTTCTGTTCCCCAAAACAGCCTGTTGCACACTGATATAACTTACTGCCTTTCTTTATTTTATTTTTTGCTTCAGCCACCAAGCCAAAATGTTGATTTTTTTAAAAATTTTTTTGTACAGCCCTATAGTAGTCATTCCTAAACCCACGGGGCTGGTATGGGCCATAATCTTAAAGAGGGATTTCATGATACTCATGTGATTTCCCACCCTAGTTAAGAATGAGAGGTATTGACTTGAGAAAGAGTTTAGTGTATCCATTTAAACTTCCTGAGGTGAGGCTCAAGCATGACTGAGGGTAGCAGTGGGATTTGAAAGGCTCCTGTCCCCTTCTGAAGCGCCTTGACTATATTAATTGGGGTTTTGCTCACTGATCCAGAAGACTGTTTATAGTGAAGCTTCACCTTGGCTCTTTTATAAATGGCAAGAAAAATGTTGCAGGGCAACATCTCAAAATTCATAGGCGATCTCATAATTCATGGATGACATGGGCAACTGGTGCCACCTTAGCTGAGGGGGCCACGTGCCCCCCGCTGCAACCAGTCCTGCTGACTGAGGGGGTCCCACAGCCGATATCGCTGCCTGGGGGGGTCCCCCCATGGCTGATCTTGCTGCCCAGGGGGACCCCCACAGCCAATCTCGCGATGGCCGATCACTGTGGCCAATCACTGCAGCCGCTTCCAGGAGTGACTATGGCCGCTTCTGGGAGCGGCTGCAGTGATTGGCCAGCACTTGCAGGGTGGGCACTGGTGCTTTTGCCTGCCCCCCCCGCCCATCACCTAAACAGCGCGTGCAGCCAGCCAGGGGGTGCACCGGCACTCTCAGGGGGTGCACATGCACCCCTGTGCACCCCCTACGCATCACCACTGTAATTCATGATGTGGTTTGTAATACCTGGAGACTAAGTTTAAAAAAAAATGAAAGCCCTAGAAAGTAAAATACCATGGGACTTCCCTGCCTGTATGCCTCACCAACTTTGGTGTAAGGGGGAAGCACTTCTCTAGGGTCAGTATGTCACTCAATCTCTCTACCTATGAAATGCATCTCTTCTTTGCTATGACTGCTCGGAGGGGGGGAGGGGGCAGAACACTTTAATTAAAGAGCCACAGCACTTTGTGTATTCAGCGTCCCATGCTTCAAAATGGCAGTGGAGGTGCTCTAGTTAAAGCAAGCTTTAGTACGAGCTTTAGATGAGCTTGAGCTTTAGATGAGCTTTAGTTAAAGTACCCCAGCCTCCATTCTGAAGCACAGGGATGCTGAATACATGAGTCACAGAGGCTGCTGGAGCATGCTATTTATCATGCTTCAGCAGACTCGATTAATTGAGTCAGCTCCGACACGCTGTAATTACAGCATGTCAAAGCAGCATCCCTGAATACCTACAAGCACCCTGTGTTATTTGTATTTAGATATTTGGCCCTTGTGACATAGAATGACAGTCCCACTGGGCCTTCCTTTCCCCTGGCCCACAAAACATACCTGTCAGTCACTACCAGCATTGGAGGGTCACACTGAAATCACTTGCCTCATGCTGAATGATTTTGTGTTCCCTGAATTGTTGCCAAGGCCTCAAACATTTTTTGCATGTGGGACTTCTATTTTAGATCAGCTTGCAAAAATAAGGGATTCTGGCAGCTAGGAGACCCAGTTCTCCCTCATATTCACTTTATAACTGTGGCAAATCACTTTGCTTTTCTGTGCTTGTTAAGCAGAAGGAATACTTACCCTCCAAATGCTTCACATCGAGATGTTCTTAAGATGAAAGGTGGCAAGTTACATTTATGTGCAATGAGTCTATTTGGGGGGACAGACCCTGGGAAAAACTTTCTCACTAGGGGGTAGTAAAGCACTGAAACAAATTACCCAGAGAAGTTGTGGAATCTCCATCCTTAGAGGTTTTTAAGACCCAGCTAGATAGTGCCTTGGCTGGGACGATACAATTGGGGACGGTCCTGCTTTGAGTAGGGGCCTGGGCTAGATGACCTCATGAGGTCCTTCTCAAACCTAATTTTCTAAGATTCTATGAACATCAGAAACAAAAGAACAAACATCTGACACTCAGCTAAAGGAATTAGAGGAAGGTATGAGCACATATTTAAGCAGTTGTAAGTGGATTGCCAGCATCCTATCCACCAGAGCTGTCAAACTCATCCAGCTCCACAGATCATATTCAGAGCATGGAGCTGGTCTGTAGGCCAGATTCAGAGCCCAAAGCTGTGTCATCTGGCCTGCAGAGCTGCCTGTAGGGCTGGAAATTTGACAGCAGCGGTATTAATTGCTGCTCCTGAAGTTGCAGCAGCTGCTGCTCCTCCCATCGTCAGATATCTGGCCTTGCATGCCAGATGACATGGCTTCACAGGCTGGCCCCAGCCTGTAAGGCTTCCCATTTTGGCTGGAAATTTGGTGAGTGGACAAGTGGTGGCAGCACTAATTGCTGTGGCTCTGGGGCTCATCTAATTACCAAATCTACAGCCCCATGGGGAGTCCTGTGAGGTGGATGAGACAGCTCTTGGGTCATGTCTTTGACACTGGTCTATAGACTAGTGGCTTTCAACCTGTGGTCCACATACCCCTGGGGGTCCACAGACTATGTCTAAGGGTCTGCAAAAGATTACTATAATCAATCAAAACCATGTGAATACTGACACTTACAATTCAAAGGTTTCCACACCTCCATTTGAAATTTCCAAAGGGGGCCGCAAATGGAAAAAGATTGAAAACCGCTGCTATAGACTAAGCCAGAAGCTTGTGCCAGTGTTACAGGCCCACAGGAATAGGAATGCTGTTGTTTTGTCAGGAACCAAAGCCCAAGTCTTCAAAAGTATTTGAGTATTCAGTTATAACAGTGGGAGTTACGCACCTAAATACTTTGAAGATCTGAGTCTTACCATCAAATGCGGAGGGGGCAGGGCTGGAGCACAGAGTCCTCAGTTACCAAGAGCATAGCAGAGGCCCTACTCCTGGAGCTAGGTTGTATCAGTCTAAGTAGCCAGCTCAGCCTCTTCAAGCTCCAGCCCCTAGAGAATGATGTGGTCATAAACACTTAACCCAGTCGCTTTAGCTGAATCACTGAGCTTCAGCTTTAATATCGTTCCAAGATGGGAAACCAGAAAAGTTTGATTAGTGTGATC
The DNA here is from genome assembly GCF_001723915.1 of Gavialis gangeticus. Taxonomy (NCBI): domain Eukaryota; kingdom Metazoa; phylum Chordata; order Crocodylia; family Gavialidae; genus Gavialis; species Gavialis gangeticus. The sequence goes on along the minus strand of NW_017729032.1, from coordinate 62,385,516 downwards.
TTTGAACTTTCCAGAAAACGCAAAGGACTTGAGGAAGTATTCACATAGTTATAATTCTGTTACCCTGTGTGGCATTTGCTAATTCTTGCTGAAATGCTGTGTTGTCTTATTAACAAACTAAGCAATGAAAGCTTGTCTTCTTTCAAAGAAAGTTATTAGTTATGGGTTATTGTCAGGGCCGGATTAATGCATAGGGAAACTAGGCCTAGGGCCCTGAGTTGTGGGGGGTCCACTCTTTCCTCCACAGCAGCAGCGCAAATGGCCTTGTCCCACCTCCCTTCCTCTCCCCTCCCCTTCTCCGGCCTCACCGCCACAGCAGCTGCTTCCTAGCAGTGGCTCCAAGCCCTGTTCCCTGCAGGCGGTACTGCTGGGGGGGAGGGGGAATCTTGATGAGTTTGTTTGCGTAGAGGCCACTAAAGGGTTAATCTGGCCCTGGTTATTGTGTAATGGATAACTTCTCAACATTTTATACTATGAGCAATATAGGGAGGATCTATACAGTATAAGGTTGTTTTAAATAAAAAAATAAATAAAACCTCAGCTGTCTCATTTAAGAACTTGACAGCAAAAGCTCTGAATGTTACTGTTCATCTTTTTTTATTACTCAGCATTGTTTTTGTTTTACATCAGGAATGAAACCTCATCTTTTTCATTGAAATGGTTTATAACAAAGTGCTGAATGCCATTGTTCCTCATTTGCCTTTTATCATGACAAAACACAAAACTTAGACTGTACAGTGCCATCGCTGAAGGGCGGTGTCCTTGTCTGATCAGCAAGCAGCTGCTCATCTTCCCGCTTTGAATGCTCTGCATTAAGCGCGTTGCTTTCAGCCTCTGACAGATAACAAGCGAGAACAAAAAGGAGGTGTGAAAAAAGCCAGTAAAATCTCCAAGCAGTCCTCAGTCCTGTGAACAGCACTAGCTTATTAGCCATCCCATGAGAAAGTGCTGGCAAAATTGATGGTGCCCTTTCTTAGGCTCTTGCACTGTCCGGTGAGAACAGCTATTCTCATGGGCAAGGCTGATTGCATTCAGGGCAGGTTTATCTGACACAGCTGCGACTTTGTTTCTGCTTTCTGCTGTCATCTGTCATGTATCAGGTTCTGTACTCCCATGTAACAAAAGCAGCACCACAAACTAACCCTCCAAGCAAAAGCGAGCTATGAACCAGCTCACTAAGTGGCAGGGAGAAGGAAAATGTGGAGTCTAACTGAGGCAAAGGGACAGACATGAGGTGACAAGGAGAGTACAAGGATAAAAGTGGAGGGCATGTTCCTTGTCACTCTCTGTACCACCTTTCCAGCAGATCGGAGGCAATACTGAGAGGCTCTAAAGTGAAGTTACGTTCTAGACAGCCAACAGCCCTCCAAGCAATTCCATCCTGCCTGCAAAGCCCGGATATCTGTGGCATTGCAGCAGTGGCAGGGACTCGGTGGCAGCTGGGTCTCTCGTATGTCAGCTGCAATTTGGTGTCAGGGAGAAATGGTGGCTGTGGTGGCCGGGTCAGAAGTGCCAGCCTTCCTTGGACCAAGCTGCATTATTTCAGACCGCTGCTCCAAACAAGTTGCTGAGCCCTGTTCTAGATGCATGGGGGCTGCTGTTTTTAAAACCCGTGTTAGGGTGTTGCTGCCGCCCATCTCTGAGGAGCTGAACACCTCTCAGAACATAGATGGCAAGACTAGTAAAGTCCCTTGTGGACTGCAAGTCCCAGAAAGAGAAAAGGAGGGCTGAAATGAAGCAGAAATGAAGAACCCCCTAAAGATCT